>NC_090933.1:242398916-243023916 GCF_040938575.1 Ambystoma mexicanum
TAATTCCATTTATGCTGTTTTTAATACATTTTTCTCATCAAACTTCTATGTGTAGTATCATCTCATTGGTATCATGCATATCATGATATGGGTTTTCAGATTCACTGACACCCATTGGGTGTATGTGAGGGCCATGTGTTCATTTCCAGACTTGCTATTGGGGTTCTATCATGTCATTGCCATTTCTAAGTGGGTGGATGCAATACTCGAGTGGGTGTTTTGCATTTGGAGGCTGACCATAAGGGCCAGGGATCTAGATTGTGATGACATGTTGGCTGGGGGACATGTGTGGGGGCCTGCTGGCAGGTGCCCCCCAATGCTGGGGGGTGGGAGTGCAGGGGGACATGAGTGGGACATGAGTGGGGGCCTGCTGGCAGGTGCCCCACAGTGCTGGGGGTGGGGGTGGTGGGGAACATGAGTTGGACATGGGTGGGGGCCTGCTGGCAGGTGCCCCACAGTGCTGGGGGGTGGGGGTGGTGGGGAACATGAGTTGGACATGGGTGGGGGCCTGCTGGCAGGTGCCCCACAATGCTGGGGATGGGGGTGCAAGGGGACATGAGTGGGACATGAGTGGGGGCCTGCTGGCAGGTGCCCCGCAATTCTGGGGGTGGGGGTGCAAGGGGACATGAGTTGGTGATCATTAGTGCAAGGAGACATGTGCCTTTGCTGGGGGGCATGCCCATGTTGGGTGGGCTGCCTGCGGGACATGACCAGGGATGCAGGGTAGTCCCCTGTGGTGTGAGCTGCCTGCAGGGGCCGTGGAGGGTGTACAGGGAACACCTGGGAGGACCCACACTGGCAAATCACATGTAGGACTCCCCGGCACCCCTGAAATACACGTACCCTGCTGAAATTGCGTGTAAAACTTTCCGCGCACCCCTGGTATACACGCACACGCTCCCCCAGGCCAATCGCGTGTGAAACTTCGCGCGCACCCCTGAAATACCTGCACGCAGCCCAATCGCGTGTGAAACTTCCTGCGCACCCCTGAAATACCCGCACGCAGCCCAATCGCGTGTGAAACTTCCCGCGCACCTCTGATATACACGCACACGCTCCCCCAGGCCAATCGCGTGTGGAACTTCACGCACACCCCTGAAATACCCGCACGCAGCCCAATCGCGTGTGAAACTTCCCGCGCACCTCTGATATACACGCATATGCTCCACCAGGCCAATCGCGTGTGGAACTTCACGCGCACCCCTGAAATACCCGCATGCAGCCCAATCGCGTGTGAAACTTTGCGCGCACCCCTGAAATACCCGCACGCAGCCCAATCGCGTGTGAAACTTCCCGCGCACCCCTGAAATACACGCGCCCAGGGCAATCGCGTGTGGAACTTCTCGCGCACCTCTGAAATACACGCGCCCAGGCCAATCGCGTGTGGAACTTCTCGCGCACCCCTGAAATACACGCGCCCAGGCCAATCGCGTGTGGAACTTCTCGCGCACCCCTGAAATACACGCGCCCAGGCCAATCGCGTGTGGGACTTCTCGCGCACCCCTGAAATACACGCGCCCAGGGCATTCTCGTGTGGAACTTCTCGCGCACCTCTGAAATACACGCGCCCAGGCCAATCGCGTGTGGAACTTCTCGCGCACCCCTGAAATACACACGCCCAGGCCAATCGCGTGTGGAACTTCTCGCGCACCCCTGAAATACACGCGCCCAGGCCAATCGCGTGTGGGACTTCTCGCGCACCCCTGAAATACACGCGCCCAGGGCAATCGCGTGTGGAACTTCTCACGCACCTCTGAAATACACGCGCCCAGGCCAATCGCGTGTGGAACTTCTCGCGCACCCCTGAAATACACGCGCCCAGGCCAATCGCGTGTGGAACTTCTCGCGCACCCCTGAAATACACGTGCCCAGGCCAATCGCGTGTGAAACTTCTCGCGCACCCCTGAAATACACGCGCCCAGGGCAATAGCGTGTGGAACTTCTCGCGCACCTCTGAAATACACGCGCCCAGGCCAATCGCGTGTGGAACTTCTCGCGCACCCCTGAAATACACGCGCCCAGGCCAATCGCGTGTGGAACTTCACGCGCACCCCTGAAATACACGCACACGCTCCCCCAGGCCAGATCGCGTGTAAAACTTTGCGCGCACCCCTGTAATACCCGCACGCAGCCCAATCGCGTGTGAAACTTCTCACGCACCCCTGAAATACACGCACACGCTCCCCCAGGCCAGATCGCGTGTGAAATTTCTCGCGCACGCGTGTTCCCGAAACCCGTAATACGCGCTCCCCGCTTTGCGTTTGCTGTTTGCCAGTCCAGTAAACTGGTACAGGGTTGGCACAGCCCTTTGCGATGGTTTTGCGATCTTGATGGCTTTTCCTTGCACGAGGGCGTTCTTGGGGGCGTAACTGGCGCTGCTGCAGGGTCGCTGCGCCACTCTGCGCTACGTCTGCTTTTGTAGGCGAGAATCCATGAATACGCTGTGCGCGGAAATTGATTTTATCGCACTCGGCTGGCGCAGACATTCGCACGGGCACGCTGTGCACCAGCCGCGTGCAACACTTTTGAGAGGAATTACATGAATCGGCCTGTTAATGTCTGATTCTGGAATTAGTGAGCCCTACATAGTAAACGGGAGGAAAAGTCACCCAACCACCCCTCGAAAACCTAAACTAATGAGATCTGAAATTACTAAAATATACTCAAGTGATCTCCTGTCCTCTAAGTTTATTAGTCATAGTTCTGTTAAGACGGCTCAACGTAACCAATTAGCTAATTTTTTATTTTTTAAATGTATTTCATTCCTTGTTTTGAAACGCTTTTGCGGTTTTTACAAGGTCACGCTTTGTGATTTGTGCAGTGTAAAAGACGAAGTATAAAATAAACAGTAACAGTAAGTCTTCTCATTTTCTCTCTGTTTCATACGTCAAGTTTGTAGGCTTCAGCTATCTAGTAAGTTGAGTGTCTGATTATTTCTTATTGACAGTTGTCCATTTGTCTCATTTGTTTGGTAGTGCAAATTCCCAAATTTTGGCTGTTGCTTAACGGTTATCAATTTTTTCTCTCTCTTCCTTGTTAAATAGTATCAGTTCCAAGATTTTGGCTGTTGCTGTCACCCAAGAGGTCTTTTCCCCACTAATCAGGCGAGCCCATATGAAATGTTTTTCAAAGATGTATGATGAAGAAAGAAGGTTTTTCAAATATTGTGCTCTAATGTGGTGGGTTCCTGGGCACGACAGCAAGAGGTGTCTTGTGGTCTCTATCTGGTCCTGATTTTCACAAAATCTACACTTATTTGAAGATGATAAGCCTCGGATTCCCAAGATTTAGTTTGTTGGGAAGAGGTTCAAACAAGCTTTAATAAAAATGTTCCTTAGTGCCCTGTTTGGGTGTGGATCCAGTCTAGTTCGTTCAATTTCTTTTGCACCTTTGTTGGGTTCTGGATCAGTTCCTCTTTAGAGCTTGAGATCTCTGACAGTTTTTCGTTGTGCTCTTTGTCCCACTGGTTCAACATTTTACAGCGACCTCCTGTTAATTCCGCATTCATTAAGGCAAATAGCCAAGAGCAGTTCTGCACAAGCATTTTCCTATACAGTATCATACTGTTTCTTTCAATGATTGACTGCAAGGAAAGTTGGCTTAGTTTGCGCCTAATTAGGACCACTGGTGTCGATTTAGGCAGATTGAGGACTGTTCTCCAGAAGTAGCTTTCCAATGTTTTCCCAATTTTTTTGGGAAGATGTGGCATTGCTTCGGCTCCATAAGATATTGATGGCACTACTTTCACTGTGTAGAGGTTAATGACGGGGAGCAATGAGAAGCGGGTGAACTTTTTGTCGACGGCTTGCGCTTGTGATGTTAGTCTTCTCATTTTTTCATGTAAGACGCGTTGCATCGCAGTTTCCACTTTTGAGCTGTCTAACGTCACTCCAAGGTATTTAAATTCTGTCACTTTCTCAATTTCAGCATCTTCCAAATACCATTTTAGTTTTTCTGTTTTCAGGCTGTGTTTTTCCAAAGACATGATTTTGGTCTTCCCTTTGTTAATTTCTAAGTCGTTAGAGGCAATGCATTTCAATAAGTTATCCAGCTGTCTTTGTAGCCCAATAGCTTTGTGGTCTAGCAGGATCACGTTGTCTGCGTAAAGTAGTCGGGATACCTTTGCTTTATCCAGCTGTCTTTGTAGCCCAATAGCTGTGTGGTCTAGCAGGATCACGTTGTCTGCGTAAAGTAGTCTGGATTCCTTTGCTTGACCAATTGTTGGAGGGAATGATCTTACCCTGTCCTCCACATCTTTGTAGTCTCCCAAGTAAGCGAGAAAAAGAGCGGGAGCCAAAGGGCAGCCTTGCTTTACCCCTCGAGTGAGTGGTATTTCTTCCGATAGCAGACCCTGATGGTTGAAACGAATTTGCATACTGGTATTTGTGTGTAGGGCTATTATCGGACTTAGAATTTCTTCGGGGCATTTCCATGCTAGCAGTTTGGCCCACAATTTTGCTCTGTTTACGTGGTTGAAAGCTTGGGTTAGGTCGATAAAAGCAAGGAAAATGTGCAGCCCCCCGTCCAAGATCTTACTCTTTAGGATGCTCAAAAGCATGATGTTTGCAGAGGTTGCTATGTTTTTCTTGAAACCGGTCCGGCAAGGGTCTGCACATTGGGCTTGAGATGCCCAAGTCTGGAAACGACTTAGTAGAAGGGAACCGTAGACCTTCCCGATTACATCTAGTAGAGCAATTGGTCTAAAGTTTCTTGGGTCGTCTTTGCAGCCCTTTTTGAAAATCGGGACTACTATTGATGAAGTCCAGGATGCTGGTATTTTCTTGGTCTCTGTGCATCTTTTAAAGACTAGGCTGATGAAGGTAGCCCATTCTTCTGGGTGATTCTTCGGATCAATATTAGTAATCCCGTTAGGGCAAGGAGCTCTTGAATTTGTCAGCTTCCAGATCGCATCTACGATGGAGTCTCTGTCGTGTAGATCAGCCCAACAAGTGATTTCTCCGTTCTGCGCGGAGAGCTTAGCAGTTGGTGGTGAGTAGAATAGTGACTTGTAGTGTTTCACCCAAATATCTTCTCCAATGCAGTTTGAGAGGGCGTCGTTTGTTGGTCCGCTCTGTGGACCTTATCAAAGACCAAAATTCTCGCGGGTTATGGCCACACACCTCTCTCAGCATTTCCTATGAGTCTTGTTGATATAAAGCAAGGCAGTGGCCTTTTAGCCACAACTTATATTTCTTGGTTGCAGTGAGGACGGCGTCTCTGTTTGCTTGAGTGCTGTTTTGAGTTGCCACTCTTTTCAGTCTTCGCAAATATCTTCTTTGTAGGAACAGAGTTTGATCAAATTTGTGGGTGTTAGATTTTAATGGCAGCCCCGAGTTCCTCGTGTTTGTCTTGTAAGAAACGAGCAGTGGGCAATAATACATTTGTGACGATTAATGGTTTGAAGTTTTAGCTTCTTCAGTTCCGTAGTAATTTTTTGTTAGAGCAACAATGTTTCTGGCTCTCAGCTTGAGGCAATTTCTTTGCATGTTTGACTCAAGTTCAGTGGACATTTTTTGCTTTTCAATGCAAGTCGAAGTCCAAACTGTGGACAGGAGGTTATGGTCGCTCGCATTTGTTTTTATGACGTCGAAAGATGTTATTGCTGAAATCAATGAGCGTGATACAAAAATATAGTCGATTATTGCAAATGATTTTTCTCTTTCCCAAGTTGGAGTCTGATCCGGGCAGTTGAATAGAGTAGCCAAGTCAAGAAATTCTCTCAAGGCCATTAAGGTCGCCCAGCCGGTGCCCCTCTCTTCAGCTGGTGATCTGGATGCTTCCAAGGTCTTCTTTGTGCATATGGCATTTAAATCTCCACAAATGAGTAGGTGTGAAACGTGATGGTCAACATATGCATTGTCGATAGCCTTATCCATCGTCCTCAAAAAGCTGGTGTTTGATATTGCTTGAGGGTTCAATATGTGTTTATGATAATCCCAGGCGTACCACGTTTTTCACCTGATGCCTTTCTATACGGGTCCCATGTCACTAGGGCTGCCATTATGAAGGAGTTGGCAATCAGAATTTGTTTCAGGTTTATCCCGCTACCTGAGCGGAGTGCCAACAGTAAACGTGAAGAAGGGCGTCCTCTGTCCCCTTTTGTGGCCGGTGCAATCGCCAGGACAAAGCCATCGAGGGATGGCTTTTCCATCAGCCAGGTTTCCTGAAAGCATAGTATGTTGAAGAGGCCCAGGTCCACGTCTCCGGGGACCGTCAAGTGCTGGACTCCTTGCATGTTCCAAGAGCCCATTCTCAGCGCCATGGTGGTTTGTGTTTGTTGAAATTGTAACCCTGTTGTTGGAACTGGGCGCTGAGGACTTACAGGTTGCTATTTGCTTCGGTGAGTCGACAGGGCTTTTGGGATCCATGCTCACAATTATTGTAGAGGCGTTGTTTTTTCTCTTCCGTTATTTTTAAGAATTTCTGTACAGGGGTCCTGCACAATTGTCCTTTATATTGCTGTCAGAGGTCCAGTCGCGAACCTTTCAGTCTCGTGGGTATTTCCTGGTGTCTGTGTATCTATTTGCTCTCGACTGGGATGAGGTCGATCCGGGTTTATGAGAGTGGACAGGGATGACTTTTTGTCTGTTTTTTTCCTGGCAAGGGTAATCCTGGATATGGTCTTTTCGCTCTCCTTTTTTAAGGGGATCTTCTATTTTTACCCTGAAGCTTGTTTAACGAGCACGAGATCTTGAGAGTTTCGGAGAGCCTTTATGCTTGCCATACGGGAAGGAGGTATTGGAGTTTTCTGTTACTTCCATTAGGTCCTATCCCAGCTTTAATAACTTTTCGGATGCATCTCTTATCTTTTCTTTCACAGTTGTAGAAGCAGTGTATAAGTAGGTTACAGCTTTTTGTCCATTGTAGTCCTACTATTCTTAGGTCTTCTGTTCTCAGTGAGCGGAAGGTGGGGACACCGTGGAATACATTTAGAACAGTTCTTCTGTTTAGGACAATATATTCTCCTACATAGAAAGCTGGAGTGGCTTGTTTTGGGGGTTTTGAGAGCTGGGTGTAGTCATTTTTTGTCCATTTGACATCTGCATTCGTTGGCTCATTCTGGGAGCCGGAGTTGGTTTCCAGTCTATCGAGGTGCCTGCCAGGTCGGGCTGTAAGCTCTCTGGGGGGTGTAGATGAAAAACAAGTTGTTTTTTGATTGCCGGCTTTTCCTTGAGTTTTGGGTTTGGATGTTCAAAAATTGCAGTCTTTATTTAAGGTGGCTTTAGGGGGGGGAATTGATGGTGGTATTGCTCGCAGACTCCACTTAGAGCAAGATCACGTCGTCTTCCACTGCACAGTTACTCAAGGCCGATCTTCCCTTGTTTGAGGCTGGAGGTCTATTTTCTTTTTGATTGGTTTTAACTGTTGCTGTTGTGCACATTTTCTTTTCTTGATTATAAACTGAGTTTCGCGATGTTGGGAAGCTTTGCTGTCATTTTTGCAGCTTTGTGTATTCTTCCTGGTTCTCATCAGAGAAGACAAGGGCCCTCATTCCGAGGTTGGTGCTAGTCATGGCGCTATTAGCGCCATGACTAGCACCAATACTGGTACCGCACCGACGTGGTGGTATGGGGATTTATCGGTCCATTCCGCCCTTTGTGGGACCGGTAAGTCCCCATTTGAAATGCCATTCCCCATTCCCATTAGAGCCCCCATAGGGCTCAATGGGAAGGCGGCAATAACAGTACCGCAAATTGCGGTACCGTTAGTGACCCCGGTATCCCTTTGCGGTTCCCGTCCTTTTGCGGGTCCCGTCCTTAACGCCTGCTAAAACCAGGAAGGACCCGCAAAGGGACCTCGGAATAGGGCACAAAGGGATTACCGGCACCGGTGTCATTACCGGTGCCCGGTATCCCTTTGCGCCCGGGTCGTAATGACCCCCAATGTCAGTTTGAGAACTCGTCTCAAGTGAAGTCTTTGGTGTTGTCGCGTACATTTTAGTTCTTTCCTCGGCTTGTTGGATGTTTGTACTAACCAGGACTGAGCTGTCGTGCCCTTTATTTCTTTGTTCCATCGCAATGATGTACCCTTCAAGGTATATTAATTTCGAATGCATCATAGCTCAAATTGTGCTGTGGTCTTTCAACGTGTCATTTATTGATTCGTAAAGTTTGCTGAAAGGAGCAAGTGCGATAGTTACTGCAGACATTACTGAAAATATGCCAGGTTTTTTTGACGGGGTGTCTTTTAATGCTGTTTGAGGAAGTTCACTGAGTCTTCTACTTCTTTGAGGCGATAAGGGCGTTGCTGATGACAGGTCTTTTCTCAAAAGGGGAGTTCTTAGAAGTATTGTGTCTTTTGCTGGTAGTGAATCCGTAGGTTGTATTTGGGTGCTTTGTTGCTCTTTGCATGTCCTGTAAGTTGCCCCTTTGCTGGTTCCGCAGCCAGGTCTCTTGTGCACAGAGGCGAAGTTTGTCCTGGGTGGGACTTTCGAGCCGGAGAACAGTGCACCTTACTATCCATTTTATCTGTTTGCAACAGGCTTAAA
Organism: Ambystoma mexicanum; assembly: GCF_040938575.1. Classification (NCBI taxonomy): domain Eukaryota; kingdom Metazoa; phylum Chordata; class Amphibia; order Caudata; family Ambystomatidae; genus Ambystoma; species Ambystoma mexicanum. The sequence goes on from NC_090933.1 coordinate 242,407,405, forward strand.
TTATCTTCTGGGCTGATGAGGGCTTTGTCTTGCTGCTACGTTGGAAGTTGGGCATCTTGCCGCCCTGAGGTCTGAAAGGATGTTTTCCTTTGAGCGGTTGGTCCCCCTACGCCTTGTTTGGGGCTATTATCTGTGGAGCTCTCCTTTGGAATCTCCCCATTTACAGGTGGTGCCTGGGGGACTTTCCAAAGTGCCACCTTGCTTCCAATGGAGAGGCCGTTGGTGCGGAAGTTGTGTTGTCTTCGGTTTTCTGAGATTTAGTGGAAGCCTGGGAGTCTTGGACAGCTTCTAGGATTTCAGTATCTGAGATTTCAGTTATTCTGTCAAACTTTCTTTTACATTGTTTGCTAAAGAAGTCTTTTAGGAGAGTTGCAGACAACATCTTGTCAGAACCTGATTTCATTGGTTCTTTAGCTTTGTCTTCTGTCTAATTGGGTTTCCAAGTTGCTTTACACTTTTGTATTGTAAAGTGAATTTTCCGCTTTATTCTTTGCCGAAGGCTTTGTTTGTGGGTGGACGAGGTCTGTGGCTTTCCCAGGTCGTTTGCGCCAGAAACCTTTTGCCTGGAGCTTGTTGTTTGAAGGGCCCATTGTTTTTTCTTTGGAGTTTTTAAAGGGAGAGTGGTCTGAGCAGCTGGTAAATTGGGCAGTTTCTTTGCACCGGAGTAAAAGCCTCGTCACTACCGGAATTGAGCTCCAGGTTGGTTCCAAGGGGTTGTGTGTGCACTTGAGCTTGTGTGTCGACACAAGTCTTTCCAAGAGACGAAGATTTACCACCCCACCGGGAGCCATCTCTCGGTTTGGCATTCGCCCATCCAACACGAGTGCGACAGCCGTCTCGCACGCTGTCTCGTGTTCCACCGGCTTCACGTGGCCTGTTGCAGTCACAGGTTGATTCAGAGGTTGTTCGGCTGCTCTTGCTGCACGATCTGTGGAGTTCTCAGACTCCTCAGCGGGCTCTGCCTCCGTGACTGTATGTGCCCCCGCCGCACCCGCAACACCCACACTGGCCAACTCCGTCTCTCCTCCGACAGACAGAGTCGGCACACCACTTTCAGGTGAGGAGTTGCAGCTGGGCAATTTGATGTTTTTAATGTTCATCTCGATGAGTTTGAAGCCGTGGGGCTGTTTGAGCTGCCTTCAAGATGGTTCATGTTTCCATCTGACTGCAGACCCACGGCTGCCTTCCTGGGCAAATCGCGAGTAATTTTTGAGGCGCTGAAGCGCAGGGTGCAGCGAGGTGTCTTCTTCTTGAGGTCTAGCCTCGAGTGCCTCTGGTGTGGCAGACAATGGAACGGGAACTGTCAGTGTTCGAGGAGGGTGATCCTCTAACTGTGGCTGTGCTTTAACTGTTAGTTAAGTGATGGAGAGGGGAGCTTTAGGACGAAACCATGGTCCATTTTATCAGTTTTGTCGTGTTTCTCATCACGTCAGGTGCGTGAACTTCAGAGGCACCGACCTTCCTCCTCTGTTGTTGGGCAGAGGGCAGCAGCGTCTCTGGCGTCCATAGTGGCCATAGACTGCCGAGACTGCTACTCTGCCGCTACTCTGCCGCTACTCCACGGCCGCTCCACGGCTTCAAGGGGTTCTTAAGCCGTGCTCCTCCCCCAACGCTGTAGAGACTGGACACAGACTGACATCAGGAAGCAGAGGGAGAAAGAGACAGAAAGAGTAGCTAATTATCGTTTTGTTCTTGAAGTGCTGGGTCGATGAAGAGCAAAGGAGTAATACAGAGCACTGGAGCTACCGACCTAAAGGAGTACTCTAGTGGTTGGCTTTAGCCAAAAGACGCTGGGACATTTAAATTCTCTGCACCGCAAGAGAGGCTGTTACCTCCTAGCCGTGGCTTGAAGTTGCTGAATGGTGTGAATGCTGCGGCGGCGCTGGCGAGAGCAGCAAGTGAAGAGAAGTCGGTGTGCAGGCCTGTGACGTGTCCCTGAGAGACCTGAGGCTGTGGCAGAAGGCAGGCAGACGAGGGGAGCCAGAGCAGATGTTCGTTACCGCCATGGGGAGCCAGAGTGGCAAGTCGACAACAGCGTGCTGCTGAAATTCGCTGCAGATGAAACGCTAAGCTGGTAGGAGAACCGCAGAATAGCGGGGAAGGCGAGAAGGAAGTCACCTGACTGGTGAGCCCACTGTAAGAGGGTTGGGACACCGGGAGCGTGCCGAACAGTTTGAAAGAGAACCAGGGAGAGAGCGAAAGACCCTTTTGCCCTACTGCAAGCTGTAAAGTCCCAATGATGTGTTTGCTGGATAAATAAGGAATGAACATTACGAACTTTGGTGTGAAACCATAAGTGAAGTAGCATATGCCATTTATGATGGAGTTGTATGTGAAAGATCTGGCAAGAGAGTAAACCAGGCAACTTTCTGCGATCGGAAAATAAGGAATGAACATTATGAACTTTGGTGTGAAACCATAATGGAAGTACCATATCCCTTTATGGTGCCGTTGTATGTGAAAAGCCTGGCAGGAGAGTAAGCTAGGCAACTTGCTGCAAATTTGGGACCCGCATCCAAAAGGAGAACAGTATAAATGTCCTGGCAGGAGAACATACCAGCAAGTGTGATAGCGAGTCGCAGACCCGCACCGTGATTAAAAAAGTGAATTGTATGGAAGTCCAGGTAGGAGAGTATACCAGGCAAATTGCTGCGAGTCTGGGACCCGCACCCAAATCATTGAGCGAACTTTGCCAAAGTCCTAGCAGGAGAGTATACCAGGCAATGTAACTGTGAGTCTGGGACCCGCGCCCACATTGTATGAAGTGTAAGCCCTGGCAGACGAGTATAGTAGGCAATGTAACTGCGAGTCTGGGACCTGCACCCAACTGGAAGAGAGTTGTGATAATTGAGAAGAGGGAAGTAACCTCTTGGGAATGAAGAGACTCCAGGGGAAGGGACAGTACCCCCTGGACAGAAATTGTGTTTGTTTGAACTGTGAACGCAAGGAGCAACTGACTGCCCTTTGAGTGTGCGAAATCCAGAGGAAGTGAACCATACCACCCTGGATTGGAGAAATGAGAAATATAAACCTTTGAGAAAAAGAACTGCATTTGTGCTGAAAAACTCAGGCGAAGGGACTACCCCTGCTGAAGATAGTTGAACTTTGATTACTTGTTACTGTTTGTACCTTTCCACACTGGAACTTTGAGCCTCATCACGAGCCGGGCGCTAAATCGGCAGAGCGCAATTAGCGTTACCGCCGGGAGCCATCGCGCAAATAACGCTCCATCTCAAGTATGCAGGCACACGCACACGGCCACGACTGTAACGCTAATAGTGCCTGACGTACACAGCACTGTGAATTTGCCTACCGCCCGAAAAACCAGCGAAAATAGAACTCCGCCGCCAGCACCATCAGCGTGCGTTGTTAGTGCCAACGGGAAATGTGTCACCACCAGAATGGGAATGACTGCAGTGGCCATCTTGGAAATACCAATCCATTCAAAAGCCGAGCCCCTGGCAGCCATCCACATTTCCTGAACATCAAAAATGTCACAGGAGAGGGCAAAGGGCAAGGCAGCCAAGCCAACTCCGGAAACCGAAGTTTACAGAGGCTTAATTGAATGCATTGGTGAATGAGGTAGTGGGCCACCATGCAGAGCTGTATGAGTCAAGGCAAAAAAAGACCTCCTCCCAGCGGCACAACCAGATCTGGCTGGGTATGAGCCAGAAGGTGTCGGCAGTCGGCCGTGTCCCCCGGGACGGGGAAGACTGTCGAAAAAGATGGAATGACCTGCGGGTCCGGGGAATGTTGGTGCAGCATCACATGTACAGCATGGCCACAGGGGGAGGCTCAGCACCACAGCTCGACATCATGCCCTGGGAGGAACGCTGCAGCACTTTGATCTACATGGAGGGGATAGAGGGAGTTGAAGGAGCCGAGGCTGGTACTGGCAACCAGGAGGAAGAACGTGAGTCAACCCCCCTTCCCCTTCAAATTGTAATGACAACAGGCCACCACAGTATCCCTCCCCCAGTGGAAATAGCCATGAGCCGGGTATTGTGACTGGGATCAGTGCGTGGGAGCCAGCAGAGGCACCTACGGTAGCACCCATGTGCCAGTGCACCTAAGCCAGCCCTGTGAGGCAGAGCAGTAGGGAGGGTGCCATGCACCACACAGCCAATCACCATATGCAACTGTCCAGCTGGTCATGGTGATCAGGAGCATGCAAGACAAGCAACGGCTATGCCAGCAATGTACCCCTGCCATGCCACCAGAGCAAATTCACACCCCAGAGTGCCCCCCCCGCAGCATGTGGCCCCCATCTCTGCCAATCCGCTACCAGATGCAGGCAGGCCAGGCCTGTGCATGAGTCTAACAGCCCTGTGCCACACCCCTCAACCTGTAATGACTGCCATGCATGCCAGAACATGTGACAGAATGTGTCCTAACGCCATCCCCTATGTCCCCTACAGGCACACAGGCATCATCTGAGGCATTAGATGAAGAGACCGCTGTGATGCCGTCTATACGTGGGCCCTCCCGCGCCACCCCCAGCACCACCAACCTGCATAGGGGACGTCAGTCAACGCCCAGTCGCAAGACGCACCCCACCACTCCCCGCCGATGCATGGGCACACCTACTGCCCAAGGCCAGCATGCCAGGGGCACACCAGTGGCTAGCGTCGAGACCACACTGCCTAACACTGAGGACACAGCCCCAATAACCGGCACCCAGGAGGAGGGAGGGGCGAGCAGACCCCGCATGATGGCCACCATACGGCTGCGCCCCCAACACAAGTCCGCAGACATCGCAAGCCATCACACACCCCACCCGAGAGCCCAGTTCGGGAGACTGAGCAAAGCCCAAGGACACAGGGCCAGGCACAGCGCTGACGCACACACACCCCAGAGCCAGATACAGCCACTAGTTCCTATGGGTCCCCAGCCAAAAGGCCCACCAGGCAACGTCCCAGCACCCCACCTCAGCCGACTGCCGCCTTGTGCGCTGCAATGAAACACCTCAATGTCATGGAGACAAGCCAGCGTCACATTGTAGGCCTTCTCACTGCCGACAACGAGCATGTGCAGGCCCTCAGTCAAGCCATCAGAGCGGCCACGAAGAGGATGGCCCGTGACAATAAGTGTACCAGGGCTGTAGTGGAAGTGTGCACAGCCTCCCTGACTGGGTTTGGGAGAGGGTGCAGGGAGGAACTTTGTGAGGGGCCCTCTGTCTTTGCAGAGCAGATGCAGGAAAGTAATGCCTTCCAACACCAGCAGCTGCAGATGGCAGCCTCAATTGCCTCGTGCACCACCACCCTCATGGCGGAATCCCAACAAGGAACACCTAGGCGGAGGTCCCAGCACCAGCTAAGCTCATGCTGCCCGGAGGCTGGGGCTCAGAGAAAGAGGGCACGGTCTTCATGACCGCCATGTGTACTGTTGGCCTAATTGTGCTCCATACGGACACGTCGTTGGGTGGGGGAGAGGGGTTAATGTGCTGGGGTGTTGGTGGTGTGTGGGGGAAGGAGGGATAGTGTGCTGCGGTGTTGGTGATGAGTGGGGGAGGGTCATGGGGGTAGAAAAATTCACATTAAAGCCCATTGAACTCAAGAAAAGGGAAGGACATTCATAATTGTGTACTTGTGCTCTTTATTCAATATGTGCAGGTTGTGGACTGCGTCAGGTTGCTGCTAAAAATAACTGTCTATCAGTGCCTGCCGGGCCAGTCTCCCTTCCCTCACTTCATCCCTGTGTGTGTCTGTGTTAGGCAGAATCCTATGCAGTTCCCTTAGGGAGCACTACAGAAGATTAGGACTACAGGTATATGCAATAAATCCCCTTTGGTATCAGTCTGTAACACAGATTTAGTTGGTAGCTGTGGCGGAGAAATCAGACTTATCTCAAGAGGGAGATGAGCAGTATTCAGGGTTTACACAATAGGACTACAGTACTAGGGTACAAGGAAACACTGACCAAAGCTTTGTATCAAAAAGAATATATTTATTTTACACACTCTTACGTTCAACACACAAATCACTATCATTAAAGCAAGTTAAAACAGTCAAGAAAAGTATACAGAACTCCCTATTTAAATTGTAGACAAGTTTGAGCAAGAGTGAAAACTCAGCAAAACGGCACAGTGTAAACCAAGCAGAAATGGCACTCTAACAATTTCTTCAGAGGAAGGGAAAGGACAAGTCATACACGTTTAGACTCCTAAACACACCAGCAACACTTCCCAATTGGATTGTGAACAAGTTAGGCAAGGCAGTACTTTAGCATAAGGAATACTTAGTTGAAAACCGAGCAAAATGGCACTTCAGCAATATTTAAAAAGTGAAGGAAAGGTGGTTATAAGAGTTTAGGTGCACCAACACATTTCTTGATGAAAACCAATCTAGAGAAGGCAGTTGTAACAGATTTAGCCAGAGTCAATAGGCCTTTGCCAGAGTCAGTGGTACAAGGCAAAGTGCCCAGGATCAAACGGTTCTAGTAGCTGCAGTCAAGTCTTTGTTTAACAAATTGAAAAGGCAGTTGCAGAATGTAAAAAGACAATGTTAGACGATAGGGGCGGACAACCCAGAAGGTAAGTAAAGGATTTAAAACACCTTTAGCAGTACCCAACGGAACGGGAGGCCTGGCGGAACAATGTACCTTAAAAGTGGAAGAGGCTCCTGCGGTGGCGGTAGTTCCTGGCAGTTCCGGCAGTTCGGGAGATCCAGCTGCACTGCCCAGGGATGAAGCCAGCCGCGGTGATGCCAAAACGAAATAAAAGGTACGCTCCTTTAAATCACGGTCGTGGTGGACGGGTGCCTGGCTATCCGGTCTCCGAGTGCTTGGCACTGGCGATTCGACCAAGGCAAGTCCTGGAAGGCGATTGGCGAACTGGTTGGCCCCACCAGCTACAGGGAAGAAGACTCTTGCAGGTGAAAATCTTCTCGAGTCGTTGGAGAAAAGTGGTGAGGATCTGCAGCAGGGCTTCACCGGTGGTTCAGTCGTTGCAGATGTCTTCAGCGTCTCTCCTCTTCGGGTTTCTTAGTTCCAGTGGCAACGTCTTGTCCTCCAGTCCTCATAGCCCTGCTTTTATGCAGAAAAACCCCCATTCGTACAGCCTAGCTGTCACTCACACAGTGGGGTGACTATAATGGCGGGATAACCCCCCAGCATATCAGGGCAGAGTGCGACTTGGGTTGCCTAGGTAACCCTGTCCAGGGTGCCTATTCCCCCACCCACACATCCTGTCTACCCCAGACTCAGTGGCGCCGAAAGAACGAACAAAGGATCCCCGACCTGGGTTAGGATTTCAGAGAAAGACACGAGAAAGAAATATTATGAAAGATCTGGCAATAAAAACCTACCGGAGTAAAGTTAATATTAAATAAACCAGCGGTATGTTAGAGGCTGTCATTAAAAGTGGTAGCCTCGAACAATGGAAAAATCCCATAGGAAAATATTTGCGATCGAATGTTTACGGTAGTAACCACTGCCACCAGCCAGAAACTTTGGATAGAGGGACTGGACGGGTCCCTCTTGAAAATGAACACCAGGGAAAAACTACTAACCCTTTCCAGTACTTCCATAGTAAGATGGTTTGTACTGGTTTTGTTCATAACTATTGGCCCTCATTACGACCCTGGCGGTAAGTACCGGTCATTACCGGCATGGCACAATTACTGTGTCCGTGCTGGCAATAGACTGCTAAAAGCAGCCCATTACGAGTTCGCAGGCACAAGCTTTGCACCATGCCAGTAATGAACTCACCGCCATGCCGCAAAAGCCCGAAAAATCCCCCTTTCCGGCATCGTCTGCAGTGGAAATAGCACCTCCGGCATCCTAGCCATCGGCATTAGCGGTCACCTCAAATAGCGGAAACCGCTATTAGCGGTGACCGTAAATAAGCGGAACCGGAAGAAGCGTCATCGCAAAGGAACGGGAAAGAGCACGGCGGCCATCTTTAAAAACACAATCCATTGCCATCCACCACAACCAGGAGCCATCTGACCCCCAGAACTCCCACACACCTCAACCACCACCTGTTTGAATTTAGGATGCCAAAAGCTGTCAAAAAAACTGGAGATCGGCTGCGCCAGGAGCGCTTCTCCAGAGAGGAGCTCACCATGTTGGCAGAGACACTGCAGGAGCATGCAGACGTGGTGTTTGCAACTGACATGTCCCGACCAGCGCTGCTGGGTAAAGAGCAGATTTGGGCATTGGTCGCCCAGAGAGTCAGTGCTGTCGCCACCACACCCCGCACACCAAAACAATGCCGCAAGCGATGGGACGACCTACGTCTATGTGTGCGAAGTATACTGTCGGCCAACCGAAACCTTGGGATGGCGACAGGTGGAGGTGCAGAGTCGTCCATAAAACTCCAACCATGGGAGGAGATATGTGCCTCCACCATAGGCACTGAGTCAATAGAGGGAGTCGGGGACATGGAGAGAGGAGCCCTGTCATCAGCCGATGCAGGTAGGTGTCTCTAATCAAACAATGCCAATACCACCACGATGATGTCCACATGAACTGACAGTGCAATGATGTATATCAGGGTCCATCAGACACATAAGCACAAGACTGCCTACAGGCAGTGCAGAGCATCACCTTGTCCACATGCATGATGCAGCCCATTTGTGTTGCAACCCAAATGTCTCCATGCATCACCCACCCAAGAGTGAGGCAACCTGTATGTCACTCCCCCCAATGTGACACATCTACCAATCCATATCAATGCAGCCACCCCAATGCATGCTCAATGCCTGTAGACCCATCACTAACCCTCTCCCTCCTTTGGTCCCCAACAGGCACACAATCTGACAGTGCTGATGAGGACACCGGTGCCACTCCACGGAAGAAGGCCAGGGCCGAGGAGGGACAACACTGCCCCTCCACTTCAAGGGGCATAGGCCAACCGGCACGACATCGGAAGGCCAAGACCACTCCACAGGCCACAGCACCAATGTGCTCTACGTCCACCACTATGGCGCCCACAAAAGCCACCATCACCCAAGTGTCGGCGGCAGAAGGGACTGCATCGGCTGCAAGCAGCACAGTTGGTGAAACAGCTGCCACAGTAGCAATCTCTGATGATGAGGAAGGGGATGTGCTGCATGTTGCAACTCCCCCCACTGGCCCCCTGCATTCCCCACTCCTGTCCCCATGCAGCCTGCCCAACACCAGCATGCACGGGCTGTCTCCGGCTAACTGATGGCCAGCAACTCCCAGCCCCACCCTAACTGTGCCCGAGGAACACAGTATTTCCGGAACCCCTCAAACATCCACCCCAGCCCCAAACACCCAAGAGGGGATCCAGGACATTGTAAGGCACCAGCAGCAGCTCACTGGCCTCTTGACGCAGCACATTACTGAATGTGGTAGTGTAAGGGACGACATCCGTGAATGTGCTGCATCCCTGAGGTCAGCAATAGAGTCATCCTCAAAGGACATATGTGCAGAACTGGCCGCAGTGCGGCACGTACTGTCTGAGATGGTGGCAGCAATGCGGGACATGAGTCCAACACAGTTATCCGAGCAACCAAGTACAGCTTCAGCTGCTAGTTCCACTAGGACCTGCCCCGTGCGCAGGTCTGGCAGGAACCTGCGCCGATCAGACAGTTGGGCACCTGGTGCTGGAAGAGGGGGATGCCAGTAGGCACAGCCTTGCATACTGGTGCCATGTGGTCCACTGGTGGACAGTACTGCACACCATGTGTTGGGGAGTTGAAGGGGGAGGGGGGAGAGGGTGTGTGGGGGAGTTGAGGGGGGAGAGGGTGTGTGGGGGAGTTGAGGGGGGAGGGGGGAGAGGGTGTGTAGGGGAGTTGAGGGGGAAGAGGGTGTGTGGGGGAGTTGAGGGGGAAGGAGGAGAGAGTGTGTGGGGGAGTTGAGGGGGGAGAGGGTGTGTGAAGGAGTTGAGGGGGGAGGGGGAGAGGGTGTGTGGGGGAGTTGAGGGTGGAGAGGGGAGAGGGTGTGTTGGGGAGTTGAGGGGGAGGGGGGAGTGGGTGTGTGGGGTGGAGGGCTTGTTCACTTAGTTATGCTTCTTCAATACACATTTTGGTTACTCATAATTCACAAGTGTGGGCATTGCTTATTGCGTATGTGTGCTTTATTGGTTAACAGTCTACAGTGTCCATGTCCCTGACACACCCAGTGCCCCGAGTGCCATCTCCATGTAACATCTTGTTCTGCTTAATTTATGCTTGGTTTAAAATAGCGCGGGCGCACAATGCATTCTGGGAGCGCTCTGAGCCATGTGGGATATTTACTTCACTCCGCAGTGAAAGGCTGCACACATTTTGCTGAAGTGTTAGATTCACAGTGCTGAGACAAACATGCTTTTTCAAACTTGGTATGCAGTCAAGGCCATTTCTGCTGGGAAAAGCTAACATTGTTATGACTTGCTACTGTTCTCCGTGGAGCATGTTTTTAGAGCAGGGAGGCCCTGCGTTCCTTGGGGGGAGCTCTCGATTGACCCAGCTGGAAACAGACGGCTGTTCCTCAACTGCGCAGGTGCAATTCCAGAAGGTTCGAGAATTAACTCCTTTTTTTTGGAGTTCCTATATATGCAGAAACCCGGATGGGTCAGGTGAGACTTCAGCCAGAGAAGGACGCTCCGTCTGGCCTTCCTGTGAGCTGTAGCACTCTCTTCCTGGCTGCCCCCCAGAGTCTTCCAGCCGCTTCTGGACGAGATGAGGACAAGAATTACGCTCACGGTGATGTATTTCTTTTGACTTCTTTACTTCTTCTGCGATCTATGTCCATGTTAGTTTTATGAGTTATTTCTAGGTACTTGTAATCTTTGAATAAATAGCCGTAAAGAGCTGATTATCTTCCAAAGAGTGCGTGGCTGTGAGTTATTGTGTTTGTCTGTTTATGGGTTGAAGTATTTGCTCTATAATTGCATTGGTGATTTATGGTAGTTCCGTGCACTTTTCAGAGGAGAGCAATACATTATGGCGCTGTGAGCAGGATTATTTGTGATGAAGTGTTCCAAATATTCCAGCATCTGTTTGAACGTAGATAGGCTTCGGTTATCTTGCAAGCGAAAGTAAGTTGGCAGTGAGTGTTGAACTGTGTTAAGCTGTTTTTTTTTTCCTTGATGGTGTGTGCGTGCTTGTGGGAGTGATTGAAAAGAAAAAAAAAATAGATATAAAGAAGTTTTGTACCATTTTGCAGTAATGAATAGTTTGTTCAGGAAAAAGAGGGTTACCAATGGCGGTGAATGCTCTGATGTTTTCATTCCAGGCTGGACTAAGAGTCCATATGATAAGTTGGCTCAGGCATGGGCTTGTGGTGCCGAGCTAAGTGAGACTTGGGATCAAGGATTGGGGGATGCCGATCCAGCTGATGTAATTGCATGCTTGCAACAAGTTTCAGTAGAACGTGGTAAAGAATGTGTGGCATTAGGTAGGCGAGGTTGGGTTCTTTTGCATGCTTATAGGAAAATACATTAGAGACAAATGGATATGAAAAATTAGGTTTTGAGATTAGAGAGAGAGCTAGCTGCAGAAAGGCAGACGGCATTAATGCAGCAGATTCAAATGAAACTGTTTAAAGATAAGGCCGACACATATCGGACGGTGGCCGAGAGGGCAGCAGTCAGAGTAGCTCGTTATCAATATAGGAAAAGACGGGGAGGGGTCAATAAAAGAAAGGTGGCAACTGTAATCGCTACCGCTGGCGCCGACTGGGATCCTGACAATTGGGATGGGGATATTTTTGATTCCACCAGTTTAGAAAGTAGTTCTGCAGAAGAGTCTGACCCCAAACCAGAGGTGAAACAGAAAACAGTGGCGGCGAAGCCTGTTAGAAGGCGGCGAGCCGGACCACACCCGCAGAATCCTGGTGGTGGTATGGTGGATTTAACCACGCTGGAGGATTACACGCAACAGGAGGTTGGGCAACTTATTACCCGTTTGAGGCAAAAATCAGGGGAAGCTTTATTGACATGGATGGTGAGATTGCTAGAAGGGGGTGCTGCAGGGTTGTTGGTAGATTCTACTGATTCACTGTGTTCTTTACCCCTGTCAATTGACACCAATGTACAGGAGGTCTTAAGAGCAGGACCGCCCCCTGATGCAAATGGTCAAGATACGCAGGTGTCTTTGTTGCACCTGATAGCCCAAGCATGTAACCGTAAATACCCCATTACCACAGACTGGCCTAGTGAAGAAATGAAGTGGTATACATTGAGAGAAGCAATTCAAAAAGTCAGAGAGCATGCTATGAAAGAGGCGATTCACATAGATGCTCCTGATCACATGGGAGCCGTGCCGCTCTCAGTTTCAACTCGAAACATGGTGATTAGAACTGCGCCACCCGCATACAAAAGTATCATTATGACTTTGCTCGTAGGCATGACGGGCAAGGCTACTGATGAGGTAGCAGATGCCATTAGGCAACTTGCAGATTTGGGAGAGTGGGGCAAGAGCGATAACAAGCCACGGGAGAGAGAGGGGCGTAGTGAGAGAAGAACTGAAGGCAGGCGGCAAGATAGCAGAGACTCCCGAGTGTCCAGAAAAGACATGTTTCTGGCTTTGTTAAAAGATGGTGTGCCACATGAAGAAATTGATGGCATTGAAACCAGAGTAATGTATGAATTATACAAAAAACGAGGACTTGCAGCAAAAGAGCGCTATAAACAGGTTAAGAAACAAGTAGTCACCATACCAAAGGGGGATGCTTCACCTTCCGCTCCCCTTTCATAAGAACAAGATGAAGGGTCTATGGGGACACCTTCCCTGTACCAACCGACATACGCTGATTTGAGAACGGTGGTGAGTGCAATGCTAGAGGCGGAGTCAAGTCACACTCATTCGAAGTTTGACTAGGGCTTCGGCCAAGCTCCGGCAGCGTCTGCCCGCATAAAAGTGGATAGGCGGCCTCATGTTGATGTTAAGATTTTTTGGGGGCCAGGAAATACACAAGGGGTGCGGGCATTGATAGACACCGGAGCGGAGGCCTCTTTGATTCATGGTAATCCAACATGATTTAAAGGCAAACAGTTCACGATCACAGGTTTAGGGGGAAAGGAGACCCCCGCAGTGCAAACGTGAGTGGAGATGAAAATAGGCAATTTAAAGAGGTAGAAATACCAAGTGTTGATTGTCCCGATACCCGAGTATATAATTGGTTTTGACATTTTGGAATGGCTAACCTTGGGACTTGGCAGTAAAACGTACCAGTTTGGGGTGAGTGCATTGATTTGTACACCCATTACAGTAGGCAAATTGAAGATGCCCCCAGTGCAAGTGCCAATATCAACCAAGCAGGTAGCAATGAAACAATATCGCATTCCTGGGGGGCACAAAGAAATTTCAGACACCATCAAAGAGTACGTGGAGGCGGGTGTATTACACCCTATTACCACATCATGGAACAATCCGCTCTGGCCCATTAAAAAAGGGGATGGGTCGTGGAGGATGACGGTGGATTACAGGGAGTTGAATAAACACACTCCTCCCTTGGTGCCTGCAGTCCCAGATGCCATTACTTTGAGAATGTCCAAAGGTTCGAGGGGGCTTGGTATGCAGTGATTGATTTAGCTAACGCATTTTTCTCCGTGCCAATTGCTGAAGAGTGTCAAGAACAGTTTGCATTTATGTGGGGTGGACGTCAGTACACTTTCACGAGACTACCCATGGGGTACATGCACAGTCCGATTATCTGTCACCGGCTGGTGGCAGAGCACTTAGACAAGATACTGTCTAAACCTGACATACAAATCTCTCATTACATTGATGACATTTTGATTCAGGGCAACGATGAGCACAGCGTGCAAAGTCAGTTAGATGTCCTTATGGAAGGATTGAAAAAGGAAGGGTGGGAGATTAATCCGAATAAAATTCAAGGTCCAGCTGAAACAGTGATATTTCTAGGGATTCAGTGGCATCATGGGCATCGAGAAATGGTGGCAAAAGCTTGACAGAAAATACTTGAATTCACCACTCCAACGAACAAAAAGCAAGCTCAGCAGTTTATAGGACTGTTTGGGTTTTGGAGACAGCACATTCCCCATTTAGGGCAGATATTGGCCCCCCTCTACAAGGTGACACAAAAGAAATATGAGTTTCAGTGGGAGGAAGAGCAGCAGAGAGCCTTTGAGATGGCGAAAGACACTGTGCAGCAGGTTCTTGATTTATGGCACTTGAAAGAAGGCGAAGTGGAATTAAATGTGTCTGTGCAGGACAATTATGCTAACTGGAGTGTGTGGCAGAAACAAGATAGGAAACATGTGCCATTAGGGTTTTGGAGTCGTAAGTTGCCCGATGCTGGTAACTCATATACTCCGTTTGAGAAACAATTTCTGGCATGTTATTGGGCTCTTTTTGATACTGAGTAAATGACAGTGGGCCATGATGTATTGATGAGGCCAGAAATACCAATCATGCAATGGGTACAGAGCTCTTCTAAAACACATAGAATAGGACATGCTCAAGAAGCCAGCATAATTAAATGGAAATGGTACATTCAAGGCAGAGCCAAATCAGGAAAGGGTGGAGTGGCAAAATTACATGAGCAAGTAGCCAACATACCGCCCTCAGATTACATACCACCGGAAGTGCCTGTAAAACGTGAGTCTCCTGTGAAATGGGGAGTACCTTACAGCGATTTGACCGTGGAACAAACAGAGCATGCTTGGTTCACGGATGGTTCACCCCGATACGTGGGAACTGAGCGGTACTGGAAAGCAGTGTCGTACAATCCCAAAACCAAAAAGATGTTACAACGACAGGGAAAGGAAAGAGCAGTCAGTTCGCAGAACTTTACGCAGTTTACCAAGCATTGAAAGAAGAGACCCCTGGTCAATGTTATATGTACACAGATTCATGGTCAGTGGCGAATGGATTGGCAGTGTGGTTGTCAACTTGGCAAAAGAATGGATGGAAGATTCATTCAAAAGAGTTGTGGGGAAAAGAACTGTGGCAAGATATTGCAGAAATGTTGTTAGAAAGTGAAGTCACTGTATATCATGTGGACGCGCATTGTGCCACAGATTCATTAGAACGTTGGTTTAATTCTGTAGCAGATGAACACACCAAGATTGCCTCAGTGGATGCAGAGGCTCGGGAAGACAATATGGAGGGTTTGGCCAAATGGGCCCATCAGAAATGTGGGCACCTTGGAGAAAAGGCTACTATCAGGTGGGCACAAGCTCGAGGCATCAGTCTTCCTTTAGAATTAGTGAAAACCATTATTTCGCAGTGTCCCGTGTGCCAACACCAATTGCATAGACCAATACCTCAAATTGTTCGAGGCATATTGAGAAGAGGAAAATTACCAGGTCAAATTTGGCAGATTGATTATATCGGTCCTATGCCAATCAGCAGAGGTTGTCAGTATGCATGCACTATTGTAGATACATACTCGGTATATTTGATGGTTTTGCCGTGCAAACGTGCAACCCAATTGAACACCATCAGATTGTTAGATCAGATCATATTACATTATGGAGTGCCTTTGCAGATTCAAAGTGACAATGGGTCACATTTCAAAGGCAAATTAGTCCAGGAGTTTTGTCAGGAAAAGAGCATTGAGTGGGTATATCATATTCCCTACCACTCAGCTGCAGCAGGGCTAATTGAACGAATGAATGGGTTACTGAAAGAATAGTTGCGCAAATGTGGAGACGGCAGTTTAGCAGGCTGGCGTGATCGTGTGTTTCATGCGGTGCAAGTGTTGAACAATAGGCCTGCGTATGAAAATGAAACTCCTTTGATGCGATTAATGACTCCTACTTTGCAGGTTCAACCCAATTCAGTCAGAGAAACACTATCATACTGGGAAATTACACCAGGTTCTTTAGCTCCCTATCGAGCAACTCCAGAGTCAGCAGGGGTAGACTTACATTCTAATGAAGAAATCAGATTAGACCCAAGAGGAATAGTTGTAATTGAAACAGGGATTGGAGTACAGATTCCCTCAGAGCATATGGGATGGATTGCCCCTAGATCTGACCTAGCATTGAAGGGAGTTCAAGTGTTGGGAGGGGTAATTGATGCTGATTACCAAGGCGAGATTAAAGTCATCCTAATGAATAGTGGGGATCAATTGGTATCAATCCACAAGGGTGATCGAGTGGCCCAATTGATAGTCATTCCTATTAAGTTGTCCTTGATTAAGAAAGGGGAGCCTCCTACAGTGTTAACTACCCGTGGGGATCGCGGTTTTGGCTCTTGAGACAGTATGGTACCGGGTGCCAAGGTGTGGGTGGAACAGCCAAGTGGTCCACCAGTGCCAGCAGATGTCATTGCATCAGGCAAAGATCAAGTGGTTTTAGTAATGGAGCCTGGTAGAAGGAAATGGCAATATGTACCCGCAGGCAAATGTTACCTAAGAGAGTGATGTACAATAATGATATCTCTTTTCTGGGTTTGCTTTGTAGATCCTGGGTCCGGTTGGTGTGACTGTGGCACTAAATGGACTCCATTTGGATGGGTTAAAAAGTCTTCTGTCACCAGCGAACAATGTCACATCTGTGCCAGTGATCAAGGGGATACTGATAGTGATGAATAATGTTGTCCCCAAGCAACCCTATGCCAGTGCCGACAAGCCCGCCAGACCGAAGACATGGATCCGTGAATTGCGACAAACACATCAGGAGCAAGTGAAAACAACCTTGATGCCAGTTGCGCAGGAGCCCTTTGTAGGACGGAGGAAACACTCTCCTATGATTACTCAAGAAGAAAATATGTGGGTCTATCTGGCACAGCAAGTACTGAATATATCACACTTTTGTTTATCTGATGTGCCCAATGATGAAGCTTTATTGACTACATGTTTAGTAGCGGTGCCGACGCCTGTTCCGGTTTTAAAGCATATTTTTGGCGTCACACATAATGATTCTATAATTCAAGACTCAGACATTAGACAATCTTTTTCAGTCTACGAATATTGCCGCTTCTGCCAAGAAATCGACAAGAATTGGAGAAATTTGACACGTGTGATCACGTACAATGTAACCCAAGGTGATGTATGTTATATTATGACGTGCAAAGCACAAGAAATTGGTAAATGCAGACAAATAGGGCCTCATTACAACTCAGGCGGTCCGGAAATAACGGTGGCGGTAAACCCGCCGCCACCGTTGTTTCCGGACCGCCTGATCCCGACTCCTGCAGGCGGGAGGTGATGTTCCCGCCAGGTCTGACCTGGCGGGTTTAACACCGCCCGCCTGCAGGTGGACGAGGAAACACCGGCAGCATTACGAGATGCTGCCGGTGTTTCCATGATCCCGATTCCCATCGAGTCCCATAGGACTCAATGGGAATGGGGATTAACACCATTCCGCCTCCGTGATTCCCGGAAAACCGGGGTTGTAATGCCCCGGTAATTCCGGGAATCACAGAGGTGGAATGGTAATACGAGTCCGGCGGTAACCAGGTGGTTATACCGCCGCGGTTACCGCCGGACTCGTAATGAGGCCCACAGAGTTGACTAATCAATACAATCACACCACATTCGAGAGGAGACTGTGTTCACGAATGTCACGCAAATGCACCAGTGTAAATAACACTATGTCTTGCAATCATACAGTGATAACTGCTAGTCATTTGAATCATGTGAAACTTCCAACAGGATGGCTCTTTTCATGTGGTAAAGTTACATATACTTATATTCCAGCTAACATTTCTGGAGGTCCATGTGCTTTGACTCGATTAGGACTAATGATGTTTCCTTTACACTCAGCGATAACTCGAGGTAAAAGGTCAACCTTTGAATGTTTGGGATTATCTCCTGACTGTGATTCACATGTACATTTGTTATCAGAAGCTGAGGTTTTAGCATTAACCCTTTCATTAGTAGGTGTTTGGGGTTTAGCTGCTGGAGGTTACACATCTTTGATGAAATTAGCGTGTTTAGTAGTTAAAAGTCTTAACCATACTTTGCAAGCTTTAGAAGAATTACTCCTTGATAGTCAAGTAATTAGAAAAGCTACTTTGCAGAACAGAGCTGCTGTTGATTACTTATTGTTGGAACATAATTTAGGGTGTAATGCCTTTGAAGGTATGTGTTGCTTCAATTTGAGTGACCACTCACGATCCATTGAAAGCCATATTAGAGGTTTGAGGGATCTCATTTCTCAAGTGTCTCAAGATCAAAACAGAAACTGGTGGGATTGGTTATTTTCATGGATACCTTATATTGGGGGTACACTACGTTATATTTTTGCTTGCATTTTTATTATATTGTCTATTATAATTGCTTGTTGTTGTTGCCTTCAATGTGTTCCCAATTTAGTTTTAACATTTCGTAGGTTTCAGAGACCAGTTCCAGTGCCACCTGGCTACGGAAGATAAATATCCAAAGGGTGGAATGTTCTGCTTAATTTATGCTTGGTTTAAAATGGCGCGGGCGCACAATGTATTCTGGGAGCGCTCGGAGCCATGTTGGATATTTACTTCACTCCGCAGTGAAAGGATGCATACATTTTGCTGAAGTGTTAGATTCACAGTGCTGAGACAAACATGCTTTTTCAAACATGGTATGCAGTCAAGGCCATTTCTGCTGGGAAAAGCTAACATTGTTATGACTTGCTACTGTTCTCCGTGGAGCATGTTTTTAGAGCAGGGCGGCCCTGCGTTCCTTGGGGGGAGCTCTCGATTGACCCAGCTGGCAACCGACGGCTGTTCCTCAACTGCGCAGGTGCAATTCCAGAAGGTTCGAGAATTAACTCCTTTTTTTGGAGTTCCTATATATGCTGAACCCCAGAGGGGTCAGGTGAGACTTCAGCCAGAGAAGGACACACCGTCTGGCCTGCCTGTGAGCTGTACCACTCTATTCCTGTTTGCCCCCCGGAGTCTTCCAGCCGCTTCTGGACGAGATGAGGACAAGAATTACGCTCACGGTGATGTATTTCTTTTGACTTCTTCTGAGATCTATGTCCATGTTAGTTTTATGAGTTATTTCTATGTACTTGTAATTTTTGAATAAATAGCCGTAAAGCGCTGATTATCTTCTAAAGAGTGCATGGCTGTGAGTTATTGTGTCTGTCTGTTTATGGGTTGAAGTATTTGCTCTATAATTGCATTGGTGATTTATGGTAGTTCCGTGCACTTTTCAGAGGAGAGCAATACACACACCCCGTCCATGTGTGCTAGAAACATTGGTTGATCAGAGTCTGACGCATGTCACGTCCCTCCTGTGCATCGCTGCCTCCCTGAGGTGCTGCCCCATCCCCACCCTCCTCATCCTCTTCGTCAGGTGGTTGCAGTTCAGCGTCAGGGGGCAGGGGCACATTCCGTCTGATGCACATATTGTGCAGCATGACACATGCCATGACGATCTTTGCCACCTTCTCATGGCGGTACAGGAGTGCCCCACCAGACCTGCTGAGGCAGCGAAACCGTGCCTTCAAGAGGCCAAATGTCTGCTCAATCACCACACGTGTTCGTGTATGGGCACGATTATAGTCCTCCTTGTGCCTGTTCTGTGGGTTCCGGACTGGGGTAAGGAGCCACCTCTTCAAGGGATAGCCTGCATCACCTGCATGTGGGCAACAATGTATGTGTAAGTCATCACATCATATTTGACCTCTTTAAGTGACACCATGGCATGCATTTATTTCTTAAATTCAACCCCATTTCCATGCATGAAGGGAGACACACGATGTGACTGCTATGTGTGTGTTCCTCCTATGGACTGGTTTGCATGCCATCAACTAGTGGGCGCAGGGGGGTCCAGTTCCTTGTGAGTGCTCATGCACTGTGTTAGTCCACGGCGGTTGTTTCTGTGATCTGGCAGATGTCCAGTAATTTGTATGCTTTCATCCTGGCACCGTTCGTGTCAGCCTCATGATGATCTCACTACGCACAACAAATGGTGTCATGCAATTCAGTTGGGCCTCTGTGTCAGTGTAGTGGTGTATTGATGTATTTGACCCTCATGTGACTCCTTTGTACGCAGTAATGGGGGACTGTCCTTTCAGTTGATGGTGTTTGGTGCTGTGTATTGGCTATAGTCATTGCTTGTAGCTGCATTTTGTTGAGGGGGGTGCGGTCTGATTTGGTACAGTGCACATGCAGATGGCTGTGGAATGGTTGTGACACTGCTTCATTTACATGGTAGGGCTGCTTACATCTTGCATTATGTGGTCAGGTGTCAGCTCCAGTCTGGGCTGCTTTGGGGTATGAGCATGATCCATTCCCTCTGGCACTCGCAGCCAGGTGAAGTATGCATCTCCCCCCCCCATCTCAGCCAGGTGAAGTATGCATCTCACCCCACCCATCTCAGCCAGGTGAAGTATGCATCTCTCCCCCGCATCTCAGCCAGGTTAAGTATGCATCATCCCCCCCCCCATCTCAGCCGGGTGAAGTATGCATCTCTCCCCCCATCTCAGCCAGGTGAAGTATGCATCTCTCCCCCCCATCTCAGCCAGGTGAAGTATGCATCTATACCTCAACCACCTACCCACATCACATTTCCATGGGCATAACATGCGACTCACCGAGAAGCCAGGATCTCTGCCCTGCATGTCGCTCCATGTAGCGTGGTATCGTGGAGTTCCGCAGGACCATTGAATCATGGGTTGATCCAGGGAATCGGGCACAACAATGTGTGATGATCCTGTTCGAGTCACATACCATTTGCACGTTGATTGAGTGGTATAGCTTACGGTTACGGTACGCTACCTCCATGGCATGTGGGACCACCAATTCCACATGGGTGCTATAAATAACCTATCATATCGTATCATATCAGTCGATGGCGCCAATGCAACCAGGTATGCCGGCCAGTGAATGGAAACTTACTTTGGTGTTTGAGATCTCCTAGGCAGACCGTGGTAAGGAAATGTGGTCGTCTGTGTGCTTGAGGAGGGCATCAAGCACTTGGTTCAGCATACGTGAGAATAATGGTTGTGAAATGCCATGCAAGTACCCCACTGTGTGCTGGTAGGTGCCTGTGGCCAGGAAGTGGAGCACAGACACTACCTTCAGTAGGGGTGGGATGGCAGTGCGTGTTTCAATCAGGCTGACAATGTCTTCATGTATCATGTCCACAATGGTGGTGATGGTGTCCCGGTCCAAACGGTACAGGATGTGGATCTGCTCAGTGGTTAGGTTGAATGGACTGGCTCTGATGCGTGGGATTGGGGGCTGCCTGCGTGGTGCCACTGGCTGTGCTGGTGGGGCATGCTGGCCCTGCCTTGCCCTCCTTCTCCTCCTGCGTCTCCTCTGTGCTGCCTGTTGTTGTTGTTGTTGTTGTTGTAGTAGTAGCACTTCCACTGCAATCAGGTCCTCCAGCCCCAGCATTGCTAGTATTATTGGAATCATTGTGGAGTGTGACTGGGTGTGGGAAGGGGTGGGGTGTGCTCCTTTTGTGCTTGTCCAGTCTGTATTGCCTCCACCTGTGCTGATTGTGTGCACCTGTGGCAGTTGGGAACACTGCACATGGCTGTTTACGGGTGGTCAGCGATGGCGGTATTTGCACCATGGCGGTAAGGTACTTTACGGCCTTCACTAGGGCGTTTATTGCATGTCCGCGCGACTCGTAATGTTCCCCACTTTGCGCCATACCGGTATTTGCGGCATGGGTGGTCGCGTGCCCGCGCCCTTGGCGCTTTTAGCGGCACCGTTAATTACGGTGCCGCTAATAGCGCTTTATCAGGTCATAATCGGCCGGAGCGGTAAGCGATGCCGGTAATCCTTTACCGGCATCGTTTTTGAGTTACCGTCAGGGTCGTAATGAGGGCCATTGACTAGTAAAGTCAATGGGGACTTTACATGCCCTGGGAGACAGTAGTCAGTCCCAGAGTATGGAGTCTATGTTGGGGGGTCCCTAGGACACCCCTGTGTTACTGCACTGAGGGTGCTGTATAACACACATGTAAAAAGATGATACATATGAGGGTGAGAAAAACCCCATAGACCATAAGCACAAAAGATAGCCTAAAACACACATCAGAAATATGTCTAAGAGTGGGAAAAAGAGTCTCACTCTTAGCAGGAGAAAAAAAATTAACCCTTCAAATCCAGCAAAGCTGCTGGGGGACTCTATAGGTAAGGGAAATTAGCCTTAGAAGAGAATTCTCCGTAACACTCACCCCCCCCCCAGACTAAGGGACAGGAGGATCTAATCCACTACTGGATGAGTCTCTTACCTCTAGTCGGTTAAAAACATCCTAGAGAGACCATCAGCATTTTGGTGGTGACATCCTGACCTGTGCTCAATGGTAAAATCAAACCCTTTGGAGGCAGATTGACCATCTTAACAGTTTTGGGTTCTCCCCTTTCATTGGCATCAATCATCTCAAGGGTTGGTGGTCAGTCTGAATAATAAAAGTAGAACCATACAAGTATGGCCTAAACATCTTCAGAGACCACACAATGGTAAAACAATCTCTCTCAATAGTTGCCCACCTTGTTTCCGGTTCCTTCAGTTTCCTACTGATGAAGCAAATGGGGTGCTCCCTACCTTTCTCATCCAGTTGACTAAGGACTGCAACTATACCTGTATTGGAAGCATCTGTTTGCACAATGAAGGATTGGTAGTAGTCAGGAGCTCTTCGAACTGGAGCTTGACAAAGGTCTCTTTTCAGGCTTTCAAAGGCCTGATTGCACTCCTCATTCCATTTGACCTTTTTAGGGAACTTTGGAGAGGAGATTACATTCAGTGGAGAATCGATGGTCCCATAGTTCTCAATGAAATGCCTGTAATACCCAGTGAGGCCTAAAAAGGCTCTCACTTGGGTTTGAGTAGTAGGTGTTGTCCAATTTTGCATGCCTACCCTACGACGTTTTGGTTTTGATAAAACAATTAATGAGGCCAAAAAGAGGATGCAAATAGAAATAAAGGTGATCCTAACGGATAAGGCCTTCAACCTTTCTCATCTATGGTAACCTCACTAATTAAAATGGTTAAAAAGAATTATAAAAAATGGCTAGTGCAACATAAGATGGAATGTGGAGCAAGATTATGGCGCCAAATTGCGGAAAAGGCCCTCTCCGGTGACTCTATCGGTATATGGTAATTGCTCCACTCCTCGAAACCACGCTCTCTGTCCATTAACTGCATCACTGAAGATCAATGGAGCAGTCATATCAGCTGCACTTTAGGACGAAATGTGTTGAATGACGATGTATTTCAAATACCCTCTGAGCCATGGGTTTGCCAATTAAGCATACTATATATACTTGAGATCATCACAAATCTAAAGCAATCACGTGCCGCAGGGCCTGATGGTGTGTGCAACTTACTAATAAAAAAGCAACCAGAGCTTTGGGCCATTTCACTGCACCTACTATTTGTTCAAATAGGTAAAAAATGCACTATCCCAAAATCTTGGCAATCCAGCCATATGCTAACTGTCCATAAAAAAGGCACGTGGGGTTGTCCAAGCAATTTCCACATGTTAGCAATGTTGGATACATCATCTAAGATATTTGCTCATGTCCTTTTGCAGGAACTGAATGGGTGGATTAGGGACAAAAACATATTACCACCCAACCAAATTGGATTCCGCAAGGGGTCTAGCACTGTGCACGGACTGTTATTGCTTTCCACCGCGGTTGAACAATCCTAGGTGAAACGTAATCTCGATGTGTACTGTGCGTATAATGACTTCTCTGCGGTGTTCGATACGGTGAACAAAAAACGTTTATGGAAGAAGTTACATGCTTGGGGTATCCCCTCGGGTCTCCTCCGGATGCTCATGTTGCTGCACACCAATACTACGACGCAGATCTGTCTAAATGCAATGGGTAAATTGTCAGCCTCTATGACGACAACTAGCGGAGTAAAGCAGGGTTGCATGGTGGCCGCAATACTTTTCAATCCAAATTTGGCGGACATGCAGTCCGTATTTCAGCTTTACACAGCTAACCCAGTGAAGATCACCGACGTAATCATTGGATGGTTAGCGTATGCCGATGATCTTATTTTACTGGATTACACGCCCGTGGGTCTCCAGCAAATGCTGGATGCCCTTGGTAAATATTGTGCTGACAACAAATTCTCGATCAATATTGATAAAAGCAAAAGTGATGGTTTTCACAAAAAAGCGTCAACCTAAAAAATATCTATGGAGGTTGAATTGTAAAATAATAGAACAAGTGTCGACCCACAAATATTTGGGCATTATTGTAGATGACAAATTAACATGGGCCGCTCATTGGACTTCGCTCCAGGAGCGGTGCTCCACAGTAACTAATGCCTTGAGTATATTTATTGGTCGAAATAGCGGTTACTCAATCTCAGCGGTATTGACTATATACTTAGCAAAAATAAGATCAATACTTTTGTATGCCATCATTATATGGGGCCACAACCTCATTAAAAGGATGGGGTGCCTCGAAGCAAGTCTGTTACGCAAATTGTTCCGATTACCAATGAATATAAGTGTTGAGTATATTTATTTGGAATTTGATTTACTTGGTATTACACATGTATTTATCCATCACTGTGTGATAAGTTTTGTGAAGCTAAACAGACTTGATACAGATACAATCACGACATTATACGTAGCAGCGTTTTTGATACTGGATGGCAATGCTCTGTTTGGTATCATGGGCAAATTAAAAATGCTTTACGTTAAGTGGGTTGGTACGCTTAATCATGGTCAATCTAGTATATGCACTATGAAACTCATGTTAAAAAGAGCACTGAAAGAGGTCAGTTATGAACAACAGTTGACTAACTTAGACACAAAATCACATAGCAGTAATTATATCTAAGAACGAATCCTTAGATGCTTCACTCAGGCATATATTAATGCATATCCCAGTCCACAAATTGTTAGGCTATACCTGCTGTTGAAATTTAATATGTCGGAAGCATTGGAAACAAAAGGAGCTCAAATGGGTATACCACGTGACCGACGAATGTGTCGATTGTGCGGTAACAAAGTTACTGAGTCATTACACCACTTAATGACCGTATGTGATAGTCGACATGCATTGCGCTATAAGCATATGAAGTTTACAAGAATGTATATGTGCCTGACGAAATAGAGACATTATGGCAGCTATTCCTAAGTGGCAATGATATCAACCGGATATACTTCATGGTTGCTTTTTATAAAAGGATTGTACTGTTATTAAGATGTATTGATTGATTATATTGCGCACTGATTTGCAGAGTGCTGTGTTCCATGATGGTCGACCTATGTTGATTTTAACAGTCGCAATGTAAATGTTAATCTGTGTGATACAAAGCATTTGTTTTGCTATATGTATACAATAAACTTTGAACTTTTAATTTTGCACAGCTTCTATCTTGCTGGGCAATGGCCTGATTTCACCACCTCCTACCTCATGACCAAGGTAGACCACTTTACTCTTGTCATGATTCCTACCCCCAGGGACCCAGACCAAGTCCAGCAACCCCGGAAGCAGCCATCAAGTTGTACTAAGCAAACCCAACAACCCCTGCTAGGGGCTATTTGGGGGCAGTCCTGGCGCCTATGGCGCCAGGCTCATATGGAGAGTCAGTCCTGGCGCCTATGGCGCCAGGCTCATAGCTTAAAACTTACCTGATGGAGACCATGCTGCAAACTCTCCTGATACAGACCATGCTGCAAGAGCTTCAAGCCAAAGGAGGCTTGGAAGGGACTACTTTACCTAAGGGACTATTTTTTACTTGGGTGGGGCTCTGGAGGAATACTTACCTGGGACTACTTTGGAGGCTATTTAAACCACGCCCGAAGAGCAGCACACGCTTCGCGTTATTCTGCATCCAGCAGCGTAACGCTCACCGTACCTGCAAGTCTGCATCCAGTCCTCTGCCACGCCCGCCTCGAGTCCGGAGCTCCTAGAAAAAGGGGAGAGAAGGAGAAAAGGTTAGAACAAGAGCAATACCTTTGATCCTTACCTGAATTCCTTATCGATCGCGCCTTCGAGCTGGAAGAAAGAAGTTATTTTATGCACGTCGCCTCGCCTGCAGCAGCGCTGCGCTGAACTCACCGGTCTTCGCAGCATCTTCACATTCCCCCGCATCCTTCTGCATGCTCCCACCGCACTCCGGCACCTAAAGGGAAGACAAGAAGAGCAAGGTGAGCCAAGGGAATACACAGAGGCAATATTAGTTACCCCCCATAGATTTACCTGATTTTACCACCGGGGGTACTATTCCTCTTCACGGGTCAGCGCAGATTCCACTGCATCCTCGCTGAACCCCGGCCCCTAAGGGGAAACAAAAGGACAGCAAGGTGAAACAAAGGGACAAAAAAGGGGAACCCTCCTCACCACAATAGACTTACCTGATTTTACCGCCGGAGGCATTATTCCCCGAGACTTCATATTTTCTCTCAGCGCCTGAATAAGGGAGAAAGCAACAGGTTACATATTGACATTATTTTATCGAACTGTGTTGGATAATACAAATCCTTACCTGAATATTACCGGTTGCCACGAGGAACTCTTCGCTAGGGTCAAGCTGCAACCTGCAAGGAATCGGACAAGAGTGAAAGTCAGACATTTGAACTCTTACGAACTACATACTTAAGGCGTCTTGCCGGGAATCTCAGAGTCAATATTGTTCTGGAACTCGCCATTTCCTTCGAGCCAGTGAAGCAACTTGTTATCAACGCGCCCCTGCGCTCAATGCAGGATGGAGAGCTCATCTTTCCAAATCATCAGGTGAGACTATAAGAGGGGACATCAAAGGTGATCAGTGGGGAGAACAGTGGGAGTGGGGGAGGGTTAACGCTCAACTCCACGGGTGGTTAATTCCCTTTCTCCATTTGCAGAAGAATATTCCTACGGGCCAAGCAAACTAAGCTAAGTGGGCCAGTCCAGTCCGTCATCTCGGCACTACGCGTCACATTGGTAGAGGCCGCAGCTGTCCAGTTCAGATCAACGCCCCTGTGGGAGCCAGGTGAGAGTAACAACTCTGACCAATTTGACATTTGCTTGCCTTTGTGGTCAGTTGGGCCTGCTCAAGAGCCTGCAAAACATATCCTAGGTGGCCAACATGTTCTTTCCAAGTGGGGCTGAACTCTGCAATGTCATCTAAGTATGCCATGCAGAAGTCCTCCATCCCATTCAGAACCTGATTAACCATCCTTTGGAATGTAACAGGTGCATTATTTAATCCAAAAGGCATAACCTTGACTTGGTATAAGCCAACTGGGGTGGAGAATGCAGTTTTCTCCTTGGCATGGTCTGTCGGGGCTATTTGCCACTAGCCTGACGTGAGATTAAATGTGCTGAGGAACTTGGCTGAACCAAGTCTATCCACCAGCTCATCTGTCCTTGGCAAAGGATGGGCATCAGTCTTAGTGGCTGCATTTAGAGCTCTATAGTCCACACAGAATGTCAACTCCTTGGATCCTGCATTTGGCACTAACACAACTGGGCTAGACCATGGACTAGTAGAGGGTTCTATTAACCCGATATCAAGCATCTTGTTGACCTCTCCTTTGATGTGGGTTCTTACATTTTCTGACACTCTGTAACCCCTGATTTTGACAGGTAAACAGTCACCAGTGTTGATGTCATGCTGGCCCCAAGGGGTCAAGCCTGGTCAAAGTGAAAACAAGGGGGCAAATTGATTCAACAAAACTTTGCACTCCTCCTGTTGTTCAGAAGTCAGATTAGAAGAGAGGTTAACTCCTTCTATTTTCTCATCTAAAGGTTCGCCTCTGAGAAGGTCAGGCAGAGGTTCACTCTCCTCCTCCTCTTGAGCTGAAGCTAGAAGCAAAGCTCCCAGTTCTGGTCTCGAGACATAAGCTTTTAGCGGTTGGTGTGAAAGACTCTGGGAGCCTCCTTAGGGTTGCCTAAGTCCACCAGATAGTTCACCTCTCCAAGTTTTCCCACAATCTTGAAGGGTCCTATCTACTTGTCCTGCAAGGCCCTCTGCCTTGTTGGCACCATAACAAGAACTAGCTTGTCTTGAGCGAACTCAACCATGTTGGCCTTCTGGACATGCCAATGCTTAACCAGAGCATGACCTGCTTTCAAGTTATCACTTGCCTCCGTCATCATGTGTGACATTCTCCTCCGGAGTCCTATCACATAGTCAGTCACTCTGACTGGCTTGGGGGAAGGAGCACTCTCCAACCCCTCCTTAATCAGGGCCAATGGACCTCTCACTGGATAGCCATAGAGAAGTTCAAAGGGACTGTAACCTACTCCCTCCTGAGGGACTACTCTATATGCAAAGAGAAGGCATGGCAGTAGAAGATCACACTTTCTTTTAAGGGGGTCGTCTAAAGCTC
Source organism: Ambystoma mexicanum (assembly GCF_040938575.1). Taxonomy (NCBI): domain Eukaryota; kingdom Metazoa; phylum Chordata; class Amphibia; order Caudata; family Ambystomatidae; genus Ambystoma; species Ambystoma mexicanum. The sequence continues at coordinate 242,435,498 of NC_090933.1, forward strand.
CTATCATGCTCTTCATGGTTCTGTTGAACCTTTCTACCAACCCATTTGTCTGAGGGTGGTATGCTGTTGAGAACTTGTAGGTAACTCCACAGTTTTTCCACATGGCCTTCATGTAGTGGGACATGACATTTGACCCCCTGTTGGATATTACCTCCTAAGGAAACCCAACCCTGGTAAAAAAAAAATACCAAGGAGGGCCTTAGCCACAGCCTGAGCTGTAACAGTCCTCATAGGAATGGCTTCAGGGTACCTAGTAGCATGGTCTACTACAACAAGGATAAACCTGTTGCCTGAAGAGGTTGGAGGGTCAAGAGGACCGACAATGTCGATTAGCACCCTCTCAAATGGTACTCCCACCAAAGGGAGAGACACTAAAGGTGCCACATTCTTGGAGCCACTCTTACCAGAAGTTTGGCAGGTGTGGCAACTCTTGCAATACTTATCTACCTCAGCCCCCATTTTAGGCCAATAAAAGTAGAGAGAGAGCCTTTATTTGGTCTTCTTGAAACTCAAGTGACTTGCCAAAGGTATCTCATGGGCTAGTTGAAAGAATTGGAGTCTGTTTTCTTGGGGCACTACAAGTCTTTTGTAGTCTGCAGGGATTGACTCAGTCGGTTCACTGTAGAAGAGGCCATCTTCCCAGTGCAACCTATACTTCCCAGGCTCTTGCCCTTCAAGCTGAGAAGCTGCCTGGTGGCGAAGACCTTCCAGAGTTGGACATTCTCTTTACCCCTTGCTGAAGTCTGCCCTGTTGGGTCCACCTTCTGCCAGTAAAGACTGCAGCTCAGGATTGTCCAAAGGGTCCAGATCTCCAATAAGATCATGGCCTTCTACTAGATCTGAATCATCAGGCTCTAGTTCAACCACACAGGGTTGTACCTCACTCTCAGCCTCAGCTGGAGGAGGAATCACAGGTGTGATTTTGGACAACCTAGGGGATGTCCTTGTTGGAAGCACAGGAGTGCTTGCTGCTGGTTTCTTCTTAGACGTCTTGGGTTTCCCCTTTGCTTCTGGTTGCTTAGAAATTGCAGTTAGTAACTCCAGTGGAGTAGGAGTGATTTCTTGTTCTATCATCTCCTCAGGAGAGCCTCTCAAGGTCCTCTCCCTTACAGGTCTGGTGAGCTCCTGTCATCTTTTACTAGGAGGTCTGGGAGTACTTGACACTACTCCAAGATCTTTAAGATCATTGCCCAACAGCACCCTTCCTGGTACTTCAGATTGCACACTAACAGGTATCCTGACAGTCATGGCATTGCACTGGATGGGAGCTGGTAACTGGGGAAGCGTCTGCACAGGCCATCCAGCTAACTTGGTGAGGCGTTTGGGTGCCTTAACAACATCCTCCACCTTGAAAAAAGATTCATCCACCACAGTTATGCTGGCTCCAGTGTCTCTAATGGCAGGGGTCTCCTGACCATTCACTAGGACACTGTCTTTATAATACTCTTTAGTATTATTTGGGATAGAATTATACACATCTAAATTCTGTTGTTCCCACAACCCTAAGGACACTAATGATACACTAGCTGAGAATCGGATGGGGTCTTCAGCTAGTAGTTGAAAGTTTTCACTGACCATTTGTACTTCCTCCTCTGGAGCGTAGGCTGAGACAGTTTGGACCCCTGAAGGTTTACCCTTACAACTGGGATCCCTTTTGACATGGTCAGTTGAACCACAAACATAACATTTTCCAAATGTCTTTATGAATGGTGGCTTGCTCTGACCTCCTTCTGGTCTGGGACCAGAAGGTACACTAGCCTGATTCGGTTTCCCTTGTGGCTTACCCTTAGAGTTTTGTTTGGGGCCCTCTTTGGAATTGAAATTATTTGAATTCTCTTTGTTGTCTTTCTTAGGCTGTTTTCCCTCATCCTTTTTCTGAGTGACCCCAGAATCCTTGTGAGTATCCCTGTTGGCAACCCACAAGTCAGCAGCCTTAGCTAGTTTCTTGGAATCTATTTCCTTTGCATCAGCCAAGTGCTGTCTGAGCTCAGGAGAGCAGGCATCATAGACTCCAACATGACAAGATTTTTCATTCCTTCATAAGTGTTCACTCTGTAACCCTTAATCCATCCCTCTACGTTTTTCAAACACTCACTCACCCAGCTAGCCCAAGGGGTACCACCATGCTTTTTGAGGGTCCTAAACCTCTTAAGGTACTGGGAAGGGGTCTTCCCAAATCTAGCAATTAAAGCTAGCTTCACACATTCAGAATCCATCCTATCCACCTCCTCCAGTTCCATTACCACATCAGGTTCAACAGTGGGGAGCCTAGAGAATAACCGGGGAACCAACTGATTCCCTGTGCTTTCCTGGAGCCCATGATTGTATTCAAACATAGCTAACCAATCTAACACATCCAACTTAGGTTCATACATACCCACAATCTCTTTAGTCATCCGGGGTCTCTTTAGACTGGAAGATCTAGAGGATCCGGGGAGAGAAGCATTTTCCAAAGACAATTTGTTCATCTCTAGCTGATGATTGAGCTCTATTTCTCTGAGCCTTAGTTCTTGGTGTTTCTGTTCAGACTGGGCAATCATTCTTTTGAATTCAAGTTCAAGCCTAATTCTTTCTAGTGAGATAAATTCAGGACTTAATGTGGGACCTGACACAGGTCCTGTAGACAAGGCTTGAGGCCTTTGAGCACGCAGAGGGCCAGAGGGGGTTACATTGTCAGCCTCCTCTTCCTCATCTGCTTCACAATGACATCTTCAACATTATCATCCTCAATATTTGCTACAGTTGCTGGAGGAGTAGGCACTACAGCCCCATTCTCCAGACTTTGTTTTTCTAACAATCTTTCAATCATTTCTGATTTCTTGCCTTTGACAGGAAGACCTTTCTGTCTACACAGATCCCTTAAATAATCAGCAGTATTTGTAAGGAGGGTCTCCTGGCTATAGCTTTCCATCTTGGACTTTTTTTAAAAATTAACTTTTAGTGATTGTTAAGCCTTGTGGTTAATTGAACCAAGGTACTAACAGCACTAAAATGTAAATCCAATACTTTTATACTCACCGCTGTACACCAGTGTTAGGCAGAATCCTATACAGTTCACTTAGGGAGCACTACAGAAGATTAGGACTACAGGTATATGCAATAAATCCCCTTTGGTATCAGTCTGTACCACACAGATTTAGTTGGTAGCTGTGGCTGAGCAGTCAGACTCATCTCAAGAGGGAGATGAGTAGTATTCAGGGTTTACACAATAGGACTACAGTACTAGGGTACAAAGAAACACTGACCAAAGCTTTGTATCAAAAAGAATATATATATTTATTTTACACCCTCTTAAATTCAACACACAAATCACTATCATTAAAGCAAGTTAAAACAGTCAAGAAAAGTATACACAACTCTATTTAAATTGTAGACAAGTTTGAGCAAGAGTGGAAACTCAGCAAAACTGCACAGTGTAAACCAAGCAGAAATGGCACTCTAACAATTTCTTCAGAGGGAGGGAAAGGACAAGTCATACAGGTTTAGACTCCTAAACACACCAGCAGCACTTCCCAATTGGACTGTGAACAAGTTAGGCAAGGCAGTACTTTAGCATAAGCAATACTTAGGTGAAAACCGAGCAAAATGGCACTTCAGCAATATTTAAAAAGGGAAGGAAAGGTGGTTATAAGAGTTAAGTAGCACCAACACATTTCTTGATGAAAACCAATCTAGAGAAGGCAGTTGTAACAGATTTAGCCAGAGTCAATAGGCCTGTGCCAGAGTCAGTGGTACAAGGCAAAGTGCCCAGGATCAAATGGTTCTAGTAGCTGCAGTTAAGTCTTTGTTTAACAAATTGAAAAGGCAGTTGCAGAATGTAAAAAGACAATGTTAGACGATAGGGGCGGACAACCCAGAAGGTAAGTAAAGGATTTAAAACACCTTTAGCAGTACCCAACAGAACGGGAGGCCTGGCGGAACAATGTACCTTAAAAGTGGAAGAGGCTCCTGCGGTGGCGGTAGTTCCTGGCAGTTCTGGAAGTTCTGGAGATCCAACAGAGGAGGAGAGGCTCTTGTCGTGGAGGAAGGTTCGAATTACTGCACTGCCCCGGGATGAAGCCAGCCGCGGTGATGCCAAAACGGAATAAAAGGTACGCTCCTTTAAATCGCGGCCGTGGTGGATGGGGGCCTGGCTATCCGGTCTCTGAGTGCTTGGCACTGGCGATTCGACCAAGGCAGGTTCTGGAAGGCGATTGGCGAACTGGTTGGACCCACCAGCTCAAGGGAAGAAGACTCTTGCAGGTGAAGATCTTCTCGAGTCGTCGGAGAAAAGTGTGAGGATCTGCAGCAGGGTTTCACCAGTGGTTCAGTCGTTGCAGATGTCTTCAGCTTCTCTCCTCTTCGGGTTTCTTAGTTCCAGTGGCGACGTCTTGTCCTCCATTCCTCAGAGCCCTGCTTTTATGCAGAAAAACCCCCATTCATACAGCCTAGCTGTCACTCACACACATGGCTCCAGATAATGCCTTTTTACGCATGAAAGTCTTGTAAGTAAGCCAGCTTTATTATTTTCCTGGGTACATTTACACACAGGTTTAGAGTAGAAGGCAGTGCAAAGGTCAGGTTTCTTGACAGAAACCAGAAGGCTTCTTTTGATTTTTATCTACATGGATGTAATTGCAAGAAACCTCTGAAACAGAATGCATTTCTCTGAAGCCTTTCAAAAAATTAAACTGCACACTGATAAAAGGAATGGTTTCTTTCCATTCAGCTTCAAAAGCACTCTGCATGTTTTCCTAGAATTTTAGGATTGTATAATTAATAAGATGGAAAACTAAGTTGCAATTGAGAATTATTTTTTTTAACAAGTTATGCTTTTTTTCCAGTGAAAACAAACCAGTTGCACAATTGTATTTTTCAGAGTTCCGGTGATGTGTGCAATAGCATGCAGAGGCAGATCATTTTTACACTTCTAATTTAATTTACAGTCTAATTATAAAAACAGTGTGTAAAATGATGACTATGCACAGTCTAGTTTACATCTATTCACCCTTGCAGTCAATGGGGTACATTACTATAAATGGTCAGTAGCAGCAGAGTCTTTGCTCAAGGGTGAGTAATTGTCATTACACTAATCACAGGTGTTCTAGCCTCTTAAATCTTCAAGACTACAAATAAAACATCCAAAATCTGACTCTCAAGAAAGTGCAAGGGCTGTTCAAAAACAAGCAAATGAAAGTTACATTGGTAGCGCTTCATAAATGGATTGTCATACATCTAGGTACTGTGATCATATTACTCAGTTAACCAACCTCTGAAGGATGTTAGCCAATAAGATAGCTCAACCGGTTGAGCACTCGTTGCTACAATCTGTGTGATCTGTGGGTTGCGGGTTCGAATCCTGGCAAGTCCAACTCAGCCTTTCATCCTTTCTAGATCGATAAAGGAGTACCGACTTTGGTTTGGTGGTAATTGTGATCAATATGTTCAGCGCTTTGCCAAATAACCATTTGACCACTAGATTAGATATAGAATTTAGCATGGAGTCCTTGTCTCTCTGCACTGTTGTATCATAACATTGGCATACCATTAGGTGGTAATAGCTCCAGGAAATTAGGACATTCATTAAACATCAAAAGACAATTCTGCTATCGAACCTCAAAACACACAATACAAATTCATGTATGCTTTACTATATAATTGGCTAGGTTTTTGTGATTTCAACATTTAAATATATACAGGAGTGATCAAATGGCCAGAAATAATGAAAGGTGTAGTCTGTCACAATGCAGAAAGCTGCCGCATAGTAATGATTTCCATACAGTTTTTTCACACGGCGGCTGGATGTCGCATACGTTTTACTCTCTTGCGAAGGAGAAAGGTCATTTTTACTCTCTTAAAATCACATTTACTCTCAAAGTTTAAAAATAGAGAGTAAAATACTCCCACCTCAGAATCTTATCTGGAGCACTGCTCACACAGTGGGGTGGCTATCCTGGAGGGATAACCCCTCAGCCTATCAGGGCAGAGTGTGACTTGGGTTGCCTAGGTAACCCTGTCGAGGGGCCTTTTCCCCCTCCCACACATCCTATCTACCCCAGACTCAGTGGTGCCGAAAGGAGGGCTTCTGTGCAGAAGCCCGCCAAAAGGACGAACAAAGGATCCCTGACCTGGGTTAGGATTTTAGAGAAAGACACGAGAAAGAAATATTATCAAAGATCTGGCAATAAAAACCTACCGGAGTAAAGTTAATATTAAAATACACCGGCGGTATGTTAGAAGCTGAAAATCCCATAGGAAAATATTTGTGGTCGAATATTTACGGTAGTAAGAGAGGGACTGGACGGCACCCTCTCAAAAATGAACACCAGGGAAACACTATTAACCCTTTCCAGTACTTCCATAGTAAGATGGTTTGTACTGGTTTTGTTCATAACTATTGACTAGTAAAGTCAATGGGGACTTTACATGCCCTGGGAGACAGTAGTCAGTCCCAGGGTATGGAGTCTATGTTGGGGGGTCCCTAGGACACCCCTGTGTTACTGCACTGAGGGTGCTGTGGAACACACATGTAAAAAGATGATACCTATGAGGGTGAGAAAACCCCATAGACCATAAGCACAAAAGATAGCCTAAAACACACATCAGCAATATGTCTAAGAGTGGGAAAAAGAGTCTCACTCTTAGCAGGAGAAAAAAAAATAAACCTTTCAAATCCAGCAAAGCTGCTGGGGGACTCTATAGGTAAGGGAAATTAGCCTTAGAAGAGAATTCTCCCTAACAGTCTGCGCTGGGTCGGGCAACATGGTCATCTTCTTTATCTTCCCCTGTGTGTTCCCTTTCAGCGTCGGTGGTAAGGGGCAGATTCCTCCTGACGCAAATATTGTGGAGCATTGCACACACCAATACAATTTTCCCTACTTGGTCTGCTGCATACATCAGGGCCCTTCCTGTGCAATCTAGGCACCGGAATCGTGTCTTTAGTAGTCCGAAGGTGCGTTCTATGCATATGCATGTCTGGCTGTGGGCATAGTTGTAGGTGTGGTAATGTGGTGTTCGTGGGTCACGCACAGGGGTCATCAGCCACGTCAGCTGAGGATATCCAGAGTCACCTGCATGGGGTGGAATACCAAACATCAGTCATTTGTCTCATGCATGGGTCTGCAGTCTCAATGTATATGGCCATTGTGAGCCGAGGTCACTCTTGTGTGCATCCAGACCATGCAATGTGTATGAGTGATGGGTGTGCATCCTTTGTATATCATGCCATGCATTAATTGTCCTGTTGACTGCACATGGGAAGATGGCTGTGGAACGGGTGGACATGCTGTTGAGTGCTGCTATGTGGATCTGCGCTGCAGCACATTCAAGGTGCATTGTGGTTGATGTGGTCTGATGTGCCATTGTATTGGCAACAGTGTGTTTGCCTCCATTTGATGGTGCAGGTGCTGCACGGGTGCTGCCATTGCCTCCTCTTGATATGTGCTTCCTGTGGCTATGCCCCCCTTTTTTACTTGTGCTTCGACATGCATTGGTTGTAAGAAAAGGGGCAGCCCTAGAGGCAGAGCCTGGGGCTAAAGCGTAGAGTGTGTCACGGGGAGGGGAACCGCCAGTCTACATGATCACATACTATTAGTTGTGTATGTTTTCCTGTTCAACAAGGTTGTGATGGTGTTAACGAAGTCACCGGTGACCCATACTTAATAAGGTATTGAGGTGCAATAATAGTAAGAACTGTTTGTAGCAAATGACACACTTACTGATAGCCTTATTTGAGTAGCGTAAACATGAGATTTATTTCATGTCACTCAACATGGGAGATCATCCGGGGAGGTCTGTTAATCATGTAGAAGGATGTTCCATGCCAGTCCCTTGCCCTCAGTCCCCCCTTTCCTCCCCAGTGCCTGTACCACTCCCTTCTCCGTTGCCACCCACCTCTGCGCACCCGCCACCCATTGTGCCATGTGAGAAACCTGAAGGTGTCTACCTTACTAGTCCCCGGGGAGATGTCATCCAGGTGGCCAGGACACGGCCATTGTTATTGGATCCAGTTCCTTGGGGTGGACCAGTGAGGGAGGATCACCTGGATGGGGGGTCCTCGGGGAGTGGAAGTGGGACACTGATGGGTAAGACGCGGTATCCCCCTTCTTATAACACCCTTTCCCCATCCTATCCCGTAGGATATTCAAACACTCTACCCCCGCCCCCTTTCCAGACACGAACACTTTCGCGCACACGAAAGATGACGGACAAACACCAGAGCCTTTTACCTCACATGTCCCACCACAAGGGTCAGGCAAAGTCACACAATTGACCAGAATCACACACACCTGACGGCCCTTTCACTTCCCCGCCGGATAAAAGGTGGAACAGCAAGCCAGACCGCACGACAAGAGAGCTAACTGAGCACGGCAGTTCAAGAGGAGGAGAAAGACGGCGCGAACCAAGAGGGTGACAAGGAGGGAAGCAACTTTGCCCTTTCCGAACAAGGCCTGTGAAACCTCCAGAGAAGGAATCGTAAGACCGCGAACAATAGCCAGCGTGTGTTGCAGCAGATGTCAACGGTACACAGGGTCCTCCTCAGCTGGCAACCAAGCCGGGGAGAGACGATTGGCCCCATGGTACCGGCCTTGACTCCAGAAACAAGAAAAGCCAAGCGGTATGTCACAGCCAGTGAATCGAGGGGAGAGCCGATAAGAAACCGAACTGTGTTGAACGAAAGTGCACAACGGCTAATTGAACTGTGAAAGAGTACAAAGAACTGTTGATGCCAGAGAGGGGAAAACCAGCTGCAGAGGAGTCCAGCACCACGTGGGTGGTCACTCGAGAAACTCTGGGGGATTACCCTATTGCTGAAACTAGTTCCCAGAAGGCCTTGGGAAACACGAGAAAAGGGGTCAAAGTGGTCATACAGGGGTCCAGTAAAATCCTCTGTACAGTCAAAAGTCTTTGACCGGCAGATGATTGTGAAGCTAAGGGAAGTGAATCCTGCATCGTAAGAACTGTATATTGGCAAAGTTGGCAAGAGTGAACCCGATGGAGGGATACTGATGAAAAGGGGGCAAAGCCTAAAAGTCCCGATACACAGTGTGTTGACAAGAGTGAACCCGGCAGAAGGATGTCCACAGTTAACTTTTTAAAAAGACACCATGATTCAAGTAGTGAAAATAGTATTTAAGATGATTGTGCTTAATATTTATGACACTCCTAATATTGATAGCAATGCAAAAAGCTAGGTGAGAAACATCTAGCCAATCAGTCGCTCTCAAACTATTCCCCTAGGTGTTACGATATCTCTTCTGAAAAGTCTTGAGCTGTTGTTAGATGATTGATAAAGAAGAGGATTCAAATAATTTCCAATATGAATACTAGCTTCCAGAGTAATTAGATCTGGGTGGTCAAAGCATAGTGTATCTTGTTCAATAATATATTCTTATTGGAACAGAGGTCAGCATGTGATCAATAAGTCATAGGTTCATATGCCAATGCATTTCGGAGAAAAAGTACTCCTTCATCAAGGCGAACCCTCTCAGTCACATGGTTTTACAACAGTACATTAAACAATGTCAGTGATTTAAACAGGTCATCCCAGGTCATCCAATACACGTCAAGAAAATAAGAATTAATTGCGCATACCATAGACATTCCATGTATCACAACGTAGTCAGGGGGAAATATGGAAAAGACAAAATGGTGAACAGATAAGAAATTAATTTGAGGTGAATTTTCTCCACAATAGTGTGTGAATAACTATGAGATTGAGCTCATATTACCTTTATGCTGCCCTCAATACGAAAGCATGTCGACCACACTGGTTATAATGGCACTGCGAAACAGGAGATAGTCAACTTGTAATGGCTAATGATCCTTAAACGCTGTTTTATTTATAAGTAGAAAACTGCTCTTACCTCCGTATTGTAGTGATTAACTGAACCACTATAAGCAACGTACGGTGTGTCGCTGGTGTTCGTGTTGGAAAATAAGCGAACGGTCCAGTGGCAGGTGTTGCAACTGGTTAGAAATAAACAGACAATGTAAATATAATGTTAAGAACCACAACGTGCATAAACTGTAAGCAAGACAGCTCTCTCCAGCTATCTGCAGCAGCTGCTCAGTGTGCGAGGGTGAGCGCGCGACAGTAATTAAGCTGGTTGCTCGGGTAACGGAACTACATTGCTGAGTTAATGCGCTTATCAAAGCTCCTGGCTATCGACCCTAATGTTTTAAAGTGGATAAGACAATACATTTGTGTTTCAACGATAATGTGGGCTGTAGGAAATGTAATGCAGAAAAGTTGCAAATGTTATGGAAAACACAGCGTGTTCAAAGGATAACACTTGCGCTGGTTGCTATGGTTCCTAGACGCTCGAGAGAGGCACGCCCTTCGTTGATACCTCGCTAAAGGCAGGTCAACCTGTTAGTGAAAGTAGAAACCTGTGGAGACGTTTAAGTTGAAAGAATGACGCCAAGTGTAAAAATGATTATTACTTGCCTGTGAAATCGTATACATTTTTGAATGGATTAGAGCTGGCGGATGTGGTGACGTCTGTGTCGAGCCCCTCGGTGTGAGGCTCCGCCCACGACATCTCCCGTCGCGACCATCTAACGAGGAGGTGGTCGGGACGGGCCGCCAGTTCAGATCAAAATGTCAAATCATGATAACTAGCTCTGCGATGTGCGGTCTGTGCAAAAAACGTAACTAGGACAATACCTTATTGGTGTTTCTGGGCAAGATTAACATGAAGTTAATGTAGCAATTGTAGTGTTTGAAGCATAGAAAATAAAAAAGCGAAGCACCGAGATGCTCGGGGTTCTATTGTTGTGAAATGAGAAACTCGTAGACAAAGCACCCCTGTGTGTCTCACAACATAAATTTACCCCATCGCTTCCCAGATTGATACTACTGCAGCATCTTATTTGCTAACTGAATTCACTTGCATCAAACTGTGCAAAATAGTGATCTAGGCGCTATGTCTTACTGTAGTTCAATATGTGCCAATCACAACATAATTTCACAATCCTTCAATATTGGGTCGACTAATGCTTAGTAAGCCCGCACATGTATTTAAATGCTCAAACAGAAGTTCTAGGTATAAAGTATCTCTAGGTACTAATGAGTAATCAGATGTAGCAATGAAAATTAATCTCTTCATTGAGTCCATTAGGCGCCACAGTACCAAGTCTTTCACTCCAAAATGTCTCTCTTTAATCAAGCGTCAAGTTAATGTCTTCATGTGGGTATTTTTGGGAACCACTTCCAAAATTTGAAACCTGATTTGAGTCGGGTTGTGTCTTTTTTCTTTCCAATGACGTGCCACAGCCGAATTTACGTTAGAGTTCCGGATGCAGGGCCGGTGTTCATTCCATTGGGTCTTGGCAGGGCGTGTTAATTTGCCTACATAATACAGTCCACATGGACATTTTATTGCATATATAATGTTGCTGCTATCGCATGTTCCAAAACTGCGTATAGATATTTTCTCCCCAGTGCGTGGGTGATTGTGTTGTTTTTTGTAACAAAACCGCAGTTCGCACAATGAAGGCATGGAAAAGTACCTATGTGTTGAGTGACTGGTTCCTTGCGAGGGGGTCTCGTTGTCACCAATGTGTCACTTAGGTTCCGACTTCTCTGGAAAACAAAAATAGGGGGTTCCTTAAAAAGATGTTGGACTCTGGTGTCACAAGTGAGAATGTCCCAATGGGCCTTTATGGTACTCTTCATTTTTCGGCTTTGTAAGGAAAACTTAGAAACATAGACCAGAGGATTTGTTCCCTTTTTGTCTTTAGCAGGTATGCTCAGTAATGTTTCACAATCTGTTTCATTAATTCTCTGTGTAGATGCCTCTACGTCACTAGTGCTGTATCCTCATGCCAAGAATGTTTTCCCCATTTCTGTCTGTTCTTTGATGTAATCAGTTGGGTCACTGACAATTCTTTTGACACGGAGTAACTGGCTGTACAGAAGATTGCAAATGAAACTAGGTTGATGGAAGCTCAGACGATGTAATACATTGTTTCTCTCTGTTGTTTTGCGAAACAAGTTGGTGTTGTATCCATCATTGGTGATTTTGATCTTCACGTCCAGAAAATTAATTTCTGTCCTCGAGACCTCATTTGTAAATTGAATTCTGCTGTCAATATTGTTAAGGTAAGTAAAGAATATTCTGAGGTCAGCCTCAGTGCCATACCAGATTACGAAAATGTCATTGATGTACCGTATCCATCCACAAGTGGATGTTCTTCTTCCATTACAATTTTGACAACGCATAATCAGTCTCAAACTTGAACATAAAGCAATTAGCGTAGGTAGGGGCCATGGTGGCCCCCATTGATGTTCCAGAGGTTTGAAGAAAAAACGTATCTTTGTATTGGAAGTAATAATTCTCTGCAATGAATTGAAGGAGTGCTAAAATGAATTCCTTACATGCTCCGATTTCTGGTTCTTTGAGGAGCATCCACTCCATGGCTTCCATTCCCAACTCATGGGGTATCGAGGTATATAGACTCTTGACATCTACAGTACATAGTCTGTGTTCCTGATGAAATGTGGTTGACCTGAGGATTCGTAAGAAATGTGTAGTATGGGGGTTGTGGCTTGGAGCCATGGTGGTCGGATCGGCTCCGTAAGAGCTCCCAGCTGACGCCACGCATCCAACCAAAATGCCCCAGTAAAAGTGTGTGTCTAATATATCCCGACGGTGCGCCTGAATGCCAAAACGATGCTGCAGAAGGGGGCCTAATTTCTAACACCCCACGACGCCTGGAACCTAGGGTATGCTAAGCTTGAATCAGTGCAGGGGGCAGCATTAGCCCGTCTTCAAAATGGCAGGCGCCACCACACTTCGCATCGGACAGCAGCAGGGCGCACCGAGGCACAGGCGGTCCCTGAGTGGGGAAACCACTGGCCCGCTCTGAGAGGTGCCTTCAATGCAGCTCTTGGGCAGAGGTGGGCACTCGCTACTAGCAACCCCGAGCGAGGAGCCCCATTGCCCCCCAGCTGGTAGCTGAGCTGGACCCGGCGTGGCACATCACTGTGGAGCCAACGGACCCGAGCGAACCAGGAGAGCCCCTGGCCCCGGTGTGCAGGGACGCTACAAGAAATCCTGAGGAGGCTGGTGTGCCCCTCCGCCCCGTGGGGGGAATCCAACACAACAGAAACTCATCGCAGCACAGAGCGGTAATCACCATCATGAGGGGGTATGACAGGCAAGCAGCACCCGATTTGGAATCCAGCCGACCCAGGGAACGGACATCTGAGACAACAGCCCCTGGGACGCACGCTGCGCTGAGAAGGTGAGAGGGGGGAAGCCTGCAGCAACGAGCCAAGTCATGGCAAATCCCCTTCCCCAAAGTCCAATACGTTGGAGGGAACGGCGGACCTGAGGTGACAGCGGCCCCAGGCTCCCTTCACTCCCCAACGCCGGAACAAAGCCAGGCAGCAGGGCTGCCCAACATCGGGTGCAGCCTGAGCCTCCTCATGGAACCCCCTCCTCAGTAGGGGTAGCAGACTCTGGTCGGCTGGGAGCTATAGGGGCAACAGAGACTCCCACCGTGGAAGCCACACGGTACACCACGGCCCACCTATTCCTCTCCCGCACGAACACCCACTGCTGGAGCAAAGCCAGACGGCGGAGCTGCCCACCAACACACGCAGCCCAGGCCTCCCCCACAGTGCCACCCCCTCCTCAATGGGGGCATCGGACTCTGGCCCACAGGACATATACTTTGAGGGAGCAAGGGCCTGGGGGACCGGAGGCCTCCAACATCGCGGCAGGTGAAGGGGTCTCCTGGAGCGCCCGGCCACCAGCAGCTCACGCCTAAGCTGCACTGCAAACCTGAGGCTGGTGAACCGGGCAAAGCCGGGCAGTGGGGCTGTTTTAACAACACAAGCGGCCTGTGCCCCCCCCATAAGGCGCCCCCACATCAACAGGGGCGTTGGACACTGACAGTAATCCGTGAGGGGAACAAGGCCCCCCCGAAGTGGCCACCCAACAGCAAGCCCCGGGCCCACGCGCACTCCACATCCAGGCCCAGGGAGCCGGGCCGCGACTCCTCCCATTCAGCAAGTCTCCCGGAGGAAACCCTACCTCAGCGGCCTTCAGACAGGGGCAAACCACCCATCAGCGGCCATATTTAGCTCCCGCCGGGCAGCAGCACAAGCAATAGCAGCCGGGAAAAAGATAACCTGGCTGCCCCCCCTGTGAGACCAGCCCACTGGGGTGGGCTTGCACACCCGCACCTAATCAGTTCCCTCGGCAGGGATACAACCAAACCCTCCCTGGCGGAGCCTGGGGCCATCAAAACACAGACGCACAGGAGTGTCACAGATCCTTTGGCACGCTGGAGTGATCCACAGCCCGAGAGGCACGTCTTTTGCCTCTGGCCTCCTGCCCCAGGACACTTGCACTAGCACCACAGGGAGGAGTGTGGGTCATACCAAGGGAGTCTCTGGCGGAGATTGGCCTCCTAACACTCGTCCCGGGAGGATAGCTCAGCGGCACGACACAAAGCAACACAGGTTCGATCCCCGGGTCCGCGCTTAGAAACCCCTGGGTGTTTAAGCGCGTTATAAATATGCAACTAAGACAAAAACAATTACTCAACTAAATAACACAAAAATAATTCCTGTAACAGCACCTCGATGCCCGCGGGCTGTGTGAGCGCTTTAAAAATGTAACAAAAAAATTGGGGTGCTCTACTAAAGGCTCCAGGCACACCGGGTCGCAGCTCCCCCTGCCCTCGGGCTCGAGAGTGAACGCCTGCCTACTTTTCTGCCCTGCAACCCCAGCATACTGCCCCCCAGCCTGTGGGACAGACCTGAACTCACCATGGCTAAAAAATCAAGTAAGCAAGCAGACATTGCAACTCTATTATCCACCCCTCCACCAGATAGGCTCAGGAGAGGGGATCACCTGGAGCCAGGGGAAACAATCGCTGAGAGCATGCACGCAGAGCCACTCCGAGGAGCCTGACTCAGGCGGTCATGAAATCGGACCTCCAGGACCTCCTAGCGGCACTAACTAAAGAGTTCCAGAGGGGCACCGAAGAGGTGAAGAGTACCATCACAGTGCTGGAGGTGAGAGTGGGGGAGCTGGAGACAAGGACAACGGAGGTAGAAACCACCCTGTGCGAACGTAGCCTCGAGATCGAGAAGGGGCGGACAAGCTGGGCGCGCTAGTAGCCATGTGCGAAGCCCTCGCTCTTAAGCAGGAGGACTCAGAGAACCGCTCCCGCCGCAATAACATACGCCTGAGAGGGATCCCCACATCTGTTCCGGAGGCGGACATGGTGCGTTACGTCAGCGACCTCTTCCGCTTCCTCCTAACCCTGCCGGACAAATCCCCCCTGGTGCTTGACAGGGTCCAGAACCAGAGTTAGATCTATTTCATCGGCCCCACCGGACGTCCTTGCAAGACTACACTACTTCAAAGTCAAGGAAGAAATAATTTTGGAGGCAACAAGTTCCCCTCGAATACTGTTCAGAGATGCCTCCATCTCCCTATATCAGGATCACGCCTCCGTTGCACTTCTGAAAAGGAAGGCACTGAAACCAGTCACGGAATGGCTGAGGGAGAAAGGCATACCGTACCACTAGGGCTTCCCCACCTATCTGATTTTCTCCTGGAACGGGAGTGTCCACCATATACGCAAAGTGCACGAGGCGGAGAAACTGCTACATCCGGAAGTTGGGCGGGAAGACCCGCAGGACTCTAACCGATCCTGGTCGCGAGTTGAGGGGCGACGCCTGAGAATCAGGAGCAACTCACTCAAGAGCAAACATCCTAGCAACGATGGCTAAGGCGGGGTGGCACTGGTACACCGGACCCGCGGATCCGATACGTGTCACCTGAAGGACCAGGTGCCAGCCATAACCGCTGGCCACGTATCGAAACCCTTGAAGCAAGTCAACACAACAATCACACACCAAGCTTTCATCACCTTGCAGCAGAGACCAAAGTGTCTTGTCTTCAGAAGGTTGCGTTGGCCCAGCCGGAGTCCCCGTTGGACGAAGGCTGGCCCAGATGACCACGTTTTGTTTATTATGGGTGGAAGAGGGGTGGACACCGAAAGGGGCACAAACTACCAATACAGGGCCGAGCTCAACCGACAGCTACCCGCACAGGACGGCGGAAAGTGGAGTGAAACAGCATTTATCACCCGCAACCCGAACTCTTTGAAATGGGATCACCCATAAAAAATCTAACTATGAACACCTGGAATGTCCAGGGCCTAAACTCCCCCAGAAAACGGAAATCCGTGGAACACTGCCTGGCCCAACTGGAGGCAGATATTGTCTGTCTACAAGAGACCCATCTTTTGGCCCTGGACGAGAAACGAGTCAAGTACCAAAGATTGCCTAAAAGATACTTTGCATCCTCCGGACAGAAGAGAGGAGGGGTGGCAGTCCTGCTCAACCAATCAGCGGTTCTGTCAAAGGTCACAGTCAAGCAGGACCCTGAGGGTAGGTTCTTGCTGATCAAGGGCTTCCTAACTATTGCAGCAATTTACTGCCCAAATGAAGCCCAGGAGTGCTTCCTACGCAGGATTCTCCCAGTGATAACATCCTTCGCCGAAGGTAAATTGCTGATCGGAGGTGACTTCAACCTCACCCCGGACCCCACCATCGACATGACCCTACCGCCATTCGGAGCAGACTTTTTCGAAGGCACTGGGGCTCATGGAATTCCTGAGAGAGACGGGAACGATCGACGCCTGGAGGCTGGCTAACAGAAAAGCCTGTGACTACACCTTTTCACATGTCCATAGGGGTCTTTCCAGGATAGACCTCCTACTCGTTTCAAATGTACTGTTCCCCTGCATCGTGGACATCCACATAGGGCTAAGGGTAATATCTGACCATGCCCCAGTTATAGCACAGCTACAAACGGAGGGTCTACCAACGTTGCGGCAGAGGGCTTCGAAGCTGCAAGACTATCTCCTCTTGGACATAGCAGACAGCCTGGAAATTTCGGAAGCTCTAATCAACTATTTCACAGAAAACGTGGGCAAGGGACCCACGGAGGCTATGGTGTGGGACGCCATGAAGCCCGTGATTCAAGGCGTTGCCATGAACTGCTCAGCAGCACACAGGCGCAGACACCAGCTCAGACTAGAGGAACAGGAAACGGAGGTGGCTCAGAAGGAAGCAAACCACAAAAAACTCCAATCGGCAAGGTCGTGGAATGAGTTAAGTAAAGCTAAAGTTGTCAGGATTAGTCAGGCGAGTACAAAGGCAGCGAATATGGCAAGGGAAATGTGCACCCAGGAACAACGACTCAGGTATGCTAGAACCCAGGAGTGCAAATAGAGTGTGACGTCAAAACCAATATATGAAAAGGGATGTGGGGTAAGCACCTGACCGCGAGGAAAGTCGGCAAGCGCCTTACCCCCAATTGCTGTTACAGGTACTGACAGCGCTAAACCCACGTGGAGGGCAAGCAATGACAGGATCTGTGTACTAACACTCTTGATGGTATTACATAAGGGAATTTAAGAACTGTACTCACGAGGACGGGATACACCTCTTGAATGTCAGCTAGCCCACGAATCCTGTTGGTGAATCTGGGACCCAGAAAGGCTATAACAGCAATGGGAGTAGTAGGGAGGTCCAGAGGACAAGGGCTGAAGGCAGCCGGAGTGAGGCAGGCTGCCGGGCAGGGAGCCCAGAGGACAAGGGCCGAGGCTGGGAATCAGCAGAGCGAGATCCGCTGCAATGTGGAGAGCCCGGCAGGGCAAGGGCGGAGACTGGAAGGCAGCAGAGCGTGATCCGCTGCTATGTGGAGAGCCCGCAGGGCAAGGGCGGAGACTGGAAGGCAGCAGAGTGAGATCCGCTGCAATGTGGAGAGCCCGCAGGGCAAGGGCGGAGACTGGAAGGCAGCGGAGCGTGATCCACTGCAGAAAACTAAATACCTAAGTTGGAATAGGGATTACAACTTAGAGGGGAAAACATAAGCATTCACACAGGAGCCAGCTACCACCACACACCACACCTAATGATCAAATGGGAAATGGATGCAGAAGTGCAATGGAAAACATGGAATGGATCCTCTAGAAAGTAAGGATCAGGAGCAGGGAAAAACGAAATAACCTATGCAAACTTTTCCCTACCCCTCCAAGGAAAAGACAGGAAACTAAACTAAGAGGAAGGCTAAGGCAAATGGGTATCAGCAGCAAAGGACAGAGTCAAAGAAATATAGAACACAGACAAACTGGGTTGCATCTAAAAGGGGAAAGCACTGAGAAATGCTGCCTGCAAACAGGGGAAGACAAAAAGGGAAATCAAGGGAGCAGAAATCAATTAGCGCATGAATCCGAATTTCAGGGCGGAGGAAACAAGAAAACAGGAACAAGGAAGTAGGTGCAAAGGCAAGGAACCAGGAACCAGGGACTAGTCAAAAACAGGAACACTGCAATCGATGACCAGCGCTGGACTGAAGTGAGACTGAGGCTTTTAAAGCTGTTAAACGAGCACACGCCTCTGGTGTGCTGACTGCTGCACCTGCAGCCACAGGTGTTGCCTATCCTCCACCCAACCTTGTCCTGCAAGGGTGGAGGTGGAGCAGTGGGCCAGGCATTCTGGGAAGCACAGTCATTTGGTTAAAGAAGCATGCTGGCTGCCAAAAACCTGGAATGGATCCGGAAGGGAAGTAGTTTGGAAAATAGGGATTTAGCGCTCCCAATTCATTACAGCACTGTGGCATTAGGTTCGGAGGAAATGTCCAGCAAGGAATAAGCCCCAAAACATGCCCCCAAGTGGCGGGAACGGGAGCGAAGGGAGCGAGTCGTGACAGTATACCCCCTCCTACGGCCCTCTTCGGGTGCCCGCCACCCGTACGAGACTTCTTCTTTCCATGATGGGAGTGCTTTTTCTTTGGAGGTGGCACTGATGGAAATGGTGGCTTGTGGGCAAAGGCAGATGGGCTTCCATGATAGGAGTGTGTTGTCTTTGGAGGTGATACTGATGGAAACGGTGACTTCTGGTGAGGAAGAGACTCATGGTTCGAAGAAAGGCATGAAGAACTTGCAGGACCTGGAGCAGAGTTGGAAGGTCCAGGAAGCTCAGTCACTGGGAGTGGACCCTTGTAAGTCTTTGAGGAGGGAGGCAGGCTGGTGCAACTTGCCTTAGACAATGGTAGAAGTTCTGTTAGCCTTTCTGCCGAGAGCGGACATGCGGGAGGTGAGGAAGTTGCTGGCTTCAGGAAATGTTCATGTTCAGCCATTAGAGAAGGTGGCGGCTGAGGTAGAGGTTCAGATCTTTTTCTGTCATCCATCTGGGAAAAGGCTTGTGGTTGAAAATGATTAAGGTTTGACTGCACATATTCTACGCCTTGGATGCCTGGAAGTCCCATGGGTTGTACGAGGCTGGTACTCCTGGTGACAGTAGTGTAGTCACTTTGTTGCACGTTGGATA
This sequence comes from Ambystoma mexicanum, assembly GCF_040938575.1. Taxonomy (NCBI): domain Eukaryota; kingdom Metazoa; phylum Chordata; class Amphibia; order Caudata; family Ambystomatidae; genus Ambystoma; species Ambystoma mexicanum. Next base: position 242,454,846 of record NC_090933.1, read on the forward strand.
CAACAGCAGGGACGTTTGGCATACTGATAGGAGTGATAGACACAGTACTTGGTATTTCAGGCACACTCGCAGAAGGAGCAATAACAGACACATCTTGAACTGCAGCAGTCATTCCCTTCCTTTGGCTACTAGCACCCAACTGGTGCTTCTTGGCGGAATTCTGTTGCACAAGTTCTGTAGGTAATACGCCGGTCTGCACCACCCCCTGTGCACACCCAGGTGAGTGGTTCTGACTCACCACTTGGTCCAGCTTGATGACTCTGAAGCGGGAGCTGGCAAAAGTCTCAAACTCTGATGCTGCATTTTTAGGAGGCTCTGATGCTAAAGTGAAGCAGTTGGGAGAATCGTCTTGTGGAAAAGGCAGGCATTCTGGTGCTCCTCCTGAAGCAAAAGAAAGGCAATCTAAACGTTCATCGACAGTAAATGTTTGGGATTCAGGAGGACTGTCTGGAGCAGTAGACAATATAGCAGGATCTGATGGTGTAGACAGGTATACCTCTGATGTTGGAAGCGAAGCTAAGCAGGATACCGGTGTATCATGAACTGAAGGCAAACAAGCAATAAACTCTGGAACTGAAGACATGCACATATGATGGACTACCGGAGGCTCTCTGGCTGAAGGATGATCTTCTGGATGAGTCACTGTAGCTGAAGACAGGCAGGCCAGAGGAAACTTTGAAGCTGAAGGCATGCGAGTTGGAGCCATCTCGGTAGCTGAATCCAAACATGTCAGGGTCTTTGGGACTAACCCCGTGCATGGTGGAGGCTCTTGATTAAATGGCAGACATGGCAGCGGTTCATTGATTGAAGACACGTGTACCAAAGATGACTGCAGGGCTGTGGATTGGATCATAGAAGAGTCAATGGTTGTAGGAGGACACACAGAAGTCTCAGAAGTTGATAGACACATTAGTGGCTCAGGAATGGAGGGCACCTTTAGGGCATTAGACTCCTTGGCTCCAGTAACCAAGGACTGAACTGTACCCTTGCAGTCCTTTTCTTTAGTGGGTGACACAGAGTCTCTTTCTTTGTGGAAGTAAAAATCAACCAGTGGAATCACCATAGTAAAGTCTCTGTTAATCAGGATTTCGTCAATTGTCCATTCCTCTGTCTTAGCTTCTGAAAGAGGCAGATTAACAATCAACAGTTCAGGAATCGCCTGCTGGTCTTTTGGTTCTGTATACTGTGGAATGAGTTCATCAGAACATGAAATCTGTACTGTCTCTGACTGTTCGTATTGATCAGAATTGGCAGAAGGAAGAGTGAACCCAGAGGTAAGATCGTCTTCCACATCAGCTTTAACCTCTACTTCAGTCTCAGCAGCTGTATCAAGAGCAGGACCTAAGCCTACTGTAGTGACTGAATCTGTGTATGCCATCTTTGTGTATTGTGTTTGGAGATCAGAAGCTTGTATGTGTGCTAGCTCAGAATTATGACAGACTGCTACACAGGAAACTTTAGGTAAAGGAGTGGCTTGTACATCTTCAGCTACCTGCAATCCCTGACAATCAGCAGAACAATTGTTAGAAACTGTGCCCGGATTGAGCGCTGTGCTAGACGAAAGACCTTCACTCCCAATAGATCTAACATATCGACAAATATCATGGTTTACCAAAGTCTCTACCCTCAGGGGCTGAACAGTGTTCACTTCCTCCACATCAACAGATAAAGTCTGAGGTGTATTCAGTAAAGAGTGTAAGGTTTTGTTTTCCTCTTGTGCAGAAATGAGTTTTTGTCTTAACTCCTCAAGTTTAGCTCTTAGCATGCCCTGCATTAACTGTACATCACTATCAGTAGGCACAGGGGGAAGCATAGTGGCATCAGGGCTGGATCCTGCACTAGCAATCTGGATGTGCATCGATTGTACATTGTCCTCTACTGCTTGCAGGTTCTGTGATTTATAGTTCCTCTTACCAACTTGGTCTGTGTTTCCCTTAAACAAACTATTGACATTAGACCTCTTGGCATTAGGGACTACAGTATGTACCTGTGCAACGGAGTATGCGTTAGACTGAGGGTAGAAAACAGAAGTTATGCAAGAAACCCCTCTATTCTTTATGTTGGTATCATGAAACTGTTCCATCTGAGGTGAAGCACAACTGGAATCATGGGGTTCAACAACCGAGGTACTCTCGTATAATAAGTCTAACAGTGTGTTGTTTTCTGCGGCTAAGGCTTGTGCTGACATAGAATCGGGATCAAAACCAAAGATAGAACTAGGATCAGGCCATGTAGGGTGTGCCATCCTATGGGAAAAATACTTTGCACGTAAATGCCCATTCGTGACAAGGAGTTCATTGGAGTCAGGCCTAGTGATTTGATTGTCACAGGTAAATGTAGGGGAGGCCTTCTGTACAAACTTGTTAGAGGCCTTGCTGCCTTTCTTTCTTAAACTTGCCATATTCAATGGGAATCTTGGGCTGGTCATTCTGTCAGGATTAGTCAGGCGAGTACAAAGGCAGCGAATATGGCAAGGGAAATGTGCACCCAGGAACAACGACTCAGGTATGCTAGAACCCAGGAGTGCAAATAGAGTGTGACGTCAAAACCAATATATGAAAAGGGATGTGGGGTAAGCACCTGACCGCGAGGAAAGTCGGCAAGCGCCTTACCCCCAATTGCTGTTACAGGTACTGACAGCGCTAAACCCACGTGGAGGGCAAGCAATGACAGGATCTGTGTACTAACACTCTTGATGGTATTACATAAGGGAATTTAAGAACTGTACTCACGAGGACGGGATACACCTCTTGAATGTCAGCTAGCCCACGAATCCTGTTGGTGAATCTGGGACCCAGAAAGGCTATAACAGCAATGGGAGTAGTAGGGAGGTCCAGAGGACAAGGGCTGAAGGCAGCCGGAGTGAGGCAGGCTGCCGGGCAGGGAGCCCAGAGGACAAGGGCCGAGGCTGGGAATCAGCAGAGCGAGATCCGCTGCAATGTGGAGAGCCCGGCAGGGCAAGGGCGGAGACTGGAAGGCAGCAGAGCGTGATCCGCTGCTATGTGGAGAGCCCGCAGGGCAAGGGCGGAGACTGGAAGGCAGCAGAGTGAGATCCGCTGCAATGTGGAGAGCCCGCAGGGCAAGGGCGGAGACTGGAAGGCAGCGGAGCGTGATCCACTGCAGAAAACTAAATACCTAAGTTGGAATAGGGATTACAACTTAGAGGGGAAAACATAAGCATTCACACAGGAGCCAGCTACCACCACACACCACACCTAATGATCAAATGGGAAATGGATGCAGAAGTGCAATGGAAAACATGGAATGGATCCTCTAGAAAGTAAGGATCAGGAGCAGGGAAAAACGAAATAACCTATGCAAACTTTTCCCTACCCCTCCAAGGAAAAGACAGGAAACTAAACTAAGAGGAAGGCTAAGGCAAATGGGTATCAGCAGCAAAGGACAGAGTCAAAGAAATATAGAACACAGACAAACTGGGTTGCATCTAAAAGGGGAAAGCACTGAGAAATGCTGCCTGCAAACAGGGGAAGACAAAAAGGGAAATCAAGGGAGCAGAAATCAATTAGCGCATGAATCCGAATTTCAGGGCGGAGGAAACAAGAAAACAGGAACAAGGAAGTAGGTGCAAAGGCAAGGAACCAGGAACCAGGGACTAGTCAAAAACAGGAACACTGCAATCGATGACCAGCGCTGGACTGAAGTGAGACTGAGGCTTTTAAAGCTGTTAAACGAGCACACGCCTCTGGTGTGCTGACTGCTGCACCTGCAGCCACAGGTGTTGCCTATCCTCCACCCAACCTTGTCCTGCAAGGGTGGAGGTGGAGCAGTGGGCCAGGCATTCTGGGAAGCACAGTCATTTGGTTAAAGAAGCATGCTGGCTGCCAAAAACCTGGAATGGATCCGGAAGGGAAGTAGTTTGGAAAATAGGGATTTAGCGCTCCCAATTCATTACAGCACTGTGGCATTAGGTTCGGAGGAAATGTCCAGCAAGGAATAAGCCCCAAAACATGCCCCCAAGTGGCGGGAACGGGAGCGAAGGGAGCGAGTCGTGACAAAAGTAGTCTTGGAAATGCACCTGGCAGACCGAACAGGCCGAGCATTAACATACACGAAGCAGTACTACTATAAACGGCAACAAAGCCAACCGCCTGCTTGTGCATAAGCTCAATTAGGTGCATACCAGAAACAACATCGCAGTCCTACGGGACCGATACGGGACATCCCGCTGCTCGGATCCCGAAAAAAGCTGGCCATCATGACCGAGCACCACAGGAACGTGATGTCAGGGAGGCCTACATGTGCAGAAGCACACGCCAACTACCTGCAAACGGTTCCAAGACTGCCCCGCCATCTGCAGATCGACACCCTGGAAGACCCCATATCTCCAGAGGTGTCTGAAGTGATCCGCTCAATGAAGGACACGGCCCCTGGCCCAGACGGCCTGCCCGCACCATGCTATAAGAAATACAACCATACCTCTCTCTTCAGCACTTTCCTGGAAACGGGCTCCGTCACCCCCTCCATGGAGAAATCTGTCACGGCCCTGATCCCGAAACCCGGAGCGGACCGAGAACTCTGCTTGTCATACCGCCCCATCGCCCTGATGAATGTGGACTCCAAAATCTTCTCAAAGCTGTTAGCAAGCATGCTCGCCGGGCTCCTCCCGGATCTCATCCACCCGGATCAAACGGGCTTCATCCCCGGTCGCAACACCTTGGACAACATCAAACGCACCCTAAACGTTATTGAGACAGCCAACAGAGCTGGAGGGGAACCAGTGGTGGTCTCGCTCGACGCACACAAGGCGTTCGATATGCTGGACTGGGGCAACATGGGGGAGATGCTGCGACACTACGGGGTGGGCCCGAAATTCCTGAAATGGACGATGGCAAATAACCAGCATCCCACCACAACCCTTAGAATCAACGGTGCTATGTCCCCCAGAATCGAGATCCCAGGGGCACTCGCCAGGGCTGCCCCGTCACCTCTCATCTTTGCACTGTCAATGGAGCTGTTCGCCTCCAAGACCCGACAGAGCCCCGTAATCCAGAGACTTAAATTCAAGAATGTTTACAAAGCGGCCCTATACGCAGATGACGTGCTGTTGACACTATCCCTGGCAGCGCTATGGGAAGAGCTGAACAGCTTCAAAGCAGCCTCCGGGTTCTCGATCAACCTCACGAAGTCTGTAGCACTGGGCATCAACATTCCTAAAGCAACGCTGGACTCCCTATCGGCTAGTCTCCCAATCCTGTGGGCCAGATCCCACCTAAACTACCTGGGTATCCACCTACCTAAGCTAGCAGAATGCACTTACAAACTAAACGTCCTGCCCCTGCTGAAGGACCTGCAGTCGGACATGTCCCGCTGGCAAGATCAAGAGATATCCTGCCTGCAGAGGATCACATCACTAAAAATTAACTTGGTTCCCAGACTGCTCTACCACTGCCATGCCCTCCCAGTAGCAATCCTCACAAAAGCCAAGCAGAAACTGCAAGCAAACATACTAAAATTCATATGGGGGGGCAAGAAGCCCTGGATGACCAGGAAGGTCCTGCTCAGGAGCTCCGGTTCTGAGGGAGTGGGAGTTACCGAGGTGGAGAGATACTGCTTTGCCGCCCAGCTCTCAGCGGCATTTATGTGGCAACCGGGCACCGATCAACCCCGTTGGCTGAAGCTGGAGGAGGACTGGAGCCAATACCCACTGGAATCCCTTCCACACATCACATGGCCTAAGCATCCCCCAAACGCCGGACCCCTCATAACCACTATGATCACGGTTAACAGCTGGAAGCAGGCAGCTAGGAAGTGGAACTGCAGGAGCACGGTGGGCCCGCTCTCTCCGGTCTGATAGAACCCTGACTTCACCCCAGGACGAGGACAAAAAGCCTTCTCCAAGTGGTAGGCAGGCAGCCTGAAGTGCGTGGCAGACTTCTATGAAGGGGACACCCTACTCACCTTCGAGGACTGCAAATGGAAATTCCAGGTGCCGGAGGGCGAGAGGTTCCGCTACGCCCAACTCCGGCATTGGCTGTCACACGACTCGATGAGGGCGCATGGGCACAGAGAACTTAGAGCACTGGAACGCACACTAACTGCAACCCCGCCCAGGGGGAAGATCTCGACCCTGTATAGGCTACTGGACAGGGCAGACCCTGAATCTAAGGAGCCCTACATGAAACGGTGGGAGAGAGACCTAGGCAGAGAACTAGACATGACCAGCTGGAATCGCATTTGGACGAGAACCCACAAATGTATGACGAATAAAGAGGGGGCCATTAAGGTTTGCTATAGGTGGTACATAACACCAGAAATTCTACACAAATGCAACCCCACCATACCGCCACACTGCTGGAGAGGCTGCGCGGACACAGGAACGTTGTTCCACCTCCTTTGGTCATGTCCGAAAGCGGAAAGGTTCTGGAGGGAAGTCTTGGAACAGATCCGACTTATCACAGGCCTAACGATCCTGTGCGACCCGCAAATTGTCCTTATGGGAGACACAGGAGAGGGTCAATTTCCGATGACTGTGTCATGATGCCTACCCCCGGGGACCCAGACCAAGTCCAGCAACCCCGGAAGCAGGCATCAAGTTACCCCAAGCAAGCCCAACAACCCCCGCTAGGGGCTATCTGGGTGCAGTCCTGGCGCCTATGGCGCCAGGCTCATATGGAGAGTCAGTCCTGGCGCCATAGGGCCAGGCTCATAGATTAAAACTTACCTGATGCAGACCATGCTGCAAACTTACCTGATGCAGACCATGCTGCAAGAGCTCCAAGCCAAACGAGGCTTGGAAGGGACTATTTTACCTAGGGACTATTTTTTTACTCGGGTGGGGCTGGGGAGGAATACTTACCTGGGACTACTTTTGTGGCTATTTAAACCACGCCCGAAGAGCAGCACACGCTTCGCGTTATTCTGCATCCAGCAGCGTAACGCTCACCGTGCCTGCAAGTCTGCATCCAGTCTTCTGCCACGCCCGCCTCGAGTTTGGAGCTCCTAGAAAAAGGGAGAAAGAAGGAGAAAAGGTTAAAACAAGAGCAATACCTTTGATCCTTACCTGAATTCCTGATCCATCGCGCCTTCGAGCTGGAAGAAAGAAGTTATTTTATGCGCGTCGCCTCGTCTGCAGCAGCGCCGCGCTGAACTCACCGGCCTTCGCAGCATCTTCCCATTCCACCGCATCCTTCTGCATGCTCCCACCGCACTCCGGCACCTAAAGGGAAGACAAGAACAGCAAGGTGAGCCAAGGGAATACACAAAGGCAATATTAGTTACCCCCATAGACTTACCTGATTTTACCACCGGGGGTACTATTCCTCTTCACGGGTCGGCGCAGCTTCCACTGCATCCTCGCCGAACCCCGGCCCCTAAGGGGAAACAAAAGGACAGCAAGGTGAAACAAGGGACTAACAAGGGGAACCCTCCTCACCACAAAAAACTAATTTTACCGCCGGAGCCATTATTCCCCGAGACTTCATATTTTCTCTCAGCGCCTGAATAAGGGAGAAAGCAACAGGTTACATATGGACATTATTTTATCAAACTGTGTTGGATAATACAAATCCTTACCAGAACATTACCGTTGCCACGAGGAACTCTTCAGTAGGGTCAAGCTGCAACCTGCAAGGAATCGGACAAGAGTGAAAGTCAGGCATTTGAACTCTTACGAACTACATACTTACGGCGTCTTGCCGGGAATATCGGAGTCAATATTGTCCTGGAACTCACCAATCCCTTCGAGCCAGTGAAGCAACTGGTTATCTACGCGCCCCTGCGCTCAATGCAGGATGGAGAGCTCATCTTTTCTCCACTTGCAGAAGATATTCCTACGGGTCAAGCAAATGAAGCTAGGTGGGCCAATCCAGTCCGTCATCTCGGCCCTACGCATCACATTGGTGGAGACCGCAGCAGTCCAGTCCAGATTTGACGCCTCTGTGGGAGCCAGGTGAGCGTAACAGACTGGTCATCTTGCGGACCTCTGCACGCACTTACTTACTGCAGCCAAAATCTCAATTGCCAGGCTGTGGAAACCTCCGGAGAGCCCAGAGATCCCAGTGTGGTGGATAAAGTGTTGGGATATAGCCGCAGCTGAGAAAATCACTGCCATCGGCCTCAGCAACAGAAACAGGTTTTACAGCATCTGGACCCCATTCGTAGACTTCGTGCAAAGATTTCCCGGAGTAGCTAGGCATCCACCATCTCTCCGCTGGCTGACGAAAATGGAATGAGAGACTAAGTGCCCCCCGATTGCGAGTGCGGCTGTCTAAATCACTGCTATCACTGAACACGTGCCCTGTAACATTAATCCGAGACTGCTGCAACCCCTTCCCCGGTGGCTGGTGGAGATCCTTATGCATCTTGGGCAGAGTGTAAAAATAAGGGATTTTAGGATGTGGGTTGGTTAGGAATTTGTATGTGTTTTCATTTATCCAACCAAGTTATTCTGCCCTCTTCAGTAGAATTTCCAGATTCTGTTTAATGGAAATAGTGGGGTCTGTATCCAGCGCAGCATAGATGTTATTATCTTGAGGTTGTCGTGTGCATTCTGCATCGTAGTCCTTGGTGTTAAGGGCAACCAAGGACCCTCCTTTATCTGCTTGTCGTATTATGATTTCTTTTGTACTATACAAGTTCTTGATCAAGCGTATATCATGCGGTTTCAGGGTCTTGTGTTGGGGTTGTTTATAGCTGATTTTCTCAAGATCCCTGGTTACCCGTCTTTGAAAAATCTCTATGGATGGAACCATTATTGGAGGTGTGAAATGACTTAGCTCTAAATTCTTTGTACTCCAGTTCCTCTACTTGGGTAACTTTGTAGCCACTTGTTTTAATTTCATCGAAAAAGACTCTTAGTTTCAGTTTTCTTACAAATCTGTAAAGTTCAATTTTGCGGTCAAAAAATGTGGTTCCATATGTGGGTACAAAACGTACACCTTTTTGTAACGTGGTTTCTTCTGCCGGTGTCAAGGGTCTTTAAGAAATATTAATCACTACGTTTTCTTTAGTTCCTGCCTCGTCTGTGGCCCCTCTCTTGGATTTCCTCCTCCCTCTGCGGGTTCTTTTCGACGAGCTCCTAAAAAAGCCACTCCAGATGTGCTGGATCTGTCAGTGATTGTATCTGTAATAGCCTCAATGTTGGTTGGTGTTTTGTTTCGTTTCTCTCTGGTGCCCCTGTGTGGTTCTGAGTCCGAACTGGAGGTATTATCTGAGGTATTTCTACATAATAATTATGCCACTAAATCAAATATTGCTACGGTGAGGAAAATATTAGCTGCCATTGATTCAAATGTCCCTTTGTGGTTAATGGGAGATTTCAATGCCAAGATATCCCTGGAAAATGTAGATCAGATGAACCTTGAAGTATCGGCACCCGTTAATCCATTGACACTAAAAAAAAAAACAAGGAAAGGCATGGGCCCTTCTCTGGAACTCCCATGACATGATTATTTTAAATGGTTCTTGTCCTGGGGATGCACATAACACCTTTACATGTGTATGTGGAAATAGTGCCTCCACTATTGATTATGTGTTTGTGTATAGGGGGCTCTGGCCATTGTGAAAGACATGGCTGTGGTTGGTCGTGAGGAAAGCGATCACATGCCGTTGTGTGTCTTACGTAAAAATGCGTTTAATAGTGACACTCCTGAGATTTACGACCAAAACAGTGAAATGTTTGTAAACAATGGTACTAACTGCATACTGTGGAATGCGGTTAACCAAGGGAAAGCTAAACAGGTCTCCTAGACCTTGTTACCTATCATTATTCAATGCTATACTCATGGGAGTGGCAGTGATAGATCTGTTCTGGTTCAAAACATCATGAGTATCACTAAGGATGTTGGAGTGGCAGTACAACAAAGACGAAAATACCGTAGAACTCATAAACGTTGGAATGGTGTGTATAAGAAAGGGAAGAACTATGACAAAAAGATAGTGGTAGCAAAAAAATAGCTAAGGTTAAATATAGCCAGTGAAATTTACCCTGCTTTAAATGTGCTCTCTGCGTGTGAAACTAATGACTGTATTAAAAAACTGAAAAATAAATACAGTCGATGGCTTAGAGCACACAAACGAAAATGTGAAATGGAGGTCTGGCCCCAAATTGCAGAACATGTAAGAATGGGCAACTCGAAAGGTGTGTGGAGGGTAATTAAAAGCACAAACAAAAGAGGACTCCCCATTAATAGTGTCCCAGAAAGTGAGTGGCAGAAACACATTCAGCTAACGCTAGGTGCCACGCTACCCTTAGATTCTGAAATAGTGATGCCGTTTGAAAAATGGAAATGCAAATCTTGAATTGCCGACATAATAAATGTCATTGAGAAACTAAATAACCCCCATGTTGCTGGGCCAGATGGAACTTGTAACAGCATGATTAAACAATCTCCTGAAATGTGGGCCCAAGTATTATAGATCTTATTTAATCATATTGGGGAATGTGGAATACTCCCCAAGTCTTGGAGAGAGAGCCATAGGGGGTCATTACAAGTTTGCCAGTCTGGGAACTACGGTACTGGTAAGCTTGCCGGTACCGTAGTTCCTGGACCGGCAAACTACGAGTTCTGCTCACGGGTGCAATTACAGCCGCCAGGTCTGACATGGTGGCCGTAACGCCACCCGCGTGCAGAGCATGTCGGATGCACCGGCACCATTCTGAATGGTGCCGGTGCAACCAACCTCCCCATTCCCATTGAGCCCTCTCGGGCTCAATGGGAATGGGGAGCATTCTATCCTGCACCTGCGAATGGGCAATTACCGTGTCCGGCAGGGCCGTAATGATCCGATAATTACCCATTTGCGGGTGCCATAAGTTTTTGCAGGTTTGGCGGCAGCCTGCCAGTTTTACCGGCAAGGCTACTGCCAAACTTATAATGAGGCCCATATTCTTCTGATCTATAAGAAGGGCTGTTGGACCTCTCCGTCCAATTACAGGTTACTTGCAATACTAGATATACCGGGCAAAATATCTGCAAAGATTTTATTGGTTGAACTGACAAAGTGGATTCAGGATAACAAGATACTTCCTCCGAATCAGATTGGATTTCAGGACACTTCCAACACTACACATAATCTTCTGATCCTAGTGTCTGCTGTAGAATATGCTTGTGTTAGATGCCAAATATCTGTCTAAGGGGCATATATCGATTTTAGCGCAGCTTTCGATACTGTGATGAGAAATAGATTATGGAGTAAACTTATCGCCTGGCACATCTCTGAAGGACTGTTACAAATAATAATGCAACTTTATAATAACACTAGCATTAGGGTACACCTGGATGGCCAAGGAAGACTATTTGAGTCTATCCCCATGTGTAGGGGTGTTAAACAGGGCTGCATAGTGGCAGCCACACTATTTAATATGTACCTTAGTGATCTAGCAGCTGTTTTCGATAACCTGAAGCATTATTCAGTGAAAGTAAGTCCCCTTAAAATCAGTTGGCTGGGTTATGCAGATGACCTGCTTTTGCTGGATCATACTCCTAAAGGCCTTTAAAGCATGATTGATGCACTATTGACCAACGCAAAACTGAATGGCCTTTAAATAAACATTGGCAAAGCAAAAATGATGGCCTTTACTTGTAATGGGAAGAAAAAACGTCCGAGCCTTGTGTGGAAGTATGATGAATTACCAGTTGAATGCATAAAGAATTATGAATATCTAGGGGTCATCATCGATCAGAAATTAAATTGGAAAGAGCACTGGAATGAAACCCGAAATAAATGCATGAATATGGTGTACACCATTAGCGCATTCCTTGGTAAAAATGGTGGTTGATCTGTGGAAACTGTCTTGCTATTATACACAGCTAAAATTGTACCTTTAATGATGTATGGCGAGGAAGTATGGGACAATTTTAACACTGAATTAGTCAAATTTGAATCGAAGATCCTCCGCATTCTCTTCCGCATGTCTAAAACACAATCTATAGAATTTATCAGATTAGAGGTTGATCCCAAAAGTATCAGGTACAATTCATATGAAAGGTAGTAATGTGGTATGAAAGAATACTACATCTCAATAATGACACCATCATGGTCAATTATGCAAAAACCTTTGTCTGTCTACATCTTTTGGCAGAAATAGGCACGCTGGGAAATATTATGACCCTTCATTAACATTGGCTGGTAGGATTTGTGAGGAGCCTTTATGGTATGCAGCCGGGGGCATGCAAATGCTGGCTTAAACAAAAACATGTTGAATATAGCCTGGAAACAGGTCTAATTAATTTGGCAACAAAAAGTAACAGTGGTCAATTCATACAATATAGAATGACATGGTTCAGTCTCCCAAAATACATTCTGGGCTTCCCAAATAGCTGTGTGATAAGACAATACCTAGTACTAGAATACAATGCGAGTCAAGTATTGGAAAGAAAAGGAGCCCTCATTGGGATTGCTAGGAATGATCGCCTATGTGATTATGTGGCAACAATGTCATACATGCCGGTCCAAAATAGCGTTGCCGGTATATCCGTACCGACACCTTTTTACAGACCGGTGTAGTCTGAGTTGCGATGCTGGTAACACCGGCATCGCAAGTGACCCACCGCATCCGGCAACACCGTCGCCGTTATCTGCAGAGACACGCGGCAGTCGTGCCTGAGATACCGTCATGGCGTAAGTGCACATTCCGAGGTGCAGGGACACGTAATCACTAGCATGTGCATGCCGGTAACAATGTGAAAACGATGCCCAGAAACACAAAAAAACCACTCCCACACCCCTTCCAACACCACAATGCTAGCAGTAGCTGTAGCAGTACTGGAGCTGGAGGCCATGCCTGCAGAGATATTGATTGAATGGGCAGTGAGGCGGAGGATGCAGCAGAGGCGCATGAGGAGAAGGAGGGCTATCATGGCCCAGCAAATCCCCAATGTTCATCAGGTTGTAGCCCGAAGGCAGCCACCAATCCCTCGCCTAAGGGCAAGACCTTTCAACCTCACCCCCGGTCAGATCCACACCCTGTACCGGCTAGACAGGGACACCATCACCTCTATAGTGGACCTGATACATGATGACTAGGTGAACCTCATTAATATCCACAAAGCCACCCCCCCCCCCTGCTGAAGGTAGTGTCTATGTTGCACTTTCTTGCCACAGGCACATACCATCACACAGTTGGCCAGCTGCATGGGATCTCCCAACCCTGTGTCTCCTGTGTGCTCTTCCAGGTGCTTGATGCACTCCTGTGTTACGTACGGGACCACATCAGCTTACCCCGGACTGCTGACGAGGTGAATGCCACAAAAATAGCATTCCATTCCCTTGCAGGCATGCCTAATGTCATTGGTGCGGTGCATTGCACACATGTGGAGCTGGTGGCCAGGCATGCTGTGGAGGTATTGTACAGCAACAGGAACCTGTTTCATTCACTTAACGTACAGATGGTGTGTGATGCCCACAACCTCATCACCCATTGTTCTGCAAGATTTCCAGGCTCAACACATGACTGTTACGCTCACCTGGCTCCCACAGGGGCGTCGATCGGACCAGGACAGCTGCGACCTCGTCCAACGTGAAGCGTAGTGCAGAGATGACAGACTGGACTGGGCCACCTAATCTCGTCTGCTTGACCCGTAGAAGTATTCTCCTTATGTTTGTAAATGATGAGCTGTCCATCCTGCGTGGAATGCAGGGGCGCGTAGATACAGTTACTTTACTGGTTTGAAGGCGTTGGAAGAGTTCTGGGAGAATATTGACTCCAAGGTTCCAGCCGACAACCCGTAAGTATAAAGTTCAAAGAGTTCAATATGTCCGATGTTCACTTTTGTACATTCCTTTCTTGTGTTGCAGCTGGGTCCAAGAGAAGATTGTCTTTTGGCAGCTGATGGTGTTCAGGTAAGAGTCTGTATTGCCAAACACTGTCCGCCAAAAGATGCGTGTGTTTAAATTGCTTGTTTCTCTCTCCTTACAGGTGCAGTGTAAGAAGTTGCGGTTTGTTACAGAACAATGCCTCCAGTTGTTAATTAGGTAAGTCTATGGTGGAGAGATAGTATTTGTTGGCTCTCTCGGCTCACCTTATGTTTCTTTGTCCCCTAGATGGTGGAATTCGGCGGAGAAAATGATGGAAGCTGCGCCGGATCGAGAAATGCTGTGAGGACTGGCGAGTATGGCGTGGCGCTGCAACTGGCAATGCGACGCGTGTAGAATAATGTCCTTTTCAAGTTCGAAGACGTGATGGATCCGGAATTCAGGTAAGGATTGAGATAATATATGTTTTCTAACCTTTCCTTCTTCTTTCTTCTATTGCTAGGAGCTCTGGATTCGAGACGGGCGTGGCTGAAGACTGGATGCTGACTGCAGGCACGGTGAGCGTTACGCTGCTGGATGCAGAATAACACGAAGCATGTGCTGCTGTTCGGGCGTGGTTTAAATAGCCTCCAAAGTAGTTCCAGGTAAGAAGTCCCTAGAAACACACCCAAGTAAAAAATAGTCCCTGTAGTAAAATAGTCCCTTTCAGGCCTCACGTTGGCTTGGATTCATTTGCAGCATGGTCTGCATGAGGTAAACAAAGTCTATGAGCCTGGTGCCTATGGCGCCAGGACTGATTTCTATAATGAGCCTGGCGCCTAAGGCGCCAGGACTGAACACAGACAGCCCCCAGCCGGGGCTGCTGGGGTTTTATTAAATATCTGGATGCCTGCTCCCGGGGCTGATGGGCTTGATCCGGATCCCCGGGGGTAGGCATCATGACAGCACTCCCCCCCCAAGGCCCCTCCTAAAGTTGCTCTTCCCCTTGGTCCTGGTTTGTCTGGGAAGTTCCGATGGAATTGCTTCACCAACCGAGGTCCATGAACGTGGTCACTAGGTTCCCATGACCTTTCTTGTGGTCCGTAACCCTTCCAGTCGATTAAATAAAAAAGTCTTGATTTAACCATCTTAGAGTCCAGGATATTCTTTACCTCGAATTCAGGTTCTCCATCTATTAGGATGGGGTCAGGTGGTTTGGTTAATCTTGTCCCAGGTTGAACTGGTTTTAGAAGTGAAACATGAAAGACAGGATGAATCCGCATATTAGAGAGTAATTCCAATTTGATGGCCACCGGGTTGATAATGGCCTTAATGGTGTAAGGTCCCAAATATCTAGGATTGAAAGTTCGAGTTCCCTTTAGTGGTATGTGTTTTGGAGCCAGCCAAACTTGATCTCCAATCTGGTATTGTGGAGTTTCACTTCTATGTCGATCAGCATTTTTCTTGTACTTCTCCTTTGCTTGTTTCAAGTGTTCTATTGCTTCCTTAAAGGCTTGTGTAATAGTAGAATGCAGATGAGTCACTGCAGGCATTTCTAAGTGTTGAGGTGAATCAAGTTCTGAGTTTCGAGGTTGATGTCCATATATGGTATAAAAGGGGCTTTGTCCGGTTCCTGAATGTACGGAGTTATTGTATGCGTATTCGGAAATCCATAAAATATCTTTCCAATTGCTTTCGGTTTGGTGTAGCATACAACGTAGGTATTGTTCAAGAGTCTGGTTGGTCCTCTCCGTCTGACCATCAGTTTGGGGGTGGTGACTGGTTAATAGCCTTACGTCGATTTGCGCCAATTGACAGCATTTCTTCCAAAATTGCGAAATGAATTGACTACCTCGGTCAGAGACCAATACGGAAGGAAATCCATGGATTCAAACAATGTTTTTGAGAAATTCCTTGGCCAAAATCGAAGCGGAAGGTAATCCTTTTGAAGGAATAAAGTGGGCCATTTTGGAAAAAAGATCCACAATAACTAGAATGGTGTTAAATCCATTACACAGAGGTAGATCTGTAATGAAGTCTAAAGACAAGGTGTGCCATGGTGTAGGTGGAATATCCAAAAGTTGTAAAAGGCCAGCTGGGTTTTTCTTCTGACTTTTGTTTTGGGCGCAGATACCACAAGACATCATAAATGACTTTACGTCCTTTCGCCAGGTGGGCCACCAGAATTGTTTTTTAATTTTAGCTTCAGTTTTTGCGATACCTGGATGTCCTTCCATAAGGGTGTCATGATAATTGGAGATGACTAGTTCTTGTAGTTCCTTGTGTGGTAGAAATAGACGTCCTTGATAGTAAGGCAGGTCATTGATGACTGAATAATCTTGGCCTTTCTTTACCCAGTCCTGCAGGGCTGCTGGATCGAAAAGTTGTTGGATTTTTAAATGAATGTCTTCTAGAGTCTGTAGAGTAGTTATGCCAAGAATTCTTTGTTCTGAAATTATAGGCACCGGTTCCGGGTTCGAATATACTTCTCCCATCCCTATTCGGGATAGGGCATCTGCATTGCCGTTTTTACAACCTGGTCGATAAGTGATCACGAAATCGAATTCAGCAAAGAATAATGCCCACCGAAGTTGACGCGATGATTGGGCCTTGGCTGTTTTCAAATACTGCAGATTCCTGTGATCGGTGATTACAGTGATGGTATGCCTGGCACCGAGAAGATAATTCCGCCAAGCCTTGAAGGCGGACTTGATGGCTAAAAACTCCTTATCAGTAACCGCATAGTTTAATTCGGGTGCTGAGAACTTTCTTGACCAGAATGCTCCTGGATGAAGTTGACCGGTTTCGGGATCCTTCTGGGACAGGACAGCTCCCTTGGCTATACTGGATGCATCGGTTTCAACTATGTATGGATGCTCAGGGCGTGGATGCTTTAAGACAGGTGCAGACGTGAATTTCGATTTTAGCTCTTGGAAGGCTCATTCAGTCTCTTCAGTCCACAAAAAACGTTTGTTTTTTTGCAAAAGTGCTGTGATGTGGTGTACAATATGTGAGAATTCAGGAATAAATCTGCGATAGAAATTAGCAAATCCAAGCATGTTTTGTACCCCTTTAACAGAACTCGGTGATGGCCACTTGAGGATTGCGTCCACCTTTCGAGAGTCCATTCGAAATTCTTTTGGAGTCAGGATAAATCCCAGGAGTTCAACTTCTGTAGAATGAAAAACACATTTCTCCAATTTTGCGTATAACTTGTGCTGGCGTAGTTTCTCTAGGACTGCACAAACGTGCTTCACATGGTCTGATTCTGAGGCGGAGTACACTAGAATATCGTCTATGTATACGACAACACAGACGTCAATGAGTTCACGAAGGACATCGTTCATAAAATACCGGAAGGCTGCTGGTGCATTGTACAACCAGAAGGGCATCACCTGGTATTCGAATAACCCGTACTCAGTGCGAAAGGCAGTCTTCCATTCATCGCCTTTCTTTACATGTACCAGATGGTATGCCCCTCGGCGGTCTAACTTAGTGTAGATACAAGCATCCTTTACTTGGTCTAGTAATTCGGGGATCAGAGGCAATGGGTATAGTTTTTTTACCGTAATCTGATTTAATGCGCGGTAGTCTATGCGCGTTCTAAGGTCACCTTCCTTTTTAGGCACGAAGAATAGAGCTGAGGATGCAGGAGATTTGGATGGACGAATGAAGCCATTAGCAAGGTATTGGTCCAGATATTGTTGTAGGTGAAGATTTTCGGGTTCCGTAAGGGCGTAGATTCTACTGCATGGAGGTTGTGCCCCGGGTACTAGGTCAATTTGACAATCGTATGATCTGTGAGGTGGTAAGGTATTTGCCTGTTCTTTTTGAAAGACATCCTGAAATTCTTGATATTCCTGAGGTAACTGCACAACTTGATTAGTAACGGTGGCCAGGCTTTTGTTCAAGGTTTTTTCCGGGTAACAGGTGTGTGCACAATCTGGGAAGGTCACTCTCTTCTCTCGCCAATCGATACAAGGATTATGTGTTTCCAACCATGGCATTCCCAGAATTATCTGGAATTGCGGGGCCTTGATTAAATCAAACACAATAATTTCTCGATGCCCATCTTGACCCAACAGTGTCAGCTCAGTAGTGGAATGAGTTACAGGCCCAGAGGCAATTTCAGTTCCATCGACTGTGGTGATGACATCCGAAGCGGTCTTTTTGAAAAGGGGTAGATTCATCCTTGAGGCCAATTCGTGGTCCATGTAGTTTCCTACGGCCCGCTATCAATGTATGCCCTTACTGCGTGCATACGTGATGGCTGCCTTGGATCAATTAGGACCATTGGTATAATTAGGTGGGAGGTCTGAGTGTCCTTCTTTAAACTCGGCGAGCTTGTCGGGCGTGGTCGTTTCCCGAATCAGGCTCTATTTGACCTTTGTCAGCAACTCCTACTACTTTCTTGTGTGGTTTTATAGGGCAATCCCGTAGAAAATGTCCTGCGGGTCCACAGTACAGACACAACTGCATCTGCCGTCTCTCTTTTCTTTCCTTTTGAGTTAAGGGTCCTTTAACCCCCCCGATCTGCATAGGTTCTGATGCATCTGTTCCTTTGGGGGTAGCATTGGGTTTAACCCATACCCGACTCTCGAACTTAGCTCGATCAGCCTTTCTATTCCGAAGTCGGTGGTCTAACTGGACCACTAAGTCTATATATTCTGCGCAATCCTGAGGTGGGTTCACAACTTGAGCCAAAACATCTTTGAGTTCTCCCCGAAGCCCATGATGAAATAATGTAATTAGTTTCTCCTCAGGCCATACAGTTTCCACCACCAACCTATTGAAGGTTGCGATATAGGTTAGCAGATCCTGATTACCCTGTCGAAGGGATAAAAGTTTGTTATCCAGGGCCTGTCCCTGTGAATGTCTGGCGAATAGTCTTTCCATGCTTCTTTGAAAACCCTGAAAATCCCAAAGAAGAGGGTCATCCAGGTTGACTAGTGGAATTGACCAGTCAGCTGGGCTGCCACTAAGATATGATAGTACAAAGGCTACTTTGGCTTGGAAAAGCTCCAGGTCTGCATAAAAAGTGCAAGCGGCATTGATTCATAAACACTGCAAACCTTTTTGGGTCCCCAGCAAAGCGTTCGGGTGGAGCTAAAGGAATAGCCCCTGGTAGGATTACTTGCACAGGATTGCTTGATGAAACAGGAGCTGGGTTTCCCCCGAATCCAGGTAGAGGTGTTTGCCCAGCTTGATTTTGCAGCAGTTGTCTAGCAAGATCATCTGTGCGTTCTTTTGACACAATCAGTTCTCTCCTGAGGGCATTAGTCTTGGCACGCAGAGTGCACTTCCGCCCTAAGTTCCTCTAATAATTGGGCTAGTTGGTCTGTTTCGGAGGTTTCCATAACGCCCGGGTGAGAATTTGTAGATAGGCTTCGCGTTCTGTTATGGTCACCTGGCTCCCACAGGGGCGTCGATCGGACCCGGACAGCTGCGACCTCCTCCAACGTGAAGCGTAGTGCAGATGTGACAGACAGGACTGGGCCGCCTAATCTCGTCTGCTTGACCCGTAGAAGTATTCTCCTTATGTTTGTAAATGATGAGCTCTCCATCCTGCGTGGAATGCAGGGGTGCGTAGATACCAGTTACTTCACTAGTTTGAAGGTGTTGGAAGAGTTCCGGGTGAATATTGACTCCGAGGTTCCAGTCGAGATCCCGTAAGTATAAAGTTCAAAGAGTTCAATATGTCCGATGTTCACTCTTGTACATTCCTTTCTTGTGTTGCAGCTGGGTCCAAGAGAAGATTGTCTTTTGGCAGCTGATGGTGTTCAGGTAAGAGTCTGTATTACCAAACACTGTCCGGCAAAAGATGCGTGTGTTTAAATTGCTGGTTTCTCTCGCCTTACAGCTGCAGTGTAAGAAGTTGCGGTTTGTTACAGAATAATGCCTCTGGTTGTTAATCAGGTAAGTCTATGGTGGAGAGATTGTATTTGTTGGCTCTCTCGGCTCACCTTATGTTTCTTTGTCCCCTAGATGGTGGAATTCGACGGAGAAAATGATGGAGGCTGCGCCGGATCGAAAAATGCTGTGAGGATTGGTGAGTATGGCGCGGCGCTGCAGCTGGCGATGCGACGCATGTAGAATAATGTCCTTTTCAAGTTCGAAGACGTGATGGATCCGGAATTCAGGTAAGGATTGAGATAATATCTGTTTTCTAACGTTCCTTCTTCTTTCTTCTATTGCTAGGAGCTCTGGATTCGAAACGGGCGTGGCTGAAGACTGGATGCTGACTGCAGGCACAGTGAGCGTTACGCTGCTGAATGCAGAATAACGCAAAGCATGTGCTGCTGTTCGGGCGTGGTTTAAATAGCCTCCAAAGTAGTTCCAGGTAAGAAGTCCCTAGAACCACACCCAAGTAAAAAATAGTTCCTGTAGTAAAATAGTCCCATCCAGGCCTCACGTTGGCTTGGATTCATTTGCAGCATGGTCTGCATGAGGTAAGTAAAGTCTATGAGCCTGGCGCCTATGGTGCCAGGACTGATTTCTATTATGAGCCTGGCGCCTAAGGCGCCAGGACTGAACCCAGACGGCCCCTGCTGGGGTTTTATTAAATATCTGGATGCCTGCTCCCGGGGCTGATGGGCTTGATCCGGATCCCCGGGGGTAGGCATCATGACAATGACTCCATGGTGCTGCGGAACTCCACTCTGCCTCGGTACATGGCACGACACGCTGGACATCGTACATGGCTGCTCGGTGAGTCTAACTACAAGGCCATGTGCAGTGTTGAATTGGGGGGGGCAGTAACCAGCATAGCATACCTGGCTGCTGGGGGAGTCCAAATACAAGGCCATGTGCAGTGTTGAATTGGGGGATGGTGGGGCAGTAACCAGCATAGCACACCTGGCTGCTGGTGGAGTCCAACTACAAGACTACAAGGCCATGTGCAGTGTTGAATTGGGGCTCAGGGGGGCAGTAACCAGCATACCATACCTGGCTGATGGAGGAGACCAACAACACAGCCATGTGCAGTGTTCAATGGGGGGCAGTAACCAGCATAGCATACCTGGCTGCTGGGGGAGTCCAACTACAAGGCCATGTGGAGTGTTGAATTATGGACCAGTATGACACCCATGGCAAGTGGATGTGCACACTGCATGCATTAATCCATCATAACTCCTACTACAATTTCCTGAAACAATTACCAAACCTCTGTGAAAGTGCACAGAGGCCGGATAGGGCGTTAAAAGGTGAAGGTAGATGAAGAATAAGAGCAAGGTACATTATTACCCACAATTGTAACACTAGTAAACCTTAAACATTGAAGGGGACATGCCCCTACTCAGCGTTGAGAGTGCATGAAATGTGCAAGTGTGTAGGTGTGCCTGAATGTGCAACACAGTAGTAGCATGCCAGTGTGCAAGGCCTTGACAGCTGTGTCTCCATGTATGAAAAATATACAGTGCATATATAACTACATCTATTGTGTACAGCGCTAAAGTAAAAACTATGTGTACCAGAATGCACCACACCATAGTGACAACAACAAGCAAAGACACAGTGAAGCAAACACAGAACTCATGATGTATAGCCGGAGAATCCAGCAGCTACCACCCCAAAACAATTTTTAGATGCACCCACATTTGACAGCTACATTGCCTGTTACTACCGGTTACATGTCATCAGAACAAACACTTTTAAATGGAATGCTTTCTGACCGATACTTGCAAAATGATAAAACACTTAACTATTTATTTTCCACTAATATATTCCACCCGTTTCACCGTTTTCCACCGCTTAATACCCCCACCCTTTTTGAAAAGATGTAATCCTTTAGCCCACACACACATATTATCAATACGTGTTTTTTAAATATGAGATACAATATGAAAGCATGTCTATATAAAGGATTCGTAATAAAGACTGCATACCGTTACTACCACTAAATCACAAATGCATATCAATTAAATGCTAAAAGTACTGTGGTACATGGAAAAATAGTTGATTTTCTTTTGTAACACATTACTGACATTTACATCTATTCCATGTGTGTCAGTCGTACGGAAAGTTTTAGAGGTCATGTTGTCTGTGAATGGTTCAAGTGAATGCAACTGCACAACACACACCCCACACGCATCCTAACAAAGTGCCCTTCTGGTACACGTAAATGAACATATGCTATCTAAACTCAATTTTGCTTGTGCATGTTAGTCTTCTCAAATGAACACTAGACAGCCTGTGCCAACATGAAATGAACAGGAAATTGACATGTACACTTTCTGTTGCTCCCGTGCAGGTGATGCAGGGTATCCCCTGATGCCATGGTTAATGACCCCCGTGAGGCAACCCCATAACATCCACGAGCAGACGTACAACCGTGCCCATGTACGTACTCGCTGCACCATTGAGAAGACTTTTGGCATGTTCAAGGCCAGGTTCCGCTGCCTCAGCAGATCGGGGGGGAGCGCTGATGTACAGCCCTGAGAAGGTTGGGAAGATTGTACTTGCAAGTGCCATGTGTCACAACATGTGCCTCAGGCGCAAAGACACCCTGCCCCCCGACATGGACATGCTGCCACCAGAGGCTGAGGAAGACACTGATGATGAGGAGGCTATTGCACAGTGCCGCAATGGCAGGGATGGACGTGTCACACGTGGGGACATAATAGACCACTACTTTTGAGCACCTGTTACATACACAGCACAGGACATTGAGCACACTGGGCACTGTACATGAATACATGCACTCACACTCAAAAATCAATGTCCAGTCATGATTTCTTTTTCTACACCAAATATATTGTGCCAAAAACAACTATTTACATTAGTGAAAAGCCTTAACTCCCTCTAGTATCCGACCCACCTATCCCTCCCCACACCCTCTCCCCAACTATCTCTCCCCACACCCCTTCCCTTACTATCCCTCCCCACACCCTATTCCCCAACTATGCCTCCCTACACCCCCTCCCCAACTGTCCCCACAACCCCTCCCCAAATATCCTTACCCACAAACACCCAATTAGTGTCCTATTTCCATCCCCTTTTAGTCTGAGGGGTGCGCTCTTCTGCCGCTGCCGGGCGAGTCAGCCGCTCAGATCGACGACTTGAGCTGCTTGGAAGGGACTTCCCTGTAGTTGAACTTGTGGAGGGAGCCAGTGGCATGGGCATGTGCCTTTGGTCTGCGAGGGCCTGCACCAACACGGAAATTGACTCTACAAGGGAGCACATGACACTGTTCCCCTCGCTCAGACGCTGTGCCAAATGCAAAATGGCACATGTGGCTCTGCCCTGTGAGCGTGCAGACCTCCAGGAGCGGGCCTGAAGTCCCTCCCGCATGAGCTTGGCCTCATGCAGGTGTTGCACAATTGAGGCCATGGCTTCCTGTCGTGCCTCCATTCTGGTCAGACGCCCCTCAATATCCCTGGCATTGTGTAGGGGTGGGGGTTGTGGGTGCTCATTGGGCCTGCGGGACTGAAGCCCCCGGCTTCATCATAGCTGTGGTCGCTTTCAACAGTTCAGACTCCACCATCCTCCCCAATGTTGTCAGCTGGACCCCCTTGCGGTAGGAGTGCAGGTGACTCCTGGTCGGTTGGTGGCTGGGGTGCAGGTGCCTCCTGGTCAGTTGGTGGCTGGGGTGCAGATGCCACCTGGTTTGGGGGTGGCTGGGTGGCAGGTGCCACCTGGTTTATGGGTGGCTGGGGGGAAGGTGCCACCTGGCTTTTGGGTGGCTGGGTGGCAGGTGCCTCCTGGATTGTGGGTGGCTGGGGTGCAGGAGTTGTTGCCCGCTCTCGTCTGCCGGAGCATGCAGTAGAGTCCTGGGTGGACGTGGTGTGGGTCAGGCGGCGGCGTTGTCTGGTGGTCCTGGATGTGCTAGGCTATTCAGCCTCATTGGCAGATGATGTGCCTGTGGACGTCAGAAAGGCAGGGCATCCGTGATGGGTGTGGATTCATCAGACAGACATAAGTGCTAGTACTTTCCAAGGTAAGTGCTGTGTCATGGACATGGTGGTGGCCAAGGCATGGTGCACACATGCATGTGTCGGGGATGCTGCGTGGGTGCATGTGTGGTGTGCGAACATGGTGTATGCAGTGGCTGTCGGTGGGGTACAGGTGTTTCCCGGTTTGGGTGTTATGGGTGTGCCACAGCAGCTGTATGCCATTGTGTTGTGGCTGGTTGTGACACGGATGTGTTACATATGTGACTGCTGTCTATGGCAGCTGCTGCGTTGGTGATAATTTATCGAGATGGGCCGTGGTGGATGGGACGAGAGGGCCACATGTATCATTGATGTGTGCATCTGATCATTTGCTAGTGGTGGAGCTGCTTCATGCGGACATGAGTTTGGGCATGTGCTAGCACGGCAGTGACAACAGAAGTTGTGCTGTATCAGGTGGATGTGTGTCTGAGTGCCTGCAGATGCATCTTGTGAGGACGATACAGGGGGCCTGTGTGATGTGGTGTATGAATGTGGTTTGCGAGCAAGTTCTATGTGGATGTGTGCAACCAGGTTGAAGGGGGGTGGGCCACCAGCAGGGCTGTACTGGCGTTGGGTACCACATACTTGACATGTTTGTCTA
The DNA here is from genome assembly GCF_040938575.1 of Ambystoma mexicanum. NCBI lineage: Eukaryota > Metazoa > Chordata > Amphibia > Caudata > Ambystomatidae > Ambystoma > Ambystoma mexicanum. The sequence goes on from NC_090933.1 coordinate 242,479,071, forward strand.
CTCAATTGTATACAGGGTACAAGGTGTGTGATCTGACATTGGGCTTACGGGTACTCACCAGCCTCATCAGAGGTTACACCTCCAGCCTCCGCTCCTCCTACTCCCTCAATGGCCTCAAGGTGCATGATGCTGCTGCATGCTTCATAGCAGGGCTGCAGGTGGATAGGAGATGCAAGTCTGCCTCATGTAGCCGTGCCCTGGGTGCACTGTGCTGACAGGAGGTTCTGCAACCTGAGACGTAGATCGTCCCACCTCTTGTGGCAGTCACAGACTGTTCTGGGGGTTGTCCCGACTGCCGTGACCTTGTGGGCCACCTCCTCCCAGATGGCCTTTGTGCGCATTTGTGGTTGCCGGCGTAGGTCACTGCTGAACACTTCATCAGCATTTTCCACTAGCGTGTCTGCCAGCATGTTTAGTTCAGCCTGGCTGAAACGCGTCTTGCACCTCTGTGCTGCTGGTAGCCTTGATGACATGTCTGTGGTTGGTTGTCAGTGCTTTGGATGTGGCTGTGACTCCTGTGCACTGAGGATTGCAATGGATTGTGTTTTGTTAATGGCAGCCGGTCCATTTCTTGTTCCGGCGATCACGTTTAGTTTAGTTTGTTTATTTGTATAGCGCTCCGAGCCCGTGGGCATCTGGGCGCATTTCTTACATAGGAAGTTACATAGTTACGGTGAGAAGATGACAGGTTACAGTTGTTACAGGGTAGTATACAAAGCGAGACAGGGATATGTACAGCAAATTACATAATTACAAGGTGAGCAAGCGCAAACAGTCATACAAGAACATAACTATGCAGCACTAAAGCAGATATCAAGTTTTACATACATTTTACAAATATACAAGTATACCGGTAGTTACACGGTTGCAGACCAGAGGCAGAAGGATTTAGGTTTTATGTGCCAGAAGCCAGGTTTTAGCATTCTTTCTGAAGGGATGGAAGGCTGGTTCAGATCTAAGTGACAGTGGTAAGGAGTTCCATAATTTGGCTGCAAGTACCGGGAAGCTACTCCCTCCCGCCTTTTGAATTTTGAAGCCAGGGACTTTGAGGCAGTGTGCCTGCACCGATCTCATAGTGCGGTCAGAGGTATTGCGTACAATGCTTTTAGTCAGGTAACTGGGGGCTTGATAAGCAAGACATTTGCATGTCAGAGAAAGTGTTTTGTAGTCGATCCTTTGTTTGATCGAGAGCCAATTCAGGTTGCGTCCCACCTCAGAAATGTTATGGGATCTGGGAATGTTTAGAGCAGCCCTAATAGCGTTGTTTTGAAGAACTTGCATTATGCTCAAGTTTTGTTGGTTAGTTCCCAGATAGAGAGCGTTACAGTAATCTAGCTTGGAGAGTACTAGCGTTCTAGTTATAGTGATGCAGTGATTATGTTATTTCCGGGCACGGTAATACCGGTACCAGTAACAACGGTGCGGGTAGGTCAGGCAGCGCAGAGCCGGATTTGGGTTCAGCGGCACCAAGGGCGCCGGTGTGGGGTTTTTGGGGGGAGTTTAGTAGTATTACCGGCATGCCAGTGCAACCGTTTCCGGCATGCCGGAATGCGCGTGCAGGCTGAATCGGAATCAACTGTAGATTCAGGCAGCAATGCCACACGGACATGATAGCACCGGCATGCCGGTAATTACAATTTTTTTTCCGGCAAACTTGTAATGAGGCCCATAGAGTCGTTAGAACATATATTGGTTCATTGTGAGAGTGTGGAAATGCTTAAGCATTCGCATCTTGAATCTTACAACAACGCAATGAATTGACTTCGTAGGAAAGCACTGTGGCAAATGTTTCTTGAAGGAAATTATTTACATTTAAATTTTTATAAGGTTACATGTTATTGGAAATGGAATGAAATTGTAAATGAGCTATCCCTAGGGATATATTAAGATATTGAAAGAATACTAGTAATTGAATTTTTATCTGATTTTATGATTTTTTTGTAATAATGTGGAAATGTATATTAACCTGTGAACAATCTGGTAGGAGTGATAATTGTGTTGTTTTAAGTCGATGTAATTTGTATACACAAAGCCAAGTTGGCTATGCGTATATTAAATAAATAAATAAAGACATTAAGATTCGTGAATGTCACAGATGAGATTGTCAATGGTACACAGGGTCCTCCTCCGCTGACAACCAAGACAAGGAGAGATACTTGGCCCCATGGTAACGGCCTTGATTCCAGAGACAAGAAAAGCCAAGCAGTTCATCACAGTCGGTGAGTTGAGGGGAGAGCCGATAAGAAACTGAACTGTGTTGAACGAAAGTACACAATGGCTAATTGAACTGTGAAACACTACAAATAACTGTTGAAACCAGAGAGGGGAAAACCTGATGCAGAGGAGTCTGGCACCACGTGGGTGCTCACTTCAGAAACTCTGGGTGATTACCCTATTGTTGAAACTACCGTTACCAGAAGCCTTGGGAAACGCAAGAAAAGAGGTCAAAGTGGTCATAGAGGGGTCCAGTAAAAGTTGGCAAGAGTGAAACCGATGGAGGGATGCTGATGAAAAGGGGGCAAAGCCTAAAAGTCCTGATAAACAGTGTGCTGGCAAGAGTGAACTTGGCAGAGGGATGTCCACAGTGAACTGTTTAAAAAGACATTAATAATTGTGAATGTCACAGATGAGATTGTGCTGAAAGCCATAGTGATCCCGACGAAGGGAGACAAACATTCGAGGTGGATCTGAGCCCGGAAGAGGGGGGATCCAATAGTGGAAAGGCATCACCCAATGTACAAGCAGAAAGGAACTTTTGTTTATTATTTTGAAACCCATCAGGTCCTCAGAGCCAAGAGACTTTTTGTAGACAAGAGACTTCACCACCGAAGGCTCTGATAGCTGAGAGCGTAACTGTTGGCTCGTGTTGGGAAAACTCGAGTGTGTGCTGTGCTCAGGAGTCCCGCCTTGTCCTGTGCTCAAAACATGGGGAAGGGAGACCCTGACTACCACATCCTGACTTATTATTTGTGAACAATTCTTTCTTTCTTCTGACCCATATCCCACCCTCTTTGTTTGTATTTAGCGCAAGGATTGGCAATAGGTTTTTCTTAGTATAGGGCCATTTATTTAACAAGACGAGACTAGGACTACCTTATTATTATTTGATGGGTGTAACTTGCTCCCATCTTAGATTTAGGTTTAGATTAGGCGTTTTTCCAACCCGCATATACCGTTTAATAAACATTCTTGAACTGTGATCACTTCTGTCGGTCTTTACTGTTGCCAACATGAGTTCCTTACAGCCAGGAGCGGGTGCCTAAGGCACGTCCATGAGATTGCCAGCCTGCGTTCAGCTAGCAGTAACAGGAAGCCTGCCATTCTCTTTTTTGACTCTGTCACTTTCCCCTCCCCCCTGGAACCACTCCCAGCAGACACATCTTGGGAGAGCAATCACCTGACTCCGCAGCTGTGCGTTAATCTTCGCTATTACCCCTTGCCAGAATACCACTATTAACGGGCAAACCGAGATCCTATGCCAGAAACCTGCTGCGAGTTGCCCACACCTTGGGCATTGGTACGGGTGGTTGGGGTTCATTATGTGCTGTTTTTGGGGGGTTGAATATACCCAGTGTAAAATATTTAATTGAATTTGTTTAAATCTCGCATTTCTTGAGACCTTCCCCACATCCCTACATATTTTACACCAAGCCTGTTTCAAACGTAACTCCCATATCGCGCTCCCACTTGTCCTTCACCTTAAGCTGCGGGAGAGTTCTACTGTCCTGCAATGCGGCATATACCCTGGATATTGCATGTCCCTCAGTCCTCGTGGCTAGTATCGCCTGAAGAATGGGGGCAGTTGGGGGTTCCTCCAGTATCGCATCCCAATTGGTCGCTGGGGCGCCGGTCGGTCTGGCATAGTTTAGCAACTGTCCTGTCAGCACCTGGTACCTTTCCGCCCAAACGCTGACAGGCAGCAGAGACCCCCCTCAAAAAGGTCTCCCAGGGTCCGGCACCCTCATGCAGCAAATTTGGCATCCCCTATGTCACTTATAATCTCTGCCACCTTTGCGTCGTCCCTCAGAGGCATGCCAGGACTATATCCCACCCCCCATCTGCAACTTGACCTGGGGCCTCTTGCAGGCCTGCCTGACCACTGAAGTTAAGCATGATTCTTCCATTTCCCCTGTTACTCTCCATAACATCTCGAGTCCCGAGTGATACTTCCTAGGTTCCCCCATTAATTCCCCCTCTCCCACTTAGTAGCGTGCTGTAGCTGGGAGGCCAGAAAGTACAATTCGTAATCCGGTAGGGTCAATACCCCCTCCTGTCACCCTCTATGCAGCGTGGTTAGTGCTACTGTAACACCTTGTCTCCACAGGAGCGTAATGATCCAAGAGCCCTGTTGATCTGCTAAACTGGTTCTTAAAGGGTGCCCTGTTGATCTGCTAGACTGGTTCTTTAAGGGTTTTTTCCACATGCAAGAGAGATAACAAGAAGGGAGGTACTGTAAATAATATGAATGGCAAATTCTACTAGGGCTCTCCCCTGCCTTCCACTCTGTACAAGCTTCCCTTTTATTTCTAAGGCCCCACACTCTCCTCACCTGTGTTTTGTGTTTGAGGACATCTCCATCCTGCAATCACACAGAGACGCGTAGATGTTGAGGTTCAGAAGACGTAGATGGTGTTGAACTCTGGTAAGTCTCTGAAGGTAAGTGTCTTAATATATGATAAAGTCTCTTGTCAGGAAAAATGTGGGAAGGCAGATGTCTCTGAGAAAATACGTTCTAAAGTTGGAGAGATCTCTCTTGCTGACTAAAATAATTATCTTTTCCTTTTGCAGGTTCTCTGAAGAATAAGCTTTAACTGAAGAACTCTGCGTTATCAAGGAAAAAACATGAAAACCTTTTATTGAGGTAAATTGGCGTGCTTGCGATAGTTGAAGCGCACAAAAAACGGGTACCTTTGGTACCCTGATAAGGTTTTGTTTTTCTGTTGTGGTAAGTATGCACGCGTATCAGGGAAAAGAGCACTGTACAGCATAATTTCGTTTTCAAAACTACAGCCTTCTTCTGTGAAGTGCAGCGTTTAACTGTGAGAAAAAACTCATGGGAACTTCAGGTATGTATGAGCGTATAGTATTTTCCTTCACCTTTCATTTTGTAATGTTCGTTATTTAACTATTGTACCTTTGTATTGCAGGTCTTCGGAAGTCGGAAAACCTCGGAATGTTGCTGCGGACGAAGGATGATGACTGAACTGAGAACTACGACGGAAGAAAATCTTCTGTTGGAGGACTGCGGCGGCGGAAACTTTGGTCAGGTAATACCAGTCTGTGGTCTGTAGATATTCTGTGAGAGTTTCAGGTTATTAACATTACTTTTCTTTTATTCTGCAGGTTCTGTGCCGGTAGCGTTATACCACTGTCAGCGGACCTAACACGACGCGCGAGTTACTGTGGAGGCAGGGCTTATATAGCCATCATTACCCAATGTCTGGTTCTCTAGCATAATTTATCAGTGATCCAGATGGTGGCCATTTTAGGGGTATTGGGATACTATTGAGTTCTATGGAAGTCTATTGTTAACTTAATACTGTGAACTGTGAGAATGCCATGTTTGCCATGCTAAAACCCATCTAGAGCCTATAGATCTATACAAAGAATCCTGCCTGGCCTGAACTCCTGAATCTAAACAAGAAACCCTGGATGTGATCATGACAGTTCCCCCTCCCCCCAATGCCCTCTTAAGGATGGACCCTCCGGCCCTGGCTTGGTTGGATGATTCTGAGGAAATCTTTTAAGTAACTGGGGAGCATGAACATTAGTACTAGGTTCCCAATTTCTGTCCTGTGGACCAAAACCCTTCCATGCCACCAAGTAAAACAATTTCCTTCTGACAACTTCAGAATTTAAAATTTGTTTCACTTGAAACTCAGGTTCCCCCTCTGCAATCATGGGTTTGGAAGATCTTTGCAGCCTAGTTCCTGGGTTCATTGGCTTCAATAAGGAAACATGAAATACGGGGTGAATTTGCATATGAGGTGAAAGAGTCAATTTTAATGCTACAGGATTGATGACTGCTTCCACTGAAAACAGGCCCAGATATCTAGTTTGAAATGTACGCGGCCCCTAAAGAGCAATGTGTTTGGAAGCTAGCCACACCTTGTCTCCCACTTGATAATCTGGGGTATCTCTTTGATGTTTGTCAGCAAATTTCTTTTTACTCTCTTTTGCAACTAAGACTTCCTTCTGAATTTGGGAAATGTTCTTGTGAAGGCTCTGCACCGCTGGCATCTCTAAAGGCTCTGGTGGATCAAAGGCAGAGGTTTGTGGATGGCAACCCTTTAGAATGTAGAAAGAAGTATGCGCTGTAGAAGTGTGCTCAGAATTGTTGTAAGCGTACTCTGCAGCCCAGAGCACATCCACCTAAGTGTGATCTGTTTGGTGGAGGAGACATTGGAGGTATTGTTCTAAGTTTTGATTTGTTCGCTGCGTTTGTCCATCAGTTTGTGGATGGTGGCTAGTAGACAAACGCACTTCTATTCTAGCCATCTCACAACACCTTGTCCAGAATTGGGATACAAATTGGCTCCCTCTATCAGAGATCACTACTGACGGAAACCCATGTGGACGTACAATGTGTTCCAGAAAAATTAGCCAAGACGGATTCCGATGGAATTCCTTTCAATGCAATAAAATGAGCCATTTTGGAAAATAAATCCACCACCACCAAAATTGTGTTGTAACCCAAACAAAGGAGTAACTCTGTAATGAAATCCATTGATGTGCTATGCCATGGTGCAGGTGGAATAGGTAAGGGTTGAAGAAGTCCTGCAGGTTTCTGTTTTGAACTTTTATTTTGGGCGCATATGCCACAAGTTCGGATAAAATTGATGATGTCTTTGCGCCAAGTAGGCCACCAGAAATGTCTTTTGACCTTAGCTATCATTTTAGCAATTCATGGATGACCTTCCAGCATAGCTCCATGATAATCTGCCATGACTTGTGTTTGCAAGTCCCAAGTGGGCAGATAAAGACAACCTTGGAAGTATGGTAGATTCTCTTGGATCAAACACTTAGGTCCTTTAGACTCCCAGGCCTCTAACTCAGAAGTGGTCATACAAAGCCGAATCTTTGACTTCAAATCTTCTTCAGAAAATCCAGTGGATCCCAGCATTTTCTCTTCCGGAATAATACTCACTGGATCCTGAGTAACTTGAACATCTTCACTCTCCCCGATGCATGACAAGGCGTCCACCTTGCCATTATGTACTCAAGGGCGGTAGGTTATGACAAAATCGTATTCTGCAAAAAACAATGCAATATTGCAGGTTTCTATGGTCAGTAAGAACCGTGATGGTGCGTCGAGCCCCTAATAAATGATGTCTCCATTCTTTGAAAGCATTTTTTATTGCAAGTAATTCTTTGTCTGTGATAGCGTAATTTAATTCCGCTCCTGAGATTTGTTTAGCCCAAAATGCCACTGGGTGCAACTCTCTGGTTTCCAAATCCTTTTGGGACAATAATTCTCCCATGGCAGCACTGGAAGCGTCGGTCTCCACCACAAACGGTAAATCAGGCTGTGGATGTTTTAACACCGGAGCTATTGTAAATGTAGTCTTTAAAGTCTGGAAAGCCTCTTCTGCTTCAACAGTCTAAGCGAATTTCTTATGTTTTCTAAGTAACTAAGTTATTGGATGGACTAACTGAGAAAGGCCTGCTACAAAGCGCTGATAAAAATTGGCGAATCCCAAGAAACTTTGGACTCCTTTCACCGACGTGGGAGATAGCGAGGTTAAAACTGCTTCTTCTTTTCTATTGTCCATCTGAATTCCCTCTGGTGACAAAATGAATCCCAAAAACTCCACTGAAGTTACATGAAATTAGCATTTTTCCAATTTGACGTACAACTGATGTTGCCGTAGCTTCGTAAGTACTGCTCGAACATGGCCAATGTATTCCTGGGCAGAGGTTGAGTAGATTAAGATGTCATAAATGTACACCACAGCACACACATCTAATAACCCACGTAAAACATAATTCATGAAATTCTGAAAAGCGGCCGGGGCATTGCACAAGCCAAAAGGCATCACTTGATACTTGTATAATCTATACTTAGTACGAAAGGCAGTTTTCCATTCATCTCCTTCTTTAATTCTCACCAGATGATAAGCTCCCCGAAGATCTAGCTTCGTGAACATTTTAGCACCTTTGACTTGGTCCATTAACACTGGAATGAGTGGAAGGGGGTATCTGTTCTTTACTGTGATCTGATTTAGCACACAATAATCTATACAGGTACGAAGGTCCCTCTCATTCTTTGGCAGGAAGAATAGAAGAGAGGCTGCAGACGATCTTGAAGGCCGAATGAATCCATTTACAATGTACTTATCCAGATATGTCTTCACATGTGTATTCTCTTGCTCGGTTAAGGCATAGATCCTGCTACATGGGGTTCGAGACCCTGGAATTAAATCAATTTGGCAATCGTAGAGCCGTTGTGGTGGCAGCACGTTGGCCTGTTCCTTTTCGAATACTTACTGAAAATCTTGATACTCTGGCGGCAAATTCATATTAACGCTAAGGCGAGGCCTTCTCTAACAAACCGCCTGGACCTCTTTTACTGAATCTTTTTCTTGACTGTAACACAAGCTTTTGCATTCTTCGGTGGATACCATGGTTCTGGCACGCCAATCAATCTGTGGATTATGTTTCTCTAACTATGGAATACCTAAGATAATTTTGAACTGCGGAGCACTGATAAGGTCAAACAAGATCTTTTCTCGATGTCCATCCTGGCAAAGCAGGTACAGACTTCAGTGCACTTCGTAACTGATCCTGATATTAACTGAGTACCATCAACCGCTGTGACGTTCTCAACCACAGGCTTTGCGTTTATAGCAATAACAATCTTGCTTGCGAGTTTGTGATCCATTTAGCTCCCAATCGCACCACTGTCCTCGTATGCTTCTAGAGCATGCACTTTGGAAGGCTGAAGGTCACTACTTAGGATAACGGGCACAATAAAATGAGAGAGCTTAAATTCCTTCTGCTGGCTCGACAAACCGACCTGTCGAGCATTGGGAGTTTTCCGTCAGCTCTTCCTTATTTTCTCCTTTTTTAGCCTTATCCAAGGCTCCTACTGATTTCCAGGGAGGTCTCACCGGACAGTTACGAAGGTGATGTCCAGCTCAACCACAGTCGAGACATACATTCTGTTGTCTTCCCTTCTCTCTTTCCTCTTTTGAAATGGGGCCCTGAACAACCCCCAAATGCATCGGCTCTGGATGACTCTCATTTACATGGCAATTTCCGATGTCTTTTGGACGGACATAGAATGATCTATTTTCTGATCGGGAACGGTCTATTCGTCGATCTTGTAAGCGATGGTCCAGTTGTATAGTGAGATCTATGAATTCCGCAGAACCCTTGGGACGGTTGACAACCTGTGCCACTATGTCTTTGAGTTCCCCTCATAGACCCTGATAGAAGTGTTGTTCTCTTTTCTTCTAGCCAATTAGTTTCCGCTACTAATCGATTGAAGGAAGCTACAAATCTTGACTGCCTTGGCGTAAGGCAAGTAATTAATTGTCCAAGGCCTGTGCCTGTGTATGATGGGCAAAGAGCTTCTCTAATTCCTGCTGAAAACCTGGAAAGTTTCTTAACAAAGGATCGTCCCAGTTGACCAAGGGAATGGACCAATCTGCAGCATGCCCACCGAAAAAGGAGAATACAAATGCTACCTTAGAATGATCTGATGGGAAAACGGCTGGTCTGCACAGGAAATGCAAATTAAATTGATTAATGAATACTGCAAAACACTTTGGATCCCCCATAAATCGTTCTGGGGGGCTAATGGAATGTTTCCAGGCAAAATCACCTAAAGAGGAGGACCTGGTGAGGAACCTTGAACTGGAGGAAGACCACCTGGAAGTGGGGCTTGACCTTCTTGGGTTTGTAATAATTGACGACCCCATTCATCAATGTGTTCTCTATTAACCACTAACTCCCGCCTCAAGGAATTGGTTTCAGACCGTACTGCATGGACTTCAGCCCGTAACTCCCACAATAGCTGGGACAAATTATCTATATCAGTGGTTTCCATTACGCTCAGGCAGAGTGTTTTTTAAGTACTGGCTTCCCATTCTGTAATGCTTACCTTGTCTCCACAGGAGCGTAATGATCCAAGAGCCCTTTTGATCTGCTAAACTGGTTCTTTAAGGGTGCCCTGTTGATCTGTTAAACTGGTTCTTTAAGGGTTTTTTCCTGTCATGAAAGAGAGATAACAAGAAGGGAGGTACTGTAAATAATATGAATGGCAAATTCTACTAGGGCTCTCCCCTGCCTTCCACCCTGTACAAGCTTCCCTTTTATTTCTAAGGCCCCATACTCTCCTAACTTGTGTTTTGTGTTTTAGGAGCTCTCCATATTGCAATCACACAGGGACGCGTAGATGTTGAGGTTCAGAACACTAAGATGGTGTTGAACTCTGGTAAGTCTCTGAAGGTAAGTGACTTAATATATGATAAAGTATCTTTTCAGGAAAAATGTGGGAAGGCAGATGTCTCTGAGAAAATACGTTCTAAAGTTGGAGAGATCTCTCTTGCTGACAAAAATAATTCTCTTTTCCTTTTGCAGGTTCTCTGAAGAATAAGCTTTAGCTGAAGAAGTCGGTGTTATCAAGGAAAAAACATGAAAACCTTTTCTTGAGGTAAGTTGGCACGCTTGCGATAGTTGAAGCGCACGAAAAACGGGTGCCTTCGGTAACCTGATAAAGTTTTTCTGTTGTGGTAAGTATGCGTACGTATTAGGGGAAAAGAGTGCTGCATAGCATACGTTTGTTTTCAAAACTACAGCCTTCTTCTGTGAAGCGCAGCGTTTAACTGTGAGGAAAAAACTCATGGGAGCTTCAGGTACATATGAGCGTATAGTATTTTCCTTCACCTTTAATTCTGTAATGTTCGTTATTTAACTATGGTACCTTTGTACTGCAGGTCTTCAGAAGTCAGAAAACCTTGGAATGTTGCTGCGGACGAAGGATGATGACTGAACTGAGAACTACGACGGAAGAAAATCCTCTGTTGGAGGACTGCGGCGGCGGAAACTTTGGTCAGGTAATACTAGTTTGTGGTCTGTAGATATTCTGTGAGAGTTTCAGGTTAACATTACTTTTCTTTTATTCTGCAGGTTCTGTGAGCTGAGCGCCGGTAGCTTTACACCGCTGTCAGCGGAGCTAACATGAAGCGCGCATTACTGCAGAGGTGGGGCTTATATAGCCATCAATGCCCAATGTCTGTTTCTTTAGTATAACTTATCAGTGACCACAGGATGGCCATTTTAGGGGTATTGGGATACTATTGAGTTCTATGGAAGTCTATGGTTAACCTAATACTGTGAACTGTGAGAATGCCATGTTTGCCAATTAAATCACGAATTGATACAATCACAAATGGTGTGACAGCATTGATTGTTTTATGGCACATGTTGACTTGTATGATTTTAAGCTTAGCAGGATACAGCAGCATGAAGTGTGCCTAGTGCTCCCGCAGTACCCTTTTTAGCTCCTCAAAACTCTCTTGTTGCTGCTGCACCTTTCTCGTATAGTCCGGGAACACCATGACTGTGGAGTTAGAATTACTTATTGAGCCCATTCTTATGGCTGCCTGCAGCAGGAGGTCCCTGTCGCGGTAGTTGAAGATTCTGGCCACGACCGGCCTGGCACGGCCTCCCGGTATTGGTCTTTTGTTCCACGGCAAATCATTGTGACAGGTCATTATTGCCCAGGGTCTCCAGTAGCAACTTCTCCAAAAACAATTCCATTGAGCCTCCTTCCACATTCTCCGGAAGGCACACTATTCTCACATTGTTCTTTCTTGAGTGGCCCTCTGTGTCCTCCGCACAGGCTTTCAGAGCCTTTCTGGTCTGCATAAGCACAGCCAACTGCTTCTTGACGGTCTGCACTACCCCCTCCATCGCTGCAACCCGTCCATCCGTCGCCTTCTGCTTCTCTGCTGACTTTTGTATATCTGCCCTGATGAAATTCAACTCCTCACTCAATGTGCCAATTTGGAGCTCCAGTGCCGCCCTGGAGCTCTGCACCGCCTGCAGGACCTCCATTTTTTTGTTCTCCAGGTTTAATGCATGGCTGTCCTGCAGCACTGGAGGGAGTTGGGGGGGGCGGCAGCTGCCTAACCCGCATCATGAACTTGTACACCTTGAGTTGCTTGCCCTTGCTGCCCATCATCTGGCCTGACTATTGCTTGTCTTGTCAAGTTTAATTCCAGGTAGAATACAGAGGCCTGTGCTGCCACTACTGGTGGCGACCCACACCAGCAGTCACAGTCCCATGCTGCCTGCTCCTTCCCCACCTCCACCCCCACTCCTCTGGGTCTGAAAGCCCTGTGCCTTCTTTAGGGCTGGCTAGGTTGCACCACAGTCCGGGCCACTCCATGTTCGTCCCAGGGGCCGACAACTCTCCAGCCTCTTCAGGCCCCCTGATGCCTGTGAGCGATGTGCTCGCACTGGTCCCAGATAGCGGTGCACTCCCCGGCACTTGCTGTCCTCCTGGGTTTGCCGGCGGCAATGCGTAGTCGCTCCCCCCCGCCCCCTACATGCGGCGGTCTCCACTGCCAACTTTCCCAGGGTCAATGGTCCTTACTGTTGCAGAGGCCTCTCAAAAGGCTTTCCCCCCTGTATGCTGCTTAGCCGGGGCCCCCAAGCATCTTCAGGGCAGGCCGCCCACCCTACTGCTCACTTCCTCCTCACCTCTGCCAGGGCCTCCTCACATGGGGCCCTCCAGCCAACCCCTGGCCGTTAGCTGTACCTCCAGGCTCTGGGGACTTCAGTAGTTGCTCTCAGCCTGCAGCTCGGCCAGTCTCTGACACTCACTGCTTGTGCCAGCATGAATTCGACCTTCCCGTTGCTTCCAATGTCCTCCTAAGCGGTCAGCTCTCTACAAAGGCATAATGTGTCCTGCGTATCCCGATGGCGGTCTCAGGGGGGAGGGGCCCAATCACCAGAGCGTTATTATGCTGAGCTACGTTGCTGGTGAGGAACGCGACTTCCCGCCCCCACGCTGCTGTCTCCCACCGTGGGGCTGCCAATGCTCGTGCCTCCCTCGCAGGATTCACCTCAATGCCATCTGCTGCGGCTCGCCTCCCAGGGGAGCCGCTGCCAAAGGAACCCTGCCGCTTGCTAATTTGGGTAGACGGCAAAACACCACTACAGCTGGAGACTTCCAATGGGGGTGATGAAGGACGCACCTTTATCATCCAGGGCACATTAGAGGGACACAATGAATGCATAGTAAATGTGTACGCACCTTATACGGAAAACGAAGGCTACTTCCAAAAAGTGAGCGAGTCAATAGGCAAAGACAGGCCGGATATTCTCATCTGGTAGCAGATTTTAATTGTTATTTGGACACGAACATAGACCGGACAGGAACGGGAGCCTACCAATGCCCCTGATCAACACGCTCCTATTAAAGAATGGTGCAGGAACTGGACCTGCAGGAACTATGGAGGGGATCACATGGAGATGATACAGAATATTCATTCTATTCACCGGTGCACGGGACACACTCTTGCCTAGATTACTTATTCACAGGCGATAAGGGCGCACATAGATTTTCCCAGACAGAATATTTAGGGAAGGTGATCTCCGACCATGCCCTACTGGTTACGGTACTACAGTTGGGACGTCGCCATCCAGTGCTGAAACAGAAGACTCCCGACTGCTGTACCATCGCTCGACAGCCCAGCCCCAGGACCCAGTTGCCCACCCACACCTGCCTCGGGGGTTAGCATATCGGACCAAACACCATCTGGGGCCAGTGGCAACCTCCCGGCAGTGAGGCAGAGGGCTGCCAGCTTCAGTGCCAATGAAGTTGGCATCCTGGTGGAGCAACTCCTGGGGTATTATGATGCCCTCTTCTCAACATCGCGCCTCAACAAGGAAGGACGGAGTAGGATCTGAGCGGACATCGTGGATGCCATCACCGCACAGGGGGAGGCATCCCGCGACTACGACCGTGTCCGGAAGCCCTGGGAGGACTGCAGGTCCAAGACCCTCCACAAGGCCCAGCGCCTCGTCAAGCTGAGGATGAAGTGGGGCACCGGGGCCAGTTGAGAAACAACCAGATGAGGGTCCTGGAGGGTATACACCCAGCGCTGCACACCCAGGTCCTAGAGTTGCAGCTCCATCCGGAGTCGAGTGGTAAGTGTCCATGTGTTCTTGTCCAGTGTAGTGCATGTTGAGGAGTGGCTGGAGTGTGCACCTTGGCCTCATGTCTGGCATGCCACATGTACGGATGTCTGTGTGCATGTCCACGACAGTGCTGCATGCGAGTCCAGTCAAGCCTGTTCCACATCAATAGAGTCTGTTGCAATGCATGATGTGCACCAGCATGTGACGACGCACACATGTTTGCATGCCTGTGTCTAGACTTGGCCATGCGAGGGGTGTGAGACATGGATGCTTATGTCACCTTCATGGATATGCATGGTGTACATGTGCGTGTGTCTGAGTAGTGAGTGTGTGACTGGAAAACGCCATGGATGCATGACACATGAGCATCACGATGTGTGATTGACAGATGTGGCACAGTTGTCCATGAGTGCACTGTGATGGGAGGTAGACATGGCCAGATGCATGACTGTCCAGTGGTGTGGGTGCATGTGATGTGCATGTCCCATGATGCATGTGAGGTTCAGCCCCCCTTCTGAAGTTCCTGCATTGCCTTGGACATGGATGCAAATGTCTGTTGCACGTGCCATGCTTGTTTGTGCATTTGTGTTGCTTGCACTGACCCGTGTATTGTGGAAGGTGACGATGGTAGTGACGTTTGACAGTGCCACTCATGTGCATTTTCTTTGTGTCTGGCAGAGATTTGTTCAGTGCACTGATACTTGTTTTCAATGTCTCCCTATCTACAGCGCCGATAGAGAAAGAGGGTGGAGACAGCGCTGTGGCGCAAAGTGGCGGAGATGCCTCCACCAGCTCAAGGCCCTGTCACCCTCCCAGGTTACGACATCTTCCGGGAACGAGGGGACTGGTGCCACATCCGCGACTATGGCCGCAGCTGCCAAGGGGATGCCCAAAAAGGCGAGGTTGGACGTGGGTTCCTCAGTAGCGGAAGGGGCAGGTGAGCCAGCCCCCACAGGGGCAATCCAATGCGGAAGACGGTGCAGAGGCATCCAGGTTGGTGGTGGACGCTGAGGAGGAGGCCGCATCAGAAAAGCACATGGGGCCTGGAGGGGGTGATGCCAAAGGTGCACTTGGTGCAGTCCAGGGGCAGGAAGCACCGCAGGTCACCATGGAGGGGCCTGTGCCTAATCCTGTCCCTGATCTTGCAACTGCATCAGTGGGCACCTGCAGGCATGCCTCAGTCCAGGCCGTTACGCAGGTAGGGGATGGGTCCATGTCAACTGTCCCTTCTCTACCTGCGGACCTGGCAATCCGTGACAGGGTTGAGCCTATGTTAGTCGGTGTCTCGATGCGCACAGCCGCCATTCGTGATGACGTGCGTGTTTACTGGTGGGGCCATACACATCATCACGAAGAGGTCTGTGCCATCCTGGACTGGCTAGCACAGCTCATTGTTGCGGGTTTGCTACATGTGTTGGGCCCTGATGTGACCCCCTCCTCCTCTTCCTCCACCATGCGCCAGTCGTCCTCCCTGCCGTCTTCCGGCCCAGATGCCACCAGGGCCCCCTGTGGACCTGTCCCAGCCACTGCGGCCAGTCTGGTAGAGATCATATCCCGGCCACAGTGGGGAATCGGAGGTTCAGCAGAGGTGGTCACCCCAGCAACAGGCCCACTGGCAAGGAAGGTTGTGCAGGCACCTTTGAGCATGGCATGTGCATGACTGCCCTGGGGGGTGTCATCATCCCGGAGGCAGTCCTGGTGGAGCAGGCACAGGGCTTCAAGGCAGCAGCAGGCTCAACATAGGAGGCGTCAGGACTCGGGGCCAACAACATCACGGGGGCAGGCATCGGCCGACGGGTAGGGGGACCCAGGAACATGTGTGTCTTCCATGTGCCAGCGGATGGGCAAGCAAATAGATGCAGAGCGGCAGCGGGCATGGAGGACACGACTCACCATTGCCAGGGCAGAGAATTCCATGCGTCGGGCAGAGAGGCGGGCAGAGCTCCTCGAGGAGACTCGCAGGGAGTTGGAGAGGAACATGGCAGAGTCCCTGCGCGCCCTCTAGGATAGAGCTGAGACCCGCCTCCGGGAGATAGACACAGAGTTTGATGCCCTGGCCAAGACTCTTGGTAACATCAGTGAGTCGTAGGACTAGCCTGCCGCCCTTGTAAATAGTTCTGTAGTCTAAAGGTTTCCTTTATTTTGTGTTTTAATTTGGAGTGCATGGACATTGCTCCACAATGTGTATATAGTTGCTTTTTTATATGGTTTTTATGTAGAATTTCTTGCCTTTTGGGATCATGGACCCTTCATCCTTGTAATTAGTTACACTTTGTATATTTTTTGGGACATTCATTTTCACCATGGAGTAATGGATTTTATTTTTATTTACATTTTGGACATGAGGACTTCATTTGGACATGGACGAGTTTCTGGATTTTTTCATTTTTTGATTTTAGGATTCCATTTTGTTTTACCATTACATTTCAATTTACATTCATTTCTTCTTTAGCATCATTTTTCGTTTGTTGTGTAATTCTATTTTTAATAAATTTGTATTCAATCTGACCTAAGTAGTGTATGCTCTCAATGTTTTGGTGCATGTGTCACTCAGCATTGGCTCTGTCATGTGTCACTGCTGTGTAGCAATGTTGGTCATGTCTTTGGGTGCATGCCTGTGTGCATTTATGATTCCCATGCCATGGGGAATGTACTGGGGAGTGGGGCCAATGGATGGGTATTCCGTTGCACTGTGGAGGGGGCAGCGTGTGGTGGCATTTTGGGGGACATTTGCTGCCTAATTGCATGTTGGGACAATGTGTTTGGTAGGGGGACATGAGTCGGGGCCTGCCTGCAGGTTGCGGTCACTGGTGGGGGGGACATGAGTTGGGGCCTGCCTGCATGGTGCAGTCACTGGTGGGGGTCGGGGGACATGAGTCAAGGCCTGCCTACAAGTTACTGTCACTGGTGGGGGGGACATGTGTAGGGGCCTGCCTGTAGGGTGCCGTCACTGGTAGGGGGAACATGAGTCAGGGCCTGCCTGTAGGTTTCCATCCCTGGTGGGGGTGGGGCAACATGAGTCAAGGCCTGCCTACAGGTTACCGTCACTGGTGGGGGGGACATGTGTAGGAGCCTACCTGCAGGTTGCCGTCACTGGTGGGGGTGGGGGGACATGAGTCGGGGCCTGCCTGCAGGTTGCCGTCACTGGTGGGGGTGGGAGGACATGAGTCGGAGCCTGCCTGCAGGTTGCCATCACTGGTGGGGGAGCACATGTGTAGGGGCCTGCCTGCAGGTTGCCGTCACTGGTGGGGGTGTGGGGACATGAGTCGGGGCCTGCCTGCAGGTTACCGTCACTGGTGGGGGGACATGTGTAGGGGGCTGCCTGCAGGGCATGGTCATAGGGCTGGGGGGTCCCCTGTGGTGTGGGCTGCCTGCGGGGCATGGTCATGGTTGATGGGGGTCCCCTGTGGTGTGGGCTGCCTGCTGGGCATGGTCAAGGGTGATGGGGGGGTCCCCTGTGGTGTGGGCTTGGAATATGCATGTTCGCAATCTGTGGTAACAGATTGTGTTATTGTCAAACATGCCAACTCCCACAATTTAGGCGTGGGACTCATGATTTGTCTGTCATAAATGTTGCTATTTTTGATCTTCTCCCACCTAAAATATCCCTAACACCAATAGAATTCAATAGGGAAATTGCATTCTCCCGCTTCCCATGACAAAATGTCTCTCCTATGCGATCCAAAACGTTGGTATGTATGTATTGGGGTCTATAATATGCTACTGTTTTAGTTTTGATAGTAAAGTGCTACGTTAATCATTTGTGGTAAGGGTGGCGCTTTAATAATGTTTCAAATATAAGGAACTCTGCGCAAACCTATGTTATATACCTAACCTTTTGAGTTTACAAGTAGGTTGAAATAAATCCCAAAAGGAAACTCACATGTTTTACTAAAACAATGGGGTAAGAGTCATAGGGAAATGTGGCAGGCTCGAGCGGAAACAGATTATCTCCTTACAATGCAATATATAAGTATGAGGTGGCAGCAGCACCTCTATTGAAATGACATTTCAATAGAGTAAACTCCCCCCCCTACTTAAAAAACTGCTCTTTTTAATGTATTTATGTGGCCGATGTAAATTCATGTTGCATCATTTTGGTTATTTTTTTAGACATATAGTTTATTACAAACCTTTATCTACATCATACATTTTCTTTAAAAAAGCATGCGTTTTTCGTATATTCCGTTTCCATTTGAAAGGTCTAAAATAATACCATCCAATACAATTACAATGTATTTTCGAAATGCATTGAGCAGCATGATTTTAAATCAACAACAGACATACATTAAAATTGCAGTTTGAAGGCGTCAACTCCCACCTGTCCTTATGAGTGGGTTATTGATAATAGCATGCCTCAAAAGTTACCCTTTGTGGAGGTGGTAGGTTGTCGTGTGTGCCGATCGTCCCTTGATTTCCAGTGAAATTAAAGGTTATTTACTCCGACGGCTGCTTCCTAGTAGTATTATTACCCCAGTACAATTGCCACTAAAAGGTTCAGGTCAGGCAATTGAGGGTTAAAGAAGATAGGTACACTATTACAGAGGATACCTAAAATGTTTAATTTCCGGTAAGCTTCTCTCTGTGCTGTTTTTGCAAGGTATCAGTGTCAGCAACATCCTTAAACACCGTCGTACAACATTCGGGATCTATGAACTCATTTCTACACACGCTATCCAAAAGCGCATTTTTGAACGACTCTTCTGTTAAAATACAACTGCAATATGTTCGGTGACCAAATAACATACAACGACTTGTCTGTGTAAAGTAACGACTTGCCTGTGTACAGTGGGGCGTGCGTGTTTTCTGCGTTACTGTGTAAGGTGGACAACGTCGTTCCCGCTTCCACAGAACTCTTCGTCGGAAAAACTCAATAAAAACAAAAGAAGGACAAAACGCATGCGTCGGCTTTTTGTTCATGCGCAGTGGTGTGGGGGGAGGGGGTGTGTGTGTGTGTGTGTGTCTGTGCGTGCGTGCGTGCGTGCGTGCGTGCGCGATTCCGGCTGAAGATGTGTGGGGACCTATTTCAACCTGATGGTTGGGGGTGATGGGGCTTAGAGTGGAAAAGAGTTTGATGCACCTGTGGGTTGCATACATTACAAGAAAGGCAGTGTTTGGATTAATAGCCAGTGATTGTCAAGCAATGGCACCCAGCAGGGAGCTGAAACACCAAATACACACAGAAAAGGTATACACCCTTTTTTATCAGCAAGTGGCTGGTGTGGAGGAATCATGCCAACATTGTGCTGCTGCCGGGAGAGAGATTCTCTAGGAGCAAGCTGGAGAGTTGAATTTCCCCATTCAAATGCATTAGGGTTAGAATTATTTTTGGAACGCAGCATTAAAAAAATAGCAACATTTTGGCTAACAAAATTGGGAGTCTACTGCCTAAATCAGGAGGGTTTGGCATGTATGCAGAACCAATGTCAAAAGGCAACTAGCAAGACAATAACATTTCTGTATACCTCTAGAGAAGCGACAGCAAGGAACAGCTCCGGAAAATAGGGCTGATAAGGTGAGCACTTCAAAGCACACATTTAAAGCCCTAGAACGAAATAAATATAGTAAGGAATATATTGGCCGACTACTGACTGGCAACATGGGGGCCATTGCTGGGGGGGGGCTCATGAGGCTTGAGGCCCCTTTCAAATGCAAAGATTGAAAGGCCTTGACTCTGTCCCTGTGTGTACATACTTGTTGAGAGCCTGAACAGGCCTGGGTACATAGACCGATTTACAAAGAGGTCAAAGTAGGGAGGAACTAAAGGGTACAACACTCCTTACTTTTTGGGAAACCCACCATTGTTCCCTTTCTGAGTGTAACCTAGTGCACTGTACTAGAACAGTAGGGAAAGGCGCCTTTATTTTATTGTTTTACTTCTCACCTACTGCAATTTCAAATCTGGACCTTGCTGGTAACCGTCCAGTGTCGTGTGTGTGTGTGTGTGTGTGTTGCATCCTTATTGGCTTGGGATGCCTTGCAATGGCATGTTTTTCTATTTGCATGCACTGAGTTACATTATCTATGCCATGCCCGGTTTTGAATTGCTACACGCTGGTAGATTCGGTATGCTACACTGTGTTATGCTATGGCATATCATGTTTTTTTTCCAACCAGCACTTTATTCATTTAACAATGCTCACATACGTAGCCAACTTGCATTTCTATGTGTGAATCAACATAACATAGTACATATCCTCCTTCAATATCAACTCAACCGTAACTTCCCCATTCCCCCTCTCCAACCTCCCCCACCAGTTCTTACAGGCGGTGCCTTGAGCCCTCCGATCTACTGCTCAGGCCTCTCCTCCTTCCGAAACCCCCAGTGACTGTAACTGCTTCGGGATATACAAATGTACTGTATCTTTAATTGCATAGTTTAGGAACGGAGACCATATCTTAGTGAACTTCTTCAGAGAGCCTCGTATTGTCGCTGTCATTATTTCCACATCTATAGTGTCCCATATTGCATAGAACCATTGTACGATAGATGGTGGTTCCTTCTGCTTCCATTATCTGACTATACACCTTTTTGCAGCCATCATTAAGTTAGCCCATAACCTTCTTGCTCCTAGCCCCACGCCCTGCTGGTCGTTTAGCATTACACTAAGGAGCATCTGTGTTGCAGTGAGCTCCCTATCCACTCCCAGGATGTCAATCACTGTTGTTTTCACCACTTGCCAAAAATGGCAAAGCCGGTCGCAACCCGACCAGATATGTTCCATTGTTCCCACCTCCCCCCACTCCCTCCAACACTCTGGCGGCAGGCGTGGACACATTCTGTGGAGCCTTTCCGGATTGCAATGCCAATGGTGTAACACCTTGTATTGTAGTTCTCTGTGTTGTACAGACGTGTACGATGTGGCCCAGCTCCTTAATGCACCCTCCCATTCCTTGTCGGTGGACCCCTTTCCCCCCACTTTCCCCCATTTGTCCCTCAGTGCCGTACCCTCCTCCTCCTCTCCCCTTAGTAATATCTTGTAGATTGATGATATTAATCCCCTATTGTCCTCTGCGGACGATATCAACTTTTCCCACTCTGAGTGTTCCCTGTAGCCCCTTCCATCATTGTGGGATTACACGCCCAGTGTCTTAATTGTTGGTATGCAAATAGATCTCCCTGTTTCCGGCCCAGGTCCCTTCTGCACTCTGCAAATGTCTTGTAGTGTGTACCCTCATATGAATCTTGCTTATCCCCCCGTCGGTCCACCATTTGAATCTGCCATATTCCTTACCTGGAGGAAAGGCGGGATTGCCAAGGATGGGCGTCTTCGGTGAAGGCCAGGGGGATAGCCTAAACTTCCTATTTAGTTGGTACCAGACCTTCATGGTGTTTCTTGTGATTGGATTCTCCCCTAGCCCCTCAGGTCTGTCCACCACTCTCATCCCACAATTTTCCAGAGATGTTTTCCTGCCACCGCCTGCTCCATGCACACCCAGTGTTTCATATTATCCGCCCTTCCCCATTGCTCTCAGCGGTGCCGCGTGGCAATACTTTATTATTTTGGGACATGCCACTTCCCTTTGAGCCGTGCTCTTTAATAGTGTCTTCCTCCCTATACTTGGTTTCTTCCCCTACATATAAATCCCATAATGCATTACTGAATCTCCTTCATCATTCTCCCCGGCACTGCAAGGGGGATTGCCTGGAAAAGGTAGAGAAGTCGCGGAAGAACATTCATCTTGACAACCGCTATCCTTCCAAACCAGGAGATATATAGCCCCTTCAATCTCATCAGATCTGCCTTAGTTTGCTTTATTAGCAGCGGATAGTTTGCCCCTATTATTTTTAGTAAGGACGCAGTTAGATTCACCCCCAGATATGTGACTGGTCCGGGCACCCATCTGAATGGATTGTTTTCTTCTAGCCCTATCCTTTCCCTCTCCCCCATGGAAATGTTTAAGATCTCTGACTTTCCAAAGTTCACTTTGAATGACAACACTTTCGAGAAGGCCCTTATCTCCTCCATTATTGCCATTAGCGATTTCCCTGGTTTAGTGATCATCAGGATCACATCATCAGCAAACAGGCCTATTTTGTGGTGCGCCCCTGCCCTTTCAACTCCGCGGGTTTCCCTGTTCTCCCTGATCCGATGTGCGAAGGGTTCCATCACCAGCGCAAAAAGGAGTGGGGACAGAGGGCACCCCTGCTTTCTTCCTCTCCTTTTATTGGGGATGGGTCAGTCAGCCCCCCGTTCACCTTAACCTTAGCCCGGGGATTCCGATAGTTGGCTTGTATCATCCTCATGAAGTGCGGTCCCAACCCTACCTTCCTCAATGTCTGTTCCATGAATGACCAATTGACTCGATCAAATGCCTTCTCGGCATCTAACATCATCAGACATGCAGGGTTTGCACCTCCCCTCCTTCCCGCCTTCTCTATAATGTGGTCACCCTTCTTATGTTATCAAATGTATTCCGTCCTTTAATAAACCCTGATTAGCCCTGCTTCACTAGACCCGGAAGTAAGCCTTCCAACCTTGTCGCCAGTACTCTTGTGTATAATTTAGCATCAATATTGATAAGGGCTATGGGCCGGTATGAAGAGCACAGGTGTGGGTCCTTCCCCGGCTTTGGAATGAGAGAGATGTGCGCCATGTTCATAGATTGGGTTATCTCCCCCATTTCCCTAAACCAATTTAACACTTCAGGGAGTACCTTGGCAAGTAATTCTCTGAATGCCGTATAACATGTTGCAGTTAGTCTGTCCTCCCCAGGGCTTTTGTTTTGCTGCAGCCGCCCAATCGCTCTTTGCACTTCCTTGCAGGTTATAGGTCCCTCTAGTTGTTCTATCTGCTCAGAAGTTAGTAGTGGCCCATCCCAACCTGCCAGGTATGCCTCTTGTCGCTCCCTCTCCGCCAGTTCCTCCCAATATAGTTCCTCATAAAACTCTCTCACTAGCTTGCGTTTAGCCCCCTCTGTACCCACTTGTCTGCCTCCGTGGTCTTGCAGAGTATCTATGAACGCCTTCTGTTCCCTGGCCCTTAGCTGTCGTGCCAACACTGTCCCCACCTGATTACCATGCTCATGGAACCTCTACCTGCTTCTTAGTGACATGCTCTCCACTGCCCTATTAGTTATCTGCTTGAGCTGCCCTCTCGCATGAGCTGGCATCCTGGCCACTCTGTTAGTTCCCTTCTCCTTGTGTATCTCCTCTAGATCCCGTATCTCCTCCTCTAGTCTCCTCTCTGTTTCCTTTCTTGTCTCACGCTTCTCTTTTGCGACCCTTACAAAGTGCCCTTTTATATACTGCTTGAACCTGTCCAATCTCTCCCCTGGGTCCTTACTATCACACCCTCATCCTCCATTAGTCTCTGTATCTTGTTTTCTGTTTTCTGCCTCACCTCACATTCTCTAACGATGTAGTCTTCTAACCTCCATCCCCCATTCCCTCTCCGCTCCAGCCCTCCCTCCCATTCCAGTGAGACCAGTGTGTGGTCGGATACTGTCATACCTCTAATCTCTGCTCTGCTGGTTTTTTGAACTACCCCTCGCGTTGCCATGATGTAATCAATTCAAGAGTATGTTTTATGGACGTTTGAGTAGAAGGAGTAATCTCTCTCTTGTGGGTGGTGTGTCCTCCAAACATCCTTTACCCCCTTCTCGTTTGAGCTGTCGGTTGGGCATGATCCCCGTTGCATGTTCCCTTGGGCCCCCTGACCTGTCCCACACAGGGTCTTCTGCCAGATTAAAGTCCCATGATACAATTATTTCCCCCTCCCCAAATTTACTGAGCTCATCCAGGAACCTATCGAAGAATCCCTCCTGCCCCTGATTGGGGGCATATACTGATGCCAGTGTATATGTCTGGCCCTGTATTCCCCCTTTGATCAGCACATACCTTCCCTCTGTATCTCACTTTACCTTGATCCCTCCTATGCGTATTGTTTTATGCAGGTGGATTGCCACACCCGCCCTCATAGTCCCTGCCGTGGCATGGAATTGCACCGGGTAGTTCCTATTACGAAGGCATTCTTCATCCCCCTTTTTCAAGTGTGTTTCCTGTAGCAAAACTATTACCAGGCCCTCCTTGTCAATCTCCCTTAGAATAGTGGCTCTCTTGTTAGGACTGTTTAGTCCCCTTACATTCCATGAGATAAGTTTATACATCCCTTCTCATCCCGAGGTCCCCTTTGTCGTCCCGGCACTCCCTGATCCTTCTCATCGACTGAGCTTCCCTCCAGTAATGTCTTGCCACCTCTGAACTGGTCCCCCCCCAGCTTGTAACTATCCCTGGATCCTTGGTCCAGGTTCTCGACGTGGTCCCTACTTGTCAATCATGGATAGTTTCACCCCCTCTCCCCGCCTGCATTAGTCCCCTCATCTTACCCCTATCAGGCTATATTGTAGTCCTTGTGTGCTTTGTGGGGAGCTTCTTCCCATGTCGCTATGCTCACTATCACGTCGCCCTGTGCTTCTTCGTTGTCCACCCTTGCGGCTTAGCTTGTGCCTCACCCGATTTCTCTCACAGGTGGTTTTTCGCACTGTCCCCTCTCATCTCTTCCTGTGACATCCCCAGGGCTCTCAGACCGTCCTCCACCTGAGACACCATCTTTTCCTCGTCGCCCATACGAAATTGCAATCTAGTCGGGTAGAGCCACCTATATTTAATTTTCCTATTGTTCAGTTCTTCCCTAAGTGGCTTGAAAGACCATCTCCTTGCCAGTGTGGCTTGGAATAGATCGTCGAATAGCTGGACTTCACACTCCTGTACATGGACCTTCCCCTTTTTCCAGGCCGCCCCCACCAGCTGCGCTTTGTCCTTGTAATTGTGCATTTTCACTAATTTGTCCCTGGGTCTTGCTCCTGGGTCGGACTTTGGGCTGCCCAACCTGTGCGCTCTTTCCATCTCCATACTTTGAGCTTGCTCTCCCTCCACTAAATACTCACACAGTTCTTGGATGCATCTTTCCTGTTCCGGGCCCTCCACTCCCCCGCCCCAGGTTTTTAATTCACACATTGTCTCTCCGGGATCTGTTTTCTAAGTCCTCACATTTCTTTTTGAGTGCCCTTATTCTCTTTTATGCCTCCTGCATCAGCTGCAACCATTAATTTCCTCTTGTATCCAGTTCTGTCAGGCGTTCTTCCATTTCCATTACCCGCTCCCCAAGGGCGTTGATGTCTTCCTGGTTGCTTGTAAAGGCCTGCGATAATTCCTCTCTAATGCTTGCTCATTCTTCTTTAACAGTTTCTGTAAGCTTGGTTTTGAATTGGGCCAGTGCTGCCAGAAGGTCCTCATTTGTGAGCGCCATTCCTGCATTGCTGTGGTCTTTCAAGTTCCCAAAGGGAAGCTTAGTTTGTGTCTGCCCCTTGTGGTGCTGTTCTCCTTGCCGTTTTCCTATGTTGGTGTTCTTCTTCTTTGGTCCCATCGACCTTTCTTTATTCCATTCCTGTGGGAGCCTCTACTCGCCAGGCCCCGGTGTTTGGGGTTTTGTTTCTCTGTCCCGCCTTCCTGCAGCTTAGATGCCGTCTCCCTTCTTTTCTCTCCGATCCTTTGCTCTTGGGGGTTCCTCCCTTTTCAGCAGGGGACCCCTCGCTGTCTGTTCCGGGGCTGCTCTCCTGTTGCCCCCTGGGCTCTCCTTCCCCTCACTTTTGCTTGCCCCTTAGCTGCCCCTTAGCTGCCCCTTAGCTGCCTCTTAGCTGCCTCTTGTATTCTCCTCCAGAATCAATGAGGGCCCTTCAACCCTCCCCTCCACTGGACATGTCCCTGTGGGTCCCTGGTGCCTCTATTGCTCCTGGGCTTGGCCTGGGTCACACCAAAAACAAGCTCTTGCACTTTCCCCCCACTTCCAGGCTCTCCTGGTCTCACAGTGGATCAAGGTGTTTCTTGTGCCTGGAGGTGTATTTTTCACAATGTCCCCAGTAATTTAGGCCTGTCTCAATTCCTCCAGGCCACTTCAGTTACAGCGATATGGGCCCCTCTTCCCCACTGTGGGAGCCATATCTGACTCTCTCTTCTCCCTCCTCTCTCACCGTTTTCCTGTGGGCAGGGTACGTGTCCGTGCTCCAACATGCTGGCTTTCACCCTTTCTGGCCCAGGCTCCTCCTCACCTTGTCCCTCGCAGCTCTTCGCAGGTCTCACCGGTTCTCCTCTCTCACGCGGCAGCTTCGACTCGCTATTATCTTCTCCTGCCTTCCTTCTTTGGTTCCCCACCTTGGGGGTGATATGGCTCAAGCAGAGCTTTCTCCACATTGCTTGCCACTCACCGTCCCCCACGGCATCAGACGGCTCCCTGGATTGTATCTGGCTCCTCCTCTTACAGCAGTTCCTCCGCTCCTGACGACTTTCTGTGTTCTGGTTGGGCCACCGCTCCACACAGCTACTGCGTCCCGCTGTGCTGTTGTGCCAGTCCCGGGGCCTGCGGTCTTCCTCTTAGATCATTTCGTTCACTCTCCACCTGGATCCTGGTTCTTCACTGAGCCATCCTGCCGCACACTGCACATGCCTGGCAGTCTCCTCTTCCCCCCTGCGGGATCCCCAGCGCTGAGTCTCTCTTGCTCGGTTCCACCTCGCTCCCCAGAGCTAGGGAGAGCAGCCTGCCATTTTTTGCCCCGGGCCTCCTCTCCGCCGGAACTCCTCCACCGTTCTGGACGGGCCCTCTCTTCTTCAGCAGTCGGGGTGCCTTTCCTCCGCACTGCATGGTCTCCCCAATACCCGCTCAAACTTTTCCTCTTCTGTCAGTCGTGGATGATGCTGGATTCCCTCTTATCACCGCGGGTCGGGATGGAACTCCACTATCCCGCATCCACTCAGCCCGCCATTTTGGCCACGCCCCCACCATATCATGTTTTAAACTGTAGAAACATGTTTTGCAATGTCTTGCTCTGCTGGGATCAATGTGTTCTTTCCCCAAAGCTAAATGCACGTTAACTAGAATCTACCTGAATGCTACTGTATGTACTCATTCACGCCTTCAGGAGAGGGGGCGGTATGAAGTTAGCTTCCGTTAATACCAGCTTGATAGGTCATGTTACATTATGATGAGGTTTCATTATAATGTTTTGCTTTAAATGTCTAATTTTCAAGCGCCTTTGATGCTGCCATGAGACAGCAGGTAGTAACCCCCTAAATACACACAAAAAAGAAAAACCGGAAGCGTATACTAGGAAATCTAATCTATTCACTGGATCATGCACCTCTGTTTTGACCTAACTTTCGCATGATTCCCCCTATTAACAGGACACAGTAACTGCAGCCCAGTGTGAGCAGGCTAGTCAAAGGTATTATGTAAATTAACTCTCATAAGCACCCATCTTAAGAGAATTCCTGCCTCACACACCAATATAACCATTACCTTAAAATCCTTAGCAAGATTGAGGAACCTCCAGGAAGGCTGGGCTAGGGCTTCTGTCCCCTGGGAAGCCATGGTTGAAATCCGACCCTTAGTTAAATGTGCCCATATTTCCTTCCAGCCTTCCCATCTATAGAACCTGGCCGTTTGGGCTCAGGGGAGTGAATAGAGTGACTTTGCACACTGTGATTTTCTTGTGTATGGTTTCTACATGCCTTGACTCGCCATGCAACTGTGGAAGGCTCAGAAGCGTGACTAAAGCTAAACCATAGACAGGCTTGCTGTTCTGAAGAACTTTGCACACAAGCCTACGGTTTTGGTAACAAAGACATAAAGAAATTAATTAATTAAAAAATCTGTTTTTTGCGTGATTTTCAGGGAGCTGTTGCAACAATTGGCAAATATGGATTTCTGTCATACAACCCCTGCTAAATGTTGTTGGGGCCTAGGGCAGAAAGTAGAAGGGCTTCAGGGAAATAAGTAGAAGGGCCTTGCAGCCTGTGTTTTCTTGGGCATGGCTTCAACATGCCCCAGCTCACCATGCAGTCAGTACATTCCAGACATACCCCCTGGTGCAGCGAACACCTCTTCTCCAGCTATATCTCCTTTCAGTCTGTGCCCCATACAATACAGTTGAGTCCCACGATAAATTCAGTCCAATTGTATGCATAGCTCTTCCACCTTTTCCACCTCATGCCTTCCTGAGCAACTCATCTATTCCTCGCCCTCATTCAAACTATCTACCCGACTTTTCTCCTCCCTCCCACTACTGAATGTTCTATCATACTTCTCCTTTGCCTCTCTGACAGGCAAACATGCTTTGATGTCATGAACTATGGCAGTAGGCGCTATACAAAAGCAAGATAACATGACAGTGTGTAGACTGGGGCATAACGCTCATTGAGGAACCACCATAAATCTCTGCTGGGCAATCATCAGTGTTTGTCTTCTGCAATTAAGCAAACACAACCCAAGCGGGGTTAAAGACCATGCAAAATGGGGGAGGGGCCTATGTCAGGGGCAGGGGAGCAAGGAAAGGGGCTAAAAGGGGCTGGGGCAACATAAGGGTCTAAAGGAGGCAAGAACATGGGCTAAAATGGACTGGGGCAAGAAAAGGGACAGAAGGGGATGGGGCAAGAAAAGGGGTCAACAGAAGGGACTGGGAAATTAAGGGACTAAAGGGGACTGGAGGCAAGAAAAGGGTCTGAACAGGACTGGGGCAGCAGAAGGGGCTAAAGGATGCTGGAGCCAGATAAGGGACAGGGGTGTAGGGACAACGCTGGTGTTTTGTGGAGGGCAGGGGAAAGGAAATCGTGGCATTTTGGGAGGATGGGGAAGCACTTGTGTTTTTGGGATGGAAGGAAAGATGGCACAGGGTAAAAAGGATGGTAATGCTATGGGGGAAACAGCGTCAGTGTTTCTGGAATGGTGAGGGGGGAAGGGTGGGGTCATGGGAGATGGCAAGGGGAGCAAGCACTGGAGGAGCACAAGAGTTGGTAGGCTCTGGTTACCAACTATTTGTGCTCACTTACCTTTAAATACACTGACAGCAGCTGCTGCGGGGTCAGTGAGCAGTCAGAAGGGGGTCCCCAGAAAGTCACTAGATACTATGGTCTCTGAATTTGTGTCATGCATAGTGTCACCAGACATATCTCCTAGCCTAACAAGTCTTGTCAACACACAACTCCAACAACAAAACAGCATAGGTCACAAAAAGGAACATACACCAACCAAAGACAAATGTCTACCTAAATGTCCAATGCACCACACTAACTCATCACAGATAAACCAACACATCTCTCCAAACTCCTTACCTCCCACTATAACAGACACCACAGTCCATCCCACAAACAATTTATGTTAGCAACATGTAGCACAACTCAACCACGGCTCTAGACAAGTCACAAAATAGCTAAAACCTACACACTACAAGCAGCCTTATCTTTTCAGACATGCACACATCAACAATGCAACAAAGCATCCTTGCGCTGCCTTCGGTTAGTCCCCTATCGCACTGCTTACAGATCTTGACGCTCCAAGAAACCATGAAAACGGGAGGTGGTGTGTTATTGGGCTGGGAGGATGGCTCAAGTGCACCACACTAGTCTTGGCAATAAGACAACGCTCAGTAACATGGGTTCAATAGCCAGTCCCATGCTTAGAAACCGGGGTTTGGCATGAAGAGCAATGTAAATAAGCAACACTCAATAACATAATACACCTGGGCATAGCAAAGAGCTTCAGTGATTCTAATTTAAGGTAGCAGTCTTGTAACGCTCACCTGATATCCACGGGACGCCACTCAGCCTGATTGGACCACTTGTGACCTCAAACCCCTCCCTTGGAATATGCTTGACCGAGGATTGGGCCTAAAATACAGGAATTTCGGATTTAACTTTACTGTCTCTTGTTGCTTGACTTCCACCTCCCTTGAGGACCAAACCTTCCCCTTTGTCCTCTCCTCACCTTGTTTTCTTATATTGTGCGCTCTCTGTCCTGCTTCTCGGTGCAGGGGTGCGTTGTTGATGTGGGCGCGGCGCAACCTAGTTGCTTCACTGGTGCAGGCCCTATGAGTCCGGACTTGCTGTAACTCCAGTACGACAAGGTAGGTTTGTTGGTTTTGATCAAAAGTCCTTTTCTTTTCTCTTGCCCCTAATAATGACTCCTCCCTTTAGGTGCTGGAAGGGTTCATTGATGGTGTTGTGCTGCTTGGAGGGGCCGGGTACGAAGCGGTGAGTGAAAGCGCAATGCGCGGCGCTATTCGCCTTTTTCTTGTGCTGACCTATGTCTCTCTTTTCCCTTGCAGGCCGCTGCAATGTCCCAAAATGGCTGCGGGCTGAGAGAGTAATTAGCGGTGAGTAAAGCGTAATGCATGGCGCCTTCTTGTCTCTTCATGTGCTAACCTTTGTCTTTTCTCCTTTGTAGGTTGGAGGTGCTGAGAACATGTGCCAATTCGTATTCGGCCATGAAAATAATGGCCATGCTAGGAGCAAAGACGGCTCCCATGACCGTCCCACATGTTTGCAGATAGAAGGTGTCGTTAAACTCAAAGAAGTTGTTGGTAAGTACTATTTTGAGTAATTCGATGATAAAGTTGATGGGCACCCTTCTTTGTGTCATATGCTGCGTGAGATGGTTTCCTATGCACTCCAATGCTTGGTGTTGTAGAATGCAGGTGTAGAGGCTTTGGATGTCAAGCGTCACTAGGAAATCTTCTAGTGGGTTGAATCGTTGGTTTTCAAATTTGGAGATTGTGTCCATGGTATCTCTCAAGTAGGTGGGTGTGCGCTGGCTGAGGGGTTTGAGACAATGGTCGATGAATTTACCGATGGGTTCCAGAATGGAGCCACAACCTGAGCCAATGGGTCTTCCTGGTGGTAGAGTACTGTTCTTGTGAATTTTAGGTAGAGCATATAATACAGGGGTTCTTCCTTCTGGGGTATTTAGAAAAGCCTCTTCTTTGTCGGAGATCCAGTTGCGTTCCAATACATAGCTGGTGGCTTCTTGGATCTTGGTTTTCATGTCCGCTGTTGGGTCCTTTTTAAGTTTCTTATAGTTACCCTCTTCATTGAGGAGAGACAACATTTTGTTGTACTGGGTGGTATTTTGTGCCACAATACCTCCACCTTTATCAGCAGGTTTTATCACCAGTCGTTTAGTTTCACCTAAAGTTTTGAGCGCTTTTCTTTCACCTGAGGTTAGGTTCTGTCTGTGTTGCTCAGGTGTAAAGTGGAGTTTCACCATCTCTTGCAGAATGCATTTTTCAAAGGTAAGGATGGAGGTAGGTATTTCACAGTCTCTAGGGAGGAAATCAGATTTAGGCCTAAGGCCTCTGTCATCTGGTAATGTTGGGAGATCCTTGTCAAAAAAGTAGGTCTTCCTCCTGATGGTTCTAAAGAAATTGGCGAGTTCAAGGTGAAGTAGGAACCCATCAGTATGGTTAGTGGGAACAAATGAGAGTCCTTTAGCTAGTAGCGATGTTTCATCTTTAGTAAGAGGGGAACCCGAGAGATTGAAACTAGGGGTCATGGTTAGCACCTCTGGTTGTTCCTGCGGCGTCTGTTCGGATAGCCCCACTGGGGGAAGTTATAGTAGGGGAACTGAGGTTGTTGAGGTGGGCCCCAGTATCCTCCTCTGGGACCCCCCTGGGCTAAAAAAGGCATTATAAGTGGTTGTTGGAATGGTTGGAATTGCCCAAAGTTAGTTTGGCTGCCTCTGTCTGTTATTGGTCCTCCGCAGATGAATCTGAGCTGGTGGTATCAGAGAAGGATACCCCCTTGCGTCTGTTTCTTGAAGCGCTACCTTGTTTCACCATTCTTTCTTTGTCTTTGGTATCCTTGTAATCTGCGGTGAGATAGGGGTAAACGTGTTCTATCTTAAAGTTCTTGATGTCTTTAGCAAGTTTTTCATGCTTTTTTTTTACAGTGGAAGCCATGAAAGTGCCCAATTCTTTGTCAATCTCTTTGAGTTTCTCACGGGTGTTAGTTAACGTATTGTCAGTGAGAAATTTTGTTTCTTCTGTTTTGAGGTCTTTGAGAATGAGAGAGTAGCTCCTCTGTGCGGTGGTGATGGTCAGAGCCATGAGGTCACGGCTGCATTTAGTGGCTACATTGCTGAAGCCTTGTAGGTATTCTTGATCGTCGAGAAAGAGGGCTGGTTCATTACGTATTGTAAGTCCAAGAGGGATCATGTTGACTCTAATATATTCTCTGAGGAAGTGCCCGTGCACTTCTGTTCTAAAACAGCATTTTTTGAGGTTCAAAAGGTCTTCTCCTGTGGCTGTGGATGCTAGATGCTGTTTAGCCCCTTCCATGTTAAACATGGATGGGCCTTGTATGATGTAATTGATTTCAATTTCTGAAAAGCTAAAAGTTGGCTCCATGGTGAGACTGCCTCTGCCCGACTGAGAGACACTATCTCCAGACGCATGCACAATGGCCTTGCCCTCCTCCGGCATCTCATATATTTAGCTCCTTTATGCCTGAGTCAGCACAGGCATCATACTCAGATGCCGGTCCCTCACCAGAGCGCCCAGACTCAGCAGGTAATCGCCGCCACCCGTACCTTTACTGGCCTCTCTTTCCATGAGACCTAGCTTACTCAGAGACACAGCTTGAGTCCTCTGTCCCCCCTTTCATTGTTTTTCTTTGCTTTTTGCCACACACAGGGCATGCTCCACATCCATTCCGTCCGCCATTCCTCATGATGGCTTCCATTTGGGCTGTTCACTTTTGAGCTCTTCTCCAGCACCCATCCCCACTCTGATGGGCCGATAAGGTAAATTGTGCTTTTTTTCTTCTACCAAGCCAGGCACCCAGTACTACCCTCCCCCTGCCTTCACAGCATTTATGATGTCCCTCCTTTTGTTCTAGGGTTCCTGCCCTACTAACCCCTCCCGGACCGTGTCTATACACCCAGGAGGGCCCATGTCTCTTCCAGGCAGTTCCGCCTCCCATTCTCCGCGACCACCCAGCCTGTTGTCCCACTTCGGACTCCATATTCGTCATCTGCCCAGCCTCACACTCAGATCAGCATTGCCTCATGCTCCCAGCACTACTAGTGGTGTGTGGTTTAGGCTTCTGGAACTACTCTGGATCTGTCAACATGATTAGATTCTCATGGTTTGTATGCCCACCCAAGCACCTAGCTGCTTTTTTAATACATGTACCTATTCTTTGACTTGTCTTCCACAAAGAGTGCCCTGACTCTCTTGGCCCCAGAAGAAGGCTTTCATCTCTTCAGCCGAAACGTCAGCAGCACATATGCCCAGACTTCCCCAGGCTCTCACTAATTGCTGCACTGATTTCTCTAACATATCACCTAGACGTAGACTCTAGCCGGGCATAGGAGACCTTCAGCGAATGTCTCCCTCCTCCTACTTTCACGTACACTCTGTGTTCTTTGAATTTAACTACATGTTGGTTTTCACCTATTCATGAGTTGTCCTCCAAATGTGTTAACGTACTTATCACGCTGTGTAAACATTTAGGTTTGTGTACTGTACTGTAGACACAATTATGTTCAACATCAAATTCTTGTCACTACTATGTTGATCACCTTTTTCTCTCTACAAAAGAATACGCTAAAAAACATGCAAAGTAAACCATAGTATCAGCTAATTAATAAAAAGATGTTCTACAAAATATGGATGATATATGTGTTCATTAGCAGTTTGTGTTTGTTACAAATGGTGAATGTCCATTTCAATTGGGTGTTCGCAAGGGTTCAAACTATTGTGCATTTCAATTGTATTGCATGCATTTGAATTTTAGAGGGTAGGACCACCCCCTAGTTATAGCTTTATAGGCCCTCCAGTCCTACCCGTTCATGGGCAGCCTCTTTTTGTCTATACTGCGATGAGGAAGGTCTACTCGGATGGTTGATTCAATATTGCTAGGGTCCCCAACCCATCTCTGGTGGTCAGTGGGCTTATTGCTGCCACTGCACGAGGAAGTTCTCCTCAAATATTCACTCCACTCTTCCGAATAGTTTGGTTGTTACTACTGGGCCAGGGGAGAGCCTCTCTCCCACTTCGGTTTCCCTTCTGGGTCTCTCGTACTGCCCGGTACCCTCGTTGGGACTTTAGTACACCACTGGGGCTTCCTGGCACTCAGGACTGTCTCTCCCGCCCTTCAGGCTTATCTCCCCTGCTTCCGCAGCACTGCAGAGGCTCCCCACTCTGCTGTACTGCTCAGTTCTCTTTTCCTGCTTCATGCTCTGGTCCGCTCCAGCTAGACCCACAGAGAACTCTCTCAGCGATTTGCCAGCATCCTCCGCTCTGCCGAAAGGATTTGAAACTCCCGCTCTGGATGCTTTCCACACCTGTTGCCTCTCCCGGGCTTGGCAACTTCTTCAGTCCATCCTCTCTTCTTATACATTGTTGCCAGTCCCACCCTGGCAGATTGCCAAAGTCCTTTGATTCTTTTGACACATTGATCTTTATGCCTCCTCAAGGCCACCTTGTACCAGTACTAGCACACTCAGTAATCTTCATATCTTCTGTGCCCTTCTTCGTCCTAGTACTTCCATGTAATACAGTAATACATTGGTCTACTCTCAAGGAAGTGCTTTGGAAGAGGGGGGCTAGGGAATGTATGTTACAACCCCCAGGAGGACTATCGGTTAGCAGCCTCACCTCACTGGCCTCATGGAAAGGTGCTCCCCTCTGGGGAGAGGTGATGCCATCTGATGGTTTGTCACACTAAACTGTCCTCCATTATATGTAGGACAGTCTAGCCAAGTAATAACACTTACCCTGTTTGCTTCACCCATGATGAACAGTTACTGTGTATCAAGGGTAAAGCAAACAAGATAAGTTATTACCTGGCTAGACTGGCCTACATTAGCAGTGCCAGGCTGCAACTACTTTCTTATTGTGGCATTGCATTTTTTAATTGGCATCAAGGGTAATACAAACATGATCAATGTTATTACGTGGCTAGGCTGGCCTACATTAGCAGTGCCAGGCTGCAACTACTTTCTTATTATGGCATTGCATTTTTTAATTGGCATCAAGGGTAATACAAACATGATAAATGTTATTACGTGGCTAGGCTGGCTCACATTGGTAGCTCCAATATAGCATATATTCTTTTTGGGTTATGGCCTTTTTGCACTTTGCATTGAGGGTAAAAGCAAACATAAGTGTGATTACTTGATACACTGGCCTTCCTTGATACAGCCAGTCTGGATATACTTTCTTTCTGCGTCATGCAATTTTTTACTGGTTTGAAGTCCTTATATGGTAATAATGCCATACATTGGTGCAGCATGTATCAGACCCTCCAGTTTATTGCAGCATTAAATGGAACATTTTGCGACACAAAAAAGCAAATTTTGTGGCACAAAATTGCACTTATTGCTGCATTTGTAAGGCACATTTTTGTATCACTCGAGGGTGTAAGATTGACACATTTCAGTAAAGAGGCAGGGTGTGGGGGCTACAAGAGAGCCACGTCGTCATTATTTTTACTTTTTGGATGAATTTAATAGGAAGAGTCCTAGCTGTGCCTGGCTTGACAGAACAGTATCTGTTTTGCTTTACATTTTTGGTTTAACACGCATGCCTATTTAATATTATTAACTTTATTGATCATTATCAGTGGTAATGGTGAAAATATTCTCCTATGTTCTCTAAGCTCTCAAACATGCACACGTCTACCACCAACACCCCTCACACTCACCAGCTCCTCATCATAACGTACACTCCCAAATCCCTCACTCGTGTGCATACTCACATGCTCCATCACATTGCCAAGTCACAACTCGCACTCCCCCGGTCTCTGCCACACTCCAAGCTCCCCAATTCCTCCCGAAGTCCACAGTCCTTCATTTTTTCTTGCTACTGCTGCATCTTGCATCCTTTCTCCCATTCTAACGCACACTTCCCTTTCTTCCAATCTACAGCTTGCTGCCTCTTTCCGGCCAACCGCTCCCTGTCTGCTTTCTGGCCCACTGCTCCACCTCTGGCCCACCGTTCCACCTCTGGCCCACCGTTCCACCTCTGGCCCACCGCTTCTTCCTCTTGTCCACTGCTCTCCCTCTGCTTTCTTGCCTATGGACAGCATGAAAATGTTTAATATACTGGCATATGTTGTGGGCAAAGGCATCATGAAACTGCTTTGGAAAATGGTGCTGTGTACTGTGGCCACTTGCATCTATTAGGTTTTTTAATGTGGTACCATAAAACATTGATTAGACACTGTGTGACTTTTACCCAGTTTGTCACAGACAGTGCTGCAAAATGCACCATTTTAACCTATTATTTAAAACATTTCTATGGGGAAGAACCCCTTTTTTTAGTTCGAGCTCTCTCGCTAGGCTCGGTTGCTCGCGCATATTAAGTGAATACATTTATGTCCCTGCATTAAAAAATTCACCTTCAAGGAGGACTCCACTTTCTGCGTCCAAATCACTGTGAGATTAAACACTTTGTTTAAGCAGTGAACGAAGGACCTTAATCCCCTCTGCAAATTGGGCACTTGACCACATACCTTCTGATTTAGTTGGTACAAATATTTAAGTTTTGGCATTCAGGGACTACAGTAAAACTGTTTTATAATGTTTACTTTAAAAAGACACAAATCCCATTGTAAAGCAACGTGTGTTAAGCCAAAAGGATGCCATAGTGCCTATATTTCCCACATCCTGAATGGAACATTTCAAGTCCTAGAATGCCAAACAATAATAGACTGAAAAAATCTCTTATACTCTGCTTTCAGCGCTTTCATAAATACAGGGTGTCCTTTTACTTAAAAATGTAAATTGAATGGAGGCGACCTGTTATGTTTGCCCTTGCTTGTGTTCCAGTCTCATGCATGCAATATTGGTCATTTGCACTATGCAATGCAAAACGAAGGAGTAAATGCAGACTCAAACTCCCGTATGCCTCAGTTTTTTCTCTTTGTATTGCAAATTCGTCTAAATGCGACTTGTCTTTATGTATGGCAGGTGGTATTTGCAATTAATTCCTTTGGAATTCGCCTGCTTGAGCAGGTGTAAAAAGCAGTCAGATTCCAAAAGAACCCACAGCATTTGTGCAAGCATGAAAACGTCATGCTGACGTAAATGCTTGTGACTTTGTATGATGGAGAGAATGGAATGGGAGGTGGTGGAAAAGACAATTCTGTTCTGTGCTGCCTCTCCGCCATACAAATGAATGGAAATATAGCGCAGCATAGGAAGCATGCATAAAACATGATAGTATGTATACCTTTTACACATGCTTTGTATGCTACGTCATAAAAACCATGGTCTCCACTCTAAAAAGAAATTGTGTAAAAAGGTCACGGGGTATAGAGATTGCTCGTCACAAACGTCTGTCTTGCTGTATTGAATAATGTTAAGAACACTTGATATCCACATGAAAGCAAATCCTTGTTTTGCCTGTCATGGTAGTGGATACAATGGATATAACCCTATCTTAAAAAGGGAGCTTTGTTGGTTTACATACTTTCATTATCTTGGAAGTTAATTGCACAGCGGTCTTTCAGTTGGAAATGCCCCTCTGGAGGGCCAGTTGCCTAGCAATTCACTCTTAAGAAAAGCACTGCTGATAGCGAAAGGAAAGTTATCATGCAGACTCAGACTACTATCGTTGTCTAGATTCCGTCCTGCTCATGTCGGATCTGAAGGTCAGCAGGTCTCTTGAGACATGGCCCATAAGGCCCATCATTCCCTCGGGATTGGAGCCCAATGGTGTTGCACCCATGCCTGCAGATCACAGATTCCAGTCCTAATAAGAATGCCCAGCAGTTAAGTACCCGTTGCAGTGGTCTTTGTGTAACCTGTAGGTCATTTGTTCTATGCTAGTGAAATAGGCCCCTAGGGCATTGGTGGCTCTCCAGCTGCAGCACCTTTTGTGTAGGTGCCTATTTGGGTGCTTTGTGGACCTGGAAGATAAGTCCCGTCCAAGTTTTGCACACATCTCCATGAGTCTCTGCTGGAGATGGTACGCTCTACGTTTCCACTCAAGCAGGGTCCCCTGCCATGCTTCTCTCACCAAACAAGTGGACTGATGCCAACCCCAGATTATAAAGAAATGTGCGCTTTTCTGTAAGATCATATGTCAATCCAAGAATTGAACACTTCTATGTCGAAGAAATGTGCGCTTTTCTGTGAGATCATATGTCAATCCAAGAATTGAACACTTCTATGTCGAATTACTGAACAAAGGTTTGTTTTGTCTTCTAATTTCTCTGTTTGAGGAGGACCTTGGCAGCATAAGCCTAGCCTAAAGGAGGTATGTGAAGAGCAATGTTGTATTCATGCATTTATAACACCCCTAAAATAGACGCCTTGCTAGGGTTGGTACATGGGGCCCAGGGCAGTGTTCTGTGGGCCCCCATACTCTGCAGAAGTGGATTTTTGGACAGTTGCCCAATTGCATTGTGTAACTTGTAGATAGACAATGACTGTGCCTGGTCCATGCAAACTCCTTGAACAGAAATTACTGAACAAATATGCCCCATAGGTCTTGTTTGGGCTGAAAGGAAACTTTATGCAAAATTATCTTTTAAATTGGACTCATTCCTAAGAAGCCATTATCTCCTATGGACCTTCATTCTGTTCTATGAATGCATTAACTTCAATAGGCTGGTATTGTCTAGTGCTCCAGCTTTCTGCACAGCACAACCCCTAGATCCGGTTTACAAGACCTTTCAGTTTGTGACAGTTGGAAAATGATACATTGTTTTCCACTCTCTCAATCCCAACAATGAAAGAAGGCTCCAGGCCTCCTTACCACTGAGGAAGAAACTGCCCACCTTCGATTTACTGCAGGATGTCTGTTAGACACTTTATGAAACCTGCATTTGTTTGTTTTCTTTTATGAACTGAGAAAACGTCATGTGGTTCCATTAATTGTTCATTTTATTGTATCATTTTAGTATTAGGAGTGTTGTAATGTGTATTTTTCAGTTGGCCCATTATTTGTAAGTTTGTATATGAAGATCTGATTTTGCTGCCCCTTATTATTAAGTGGTGCTAGCTCAGTACCCCCCTCCCCTGCCACACCCATTTTTACTGTCCCTTTGGTTATTTTAGCCCAAGCTCCTAAGCTTGGGCGTAGCTTTTTCCATGGAGACCATCTTCAGAGACTCTGCCAGCATGTGTTCTGCTGTCAGAAACTGTAGCAGACCTGCCAGAGGCCTGCCCTCCATGCTGCTGGTCTTCACATTGGCATTGATGGGTCCATGGCAGGTGTGGTGGCCCTGGACTTCATCTGAGCACCCCCCCCATACATGGGGTGCTGCTTCCAGCAAAAAATACTCGTATATCTGAGTTCCTGAGCAGACTCTATTGTTTGCAGCCCCTCTGAGTTGTCAGCTGCCTTGCCTGGTAAAACCCTTGCATTTTCCACTTTCTTCCATGTGCAAATGGGCTTCGATCAACCCTGGTGCAGAAACCCATAGCTGTTAAAAGGCGGTAATGCGCTCACTGTTCCTTTGACTTCCATTGTTGGATGTATTTCTGAAATTTAGTTTAAGTGCAGTACCTTTGACCTTATCTTATCTAGCAGTAGCTCCCTTTTGCCATTGCATTTATGTATGCCCCTGTTTCTAACATTCTCTTATGTATTTACATAGTTTCCATGAGGTTTGCGTCTCTTCCCTCTACATTTAAGCCTTGTCTGACCCTCTGAACTGTAACTGTGCTGTAAATACATTTATTCTGCCACTAAATTGTGTTGCGCTAGTCATGTCCAGGACTCATAAAGCTCTTTAGTATTCATTGCTCGTGCACAGGATTGTGCGTTCGCTTGGTCCCAGTGGTTTTGGCAGGTGGGAGGCTAGTGCAGGAGTCCTCTTAGTTGTACATAGTGGCCCTCATTAGGACCCTGGCGGATTTTTACCGCCATCCACGGACTTTCCGGCCATGGCGCAAAGTCCCTTTACGCCATGGCCGATGGCGGACTTACCGCCCCATTCCGAGGTCGGCGGGGCGGTAAGTCCCCATTGTCCCATTTACCCTTCCCCATTCCCATTTCGGCCCCATAGGGCTCAATGGGAGTGGGGAAGGTGTTAATTACGCCACCGTAAAATACGGTGGCGTAATTAACACCAAGGTCCCAGAGCGCCATGGATTTTTCCGCCCGCAAAAAGCGGGCGGAAAAGTGTCCATGGCGCTCTGGAAACTCGTAGTTGGCGGTAAGGGGTCGGCGCAGCTAACGCTGGCGCAAACCCCTTACCGCCAGGGTCCTAATGAGGCCCAGTGTCATTTTGAACACAATCCTGATCTAACCATTCCTACGGGAGCTTAAGTAGAAAGACCCCTTGTGTTTGTCAGTACCTTGTAGTCCTATACCATTCATTGTGTTGCATTGTTTGCCAAATCCCTTGGTGCTAAATTGCTCAGCTCTAGCCTGATCCACAGCACAGCGAAAAGGATTTGTGCTGCCACATGCAGAACAGGATTCCCAACTGCTGTGTGGTTTGAAACAAGGAGATAAACTGTGCGTAAAAAGAATCCCTTGAGTACATTTTAAGCCATGCATGTACAAATCGTTCATAATTACAGAAAGGAAAAAGTTTGAACATCTTATTCAATACAGCCGCTATAAAGCAAAAACCTTGAGTGTTCATTTTGTATTAAAAAATAGACCTCAAACTGTACAATACATGTGAATAGACTTAGTTACAATTGTGAAGATTAGCAATGCATCACATATAGATAGAATTGTGAAGATTAGCGACGCGTCACACTTAGAATTGTGAAGATTAGCAAGGTGTTACATTTAGCTAGAATTGTGAAGATTAGCCATACGTCACATATAGATTGAATTGTGAAGATAAACCATGCGTCACATATAGATAGACTTGTGAAGATTAGCCACACGTCACTTATTTAGAATAGTGTAGATTAGTCACCTAGAAGAACTTGGAGAGTAGCCAATGTACTGGGCCTTCAGAAAAGCAGTAAAAACCTGACTGTTCAACTAAGGCCTACCAGTTCAGCCCTATTGCCCAGCTTGACCTTTATATGTATGTAACTGGATTATAACAGCGCCTCGATGCCTGAGGGTTTTTGCATGCTTTATAAATGTAAAAATAAATAAACCACCCCGCTCCTGCTCCTCTCCAACACACCAACCAAGCACTGTACATGCTCACTGGGCTAGCCAAATTATTTACATACACACACCCAACAGAAGTAAGACTCACATACAACAAACAGCCCCTCACACTGGACCATACTCATATGGATACAACAAGCCAGAGCGCACAACACTACCTTAACTACGAGCCAATCTACACATAAAACACACAGACACATAACAAGCACTCACATAGGAAACCAACACAGGCATTGCGCCTTAACCATACGGATACAACCAGCCAGTGCACACAGCCACAACCTTAAATAGGTATGGTATGGTATTGTTTATTTATAAAGCGCCTATACACAGGTAAGTGTTTCAAAGCGCTCGGGTGTGAACAAAGGAAAATAACAACAGTCGATCAGAGTCCTTGAAATTCTGAGACGATAATAGTCTATGCAGGCAGAGTATGTGCGTAAAATAAATTTTACAGTTGGAGATACACCAACTAGGCCTGACGGCGATTCTGCAGTTTTACCAGTACAAATTAAGGGGTGAAGACAAGGGAGAACAGACAGACGATCTACAGGCATGGTGCATACGGATCCTGCAAGTGCACACGGTCACAGGGAGGGTGTGGGGTCTAATTGCACCCGGTCTGTGGAGACTGGGGTAAGTGCAGAGAGAACCACTCTCAATGGTTAATTCTCAAGTGCAGTGAGTGCAGTTGGCAAGCTGTACGGAAGGGAGGGAGAAGGGAAAGAGCAGAGAGCTAGGTTAGCAGGGTAGAGGGAGAGAGAAGGAAGAGGAGAAGAGGAAGGCCTTGAGGAGTTTCCGGAACTTAAGAAGATTAGGCTTAAGACGGAGGGAGGCTATTCCAGAGAGAGGCACCTACTGAGGATAGGGATCTCCCTCCAAATCTCTGCTTGGAGAACTGGCTCACTTGCAGAAGGTTGGAGGTAGATGAGCAGAGGGCTCGTGATGGACACTATTTAGGTAGGTAGAGTCAGAGACGTCTTTATGGGAGGGCAAAAGGGGCATTTGCCTCAGGGACCCACCTTGGAGGGGGTCCCCACACGGCTGCTTGATCTAACGAAGTCAGTTCTCATTGTTCAACCAACTTAAATTGCACACACCAGGATATTTTAAAGTGTGCTGCTGAGGCTCTAAACTTTTTGTCTGTCTGTTGTTGACAAGTACATTATTCTCTGATCAATTCATCATGTTATGCTTCCTGTGCTCACTATGGAATGCATGGTTTGTTTATTCACTACGGCACAAGTTGTACAGCATTCTCAACTTTCCGTGGCAATTCTATTGATCATGTACAACAGCTAAAGTTGAAATGC
Source organism: Ambystoma mexicanum (assembly GCF_040938575.1). NCBI lineage: Eukaryota > Metazoa > Chordata > Amphibia > Caudata > Ambystomatidae > Ambystoma > Ambystoma mexicanum. The sequence continues at coordinate 242,521,403 of NC_090933.1, forward strand.
ATATTAATAAATTTGATTGAAGCAATGGTTCAGAAGATTGCTCAGTGTGTTAAGCACACTTTGCAGAGATCTGTGTTCATATGCAAAATTACACATTCCAGCTGCATGTTTATGTACTTTGTTTTGTACTTGTTTTGTAGCTCAACAGCTGCTATTATCAGCAATATACATGCACCAGAAAGCATTTGCTATTTAAAGTAACATAACATCAGCACAGAGAAGGTCTAGAAATTGGTTTGTTCAAATGTGGAGTTGTAAAACCTAGAAAGCCACTTCCAATGATGAGCATACATTGTTAGTCCGAGAGGTGATTAGTTATCGAAATTCAAGACTGTGGAACCAAGGCGTTCATGCTTGTATCATGGCTTTGCCAGCAGACAACACAGTGATCCTGGACTAATCATTCATCTTATAGCACTAACATTACTGTGCTGTCTTCTGTGAAAAGTGTTGCCATTTCACATGCTGATGGCATTGTTTAGCACATTAGCTGGTCTTTCTGTTTATATAGGCCATTTGATTGGAAGGGGTTATACACAGAAGAGAACGGTCAATGTATTGCCAGCCTCTGGCAAGCATATTTAAGGTCTGCTTACTTGACAAAGAAATTGTTTGCTTTTTTGTACAATTGAAAGATGTGTATGCACATTTATGAATGACAATTTCACAAGCCTCTATTCAATGTTTTTTAAAGCATTAAAATACAAAAGAGAAACCAAGGTGGAATATTTTAAGATGGCATCAATCAGTGTGGTGCTACTTATATACGTCCCTTGATGGAGACAATGAAGCTAGAATCATTTCCATTTAGCATAATAAGCTTTTAGAACATTTTAATTGTTTTAATTGTCATGTTGGGTTATGTGATTTGTGTACTTTCCAAGTCGGTTCTATAAAATAGGATTATTTTAGTTCATGCTAAGAACAGGAAAAGAAAGTGGTGAAGTGCAAAAATTGCACAGTGGGCACATGTCCTAACTTCACTTCTTTACCAATGTGTGATCCTGGGCATCAGAGTGATTTCGTTCTTAGAGTATGATCGTCAGAAAAGCCTCACTCATGGCTTCACTGGCTATAGTGTTGCTTCCTCTATAATAATAGTGAGCATTGATGTCTTGTGCACCACAGCCACCTGTTCCTTTTCTCTCTAATGGCAACAATACTTGAAAACCATGTTCGTCTTCTAATCTCAGTCCTTCTGGATACGGACACCGTCTTGGCAGCTTCTATTGTCATCCAATATCTATACTATGGTATGTTTAGCTTTCTCCTTGCTTCCTATTGGGTCTCCTGTATCCATCCTTGAGCGCTTTTGTATTCTGTGAGGCAGCTAATCTGAATCCCCTGTCTATTCTGGATTATGTGAACCTTTTTAAACGATCTGTCTCGCATTCATAATTTGGCCAGTGTTACTTCCTCGTTGCTGCTATTGTTGAACATTGTCCTGCAGCTATGCTAGAACATTAGAGCCTGTGTCGTGGACTGCGAATGTTGGCCTTGAAATGTAACGTGTTTATCATTCTAATTAAAACGAGAATGGTAAGGGGACTGAAAAGGAGTACCCGTGCTTATTTTGATCACTGAGCGGCAGCCTATCAAGCTATGGGCTGTGATCGCGATGAGGGTGGCGCCCCTAGGTATTCTGGATCGCTTAATTCCTTTGGTTCGGTGGAGAGGGGCCCCAAAGGTGTCTGTGCCCCAGGCCCCAAAAGTGCTTAAGATGTCCCTGGGTAGAGTTGCAGGTAGGTAGGTCCCAGGCCCCAGAAAGCCTGGTGAATAATGCAGACAGTCTTAAACTTGATCCATGCAGCCCCAGGGAGCCAGTGAAGAGATTTCAGCGCCAGAGAGATCTGGTCCCTCAGCTTGATGCCAAGGATAAGTCTTGCGGTTCTGTTCTGGAAGAGTTGCAGAGGGTGAAGGGCAGAGGCAGGGAGGTTGAGGAAGAGGTTGTTGCAATAGTCCAGCCTACAGAGAACCAGGGCTCTGGAGACAGAGAGCCTTTGGGGGAAGTGAGAAAAGGTAGAGTACCTCTCTGAAATCTGAGAGGAGAAGGAGAGAGTGGAGTAAAAAAGGACTGTGAGGATTCTTGCCTCGCAAGTGGGGGTGGGCGCAGGGCCAAGGGAGGTCATCCAGAGTGAAAGTGGGAAAGCGGGTGCAGGGGTCCTAATGCGAACGATCTCAGTCTTACTGCCGTTAAGGCAGAGGTCTTTAGTAGCACACCAGGACTGAATAGCGGACAGGCAGTCAGATATGAGCGAGGAGGAGGAGGCGGCTGAGAGTAGCCTGAAAGAAAGTTGCGTGTCATCTGCTTAACACTGGAAGTTAGAGGTGCAAGTGGCGATTACTCATGCCAGGCCGGCCATATAGATGTTGAAGAACCAGGGGGATAGGTTAGATCCCTGGGGAACGCCACAGGTTGAGAGACCTATAGTCAAGAGAAAGGGTCAGAGTTCCACCTGGGATGGGCGGTCGGAAAGAAAATAGGTTAGCCATGCCAGAGCCTGTCCCGTGATTCCCAGGGTGTCACAGAGACATGCGATAAGGATGTTGTGGTTGACCATGTCAAAGGCAGAGGAGAGGTCAAGGAGAATGAGGACAGAGGGAGTGTTGGTGTCAAGATTTGAGAGTAGGTCTTCACAGGTGTTCCATGCCTCTGGATGCTCTAAAGCCAGATTGATGGTCATGAAAGCAACCAATGGATTCAGTGTGGAGGGCCAGCTGAAAGACAGCCAACTTCTCCAGTTTGCCCAGAAAAGGAGTACTGGAGATAGGATGGTATTTTGCCAGAATGGTGAGGTCGGCAGAGGGTTTTTTGAGCAGAGGGTGCACAAAGGAGTGTTTAAGGGCAGTTGGGAAAACTCCAGTGGAAAAGGAGAGATTGCAGAGATCCCGAAATACTAGCCATACTACACATAAAACACACATACACACCCAACCTAACTTGCATTAACATAAAAAACAAGCCAGCCATTGGACCTTACCCATACGGGTACAACAATCCAGTGCATGCAACCAACCATCTGCAAGCCAACACACACAGACGCCAGTTTCTCTTGGTTCTGGACCTATTATATTACTCTAACCTCACTAAGCAACCCAGTCCTATTTCTTGCAGAGCCACGTGAGCGCCTGGACACTGCCCCTGGGTGGTGGCAGTGCGCAGTATAAATCAACATAACATAACTAATGTAATGCTATATACATGCAGTGTGCATAAATGCATATCTGCCCACTCAATTCTAGTGCTATCCCTTGTGCTGTTTTGTGCAAACCTGTCATTAAAATGTGTTCCGATTTCTATTCAAGTGTCATGTTTGTAATTTCTGGAGTCCAGTATTCATTTTTGCATTCACTTTGATTTGCTTTGAATGCTTATTCTGAAATGCTTTCCTGCCATTCAGTACTTGCTTCCCCATTCCTTGTCTGTCTGTACCAGGCTGGCCTAACCCCATTTTCTCAAGAATCAACATAGGGGAGCCAGGGGAACCAATGTATCACTTTCCCCACCACTAAGTTTGTGGAGGCACGCCATTATCATTATTCGCAAACTCTCACATATCACAACAGTTCCAAACCTTCATGCTTTTACGAGTGCCGACGCAAGGAGATTGACAGGAGCAAACAACAAGAATTCAGCAGGAAGACATTATCCCAGGACTACTAAGGGATACTGAAACAAGAAAGAGGGGAATCACCTATAAAACAAATGGAAGCCAGTTTTGATAAAGGCTCAGAAGCCGGAACACGTGTCAACCAAGAAGGGCTAAAAACCTAAGAATTGAATAAATCTACAACTTGTTTGGCGCATCCTTAAGAAGTCACACAACTAACCTTGTAGCAACGTAGCAGGTTTATCCGTTTTACTTGGGGAAAAGGGACTAGCAGGATTAAAACTACCAGGATCAAGTCGCACGGGCATAGTCTGACAAAAGAAAACTAATTCATTGTTAATAGGCCTTCCAAAAAATGAAAACAATATTCACAGCAGATCGTCTTATTACATAACACACAAATTCACACATTCACATACCATCATATCCAAACATGGGTCACGCTATCACAATTACACACACTGTCACTGTCACATGCACAATCTCTCAAACACACTGTCCCAAACTCACTGACAAACACAGCGACACACACCAACACTCATTGGCACACTCATACACTCACTGTGATATTCACAATAATACATTCACTGTCACACACAGCCATCATACTCATTCTCTGTCACATTCAATGTTGCTCTCAAACAGACTTGCACACTATCACACACACTTTCATAGTAACACACTCAATGATACGCTTTCACTGTCACACATTCACATGCACTATGACACTGACTCACTAATACACAATCACTGTGATGCATACACATAATGTCAAACAAACATGCTGTATCATTATCACACTCATAGGCTGTCCCTCACTCCTAGACATACACATAGTACCCCTCACACACACTATAATAAACGTACTGTCACACACCTTAATGCACTGCCGCACACACATCGTCTCACGGTCACACCCACACTCTCGCACACAGTTACACATCACATATAGTAACACTGTCACATATTCTCACTAACAGTCAAAGCATTGTCATACAGACACAGACAAACCCACTCCCTCATGTCATGGGTTTTGACCCATGTTGAATCAATAGACTGGGTAGATGTGGGGATGAGCTGTCGCCGCCCATTATTCTATCCCAGAAGAAACTAAATCAATAGACTGGGTGGATGTGGGGATGAGCTATCGCCGCCCACATTCACTCCAGAATAGGAGAACTGCGCAGTTGGCACGAGACCACTCCAAAGATACAACCTTCTTGTGGGGAATTCATTTTCTTAATCCCAAAAATGGTTGCATTACCAGTACTCACCACTATCAGAAAGCCGGCGTTTTAAAACCACCAGACTTTTGTGTAAAACTGAACAAATGAAACAAAACCAGACCAAGGAAAGACTTGCTAAGAGGTGGCTACAATGTAAAACTATATTCTGAAATGACTTGAAGGAAGTAATTATTTAATGTATAGGTAAAAATTGTCAGTTTGATTTGAATGTAGAAAACTGGGAACAAAAAGTGACATTTAGCTGAAACCTGGCTTAATGAAACTGGATTCTGCCTGACAACTACCCCCGACAGGAGTTAAAACCTGCTCAGCCACTCTTCCCCTTGCCAAAAGGAGTTGTCACCTCTCCGATTAGATTAGGGGTGGAGCAGCTGGGGACTACAGGGAGTTGAACAAAGGCCTGTCCTGGACTCAGGCAAATGTTATATTGGGGGCATCGTAAAAGTGGCTTCCTCTTAGGGGAAACTGGGAGGGGCAGTGCCTCTGCTAGCAGCTGAGCTTGGGGGAAGTGGATAAACCAGTTATTCCACCCTGTGATGTGGGAAGCCACACCCCTTTTTGACCAGGGCATAATTTTAAAAATATAGATAACTCATAGTGCGGACTTGTCAGAATTATATAAGTAATATCATTATTTTTGTGATTTTTCTGTGAACATTTTGAGAGGCGTTAGGACCCTGTGGTGTATTCTGGGGGGTTGCTAGCGGAAAATAGGGTCTCACTCCAAATGTCTGCATGTTAAAAATCTGACACTTCATCAATTAATGTCCATACTCCTTGCGCACATGTGTGTAATGTTGGGTAAATGTCCGATATTGCAAAACCAGTTAAAAAGCGCAAAATGTTGTCATTTTTGAATGCAAGCCCCCAGGAAGATCAGAGGCGGACAAGCATGGACCATAAGGAATATATAATGTGCACATGTAATTTCAACAAATTGGATATCTGGGAAGGATGTATTTGAATCAAATATAGATTTGTGGGCAAACTGACCAGGGGAGGATCCTCTGACCCATAAACAGACTTCATCATGCTGACAATCCATTTCCTTCCCCCAATCATGGGAGAGGGGAGAATTGGGCCAATGACAAGTAGAGAGGGGCAGGCTTAGCTAGGCCCAGGCACACACCCATTTTCAAAACATATAAAAAGAGACTGCTGGGACAGGTAGAGACATTCAATTCCATTTGCTGCGGAGCATGCTGACCGACGACTTCACATCCAGAGATCCAGACTGCAAATCCATCAATCTCCAGAACCTGTAGCAATACCCAGAAAGCAGTGTTACATCCAGAATCCAGAGAGGTTAGACCAGCAGAGCAGAGCTGACCCAGATCACTGTGAAGTGCCGAGACCAGAACCGGAGTCCAGTCCAAAACCTGACCAGATCCGTGGCGAGGCCTATTTCAAATTTATATTGTGAGTACCTAGCAGAACTGTGCAGAACCAATCTCTTAGTTAAAATAATCTAATCCAAACTATTTTAACGTAAGTAGAACTGCCTCCTAGAAATCGTATCATCTGTCATTTGTAAAGCTGCACAACTGTCACCTGTCAATTCTGCAGCTGCAAGCTGTCACCTGTCATTTTGAGTTTATTTTAAATCCGAAAAACTACCTTTATTTAATCGTCCGTATCTCTGGAACCGTTTGGGCTAGGAACGAAATTCATCTGAAAGCTTAGAATCTAGGCTTTCCAACGAACCTAGAACCGACTTCCTACTCCCTATACTTTTCTGCGAAATTTACCGCGATTTGCGATTTTGGCTCAATTTCTCCACTTGTCAAAATTGCAGCTCCATTCTTTCTTTTGTTAAAATCTGTTTGCAACTTGGTAATAACTCATAGAGCATTGCTAAAGTGAGCCTGAGCTCATCCCAAGTATCTCTCACTCACCCTGAACCTCCTAAAGGGAATTAAAAGCATTTTCAGCATATTTCTCACTTCATTGCCACCACATTCAAGGCACCTGGGCCTGTGTTTTAAAGCTCATACCTGTTTTCTCTAAGCTTGCTGGGGTGGGAATTGAATTTCGTATTGTCTTTGATTGCATTCCTGAGAACTGTGTGCTCCTCTTTCCATCTCCTTCCATTTATTACATTGCATAGGGGAGGGGGGTGAATTGCCAGAGAAAAAGTGATTATCTTATATTTTGCTAAAATCATATCAAGTATTTCTGTACTGCATTTTATTCCTCATTGCTTTTCCCTTGAAATCATAAAAGTATTTTTGCTACTTTATCCATCCTACACCAACTCCTCATTGATTATAAAGAAGTGTGCTAGTGTCAGATTACCCATTGTTGATTAATATTATATTTATAAGGGCGATATTGATTATTAATTTATTATAAAAGCGTGGTATCTATATTTTGTTTTATTTCTCAAATAAACCTTTTAAACTTGCAAAACAGGACTACTTCTTGGCTCAGTGGGGTCAGGGGGATTCTAAGAGAGGGGTGTTATATAGGGGTAGTCATCCAGAACTCATGAACTGGACATAAGGATATATCTATAAGGGTTTCCATTCAGTATCCCAGACTAGGCATTGACTTAGCTGTAGTGTTGAATTGAATCCTCTTACACTCAGACACACTTATTTTGAAATCTGCTCACTAAGTATTATACATTGCTCACTGACACACCCTCCCATCAAGACACATTGAATGTATTCCAAAACTGTTTGGCATACTAGATTATCCTCTTGTGAATTGATTGCTTTATGTATTTGTGCTCATGAGTTCACTAAGCTTCACCATTTCTAAAAGTGACTTTGTTATTTAGTTCTCAAACACTTCTATATTGCCCTCCAAAACATTTTTGCATAGTTTAAACCTTGGATACATATGTAATAGCCTTCATTATTTCCTCCTGAAACAGAGAGCTACAGTAGATATAATTACCTTCAGAAATAATATGCCATAATACATAATATTGAACAGGAATTATGGTTTTAAAAAACTGAATAAAGTATATTGTGGTAGGATAAATGCTGCAAGAAGAAATGTATTTGGCTTAGTAGAAATAATGCCCCGCAGTACTGCCGGTCAATGGAACTATGCACTTCTGAATGTTGGGCCTGACCATGCCCACAACATATTGGGCCATGGGATGTTGCTTTATTCAACTGCACAATAATCATATTTATTTGCTGAAGTAAAGACCTTTTTATAATAAAACAAGTGGATATTACTCATAAAGCAGAAAACATCTAGAGTAATATGCAGATTCACTCAGAACTGTGCAGAAAACTCTGCCTTTGATGATATCCAAATTCACTCAGACTATGGTCCTGCTAATATATAGGCTCAGTTAGAGCTATACTCTTTTATGCACCAACTCCTTCAGAGCTAGCACCTATTACCATTAGAAAACTCACTGAGCTATCGGCTCGCAACAATACCCAGATTAATTTGCTCAGACCCCAGTTTGTGGTAATACCCAGATTCACTCAGCTATTTTCTCTTCATAACAGACATTCAAAGCACCACTCCAACAAAAATGTTAAATACTTTTTAGGTCTTGCTGCAGAGTTCTTGATTTGTCTGATGAAGTGCTTATGCTATAGAGCAGATCCGTATGGGCATAAGGGTTCATTTTTGTCCAGGACAGAGATAAAACATCATCAGACATAGTATCAGAACAGTTCAATGGGGTTTAATCTGTTTTTTTTCCTTAATGTATGCTAGTCGGAGGTATGGAATGTCAGTGTGAGGTCATCATCATACTGTTTTCTATATTTTGAAACGTTTATTAGATGGTACCAAAAAGAAACACCAGATATGAATGTTTATCCCTCATGGGGTGGGGGAGTAGCATATAGCCCTAGTTCTGTACATAGGTGCTATTAACATTTTTTTTAAAGCTTGTGCTATGACAGACTATTTTTGCAAGACGAGTGAGACAGTGTCCATTAAATATCACGCATAGGATGGTGAGAAGTTGCTAAATGTGCCATGTGCACAATACCAGTTTGCATTATACCTTCTTAGTAGGGCCAGAAGTAAGTTCAGACTCCATGCCCATTTACTGCTTGGTCTTTCGGAGGTAAAAAAAAACATGGTTCTGTATTGCTGAAAGTGAACTGATTAGACTAAGAAGTTATTGTACTGTTAAATTTAAAGTATAGTAGCAATGCTGGATGAGCATAGCAATGCTGGAAGAGCAGGCACTGTCCATCAAAATGTATGGCAACCCTGTTGAGAAATTGGGATGCTTCATCTATCTCTATATATAAAACACTTAGGTCTGTTTCCATACTCAGCTGATGCAATTTATCAATCTTAGGTTGCCCTCTGCTGTCCAGATGGCAAAGTGCACCCACTTCAACAATAGCTATAATTTCAACATACAGATGCAATTTATCAGTGTTAGTTTGCCCGTTGCTGTCCAAATGGCAAAGTGCACCCACTTAACAACAGCTACCATTTCAACAAACAGAATGAGCACGGTTCTATGCAGTCACCGTCACCTTCCACTTTCGCAAACATTCAGAAGTTACTTCTTTCCACCCCCACTTCTCTTCACACAGGGCACAGCGGTTCCAGTGTCAATGAAGAATGAATTACTGCAACAACCAGGGGCCCCCAGCAGGTTGAGATCACACTCAGGGCTGCAGATAAATGTAAGGGATATCATTGTTGCAAACTTCTCCTCCCGGCGAAGCTTAAGAAATTGGCATCATAAAATGACCCAGGATACCTCCATGTCAGTAAGGGCACTTTCTCAGATCCTTACTGAAGACAGCAAAATTTGTATAGCGGTTAAAGCATCCAGAAATGTTACCAAACCGACCCTCAAAGAAACTGTTAGTGATATGGGCAAACAAACACCATCAGACCCTGAGGGAAAGGGATTAAAGAACGCCAGACAACTGAAAATGGCCTTACTCAATACACGTTCGGTGCCAAAACATACACTAGATATTAATGACTACATCCTTGAAAATCAGCTGGACATCATGTTCCTCACAGAAACATGGTTACAAAAAGAAAATGGTCCAGCTCTTGACTTGGTTACACCTGAAGGATATAGCTTTCTGGGGAAAAACTGCCTACATGGAATAGGAGCTGGGGAGGCCATTGTAAGCAAGAAATAACTTAGTCTTTTTGAGGCCAACATAGAATTCACTAACTGCGAAATCCTTCATGCCAAATTATCTCCAACAAATAACGCTTGTTTACACTTTATTCTCATCTACCCTCCCTCGACAGATATGCCATCTTTTAATGAAGAGCTGCTAAATCTTCTAAATCCACTGGACCGACCTAAAATATCAACCATTCTTCTGGGTGATTTTAACCGCTGGAAAGGCGACCCACAAAACAAGGAAGCTACAGAACTGGAGCTCCTTCTGGCCAATAGTACTGTTCATGTTATTAATCATGAACCAACAGGACACACCCTGGATTGGGTAGCTACTCATGATATTATTACTAGCACAGTAGATACTGAGCAGTGCATCTGGTCAGATTGTGGGATCGTAAGCTGCAGGATAAATCTCCTGAGGAGGACGGGGCCGAGCAGAGCACTCCCCAAGAAAATCCTTAATAGGAATTTTAATAAACTGGCTGCCTCAGATCTAAATGTCTGTCTGACGGTAATTATGACAGCATCCTCCGAGTTGGAGCCCCCTGAGCATTTAGTGGAGGTTTATAAACAGCATCTGTCCATTCTTTTAGAAAACAAAGGGCCTTATGCCAAGTTTGCCAGTCCGGAAATAAGGGTGCCGGTAAGCTCACTGGCACATATGTTTCCGGACAAAAAAACTACACGTTTGCCTGCCGAAGCCGATGTGTCTGTCAGGTCTGACCCTGCCGGGCGTAACGGTCACAGTAAGCAAAGCCGTCACAGAAGCATTGGCACCGTTAAAAATGGTGCCGGTACTTATGTGTCCCCATTCCCATAGAGTCCTTTGAGACTGTATGGGAATGGGGATTTACAAATTTACTGGTGCTTGACTTCCCAGCCGCCGGACTCGTAGCACCGGCAGGGTTATCGCCGGGCCTGTAATGATGCCCAAAGTCCCGCTCAGATCGCTAACAGTGCGTGACCGCCCTAATAAGCAAAATTGGTTCACCCCTGAACTCACTCTCCTGAAGAAGGAGAAAAGACAGGCAGAGCGAACTTGGGCTAAAGACAGATCAATGGAAAATAGGAAAAAGTGGTAACAATTAGAAAGAAACTATAAAACTAAAATTCTTGAAACAAAAAGATTTTTTTGTGATGAACAAATTAATAAAGCAGGAAAAAGCACTCGCAAACTGTTTGAAATCCACAGGAACTGGGAAAAACCAGCAGCTCTAGCCCTGTCCTTTTCCCCCCGATACTACCAATTGTGATAATGTCCAGAAAGCACTGGAAGATAAAGTACTATTGGCACGCGATAAGATCCAAAACATGCCCGGACATACTCCCCATACCGCCTGATCAGGCTTGCGAAGCAGGCCACTGGAAAGAAGGCTTAGACCTATTTTCATTTCAAATCATCTGCACTCTAGAAATGGAAGACATCCTTGCAAAAATGAGACCCACGTCATGTCCAGGAGAACTACTGCCGTCTAAAGTAATTCTAGCGAATAATTAACTTGTTGTCCCTTTCCTGACAAGATTTTTCAATGCATCCATTAGACACAAGAGCGTACCTAACACTATTAAGGGAGTGGTTTTTACTCCCCTTATGAAGAAGCCTGGCCTTAATCCTAAATACCCTGGCAATCTGAGACCCATTACCAATAAACCTTTCCTATTAAAAATCTTGGATAAGGTTGTGTCGAAGCAACTACAGGCTCATTTTGAAGCAAATGCCATTCTACATCCCAGTCAATGGGCCTCATTCCGAGATTGGTGCTATTAGCACCATGGCTGCCTCCAATACCGGGTCTGTGTCCGGTCTAGTTAAATGGGAACTTACTGGGACATTCCGACCTGTGCGGACCCGGTAAGTCCCCATTCAACCAACCATTCCCCATTCCCATTGAGCCCACATAGGGCTCAATGGGAATGGGGAAGGTGCTAATTAAGGGCCGGCGAATAGCAGGCCCGTAATTAGCGCCATGGTCCCTTAGCGGGACTCGTAAAGGACGTGTGGTCAGACCACATGTTCTTTGCGGTTCCCGCTAAGGGAACTCAGAATTGGGCGGTAAGGGTTTATCGGCACCGGTCTCCTTATCAGTGCCCGGTAACCCTTACCGCCCAACTCAGAATGACCTCCAATCTGTCTTTAGGAGCCATCATGGGACTTGGAGTGCCTTGTTAATCTACAAGCACAAATGCTGCAAAGATTACTGGGAAGTAAAACTGGCTTTCTGATCCTCTTGGACTTATCAGCCACGTTTGACTTGCTGGATCACTATCTACTCAAAATAATGGCTTCTGTGGGGAACTGCTCCTGTGACGTTGTCACATGGATAAACTCGTTCCTTAGTGAAAGACACTCCAAAATCTGTTGGGGTACTGCATGCTCCAAGACAGTCCAGATTAAATATGGAGTTCCATAGGGTGCATGTATCTCTCCAGCCCTTTTTAACCTATACACAAAGCCTTTGTGTACCAACTTGAAGCCAGGGGCCTGCAATTTACTAACTATGCAGACGAGTTTCAGATTCTTATGGACCTTAGTGGGACTATGATACTGATTTAGCAAACTTAACCTCCATTTACTCATCCATTCAGGAGTGCATGGTAAAAAAACTGGATGTACCTAAATGGGTGAAAAACGGAAATGATTTTCGGTACAAATATAGCAAGAAAAAGCTAGATCCAGCATACTCTGAGTTCCGAATTGATAGTACACAGATCTCAGTAGTAAAAAAAAGTTAAAACCCTGGGTACAGTGATAGAAGCATCTAGGAGTGCTGATGCGCATGTAAAAAACATCGTTAAAAATGCCCAATACCATCTCAAAATTCTCCGCCAAATAAACCCAATAGTTTCCTGAAAAAATTGGGAAATTCTGGTTCACGCAATCATCATGCCACGGCTGGACTACTATAATGCCCTCCTTGGCGGGACAAGTAAGGAGAGTATACACAGTCTCCAGATTGTTCAAAATAACGCGGTAACAATAGTTTGTAACATCGCCAGGAATGAACATGTCTTCAGTTATAGGAGAGAACTCCCCAGGCTGCCTGTCACAGAAAGAATCCAGTTTAAGATCCTTGCGCGAACTCATTAATGCCTGTTTGGCAACGCTCCAGCATACCTTACACAAATGCTAACTAGGCATGTGCCAACCAGATCATTGCACTCTAGCACAGCAAACCCCCATTGTCCTGGTAAAGAAACCCGACAATTCCATACGGATGTGTGTTGACCTGAGGGACTTAAACAAGAACATATGGGTCGACAGACACCCACTTCCTAACATATCCAAACTTCTCTCGACCATGGAACCGGCAAGTTTCTTTAGCACCTTGGACCTCTCCTCAGCATACCACCAGATTGCTCTAGATGACAGCTCTAAAGCCCTCACCTCCTTTGTCAAAGTCTGCCGAAACAACCGAGGAAGACCAGGTAGATCCGGCAACGGCAGCAGACGACCTGTCAACAGACACGGGTCCGTGAAGACAGTGGACTATGATCAAATGTCAGACAACATGTTATCCGACAATCTGACACACCCACAAGTGCAAATCCTCACGGTCACTTCCTTCCAAGAATCAAGCGGTCCATGGGTCAAAATGTGCGTCAACGACATACCTTTGAAGGTAATGGTGGACACAGGGTCCCCCTATACCATGGTAGACCTTGAAACCTTTGTGAAGGTACTCTCTGGCAAAGTCCATAATCTACAAAACTCTCTGGTGAGAGCCACGGGGTACGGAAAGACCCCAATTGACATCATTGGGTACACATGGATCAAGCTCAAGTTTCATGACAGGCAAACATACTGCAAGTTGTTTGTAGCCAAGAACGGGTCCTCTGTAGTAAGATGGGAAGAGCAAGCTGCTCCTCAAGTGAGAATTCATCCTGGGGAAGATATCCCTGTACTGAGTGTGTTAAAGAATAATACTGACATCAAATCCAACTTGGCTGAGCAATTTCCCAAAGTGTTCTGCAATAAAATCGGACTACTTAAAGGTTTCCAACACAGAATCATATTGAAAAGAGGTGCTGTCCCTGTAGTCCATCGAGTACGTGGAGTTCCCTTTGGAACCAAAGCAGTGCTTAAAGACGAACTCACACGACTATGCAATGAGAACATCATACAACCCATAGAAAGTTCCAAATGGCTGGCCGCCATTGTCCTGGTAAAGAAACCGACAATTCCATACGGATGTGTGTTGACCTGAGGGACTTAAACAAGAACATATGGGTCGACAGACACCCACTTCCTAACATATCCGAACTTCTCTCGACCATGGAACCGGCAAATTTCTTTAGCACCTTGGACCTCTCCTCAGCATACCACCAGATTGCTCTAGATGACAGCTCTAAAGCCCTCGCCTCCTTTGTCACACCTTTGGGAGCATACATGTTCAATAGAATGCCATTCGGGCTAGCTTCTGCCGCAGCAGTCTTCCAGAGACTCATGTCGCATCTTTTCGGAGGCCTCGATGGAGTACAATGCTTCCAGGACGATATTCTTATATCAGCCAAAACTGAGGAGGAACACGATGCCAAGTTAATGGGCGTATTACGAATAATCCAAAGAAGTGGACTCACCCTCAAGCTGGAGAAATGCAACATAAAGTGCAGTCAAGTTTCATATCTTGGACATTCCATTGACGCCAGGGGCATCCGTCCCAAGAAAAAACTCCTGGACACAATATTGAGTTTAGCTGAACCCACCAACAAAGACCAGTTGAAAAGCTTTTTAGGAATGACGGAGTACTACTCCAAATTCATGAGTAACTATGCCAACAAGACATAGAACATGAGGAATCACATGAAGAAATCCAACAGGTTTGAATGGTCCACAGAACGTAAGAACGAATTTGAGAACCTCAAGTCCGACATCAACCGAGCTCCAGCCCTGAACATGTTTGATTATAAAGCCAAAACAATAGTGTCAGTAGATGCCAGCAAGATCGGCCTTGGTGGAGTACTAGAGCAGCAACAGAATGGCAACATCGTGACCATCGCGTTCGCTTCCAGAGTACTAAGAGGTGCTGAATTGAACTATTCCACCATCGAGAGAGAGGCTTTGGCTGTCAAGTGGGTCTTACAACACTTCAGAAATCTGATTTGGGGCTTACCCATCCTCCTAAAGACCGATCACAAACCTCTAGTCAACATCCTGCAATCAAAATCACCACACCTTATTTCACCGAGAATAAGACGCTGGTTTCTGGACATCATGCAATACAATCTCCAAGTTTACTACAATCCTTGTCCACAGAATCAAGTAGCAGATTGTCTTTCCAGACTAACCACCATTGAAAACAAACAAGACGTTGAAAACGAAGATCAAGCCGAGGACATTATAGCCACCATAAATCCTGCCATTCCCTCCGATGAATGGACACGCATCACCAAAGCCGACACAGAACAACAAGAAATCAGAAGAGCTGTGATGAACGATTGGATCGGTGTTGGACAAAATTTGGCAACTTCACACCATTTAAAGATGAGATATCCATGAACGAAAACCACATCTTCAGGGGAAGCAGGGTAATTCCAGCCGTGGCACTCAGAAAGAAACTACTTGACCTAGCCAACGAAGGACATCTGGGAAGAAGTTTGACAAACAACAGAATGAGGAACAACTACTGGTGGCCCAATATGTGGAAAGAGGCAGCAGAGACAGTAAAAAACTGCAGTGCCTGCGCTTCCAGTGACAAATCGAAAATCTTAAGGAAAACACCACTTCAGCCTGTAGAAACACCCAAACATGTATGGTCAAAGCTGGCAATAGACATTATGGGCCCCTTCGAAAATCTGGAGGAAGCAAAAATATTCATCATCGTAATCGTTGATTACACCTCCAAATGGACTGAATGGGGTGTGGTGGAAACCAGTGCAACTACAAAGAAGGTCATTGACTTCCTAACCGAAATATTTAACAGGGAAGGTGACCCCAGAGACATAGGGCCTCATTACACGGATGGCGGTAAGGATTTACCGGTAGCGGTAAATCCTTATCGCCTTACTACGAGGTCCCTCTGCGGGTTGGGGGATTTAACGCCTGATTTTTGCAGGCGTTAAAAACCAACCCGCAAAGGGACCCAGGGAGCTAATTACGGTACCGCAATTTGCGGTACCGTAATTAGCGCCTTCCCCATTCCCATTGAGCCCTATGGGGCAAAAATGGGAATGGGGAATGGCAATGGTGGAAGGGGGAATTACCGCCCCGCCAACCTTGGAATGGGGCGGTAATTCCCCTTTCCGCCAAGGCGGTGCCGGTATTTTACCGGCATGAACCATGGCGCTAATAGCGCCATGGTTCTCCGCCATCCGTGTAATGAGGCCCATAGTCTCAGACAACAGGTCCCAGTTCACCTCGTTGGAATTTAGAGAATTCCTCGTTAAAAAATCCATCAACCATATCACTACGTCACTTTACCACCCAATGTCCAACGGCTTGGTGGAAAGAATGAACAGACTGATAAAAAGTGTCATTCAACTAGCCACTGCCAACGTTATGCCTTGGAGAGAAACCCTCAAGGAAGCCTTGTACGCATATAGAACAACGCCACACTCCACCACTAACTCAGAGCCTTTCACCTTAATGCGGGGCAGAACCGCAACCGATCAAATGAGACCAGTATGGATCTTCTTAGACACCGGTGAGGCAAGAATGAACATGGAACCAAAAGTGGACATGGAACAAATCCACAAAACTATAAAGGAGAAGCAAAAGAAGTACAAAACATACTACGACCAGAAGAACGGAGCAAAACAGATGCTCCTTCAGGAAGGAGACTGGGTATGCGTTAGAGAACCCAAGAAAATACTCAAGGGTGAATCTAAATTCAGATCTCCACAAAAAGTCACATGTTGTCACGACAAATCCGTCACATTGGATGATGGTGAAGAGATGCTTAACATTACAACACAAACCTGCTTGTAGTCCCTCGGGTGAGACGAGCAAGAGGGAAAGGCATTTCCTTCTCTGTTAAAGCATCTATGGCATGGAACACCCTTCCGGAGCTACTCCGCAAGGAAGAAAATCTCGCCCCATTTAGAGAGACGTTAAAAACATTGTTGTTTAACTAATTGTGTTGTTCAAAAAAGGTAGCCGGCGCCCCTCTCTCGAAAGAACCCGGCATGATAACCTGTTCAGTGGTTTTTAACCAATTTGAGAGTTTGCAGCCATCTGCTTTTTGCTAACTGTACCTTTCACAGATAGAAAATACCCATTTGCATATCAGTGTTTGTCCCGCCCACATGGGCAGTCCAGCACCGAAATGCTATGGCAATTCCCTTCTAAACAAGAGTACCAGCAGCAACCCCATACATGTGTTTCAGCCTTGTTGGGCCTCATCAGTGTGGTGGAGCTGTGCCTCTCTGATTACAGTGAGCCGGGGGCAACCAGATGTGGACTCCCTGCTCACTGTACTCAGAGAGGCACAGCTCCACCTCACTGATGAGGCCCAACAAGGCTGAAACACGTCTATGGGGTTGCTGTTGGTACTCTTGTTCAGAAAGGAATTGCCATAGCATTTCGGTGCTGGACTGCCCATGTGCGCGGGGCAAAGACTGATATGCAAATGGATATTTCCCATCTGTGAAAGGTACAGTGAGCAAAAAGCAGATGGCTGCGAACTTTCAAAGTGGTTAAAAACCACTGAACAGGTTATCATGCCATGTTCTTTCGAGAGAGGGACGTCTGCTACCTTTTTTGTATTTTTGGAAGGAACTTGGGGTTGGTCACCCTAAGTTACCTGGGGGCAACCAGATGTGGACTCCCTGCTCACTGTACTCAGAGAGGCACAGCTCCACCTCACTGATGAGGCCCAACAAGTTGAAACACGTGTATTGGGTTGCTGTTGGTACTCTTGTTCAGAAGAGAATTGCTATAGCATTTTGGTGCTGGACTGTCCATGTGGGCGGGACAAAGAATTATATGCAAATGGATATTTCCCATATGTGAAAGGTACAGTGAGCAAAAAGCAGATGGCTGCGAACTCTCAAAGTGGTTAAAAACCACTAACAGGTTATCATGCCGTGTTCTTTCGAGAGAGGGGCGCCTGCTACCTTTTTGTATAATTGTGTTGTTCGTACAGTCTTATGTTTTTTGTAAGTGGCCTCTGTGGATTGCGCCCTGATGCCTGAGGGCTATGGTGCATTACAAATAAATAAATAAATGGCATGGCTGCAGGGCAGGCCTGTCAGCAAGGAGGTTTACTGGGGTAATTTTTCTTGCCCGGTCATTTTAGTTAAATTATATAGCTTTCTCAGTTATTTTGAAAGCAGGTCTCTGTGTGTGAGTATGCACACGATATTTAAAATGTGCATAATAGGCATCAAATACATGGGGCAAAATTGCCCTTTTAGCAATGTGGCAGGAACCTCCCATTGTCCCCTTAGAGATTTTAACAGTTTTCAGTTTCTGGCCGGACATCATAAGTGATATGTGCTGCACTGTTGCTGGAGATAAAATACTATTGCCATTGGCTTTAAAGTCATTTACATGAAAGAGTTAAACGGAATGCAGTTTCTTTAGCAGTATCAGTGATCCACACTGAGTTCTTTGAATGTTGAGTGACAAGTGCAAGAGAGAAAGCTGCAAATGTAGTGCAGTAGGTTGAGTAACTATTGTTGAGATGTTGTATGTTCCATTCTGTCTATAGATTCTTGGACATTCCCCCACCTCCCACCCCCCAATTCTTTCTGAAAAATATACTTTCAAATGCAGTTTCAATCTGGGTAGGGGTCAGGCTCCATTGATTCATTTACTTTCTTGCTTGTATTCAGGGCAGGGGGATTTCTGCTCCCGTGATGAAAATCAAAAGTTGGCACCCATGGTTCTGGTTCTGCATGTTCACTACACTGATCTCCTTTGAGATGATAGAGTGATTTCAAGGAGGAAAGCTTCAATTCAGAGTGGTATTACCAGTGCCTGAAATTGAATTACATGCCTTATTGCAAAGCCAACACTTAACCTTTCAAAGAGAGAGTCTTATTTTTGTTGCCTTGGTGGTGCAAAGTCTGTTGATAAGAAGAGTACAAGTCGGAGAGCAGGATACTGTGCACATTTTGCATATGTGTAAATAAAGGCAGCATTTGCAAAAGATGTAGGATAGAGTTTATCTGATAACTTTCTTTATTTGTGTAGCCTTAAGTGTGGGGGACCCAGACCAATAGGGTGTCAATCAGAGACCTAATGGAAAATGTAGCATGAAAAAAAGCTGCTAGTATTTTATTGACATACCTTTGAAAGCATATAAAAACTGTGGCTCCCAAGAAACATTTAAAGAAAGGTCGGTTAAGTCAAACCCGTTCCTTTAAGAATGACTGAAGAAGACAGGTCTTGCAGTCCCCATTGAGAGCACTCACTGCACAGCACTGAGAAAATATGCCATTTATTATACGTTAACCTATGCTGAAAGTATCATAGCAAATCACTGCACAGGGCAGACACAACGCAAGTTTATCAGTAATAGGTATTAGTGTAAGCTGCATAGGTCTGCACAGCCTCGTCCTTCTGTAATATTTATATAAACTTCTGCAAAGGTTGTCTTTTGTATGACAAAGTTAAACTGTACTACCAGACGATATTTGACTAAAACTAGTGTATGCAAAAAGACAACCGGTTGATGCTTCCGTGTCTGTAGTGTACTGTGGGAGAATCACCTGGGAGGAGACTAGGCCCAGGGCGGTGAGGAGATCCTGTGGGATGAGACACAGTATTTGTCCTTTAAAAGGGAGAACTTTTTAAAGTAGCCAAAACATGTAATGGCCTATTGTCATTATGATGTATCTGAACCACATACACGATCTGTGGTTCTGGGCACAAATGCCATAAGAACTGACCAAACCACCTTAGCAGACGAAAGACCATGTCAAGTGCTTCAGGATACAAAATTCTTCCTTCTCCCAAAGGTATAATGGAAAGAAAGGAATTTAGAAATATTGCCTTAAATAAATTGTCTTCATCTGTAACAACAAATTCTAATGGTTCATCCTTGAATAACCTTAAGAGAAATAAATCTACCCTTAAAACCAAGAGGGTATTGCATATAACTAACTTTGTTGTTGAGGGCTACAACTCCCATAATCCCATAAGTACTGGGACGAGGAAGAGGGCTGAGGAGCCATGCTGTAGTCAGGGTCGGACTGGCCCTTTCGGTCTTTCGGCCCGTGGCCGAACAACTTTGAGGTACCAGGGGGCCGGTTTTTCGGCAGCCACCTCTGGGCCGTTTTTAAAAAAAAAAAAAAAATGTCACGTTTTTTTAAAAAAAATTACAATGTCATTCTTTTTTTTATTGGCAGGCCCGGCCTGCCCACCACAGTAACAGTGTCACTGTCTGTGTGTGTGCGGCGCCGCGGCCCGCACGAGCAGCTCCAGCTCGCTAGGCTCACACTCACAGTCACTCATCAGCAGGCCGCCCGCGGCCGGGAAGTAAAATGGGGGGGGGGGGCTCGGCCGCTGCGCTGGGCTGGGCAGGGCAGGAGCCAGGAGAGAGGCGCGCGCCAGCGGCCCTGTCTGCAGACTGCACACAATTCATCATAGCAAGGTAACACTAGATGTTGTTACCTTGCTTTGTAGATTGCATCTGCATCATGCATGCATCATAATTTATGATGCATGCAGATGCAGATGGACGTGCATCATCACGGCGGTGGGTCACCGGCGGCCGTGCCGCCACTGCAGGGGGCCGGTGCCGTGTGGTGTGCTCGGCTCACGTTCTGCTCGGGCGGCGGCGGCCTGAGTAAAGTTACTTTGATCTGTGGAGGGAGGCAGGATGAAGCAATTGCAAACACTAAAGCAAGTGAACACCTGCCTCCCTCCGAGTCCTGACCCTGGGGGCAGCGTGCCTGCAGGGCTGAGCTGGGTCCCGGCAGCAACATTTCACACAGTTGCTTCAATTAGTTTGCAGGAAGTAACAACAGTTGTTGGCACTTCTTTGCAAAATTGAAGTTAACTTGTGCCTCCTGGGGGGACCGCCACGGAACAAGCCAATGTAAATTCGGCTGCAGGAGGAGGGCAGGCTGCACCTGCCCGCCCGCCCAATAGACTCTGTGCCGCCATGCTAATTGCCTTGGGCCTCTGACCCACCCTGACCCTGTGCATGATTTATGGGCACGCCGGCCGCTCACACCACACAGAGCAGCAGGCAGCACATGATGTGACATCGCAGTGGGGCAGAGAGACAGAGAGCCACCAGGCACCAGCTGAGCCCCACCACAGAGTGCAAGCACACCAGTGGACCGTCCTCACCACAACTTGGAGGCCGCCAGGTGCCATCCCAGTGCCCAGTGGCAGTGCACTGGCACTGCCAACACACAGCCACACTGACTGAGGAGGACCAGTGGACCACCACCCAGCCAGGCAGCAGGCGAGGCCGGCGACGAGTCGGACGGAGGCAGAGCGGCCGCCAGACAGACAGTGCCTGCCCACCCAGGCCACAGCAGCCATCAATCAGGTAAGGACTCAGACTAGTATATTCGTATAGTGGGTTCAAATGCAGGCGCACCCTGTACCCTTTTCCTATAGCTCCCCTGCTGCAGGCGTCCCCTTCCGTAACCCCTAAGTTTATCCCAACCTCCCTATCTCTTTTTAACCAAAACCCTTGCTCTACTTAGCCCGTATCCCGTGTGTACATGCATGCGCTCCCTTGCGTGCATGGAGCGTCTATGACCTGTCCTCTGTGGATGTTTTGCACATGTACATGTCAACAAATCGCCGGGATCTCCCATGTGTGACAGAGTGGCCTGTATTAGAAGAAGTCAAACTGTTTAAACGGGATAGTCATGACTTTTGTTTCACATGCATGGACCTGCCCACCCCTTAAGGCCATTTGACTGCTTTCAGTTGATTTAAAACTTTCCATCTATTACTTTTTGATTGTTTCGTTGACATTTGGAAAAACTCATGTCTTTTTAAGCAACATACATTTTTGGGCTAACGGTCCTTTGTTTGATGCCTCAGAGAATGTGTGTGGTAATTCAAGTAACATGTCCAGCACAGATGAGAAGCACATAGTTGTGTTACTTTGTTGATTTGTTAACGGATTTTCCTTTTGATGTGTACATTTTTTTCCCTCTTGCCATTTAAACTCAGAGGCCCTTTTAAACAGAAATATATATTTTGGGACTTAGCCTCAAGCGTCCAGGAACTTCTTTCCGAGCTGACGGCAATCACTGCAGTATGTCAGAGGTGTCAGAAACATGGTATTTCTACTCACCACTTATGTAAAATAAAATATGTGAAATGGAATGTCACAGCAGAGCTCTGACATTTGAAACTGCTTGAAACCTTTACTCTGGAGGTTAATGATGCCACCAGGCCGGCTCCTCGTCAATATTTGAGTCCATATTTTACCATGGCTTGTTTTTAATTGAATACATTAGAATCCCATTCCATGCATTTCTAGACAAAGCTCATTACTCTTTCCTCCTTTCATCTTTGGAAGTCCAATCTTGGATAAGAGCATTTCTGAATGGTGACATAAAAGGGACCCTGGGATGACAGCTGGAGTAATCGAATTATTCTATCTTCTGGGATAGCCTTGCTCTTGTGGGAATCCAAGAGGACAAAGGCTGGCTTCTGCCCTTATTGAATTAGGATTCCAGGACGCGAAAGACGTGATCATTGTGTCCAGTATCCTGTTCTCGGCTATAACCTCCCCCTTGCACATTTCCCGAATATGGGCGTTCCAACATGGCAGTGCACATGGTGCACCGTGCACGCCCGTGGTTTGCAGCGCAGGGAATTCTAACGGGAAATGCATGGTTCACCTGGTTAAAAGCCCATTACAGACCTAAGAACATGCCCCCATCCAACCATAATGCCCTGCACTGATGACCAGCGGTGCCCCTGGAGTACAGTGTCCTGCCAGGTGCCCTGCCCTCGCAGTGGCTTACCAGTGTCCCCATCCTGACACTATACCAGGCAATCACAATGCCCCCACATCCTCCTTAACCCTCACGCAGTCGCATACCCTAACAGCACTGCATTTTAGCTATTTTTCGTCTGCATTTTTTTACTACCCTTTTTGTTGGCAACATTTTCACAGCAAAGGTATTTTCATCCCAATTTTCTCAGAGACCACATTTTACTTGGCAACATTTTAATTGAACAACAGGGTGTTTGGGTGGTCTTCTGGGGTGGTGTCTGCCAGTTTGGCTTCCACACACAGTAGCACAAGTTTACCTAGTCGGTAGTCGCCAAATTGTAATGGAGCTCAGGTTGTCATCAACAGGGAGGTTCTAGAAGTTGAATGGGTGAGACCTGTGAGAAATATGTAACTAGATGCAGGACCAGTGGTTGTTCTCTCCTACACTCACTTATGCTGGCCTATGCTTTACTGCAATGACATCACACAATGTAATATTGCCATTTTGAAAAACATTTCCAGGGCTACTTGTGTTTCCCAGCCCACCCATGCTGGAACCTCGTCGTTTTAAACTTGCAGAGTCTGAGTAGTGATGTCTAGAATGACAACTCTTAAGGCCAGATTCTCGAAAGAAACGAAGCACACACAATAGGGCGTTCCAACAATCGAGCTCTTTACTACACACAGTGTTGCCCTTTTGAGCTCGGATCTTATTTATTATACATCGTTTTTTGCAGTTAAGAGTGAACTGGAAACCTTCGCCTTCAAACGAACTGGCACTATTTTTCTCCAAGGCTTCCAGCGTAATTGGGGTTGGGTCGCTTGTGCTCTTTGTTCAGTTTGCCCCCATGACCTATTCCCAGAGTAAACAACCAAGTGTGTTGATTGCCTGGAAGTAGAGGGAACGTGTGACAGAGACGGTGCCAAAGTGCACGGTGCCTGGAATGAGCGAGCACACCTCATAAACGCTCTCATTACAATTCGCACCTCTTTTGCAGGCACATCCCTCTACAAATTGCCCACTGCTTAAATCATGCTGCTCAGCGGCATGCCAAGGCAAGCACTGGGGGTTCCCCCCACGAACAGTGTGTGTGGCTTCAAAATGGCCCATACCCACTGGGGCATTTTCTTTTTCTTGAACTGTCACTTTCACTTTCACTAAACGTGACCGTTTGCGTGTTGTGCATAGTACGCGTCACAGTTTTTTTCCAAAGGAAAGGCAAACCTATTGTTTTTTTTTATGTTGAAACATATAGAACACGCACACATTTTTGACATGAGTCAGAAACCAAACTAAATTGCATGCAAGAAAGAGCCGGGTGGGCGGGGGCTTGATAATATTACATGATTGAAAAATAGATGACAATTTCTAAACCAAAATAATAGGGCATGATTCATTTCGAAAAAGTACATGATTTCAATACCCTAGAAAATACTAGACACTGTTGTATTGTTATAAACGCAGACTTTTAAAAAGTATATTAGTTAAGCTCATATTTCTTAATACGTGTGTCTTTTTAAACGGTATATATGAGCATTCTTTGAAACCTCTCTTTTGTTTTCAAACTTCAAAGGCCCGAGAAGGCAAATGGCTTTTGCATTGTTTTCCATGAATATGTTTACAAATAATTCACGTGTATGCTTGTATGCTTGTTTAAATTAATTTCATCTTTTCAGCACATCTACATTAGAGAGCTGCCAACACAATGGTTGTTAAAGTACCTAGAACAGGCTTTTTTCTTAAGAGAAATAGATGTGCAAGGTGCGGCTACCTAGAAGATCGGTAGTTCTTTTGAATGCAAATGTCATTTTGGGCAGGCAATTAAGCTGACATCAGACAAGAACTTGGTAAACCATTACCATTGGCAAACCAGCTGGCCTGTAGATGATACTGTATCGCCCAGAAGCTCCCATTTCCAACAGAGGAAGCGGCATCCCCGCCCCCCAGTATGTCCTAGAAGGAGCCACTCCCATTTCCAACAGAGGATGCGGCATCCCCTCCACCCCCAGTATGTCCTAGGAGGAGGTGTAGACTCTGAAGGCAGCCCCAGCACACCATGTACGTAAGCTACTTTGTGGATCAGGACATCAGCATGTATCCGGGATCTATGAGGGGTACCAAGTGCACCCATTTCCCATAGCTCCCCTGCTGCAGGCGCCCCCCTGCACCCATTTCCTACAGCTCTGAAGTTGCCAGTGGCAGGGTACACGAATCACGCAGGAGCTGGGGCGGAGCCGGCCTCAGAAGTTTTAGGGTTGGGGGCTGTTGGACAATTTTAAAAAGCAGGTTGAAAGTGGGGCCTCGAGTGACAGAATATCCAGCGACCTCCAAATGCTTGCATTGCGAAGTGATCAAAGCCTTACCCTAACATCCCCAACCTATCCATAACCTCTCCCTAAACCTCATTCCGGTTTCCCTACCCCCCTCCCCTCCTATCCAACCATCGTCACCCTAACCCTCCTTCCCTGCTGGGGTTGCGGAGCCCTGTATAAGCATCGACTTGCAGCAGATCCCAAAACTGCAGTGGGGGTGGTTGGTTCATGCCACTCCTGCGCCTCGGAGCTGTGGACGGACCCTGTCACAGAACTGTATGCAAAGTAATGTTATTTTATGAGTTGTGTTGTAATGTAACAGACACAAGAACCCTCCATATGTTTCATTTTCTGTAAAAGTCATGAATTGACGCGATTCACGGATGATGGTTTGAGGGCCACTTTTTTTTAGACGAGGGGTGGGCCACTTTTTTTGAAGCGAGGGGTGGGCCACATTTTTGAGGCGAGGGGTGGGATACTTTTTTGAGGCGAGGGGTGGGCCACTTTTTTTTTGTTGTCCGGGCCTATTTCTTGTCCCAGTCCGACCCTGGCTGTAGTAGTAGTCAATTAAGCCTGATGCCCCACACCTGAGGGAAGCTGGGAGGCTTAAAAAGCCCCCTCAGGTGCAGGCAATTGGAAGGAGCTGTAACTGTGGCTGGGGTGTATGCAGTAGTAGCAGAGGCAGAAGGAAGAAGGCGCAGTGATGGCAATCCAGGCAGAAGTGGGAGAATTAGAGGGACGCCGGGACTGTGATGCAGCAGATTTCACTTGTTTGTCTTGTGAGGATCATGTTCCCCAAACTCTGGTCTGCGGAGGCTGCGCAGCGAAAGGCGTGCAGGAAGACTGCCTTTTCCCATGAGGGCCTAATTGCAGCGATTGCTTAGCAAGAAGCGTGTTGGAGACCGTGGCGAAGAGCTGCTGTGAAGCAGTGGGTCTCAGGAGCGAGAGGGGCTCCTTCATCGAGTGGCTGGACCGAGGACGCTTTCAGCAAGGAAGAGTGTGGGTCCCAAGTGAAGCCAGAAGTCGTAGGAGTTGTGCAACATGCGGAGAAATGAATACAGAAGCCAGTGAGTTAAACCTGCCATTCTGATTCCTTGGACAAGCACTGCCCGCAACAGTATCCAGCTTAACAATCACTTGCATATGCGTAGAAGTGATGTAAAGTTGTTTGTTGATTCTTTAACAATGAGGTACTTGCTCTATTTTGAACACTGTTTCAAAGTACATGATTTTGAATTCGTGGTGGTGCATTGTTGCAGACAAGAATGGCAAAGAGGCTGCCCCTCCTTTTTGAGGAAGAGTGCCTTGCCTACTTAAAGGTCTGAAATACCCAAGGATGAATCTTGTTATAACAAGTCACAAAGTACTAAAGCTCTGGAGGTGTCACAAAGTACTGAAGCTGTGGTGGTGTATTTCGCTGTCAGTAGATGTGAAACCTCAGGAGCACAAACGAAGGTAGAATACTATGAGGCAAAGGAGTAGGTTCTCATGGTAAACTCTTGTACAAGTTGACGTTATTGAAGTGAAAGTAGAAGTGTTTTGACGTCATTCTGATAAAGATACCTACTGTGACTCTTAATCTTGTAAAGAGAGACATAACAACTGTTAAACGAGAACTGTGTTTCATTAACATTTACAGAAGTTGTATTTCCTTTGAAATCTGGTAATTCGTCTTGGACAACAAGTTGTGGCAAAGCATTGTGGCTGGGAATGACATTGATGCTATTTTTTGTGATGTGGAAAGTCTCATCACCAAGAGGAGAAGCTTTTCTTTTATTGAAACTTTGGTTAACAAAACCTTACTTTGACATTGGCGACATCAAGAACTAAACTGAGACTGCGTCACATACATTGTTTCTTTTTGTTGAACATTAAAGCTGAGTTTACCTGGAATCCTGGGGAAGGGGAGCTCAACCAGGTTATTCAGAGGTTGCCATACATTTTCTTTTATGTATTTGATGTTTAAGTGTGGGGGACAGACATCCTGTGTTAGAGTGTTTCCCTTTAGTTTTGATAGGCAGGGAAATCCTCGTCAGAGTAGGGGTAGTAAGGTGTTTGATAACATTTATAATTGAATTTAATAAAATGGCATATTTTGAACAATCATCCAAACGTTGTCTGCCTCGCATTGCTGACCCCTCACACTTCCTAGCAAAATACTATTTAAGACCATGGTTAAGCATGTGTGTGCCATACAGTGATAACCACGGTATACCGTAATTTCATTGAAAGGTTATCATACGGTCAAAAAATGAATAACGTGACACCCCGTTGGTGATGTGGCTATCCCGCGTAACACTTTGACACTTTCTGTTGGCCCTACAGACTGTCCAAAATATATGAACTGTGTGGCTTGCAGTGCATCCTGGCAGAATCACTGCTGGAAAGACTGTAGGGATCTCAAAAGCATATATCCCAAATTGCATCTGCACTTAAACACACACTGAACCATGTTCTGCTTGGGTGCAAAATAATATGGTGTGCCAGTCATCCCAAAATTTTGATTTGTGAGGACGAATAGTAATGGTTGGCTTGTTTTTGCCCTCATACCCTATACTAATCTGTATCTGTAGAGCGCTTCCTTATCAACTTGCGCCCAAACTAACAACGCTGTATGGCACTAATACATCAGTTTGGAATAGGAAAAAGATGGGTGGGAATTCGTGCCAATCAAAGCTTGATGGCTTCTTCAGGAACTACACATCAGGCACAACAAATCAGTCTGCCATCTACTCATTGACCGGTGAAGTCCTCCCCCCCAACCCACCATAGGAAATCACTGATTTGGGGCTCACCACAATGCTTCAACAATTGCAGCACTCGTGATGGCTATAGATCAGACACTGGACATTTAAAGCAGAGGTGTAGCACCGCAAGATCAAGCAATTGTGTGGCCGTATGACAGACGCAGAACAACTCTTGAACACAATGGGAAAGCAACGTGAAATCTTTGGAAAACATGGTGGCATCACTGTGAAGGCTAGATGGAGTGAAGTGGAGAATGTTGAGCTTGAAAAATCACACTCAAAGGAACAATATCCACATTCTGGGCCTGGCTAAGTCTACACAAAAAGTACCTATGCAACAAATCTTTAAAAAGTTGCTTTGTGACCTATCGGGCAACCCAGTGTCCTCTTCTAATTTTCAGGTTGAAAGAGATCCCTGATTATTGGGACCTTGTTCAGCAATATGAGTTAATCTTCTATGTTACACTGCCTCTGTTGTAGGCCGGTCATATAATTCCTAGATGTTTGGTCAGAGCTTAAAATGAAACTAAATACATATAGTAGCATGGGAGTGACCGCTTTCCATTTCTAATTACCCCCTAGCACAAACGGTGGGATAGCATTTCATTTGTAATTCCATGCTTAACATGTGGGTGGGGTTCTTGCACTTATTGCTTGGGCTGCTCAACTGTGGGTCGGTTGGAGCGAGGGGTAGTATTGCGGCTCTGTTCTCTTATGTGGAATGAGTGATCCAGGAATTGCACTGAAAGCTAGTTTCTCATCAATTGTATCCAAGGGATAATGTGCTGCAAGTCGTGCACAATTAGACTTTTACAATGTTAGCAGACATATTTTATGCCGTCTGACCCTGGTGAGTTTCCAGCAATTCTTGGAATATAAGGGGCATAAACAACCCTACTACCGCTGGGAAAATACTGGCTTAGCTGAAGGACACAATGTTGAACAGGCCCTTTTGCAAACAACCCACCTATCTGATGGTGGCCAATCTGTTTTGTAAAGAGTTGTGGAGCCTGTGGCACGGTCATGTTTATCTTGTCAAGGAGGGGGTAGGGGGTTAGGGATGCCTCTTAACCTAAGGTAGGCAGACTACCAGGACAAAACCAGAGCCAGACCTACACCAGAGATGGTATAAGGAGGCTGAAAGGGACCACCGTTCCTGGTATGTATGGAGTCATGTGTGGGTATTGATGCCTCTTTCTCTGATCCAATGCCTATCAACCTTTGTCATGGCCAGGTCACTCTCTTCTCTTTCAGGTGGTTCACGAGAGCCTACAACTACCAGTATGCAACAGACTCCCCAGGACCCTGGGATGGATAATGTTTCCCATGATTCAGCACCATCCAGAAGACTACAAGTACCACAATGCACCCAGGCTCACAGGACAAGAACTGGACTGGAAAAAGAGAAACGGGGTGGCTTCCCCAATTGAAAAGGACTACCCTTCCCCATTGAGGAGCTGAGTGGCAGACCCACTAACTACCGCAGAGACTAATTATAGGGGAGCAGTGGGGCAGCAGAACTGGAATTAGTCCGGGACTACACAGGAATAGGGAAGACCCAGGAGAAATTCTCAAACCATACCTGTACATGAACTTACTTAATACAATAGAGAACCAAACAAACCACATGACC
Organism: Ambystoma mexicanum; assembly: GCF_040938575.1. Lineage (NCBI taxonomy): Eukaryota > Metazoa > Chordata > Amphibia > Caudata > Ambystomatidae > Ambystoma > Ambystoma mexicanum. The sequence continues at coordinate 242,550,897 of NC_090933.1, forward strand.
ACAGTGACCGCATGCAAGCTGGAAGGAAATGGAGACTAAAAAGGGGTCAGGCTGAATTACCTCATGAAGACGTCTTTGAGAACTTCCAGCCCCCAAGGTCAGAAGTTGGTATCAGCTCAGACAGAAATTGGCTAGAGAGGAGTGTGCCGCAGGTGGAGGAGGACTTGGGGGAGACGTTTGACATGTTTGGAGAGCAAAGGTAAGGTATTGGGACTGAGAGAGTAGTACAAATGTCTAACGCATGCTTCAAGGTGAGCAAGAGAGTGATTGAGGATATTTTAGGAAGGAGATTAGGAGAGAAAAGGGTGGGGAAGTTGAGAGAGAGTACAAAGCAGGCAAGATCGGGAAATGTATGCATGAGTGGAGATAGGAGGGTTAAGAAGTAGACCAGGAGAACTAGCGGAGAGAGAGGGAGGTAATGATAGGATGGTGGAGAAGAACAAGTTACTTACCCCTGGTGATGGTCCTCCCAAGTATTGCTCACCTTTGAAATCTGGGATATCCAGCTTCAGCTGCTGCAGAATGTTTTTTGGCAGAGGGCGCTGTGCATCGCTGCAGTCGACTCAATGTCCCTCGAGGGCCTCCATCTCGAGGATGATGTCATAGAAGGTTTATATAGCATGCGCATCTCCCGTTGGCTTCAGTGCTGTTTTTTCGTGTCATTCTTACAGTAGAACTAGCAGCATTAATCTGGTTTAGGCCATACTAGACTCTGAAGGAGTGTAAAACTGCAATAACATGGATATTCTACTGTGGGGTAGGCCGGGAGGGGCAATGAGGAATACATGGGTGGAACATCCAGTCGAAACAACGTTACCAGGGGTAAGTAACTTGTTCTTCAAATGGATTGTGTCCTCCCACGTATTCCCCATCTTTGATAGACTCCCAAAGCAGTATACGTTTTGGCAGAGGGAGTACGAATTTTGTCATCAAGAGTTGTTGTGAACCATATGAAGGACTGGTGGAATCAAGGCAGTAATGCTTTGTAAAAGTGTGAATGGTAGACCAAGTGGCTGTTTCACAAATATTTTTTTATTGGAACACCTCTTTGCTGAGTAGAAGAAGTAGCCATGCCCTTAGTGGAATGGGCTCTCAAGCCCTCTGGGGGATCTTTCCCGGTCAGCGTATAGCATTCAGTAATAGCCAGAATAAGGATTGCTTTTTTTGTTAACTCTTTCTATTAACATAGTTTTATAACATGAAGCAAATAGGCATATAATGCATTTTGGGCAATTACCTCTTATAGCATTGACAATTGTATACTGTTTTCCGCCCTGACCCCCTCCCCTGGGCCGCCCGCCCGCATCTAATCCCTTGGTGAAAGTCTGCAACAGTCCTAAACAGATATAAACCATTATCTACTAGTGCTGTAGGTTCCGGGGCCTGCAAGTTAATCATTGTTAGCTTAGTTAAGCTGGTAACGTGATTACTGAACTGTATTTTACTTTGCGCAGTTTGACTGCAACTTCCCTACTTGTGCTGTCTGGGCAGTGGAACTACACTTCCCAGCAGCCTTGTAGTTTCTGTCTGCCTCATTAGTTCAAACCCGGCGCGAACGCGCCGGCGCGAAAGGGGCAAGCCGGTCTGTGCCGGTCTGGCCGGACTATAAAGTCCACTTGAGCCAGTTCACTCTTCAAGAACCTTCTGCTTTAAATCTGCCGTATTTTGCCGCTTCTGGTAATTTTAACACTGTATTTTAATAATTATTATTGCCATTCATTTTATTTTCACTTGCTCTTAAATTGAAATCATTTTAGACTGCTTGCACCATTGTTAGCTTAGTTAAGCTGGTAACGTGATTACTGAACTGTATTTTACTTTGCGCAGTTTGACTGCAACTTCCCTACTTGTGCTGTCTGGGCAGTGGAACTACACTTCCCAGCAGCCTTGTAGTTTCTGTCTGCCTCATTAGTTCAAACCCGGCGCGAAAGGGGCAAGCCGGTCTGTGCCGGTCCGTGGCCGGACGTGTGGACGTTTGGTGTTACTCGGAGCAGGGACCTTCACTTCCAGCCTGCTCTACGGGTTTCTCAGGGTCTCTCGGCGCACCTTGTGACTAGGTAAACAGGGATACGGACATGCAGGCGCAAATCATAGAATCACAAGTAGCCCGAGGGAGGGGGCCGAGGCCACTAGTCACGAGGGGGAGGGGGTCTCATTTACCGATACTCGCAGGGAGGTGTTGGAGAAGTGGATGAGCCTGAACATTGGGCTTCTTAACACACGCTCCCTAACTAAGCATGCTATCAACATAAATGACATGATATCCTCTCACAATTTTGATATACTGTGTATAACTGAAACCTGGCTCAAAGACCCAGTGGGGCCTACATGTGAGCAGGCCATTCCAGAAAACTACACCATTTACTATGATAATAGAGTGCAGGGAAGGGGAGGCGGGGTAGCTATTATCGGCAAGAACAGCCTTAAACTCTTCAAGGTATCTGTAGGATTCAGCGGGTGTGAAGCATTGCACCTCAAACTGATTTTTTCTCCCAACAATTGCCTCAACTTGATAGTTATCTACAGACCACCATCATTGGTCTCAGACTTCTCTCTGGAACTTTGCTCTCACTTAAGCACATTGAGATCTGAAAATGTGTCAACGGTCGTTATGGGAGATTGGAACCTCTGGCGAGGCAACAAGAAGGACAAAGGGTTCATAGCACTGGAAAAAGCTCTGAATAACCTCGACAGTTTTTAATAAGGACGCCACCACCCCTCAGGGTAACCAGTAAGACTGGCTGTGTGGTCACAACATTATAATACAAAAATGTAATACAACTCCCTGCATCTGGAGTGACCATTACCTGATTTCGGCCAACCTAAAACTGCCCTGTTATGCTCATAAGCGTAACCCCCATATCAAGGTATCAATTAGAAACTTTAAAAATTTAAATGAGCGGCAGCTCAAGCCCTGCTTAGACAAAATTCTGTGCTCCTTTCAGGATCACGACTCTTGCATTGATCTGCTCGACAAATATAATAAACATTTATCTGAGTTAGTAGAATCCGTGGCACCGCTTACCACTAAGCTAACTAGGAGAATTAGCAATAGCCAAAAAAGGTATACTACAGAGCTTCTTGCACTGAAGAAGGAAAAACGGACTTTGGAAAGGAAATGAATCACAGATAAATCGGCAGAGAGTAAAGCGAGCTGGAAAGGGAAGCATAAGGAATATAAAGACAAAATGAAGGCAGCTAAGGCTAATTTCTTCAACACAGAAATCGAGCAAGCTGACAACAACAAAAGTAAACTCTTCAATATTTTGAAGAACATTGAAAAGCCTGTATCTCTTACTCCCCCTTTCGCACCTTCTGAGGAGGACTGTAATACGGTGCTAAATGCATTCCAAGCAAAAACGGAAAAGGCGAGACAAAACATTATTAAAGCCAGAACTTCTCCTAAACAGGAGAACTGCCCCATAGAAGTTAAGACTACTGCCAGAGAGCAGCTCTTTAATTTCGACCCTATCTCAGAGGCAGATATGTTGGAGGTGCTTAAGAACATGAAACCCACCACTTGCGCCGAAAACATTCTGCCCCCCGGCATCATTCTCCAACACAAGGATATCTTTGCTCCCATCCTCCGAAGAATAGTAAATGCTTCATTTCAAGAGGGCATGGTGCCTAAAGATCTGAAGAAAGTCACTATTACTCCACTGGTTAAAAAAGCGGGCCTAGATCCCAAAGATCCCGGGAACCTCCGCCCCATAACCAATTCAAACTTCATTCTTAAACTGTTGGATAAGGCAGCTACTCAGCAACTCCAACAATTCGTAGAGAACCAGGAAATTCTCCACCACCAACAATCTGGCTTCAGAGCATTCCACAGCACCGAAACAGCCATGCTGGACTTGCAGAATCGGATGTTGACTATGCTGGATGACAACAAGTTGGGGATGTTGATGCTGCTAGACCTTAGCGCCGCATTTGATCTGGTGGATCACCCCCTCCTTATAAAGGCTCTCAGAGAGAATGTTGGTTGCTCGGAGGGGGCCATTAACTGGCTTCTGTCCTTTCTTTCCAACCGCCAAGCAAGAGTACACTGGGGTAACAGTTTCTCCGACCCTTGTGATATCCTATTCGGAGTACCTCAAGGGGCCAGTTTATCACCAATGTTGTTCAACATCTATATGCGCTCCTTGTGTAGCCTATTGGTGAAAGCCGGAGTGTCGTTTACAAACTACGCAGATGACACCCAGCTCATACTGGAGCTAGGGGGTAGGAATCACACCACAGACAGTGAAGTGATCACCAGGGTTCATAAGATCATTGACGACTGGATGAGGGTAAACTGGATGTGCTTGAACGACTCCAAAACTGAACTGATGTTGTTTGGCTCCAGTAGTCAGCTGGAAAAATTGGGGACAGAGTATAACACATTCCAAATCAAGAATGCCACAATTCAGGTGGTCCCTAAGGTGAAGACACTAGGGATGATGGTCGATGCTGCGGTCGACTCGCATGTGCAGACCAGTTTCCTCCAGAAAAACACAGCTTACTATCTCAGGCTGATGAAAGCCATCAAACCATTGCTGAATGAGGGAAATAGGGCAACGATAGCCATAGCCATCATCCTCTCTAGACTCGACTACGGGAATGCCCTGCTGTTGGGGGCCTCTTCCAAGGATCTCTCCAGCTGTCAGGTGATCCAAAACAAGGCGGTCAGGTTAGTAAAATATTTGAAGAGGAAAGATCATGTTACGGAAGAGAGGCTCTCTTTACACTGGCTGAGAGTAGAAGAACGTATAAAGTTCAAGGCTCTCTGCCTGGTTCACAAGTGCCTCTATGGCACAGCGCCCGCCTACCTGAAAGCGAGTGTAGTACCGTACAATCCCAGGAGAAATCTACGATCAGGGGGAAAATGCCTATTGATCGTGCCCAAGTTTAAGCTGAAAACCGGGCTGGGCAGATCTTTTCTTGTACTGGCTCCCAAATTGTGGAACAGCATCCCTGAACCCCTGAGGTTGGAAACTAATTACTCCACCTTTAGGAAGGTGCTCAAGACTCACCTTTTCAGATGAGAAATCAGGTGACGATGCCTCTCAGAGGCCTTCTGGTGGTTAGTAGACCCTTTTAAATGTCGTATGTCACGTAGTATCTGTTGCGTATGTTTAAGCGCCCTGATGCCCGTGGGCTACCGACGCTCTACTAAAACTAAATACATACATACAAATACAATCAATAATGTGGGTTCAAGTCTCTTTACCTTTACATATGACCCCTCGAGTTACCGCTGTACCTCCCTTCTTCCTCCCTTCCGATACCTCCCCTCTCCACCAACCCTCCCTTTTCCACCCTCATGGGGGCTTCAAGTCTGCTGAGGAGCACAGTTCATTTAACAGTTGACTCCAATCTGCCTCCACCCCTTACGCCAGCCCGGGGTCCCGGGTCCTCTTCAGGACTGCCCATTCCTCCAGTCCCCATCTACGGATATCTTCCATCCACTGTGTCAAGGATGGCCCTCGGGGCTTTTTCCATGCTATGGCTACCCTTCTTTTGGCCAGTTCCAGCATAAACTGGGCCAATCGTCTCCATGCTTTGTAGCGTTTCCCACCTGCCAATAGTACCCATAGGCACACTCTTGGAGTGCATTAAAAACTAGAGCCCAGTTTATTTCTTTGCTACAACTGAATGCCAGTAGTCTCTGATCAAAACACATTCCCACATGTGCCAGATCCCTGCACATCCGTCACACATCTTGGGCAGTCTGCGCTTATGGAATCATTCATTGCATGTAGTTTCACAGGTGTTACATATACTCTATGCAGGACATTATATTGTATAAACTGAAATCTAGCATTCCTCAAGGTCTTTCGGATCTGTTCACACACCTTTGCCCAATCAGCTTCTGAGATATGTTCCCTCGCATCACTTTCCCACTTGGCCTTAACTGTCAACTCTGCCACCAGGAACAACACCCCTATTGACTGATAAATGCATGAGACCATGCCCACCCTACCCTCCGGGATAGCAATGCCTGCATTGGTGGGGTCGTTGCTGACTCTTCTGGGATGTCCAGCCCACAATTTCGACAAGCGCGCCACCATTGTGCCATAGGCCAGAAATTGCCCCCTGCGAATCCCATATCACTGCCTCCATTCCTCAAACGGCTGCACCTTACATCCTTCAAATAGAGCCCCCACCAAGGCACACCCGCTATCAATCCCGAGAACCGCACCCTCCGTACCGCCGCCCAAAGCCCCTGGTCCGCACTCCACGGTAGGTCTGCTCTGTAAAGCCCTAATACCTGCTTACTCCTCAGGAGTTTCTTCCAGCTCTCCTGGACTACCTGGAAAACGTTGGTGCTCCCCCCCCCACTGCTCCCCACACTAATTCCATTGCCCATCAGTGGGCCAGAAGTTCCCCCATTGGTCCCTTAAATAACTGCCCCACTTTCCCCCCCGGGTCAGTCCACCACAGCACCGCCTGCAGCTAAGCTGCCATAAAGTATTGCTCGTAATTAGGCAAGTTTAAGCCCCCGTCTTGGCATGGGTGCTACAGCATTGCTAGAGAAACCCTCCCACTTCCTGAAGTCCACAGTAGCTTCCCCACTCTCGCATCCAACATCTTAAAGAAGACCTTTTTAATTGCATGTGGTATATTAGTAAAGTAGAAGAGGAGCCTCAGGAGGATGACCATTTTGAATAGGGCTACTCTACCCATCAGTGAAAACGGCAATCGCTTCCAAAATTGGACAGAGTCCCCTATCCCTGAGAGAGCTCTGCCCGTAGTATACCTAAATGTCTCCTCAATACTGTGAAAAATCGCACCATAAGATCAAACACAGGGCCACACGCCCCCTAAACCCGATAGAACTGATTATTTGGGAAGGTCCAAGTAAACGGGGCATCTCGAGACTGTACAAACATCCAGAGAGGACCCCCTAACTTCCTGCAGATCAGACTTCATGTCCTGATGGGAAACTGATCTAGGTCTTCAGCCGGAGGATTCTGATTGGCTGGACATCTGGGCTAGAGCCCACTCATCCTCCAGATGTGTCACAAACAATGACTGCACCCTGAAGCTGATATTCCGATGGCACTGCCCCGACCCAGATTCATCACTTTCAAGCTTCTAGCCCTCCCTCCTGTTGGCGGAATTGTGGTGAACAAGGAACTTATTTCAACATGTGGTGGAGCTGCCCCTGGGCCCGCTGATTCTGGGAATCCATTTCAAGGGTAATAAAGGACATAATGGGGTGCAAACTCCTGATCTGCCCTAAAACCATGTCGCTGGGATGCCCATTGGAGGGGATTTGTCCCAAAACGGGGCACATGCTAAACTCCTAACACAGCTCCTGCTGGTGGCACGCATCACCATAGCCTGGTGATGGAAAGCACTGGAAGGCCCAGATGTGATCCTTTGGTGGAGCAAGATTTGGGAGATATTGGTATCAGAGAAGGTAACGGCGGTGGGAGAAGGACAGCTTCACCAATTGCACGCAATTTGGTCTCCGCTTCTTGAGTTTGTTGTAAAATACCCAGCTCTGACCTTTAAGCCCCGGCTGGCCCGACTGTATTTAGGTCAGAATGATAAAAGAAGTGGTGGATGGGGCGAGGAGGAAACTAGCAGTGACACTTTGATGGAAATGGGGGCTGAGAGGGGCTGCATACGATGATCTTATCTGAATGTAGCCTATCCTTGCTATCACTGTATTGTTGCTCATTGCTTCATCTCTTTAATAAAAATTCTTTTAAAAAAATACTGTGAAAAATCTGGATGCCCAGATATCGAAATGAGTCCCCCACTCATCTGAGTACCCAGTCTGGCAGGGTCACTGGACTTCGATCGATAAGGCCCCCCAATGGAAATAACATTGACTTCTCAATATTAATACGACATCGTGACAATTTCCATAAATTACTTCGCACCTCTAGGAGGATTGGAAGGTTATCTGCTGGGTTACTCACATATAACAACAGGTAATCGGCGAATAAGGAGATCACGTCAAACCCCTCCCACCAGGATACCTGCATCCCCCATCTGCTTCCTGAGATATCTCACCATGGATTTCACTACCATTGCAAACAGTATTGGGGAGACCGGGCACCCTTGCCTCGTTCCTCTACTCAGCGTCCATCGCCGCGACACCCAGTTGTTAGTTTCACTCTGGCCATTGGCTCATTGTATAAGAGACGTAACCATCTAAACATGTTGCCCCCAAACTCATAAGCACCTGAAACTGCCATTCCCATTCCACTGAATCAAAAACCTTCATGGCATCAAAGGAGGCCACCACCATATCTTCCCGGGAACCCCTGACCTGATCCATCATGTGGTGCAACCAGAGGAGGTTCATTGTAGTGCTCTGTCCCCCTACAAACCAGTACTGATCCGGGTGAATTAGCCCTGGGGCCACCATGGACAATATAGTAGCTAACACCTTCCCCAGAATTGTGTGAACATTTAACAGTGAAATCGGCCGATAGGATGAGCATTCAAGGGGGTCCTTACAATCCTTCAATAGGATCGTTATTATCGCTTCCCTCATAGATTCCGCAAGGATCTCCGTCTCAGAGGCTTCATCGTAGACTTTCTTCAGTTGGGAGACCAATAACTCCTCGAATCTACAGTAGAACTCCACATTGCCCTCGACACCTCACAACGCCTCACATATCTCAGGTTCCCCGATTGGCAAATCTAGCTTTTCCCTGACCTCCCCTGTGAGATACGGTATTCCACTATATTTAGGAGCTCCCTTGCATCCTCCTCCAAATATGACTTTTCGCTTGTGTACAAGGATTGGTAGAAGTCTTGAAAGACTTTGTTGATTCCTGCCTGGGTGGTGGCAAATTCCCCTGAGCTTTGTCTAATTTGGGTTATGGTGTGCCGCGGTTGCTCTCGTCAGATCAGCCAGGCCAATAGTCTCCCTCTCTATGAATTCGCACATATCTTTGACAACCCCAAAATTATAAAATTGAGTCCAGAGTCTCCCAATGGGTTACCAAAGGGTCCGCTAGTTCCCCACCCTTTAAAAAAAAATAGTTTTATTAATTATATATTAAACAACACATAACTCACACTCCTGACATTTACATTCGCTTATATATCACAGTATGCATTATGTTCCCACTTCTTAATGTCTTTCCCCCCTCCCTTCCCCTTAAACTCGAGCACTTTCCTTTGTACTTCCGGTTTCTATTACTCAGGATCAGGTCTCCTCCTGGTTCTCGACTGGGTCCCCATCACTGGGGTCACTTTGGGTGCTCCCGTGTAGCGAGGCTATCATTTGTTTCCATTCCATCAGTGGTCCTACTTCTTCTCCTTCCCCCTTGCTGGCCCCCTCATACCATGCTATTGTCTCCGTGTCCACCCACTTGAGGAGGTCCTCCCACCAACTCTCCACTCTAGGTCTATGAGCAGCTTCACAGCTCATGGCGATTTTCTTCTTGCCCAGGATATATGCTAGGTCTTTCAATTACATACGTGTTTCAAGTTACGTGGCCTAGTGAATCCCCCTAGCATGCATGCACATATGGATTCTACATCTAATGTAATCCCCTTCTCAGACAGCTTAATTTTAATTTCCCCCCAAAACTTCCCGACCTCCGGGCATGCCCAGAACATGTGGATCATCCCGGCTCTCTCCTCTCCACACTTGGGGCAATTTTGTGCCTCTGCGTTTCCAAATTACGCTATCATTTGGGGGGTCATATATGCTCTGTGGGTCACATACAGTTGAATTTGTTGTAATCTGGCGTTTCTGGACACCTTCTTGTGGTATCTCTGAGCCCTCTCCCATTGTTCGTCTTGCATGGCTTCTCCTGCCTCCTCCTCCTCCCAATCCCGCCTTAGTTTGGGCGGCTCTTTTCCCACTCTCGACATTGCTAATTCGTATATCCTAGATACCTCATGCCCCCCCTCCAAGATGTCATACATTGTTTCGATAGCCATATCCGGCTGCTCCGCTAGCGCTATTTCGGACCATGTTTCCTTCACTCTTTTGACTATTCTGTTATATGCGATATGCTGTCCTAGCTGTACCCCGGTTTCATCCACTATTGTTTGGAAATCCATGGCCACCCCTTCCTGCCAGATGTCCCCCAGGATGGCCAGGCCTACTGGCTCCCAGTATTTCTGGATCGTTTTCCTTAGTTGGTCATCTGCTCCGCACAGCGCCACCAGTGGCGCCTGCGGGGAGCACGGAGCCTGGCCTCCCATGGTTCGGCACGCCTTGTGCCAGACCTCCCAGCCTAGTGACAGCAATCTCGGTCTACCCCGCATTTCTGTTTTGGGTAGCCATATTAGTTCTCGTAAGAAGTATGGGGCACTCTCTTCCTTCAGCAACCTGGATTCTGCCGTCTCATCCTCCGCCAGCCACCTGGCTACGTATTGTAGTTGCGCCGCCAGGTGATATATCTCGAAACTTGGTAAATGTATTCCCCCTCTATCATATGCATTTTGTAGTTTCCACAGGGCTACTCTGTTCCTTGTGTTGTGCCACAAGAAGCCCCTGCACAGGCCATGCAGCTTCATGAAGAAGCACCTTGGCACCATGTATGGAATGTTTGTGAAGAAGTGCCGTAGCCTGGGCAGCACCACCATTTTCAGCAGGGCTGCTCTTCCTACCATAGCCAGAGGAAGTCTAGCCCAAAAGGCAATGCTATTTTTTACACCCTCTACTGCCTTCTCCATGTTGTATTTATGCTCTGCCGCTGCCGTATGGTAAATATTGATCCCTAGGTATTTGAATGTTTCGGTCTGCCATGCTATCTGCAGGGTGGGCAGGTACGTCTGTGGGGGCCTTTGTATCTACCCAGGGGAAACATGCTTGATTTTTTGGGGTTAACAGATATCCCGGAGAAGGCCGCATTCCGTTCCATCACTTCTAAGATGTATTGCAGGTTCTCCTCCGGGTAGCGCAGGCATATGAGCATATTGTCTGCATGTAATGATATTAGATGCGGTCCCCCTTTGGTACGCACCCCTATCTCATTGTACTGTTGTCTGAGATAGATTGCTAGCGGCTCAAGTGCAAGTGTATACACCATCGGTGACCATGGACAGCCCTGCCTCGTGCCTCTACTTAATTGCCACCTCTCCGATGTAATCTTACCCGTTCTTACTCTGGCCGTGGGGGAACTCTACAACATTTGCACCCAGCGGAGGTACCCGGGCCCCATCCCGTATCCCTTCAAATCCGCCTTCAACCATGGCCATCGGACCGAGTCAAATGCCTTGACTGCATCCAATGAGACTACTGCTATTTCGTCTGGATCCCCCTCTGTCTGCACTATAATGTGGTGGAGCCTCCTATGGTTGTCGGATATGCTTCTTCCCGGAACATAACCCATTTGGTCTGGGTGTATTAGTTTATTTATCATCGGCTTAAGTCTGTTCGCGAGTACTGCCATGAGGATCTTGCTGTCTTGGTTCGGCATGGACAATGGTCTGTATGAACCACTGACCACGCCGGACTTGCCTGGCTTAAGGAGGGGAATGATCACTGCCTCTCTTAAGGATTTCGGCAGTCTCCCCTTATCTTATGCTTCGTTCAGCATGGCCAGCAACGGAGGGATGATCTCTTGTCTGTATGTTTTATAAAACTCGCTAGGAAGCCCATCTGTGCCTGGGGATTTGCATGTGGATAGTTGCTTCACCACTTCCTCTAATTCCTCCTGCCTGATCGGGGCTTCAAGGATCTCCCTATCTTCTGCGCTTAGTTGGGGCAATCCTATGTCTTCCAGGACCTCTTGCGTTTCCCTCTCCATGTCCTCCCCAGGATCTGCGCAGAGTTGTTTATAAAATGCGAGAAATCCCTCATTCACCGTTTCTTGGGTATTCCAGACCTGTCCCGCCTCTCCCACTATCTCTCTAATAGCTGGCCTGGTACCTCGTTTTTATATAGCCATGCTAGCAGCCTCCCTGGTTTATCGCCACCAGCATGTTGTCGTTCGACATATTTCTTGTAATTCAGGTTGCTGAGCCTTTCCCATAACTCCCCGCCCGCCGCTTGCAGCTGGCTCGCCCCTCCCACCTGTTCCTGCGAGGTCCCCTCTTTTCCCATTATTATTTCCAGCTTTTTTTCAATATCTTGCAGCTCTCGTTCTATATCTCTCTGAAGCCCTTCGTATTTGGAAATGGCCACCCCCCCTTATTACCACCTTGAAGGCTTCCCATAGGGTCCCCTCCGATTCCACGCTCCCTGTGTTGAGTTCAAAGTAGCTTATTATCTCTTCCCGTACATCCTCTCGGAATGTGGCGTCTCTCAGGGCCTCGGCCCTGAGTCTCTACGTTGGAAGTCTGGCTCTCGGGGGCTGATGCATCCACTCCAGAACCATAGGGGAATGGTCTGACAGTATCCTGGCTTTGTATTCCGAGCCCACCACCTCCTTAGCTATACTGGGGGTGGTGAACATATAATCTAGTCTCGTGTACAAATTATGTGGGGCCGCATAGTGAGAATAGTGTCTTGCTGTCGGATGCTGCTGCCTCCATATGTCCTCGAGCATGAAGTCCCTTAATAGGGCCCGCAGTGCTCTTGCTGCGGGTGTGGGTCTATCGAACTTCGTGTCCGATCTATCTAATTTAGGGTCTAATGTGCAGTTAAAGTCCCCCCCATATGATCGTCTCGCTCATGAGGGGGCTGATCTTTCTGTATAGCGTTTTATAGTATGCCACAGTATCTTGATTGGGGCATATGTATTTATAATGCTAATTTCCCTATTTTCTAGGAGCCATCCTTCCATCTGGCTCCACCATAGTCTGTAATATCTGGAGAGGCACCTGTGGCGCGACCCATATAATTACCCATCTGGCATATGCTGAGTATGTGGCGCCGACAGTAGTGCCCCTCCACTTTTTCCCAATTACCTCCTGCTTCTCCTTCGTAAGGTGGGTCTCTTGCAACAGGGCTATGTCTATTGTTTGCCTGCTCAAGTACATCATCACTTTATTTCTCTTCAAGTAAGTGTTAAGCCCCCTCACGTTCCAGGTTATCAATCTTAGGTCACCCATCCCCCTTACGGTCTCTCCTCCCATCCCTCCCTCCCCCCATTTCCAGCCTGAGAATACTCCTCTTGGGTTGCACGCAGAGGCGCGCGGGTACATGCTCGTTCCCCAAACGTTACCACTTCAAACTCTCTGGAGTGTCAAAAAACAGTGGGCCTCATTCCGAGGTTGGTGCTAGTCATGGCGCTATAAGCGCCATGACTGGCACCATTACCGGTACCGTGTCCGCCCTCGTTCAATGGGGACTTACCAGTCTAGTCCGACTATTGCGGGACCGGTAAGTCCACATTGAAAATGTCAATCCCCATTCCCATTGAGCCCGCATAGGGCTCAATGGGAATGGGGAGGGTGCTAATAACGGTACCGTAAATTACGGTACCATTATTAGCTCTGAAGTCCCTTTGCGGATCCCGTCCATAACACCTGGTAAAAGCAGGCGTTAAGACGGGGCCGCAAACAGACCTCGTAGTAGGGCGCAAAGGGATTACCGGCACCAATGTCCTTAACGGTGACCGGTATCCCTTTGCGCCCTACTCGGAATGAGGCCCAGTGTCCTGTTTTGTGAAAGACCTTCAGTCTTTCCGGGTGCATCAACATGTACCTATGGCCCGATTCTCGTAGCCTCCTCTTAACTGCTCCAAAGTTGAGCCGTCTGCGTTGTACCTGGACGGTATAGTCCGGGTATGCCGTTATTGATGCGGATGCCCTCTGGATTGTGCCTCCATTGCAGAAATGTTCCCCACCCTTGTCTTGTCTTGTCCGGTCCTGTCCCCATTGCCTCTTCCAGGACAGCTATCTCTCTTTACAACTTCCCTAATTTTTCCTGCAGAGATTTCCTTAGCCCTACCGTTTTAGCTATACGAGTCCCCCTGATCATGACCTTGAACACTTCCCATAAGGTTCCTCACCTTTCCACCAAACCCTCATTGATCTCGAAGAAAGCCGTCATCTCTTCCTTCAATGACTCTTGAAATGCCCCGTCCTCCAAGGCTGCAACCTGAAGTATCCAGGAGTACATTGATGGTCTTCGACCCTATACCCCCCATGTTTGTTACCAAGGCTGAATGATCCGAAAGGGTCCTACCCAGATACTCTGTTTTGCTTAATACATAACAGTGCTCTACCCCAACAACCAAGTAATCCAACTGGGAATACGTCCCATGCACCCCCGAAAGGTAGGAGTACCCCCGATCCTGCCCATGAGACCCCCTCCACAATTCCACTAGGTCTTAGTCCCCTATTATCTTCCGTAATGTGGACGCTGCCTGCTGCTTCAATGAGGCCGAGCTCCCCGCGCTATCCGAATCCGGGTCAAGCAGCTAATTAAAATCTTCACCCCATATAAACACTCCTTCACGGTACCCTCCCACCAGTCGCATCACTGAGGAGAAGTATTCCTTATCATCTACATTGGGAGCATATGAATTGACCACACAGATGTCCTTGCCTTCCAGCACCCCCTGAAGCACCACCGTCCTTCCCATCTCATCCGTGACCACGTTGCCTATCTGAAGAGGCACCCCCGCCGGCACACAAATCAACACCCCATCACGCTCCTCCCCACCATCTCCTAAGTAGATTCAGATCCTTGCGTACCATATGGGGTTCCTATATCATCGCCAGTTGTATCCCATGTCATTTCAAGAACCCCCCTTATCTCTGGCATTTCAACTTCTTACCTAGTCCCTGAATGTTCCAGGTCCCAATTCTCAGTCAATCACCCCCTATTCCGGTTGTCATCATCTCCTTCCTCCCACCCCTTTCCCGCCCCTGTGATTTCCCCTGTCCTCCTCCGAGTCACCCTCCTCCATTCCGTTAGCCCCACTTCCTCCCCTCCCATTCCTACTATTGCAGATCTCATTTGAATCGCCCTCCTCCATTCCATAAGTCTTGCTTCCAACTTCAACCAACGAGGCAACCATGCCCAACTCGTGTATATCCCCAACACCTGTCTGACCACAACATTATAATTTTCAACACTACTATCACAACTAGAAAGGCCAAACACCCTATAACAGTTCCGGCGCTACCAACCAGAACTATGAAAAACATTAACTGAAACAACATGCTACCACTCCTAAAACCCATACTGGACCTGCCACACTCTGACCTTGGCCCCTTGATATTGGTCAGCAACTACAATAAAATTATGCTTACTGCTATTGAAAAAGTAGCCCCTCTGAACATTAGGAAAGCCAAACCCACTGCACACATTAACTCTTGGTTTACCCCTGAAGTCCACACTATGCTCACAACTAAACGACTTGCAGAAAACATCTGGCTTATGTTTCCAACACCTACGAACAAAGCCCACTTCCAAACCCTAGCCAACAACTATAAAAAATAAATCATTAAAGCTAAAAGTGAAGTCTATAACAAAAGAATCTCAAATGCTGAATTCAATACCAGAGAATTATTTACAATTCTCTGTAAATTAGAATAACCAGCACAGAATCAAAAATGAACAATGGTGTTCCAACATCCAAAACGCCTTAGCTGACAAAGTGCCTTTACTACAACAAAAAATAGCCAAAAAAAATCAAACCTCTGTCTCAATCTATCTTGTTTATTATCACTTCCTTCAATGGAACTTCTCAAGGTTAATAAATCTGCTTTCACACCACTGCTCATCTCAGACACTATCAATATTATCAAAGGCCTAAAACCTTCTAGATGCAAGGGTGACACCTGCCCTGCAACCTTGGTAAAAGAATGCGCAACTGAACTTGGGATATGGGTTGTGCTGCCACTCTTCACGGGTAATATGTTGTTGGGCTGGTTCTGCCCTGTCGTTGGGACCAGTGGTTTGCCTGCGCTTTACTGTGCACTGGTACGGCAGGGTTTCAGCCATAGCCACGATTAATGACTTCGGAGGAACTATGCCGTGTTCTACTATGCGGTCACGTGATGTGCCGCACGCTATGGACGCAAATGCTCTACATAGATTGGCTGCGAATGAATCGTCCCGGACGTCTTAAACGGCGTCTACAGCGTAGGATGACTCACGCGTTCATGGATCCGGGCGGCATATCCCGCAATAGATGATGTTTCGCGTTCGGGACGACTGTGTTGACACTCGGCTATCGACTAAGTAGGTAAGTCATATCCCTTATGCCTTATGGACCTGACTATCCGTGGTCCATCGAATAACCATAATTGCTTGCATAATATTGAATATTGAGTGCTATCCTTAACGTATCGAGTTTATACCTTTCTAAGGGGAAACGAACAGTCACGACTTATACAGCAACTTGTCATGTCTCTTCCTACAGACTCTGCTTAACAATCTGTCCTACCGGGAGAGAGCTAGCTCGTCACCTCTAAAGTAAAACGTGAGCAACGCACTCTGCTGAGACACTGTTTCTTGCCATTTGGGCTTGGAGACCGGACAATTGAAAGCTAAAGATAATCAGTATCTTCTGGGTAAGGCTTAGTACAGGCTATTGCTCAGACATATATGCTACACTACCATTACAATCTATAGCTCCGCGTTAACCGTGATTTTGACTGACGCGTTTTTTTCTGACGGCACTCCTTTCAGATTGGAGGTATAACATACGCCATATGCCTGACAGATGCGAGATGACCATATGCAGTGCGGCTCCAGAATAAACAGTGCCACACTTTGAGAGTTAACAACGCACCATCAGACAGGTATTAAGACACAGCCTTTGCTGTGAACCAATATCTAGAATAAATGAAGGAGGGCGAGGCTTGGAGCAAAACAACTACAGAAAACAGAGCTGCAGCTGATGGGAACTAACCCTGTTAATACTGAGCAACTGAATTGCAGCAGAAGGGATATAACCCTGTTAATACTTGTTCATCTTTGGGATTTGCAGCAGATGGGATTCAACCCTGGTGAATACTTGTCCATTTTGGGATTTAACCCAGATATATATTTTTTGCAACAGGTTTAATTGACCAGGACCTGGAGTGCTCGCCTCTCCCTCCTTCATTTTTTCACTTAATGCTATGGGAGTCCCAGGCTCCAGAGTCAGCAGCACCGGGTTATTGTGCCCCACTTTAGAGAATCATAAAGATGGTTCTCTCCTGTTGTATAAAGCTAAACCTTTGTATGCTTTGTTGTATAAAGCTAAACCTTTGTATGCTTTCTTGTTGCTATGGTTTTCAGCTGTGTTTATGCCAAGCACATCATCTGTAATTCCAGAATGGATTTATGCCTACTGTGCCATTCTGGAATGATAGGTGCTTGGAGATGTTTACTCTGGAGTGAAGTCAGTTATACCCTGGATGCTGCCTGTGTTGGGGGTCTTAAGTGAGTTACTGAAGCTGTTCCAAATAAACTGGCTTTCACTTACCAAGTTTGTGGCTTCTTTACAATGGCGACGAGGATGGGATGTCTGTAGTGATCCCTGCAGAAGCCAAGAACCCCAACAGTGACTGGAAGTGGAGTTTGGCAGGAGCTGTCAGCAGGAGCAGCCACCATCCAGGAGGAATTGGCAGGAGCTATCAGCAGGAGCAACCACCATCCAGGAGCTGTCAGCAGGAGCAGCCACCATCCAGGAGGAATTGGCAGGAGCTATCAGCAGGAAGCTGGAAGCTGCCTGATAGTGGATGTGGCGCTGAATCAAGCCCAGCTGAATGCGGATGTGGCGCTGAATTGAGAAAGGATACTGAAACCTCGCCCAGGGCCCCCTGTGAGAAGGCGAATTAGGAGGAGCTATCAGCAGGAAGCTGGAAGATGGAAGCTGCCTGAAAGTGGATGTGGCGCTGAATCAAGCCCAGCTGAATGTGGATGTGGCGCTGAATTGAGAAAGGATACTGAAACCTCGCCCAGGGCCACCTGTGGGAAGGCGAATTAGGGGTGTATGACAAAGGGCACCACAGCTTAGTGAAGGTGCTTTCTCTGGCCCCTTAAAGGAGGAGATATTTTTGTGGTGGTGACTGGACAAGCATAGCCAAAATAGAGTGGCTATGTATGGCAACATTTGACGATATTCTAAGAATCACCATTTGACATCTTGAAAGCAAAATTGTTTTTGTTGTGTCATATACTTTGGACGCATATTAACCTGTTATTTTACGTATTGTGTTACGTAGCATTTAGAGGTTATAAATATGGCCCCTGTCTGGAGTCCCCGGTCCGCAAGTATTTATGCTCACACCAGGTCCGCCAAAAATTAAGTGGGCCCCGTGGAAGAAGGGATTCCTACATTATGTTAAAGCTACGTGTGGGAATGGAATGTCTGTAGAACGTAAAGTAGCGATGTTAATGCATTTTCTGGGGTATGAAGGTCAGAGGATATATGACACACTTCCTGATATTTCCGAATTAGATTCAGAAGGAGGAACAAATGATTTTGACCTGGCATTGACCAAACTTGATAGGCATTTTGAGTCAAAAACTAGCACGGTATTGGAGCGATATCATTTTGGCATGAGATGTCAACATGAAGGAGAAACTGTTGAAGACTATATAACTGCTTTGAGACATGTATCCCTCAATTGTAAGTTTGGTGGTGGATTAGAGGAACACATAAGAGATCAAATTATGATTCACTGCTCTAATGATAAAATACGGGAGGAAATTTGGTTAAAGGACGATCCAAACTTAGAGCAGGTCATTAGTATAGCGAAGAGAATTGAGCACACATTACAGTGTGTAGCGAAGCTGTCCCTCAAGGAAAATAAATCAGCACCAAGTGTTGAGGTACTAAGAGTTGGAGATAAGAAGGGAGGGTGCCCAAAGGAAAAGAAAAAACATAGAACCAAGCCCAATAAACATTATGAGAATACCCAAGCCAAAGGTGGGGGTGGTGAGCAGAGTAATAGGTGGTTTCAAAAGGACGCCGCTCAATTTAATGTGAAAAAGGAAGATAGGTTATGTTTTCGCGTTGGGAGCTCACAACATTTGTCTATATCTCCTATTTGCCCTGAGAGGCGAGTGAATTGTGGTTTATGTATGAAGTGGGGGCACTATCGAATTGGAGGTGGAAGGGGAACCCTCCTGATTGAAGAATATGACGGTGTGTCTTCTGAAGAAGCTGATGTTTCTGAGAATGAAATAGTTACCGTTCATATGGTAAAGTGTTCAGGTTCTGATGAGTGCGAGCATCCATCAGCATGGATAGAGGTAAATGGTCATATGGTTAAAATGCTTGCTGACTCCTGCTCCAAAATCACATTAATGTCTAAAACTGTTTTTGAGAATGTAATTGGAGGTGACGTCAGATGTTTGATTCCTTCAGATAAAATGCCTGGCGGATATAACGGAGACAAAATAGAAATTCTGGGGTGCTATGAGACAGAATTCAAATTCAAAGGGAGGTTCACACGTGGGAAAATATATGTTACCAAAAGAGGCGAAACCTTGTTAGGTTGGAAGGAACAAAGGGGTTTGGGAATCAAGTTGGATCCTAATGGTGAAGAGCAAGTCCTCAATGTGGTTAATTCTTCTGAGGTTAGTAGTGACAAAACAAAATGTGAAATGGTGACTAGATATCCTGAGGTATTTTGTAACAGAGTGGGGTGTCTCAAAGGGATGGTGCACAAGATTGAGGTGAAAGAAGGAAGCAATCCTGTTGCGTCCAAGCTCAGACCGCTGCCCCTGTCTATGCGGAATGCTGTGCGTGAGGAATTAATGAAATTGGAAAGAGAAGGAATTATTGAGCCAGCTAGGGCTGTGTAGTGGATATCTCCTGTGGTGGTGGTAAAGAAAAGAAATGAGGATTTGAGGGTATGCATTGATTTGAGGGAGCTTAATCGGTGTGTGGTAGCAGATCGCCATCCTCTTCCCAATATGGGGGAGTTATTAAGTAGGATAGGGAGTGCATAATATTTTGCAAAGCTTGACATGGCTAGTGCGTATCATCAGATAAGTTTAGATGATGAGTCACGCAGATTGACTGCTTTCATCACTTATGAGGGAATATATCAATTCAAGCGCATGCCATTTGGGCTGGTGTCAGCGTCTTCCGTATTCCAAAAGGTTATGGACAAATTGTTGAAGGATGTCGGCGGTGTATAGTGCTTTCAGGACGATGTCCTGATATGTGGGAAGGACGAGAGTGAGTTAAAAACAAGACTGGATTTAGTTCTCAAGATCTTTAAAGCAAGAGGAATAACTTTCAGTGGCGAAAAATGTGTATTTCTGACTCAAGCGGTTGATTATCTAGGTCATGAAATTTCTGAGCAGGGACTCAAACCAAAAAGGAATTTAGTGGAGTCCATTTTGAATGCACAGCCACCAAAGAATAAGACTGAGTTGAGATCATTTCTAGGTACTATTGAGTTCTATCATAGGTTTGTTGAGAACTATGCCGATTCCATAACTAAATTGAGGGCATTATTAAGGAAGGGGGCTGAGTTTGAATGGAGCAAGGAATGTGAAAAAGAATTTGAAGCAATGAAAAGAAAAATTGATATGGCAAAACCCCTATCGATGTTTGATACTAGGAAGAAAACCATTCTGGCCGTGGATGCCAGTGAGACAGGTATAGGTGTGGTGATGTTGCAGCCAGATGTTGATGGTACGGAGATGATTGTAATGCATGCATCCCGCATGTTAAGAGGTGCAGAATTGAACTATTCCGTGTTGGAAAAGGAAGCCCTGGCGTGCCATTGGGGCATTGAACGGATGAAAAATGTTGTCTGGGTCAAG
The DNA here is from genome assembly GCF_040938575.1 of Ambystoma mexicanum. Classification (NCBI taxonomy): domain Eukaryota; kingdom Metazoa; phylum Chordata; class Amphibia; order Caudata; family Ambystomatidae; genus Ambystoma; species Ambystoma mexicanum. The sequence goes on from NC_090933.1 coordinate 242,571,475, forward strand.
AGTTTACCTTGAGAACAGATCACAAACCCCTTAATGTGATTTTTGAAAGTAAAGGCCTCGACAAGGTTTCAAGGAGAGTGGCAGGCTGGGTAACCAGGCTACAGTGTCATACATTTGAAATAGAAGTAGTTGCTGGTAAAGAGAATGTGCAAGCTGATCACGCTTCGAGAGTGAAGTTGGAGAATGATGCTGGTGAAAAAGGAAGTAATGTATATGGTGAACATGAAATGGTTTTTGCAACTGTGGAGGGTATAATTCAGAAACAAGAGTGGATTCAAGTGTTAAGGGCCAATGAAATGTGGAAGCGGATTATGGTATTTGTGGCGGATGGGTGGCCAGAGAAAAGGCTACTATCAGGTGAAGAGAGGGCTATGTGGGAAGTAAGGAATGAACTATCCGTAAAAGGAGAGCTGTTGTACAGATGGGACAAGTTGGTGGTTCCTGGCAGTCTGCGGAAGAAATTGATTGATTGTGCCAATCAGGGACATATTGGCATTTGAAAAACGAAAGAAGTAATAAAAGCCGATTACTGGTGGCCAGGAATTGATCGCGAAATTGAGAAAGTGGTTGATGTGTGCAGTGACTGTACCAAATCAGGGAAGAACGTGATAGCTGTGTCCCAACCAATGGGTAAAACTACCATTCCTGATGGTGTGTGGCAAGATTTGTCCATGGATGTTCTAGGTCCTGTAGACATGGGTGCAAGTAGAGGTAGGTTCATTTTGGTGATGGTTGATACCTTTTCGAGATGGACAGAGTTTAAGATCCTGAGGGAAGTCACGTGTCAACGCATAATTGAATTCATGGAGGATGTGTTTGAAAGGGAGGGTTTGCCCAGGAGCATTCTCACGGATAATGGTCCACAATTCATGGGAAAACTATTTTTGGAGTATCTGTACAAATGTGGAATCAAACACAAAAAGACTCCTTTGTATTGTCCCCAAGCAAATGGTATGGTTGAGAGAGTAAATCGAAGTATTATGGATGCTATTCGTGGAGCTAATGCATGTAGTCTTGACAAAAAGGTTGCAGTAAGAGACAGGCTGTATGCTTTGAGGATGGCTCCGCGAGTAGAAACAGGGATTAGCTCATTTGAACTTATGAGAGGGCGAAAGGCAAATACCTGTGTTGCGCCAGCTTGGTTGGGCAGGGCGAGAGCGTCAGATGCGGTTGTGGATGATGTAAAGAAAGGGATGGAAGCCCGAAAAAACAAGTGGGTGGAAAGAGTCAATAAGAAGCACCCAAGGAGAATTTCCTTGGTCAAAGCTGGAGATTGGGTACGGATAAGGAAGGCTGTTGTTACCAAGAAAGGGGAACCGTTATACACAGAGCCTGTTAGGGTTACACAAGTCTTCAAAAACGCTGTGTGTGTAGTAAGTGGTCAAGTCTGGTCTTTGTCCAGAATCGCGAAAGTAAAATGATGTAAGTATATATCTGTTCAGTGGGTACATATCCCACAATAAAGAAATTTATTTCATAAGGGAGGGGGACGTGTTGTATAAAGCTAAACCTTTGTATGCTTTGTTGTATAAAGCTAAACCTTTGGTTGCTTTCTTGTTGCTTTGGTTTTCAGCTGTGTTTATGCCAAGCACATCACATCATCTGTAATTCCAGAATGGATTTATGCCTACTGTGCCATTCTGGAATGATAGGTGCTTGGAGATGTTTACTCTGGAGTGAAGTCAGTTATACCCTGGATGCTGCCTGTGTTGGGGGTCTTAAGTGAGTTACTGAAGCTGTTCCAAATAAACTGGCTTTCACTTACCAAGTTTGTGGCTTCTTTACATCTCTCCTCCCCCAAACTTGGGAAGGACTTGTGCTTTTGGAGGGGTGTCGGTCCCAGGTCACCTCAACTGAGAAAACTTTTTCACTACAGCTACCAGAATCCTTTGAGTCTAATCAGTAACACCCGTTAAAGAAACACAGCCTCCCTGATGATTATTTGAGATAAGAAAGCGCTTGGAGGAGAACAACTACAGAAAACAGAACTGCAGCTGATGGGATCTAACCCTGTTAATACTGAGCAACTGAATTGCAGCAGAAGGGATCTAACCCTGTTAATACTTGTTCATCTTTGGGATTTGCAGCAGATGGGATTTAACCCTGGTGAATACTTGTCCATTTTGGGATTTAACCCATATATATATTTTTTGCAACAGATTTAATTGACCAGGACCTGGAGGGCGCGCCTCGCCCGCCTTCATTTTGTTCAATATCTAGAATATCTCACCCTTAGGGGGATGAATGACCCCATCCATTACAACCTCATTATCCGGTGGTATGTGATCTTTAACCATCTCTCCTGATAGGTGCTGACCGTGTACTGCTATCGTGATGAACAAATTGGCGTAACAAGACCGACGATGCCGTATGTTTTGGACAGCCAGTAAGGTAATTCCTCCATATCCCACACTGTGTACAGTAAATCGCTTATGAAGATTGCCCTCTTGAGATGATAATACCCTGTCTTGTGAGACTTGAATGAGAACCTTTAGCAGATTTCTTTGTGCCTCATCTTCCGTCCAGTGTAATACTGTGTCTTCTCTCCAATCTCCTGAAGGTGGGATGTTACTGTCTTCTTATTTCTTTCATCCATGTGAATTGTTTAAATCCAGTTTATGATATCCCAAACCTTGGCCGTTTATCATTAACCTGATTCTTACGGGTGGAGGGGATTCAAGCAACTAATGCCATTTGAAACCATTCCAGTCTAGCTAATTGTAAGCTCTTTCGTATCTGGGACTCGATACTTTGTGTTTCCAGAGTGTTATTACATATTTGTAATACATTGTTGCCAATGGATATTTACACTCCATTTCTGTACCGCTTTCTTGTAGGGGAAGCTATCTCCTTGAGTCCTCTCTCCATAATTCCATGACACTAAAGATTGTAATCTTTCTGAACTCAACCAATCCACTTGGCTTTGATTAGACCTAACAAGCGCAAAAGTATCAAGTCACTGCTGCTGTGCAACAACTCCAACTATAAATGTGCCCCTGATGAATTTCCAAGGATTAACCCCCTGAATCGGATGAGGAAAGAAACATGTTGAGCTTTTTTTAACCATTGTTTAAATCTCTCATGTGTGAATGAATGAGCAAGAATAGATGAGTAAATGTTTTATATGAATAACGATTCGTGGCAGAGTGATTAACGGAAGTATGATTATGTGATGTTGCACTACACAAGCCACTTAACCATCGAGGCCCCCATTTTGGGATTTACCTTTGGAATTGTTTTGCACCAATTCTTTGCAGTGGTGTCCTCTCGAATATTTTACTAGCCTTCTTTTGATTATTTCTGTTAGAAGGAATTTGTACTGTTTATGTGTTTAATTTGTGAACTGCCATTTTGTATATCAATTAAAACATGTAATTGTTTTAGACTTATTAATAATGTCTCCCTTCATTATTGAATGATCAGACATGATCTGAGGACATGAGGTAGACCGTCCCGTTACTCCAAGAAAGCGGTAAACTCGGAGTCGCAAGCTTTAGTGTTTATGTTTTAAGGGTTAAGCCCTTTATTTGAGGGTTTGCTTGGGACTCCACACTTTCTCTCAACCTCTCTGTGTTTTGCTGTAGTTCTAGTACCGCCACCAGGCCGTGAGGTCTCTCTAGCTCATCCTAGAACTTCTAATTTGGTTTCTCTTGGCATTGGCCCTAATTTCCCCCATCTGTTTTGAATAAGTGACCACATTAGGAGGTTTTGACTTCTCCTTGAACAGCATTTGTATGATCCTCATATTTTTCCTGCTAACTGTCCATCCTTTTGGACTATATTGCACTTTTATACATTTAGGTGTTGCCTCCATCTCCTTAACCTAAAATACATTGTGACCAACATGGCCCTTGAAAGGTGCAAAAGTTATGATGACAAATATGTCGCAGACCTTCTGGAGAAAGCCTCATTACTAAGCGGTACATCAGATACCACTACTAATATTACTAGGTGGGACGATCTTAGTAATCTCAAAAAACGTTTAATAAGGACTGAGTTGCATGGCTCGATAATGTTGGAGTACTTACGGAAAGGGACCCTACCACAAGGCCTAGTAGTACGTAACGAGCTGAGGCTCTTCCTTGATAACCCTAATTTCGTCCTCCAGTGGAGCTATGTTGCCAACAAATGTGGCCGAGATTGGCTGATCCTCATCATCGATACAGCCACTGAAATTACCAAGAAGATCCTTGTCGATCTAAACACTCTAGAAGATGAGATCAAAAAGGACGTTCCACTAGAACTCTATGAAACGATTAGATAGCTTGATGACTGAAATGTTGTCATTTAAAGAAGACTCTTTAAAAGAACGTGTACAAAGAATGAATTTATTTATTTATTTATATTTATATAGCACGCAAGAAGCCCAGGGGCATTGAGGCGCTGTTACTTGCAATAACTTAGTTACATGGTACAGGCATGAAAGCGATTGTTAACACATTATGAATACTGCAAGATATACTGTTGTTACAGATATTGCATTGGGACGTATATTACAACATATATGATAAGTATTCGTGCTGGTGTCGGGTTTTATGTGAAGAGGGTAGTTTTCAGAGTTTTGCGGAAGATGTTGAGGGAGGCCTCCCCTCGGATAGTGGGAGGTAGGGCATTCCAGTGAGTGGGCGCTAGATAGGGGAAGCTGGATCCGCCCGCTTTTACTCTTTTTACTAGTGGCACCGAGAGCATGTTGGTGTACAGTGATCTGGTTGGCCTGGTAGTGGAGACGGGGTGGATCCTTTGAGAGAGGTATGCTGGAGCAGTGAGGTGAATGCACTTGTGGGTCAGTGTCAGGGCTTTGAATATGATCCTTTCCTTTATTGGGAGCCAGTGGGCTAGTTTTCTGGCTTCAAAGATGTGTTCTCTTTTAGCAATGCCTTGGGCTGCCCGGAGAGCATTGTTCTGTATTACTTGTAGTCTCTCTAAGTTTTTGTTGGAGGTTCCTAAAAAGAGTATGTTGCAGTAGTCTAGCCTAGAGCCGGTGATGGCTCTGGCTATGTTGGTGCAGTTCTCTTTGGAGAGAAAGGGTCTGACTGCGTTGATAAGTTTGGCATGATATGCAGCTTCTGAGGCTATTGCGCTGACTTGTCTATCCATGGATAGGCTGGAGTCCAGGTAGACTCCCAGAGTTTTGACAGAGTCGGAGACCGGAATTTTAATGGAGTCAATGGTGAAGTGGCTGAATTGGGCGTCTAGATTTTTTAGTGTGTCGGGGGAACCTACCAGGAGGAGTTCTGTCTTGTCAGAGTTGAGGCACAGACCGTTGTCTGCCATCCAGGCTTGGATGGTGTTGTAGAGGTTGTTGAGGGTCAGGGAGTCAGTGTCATAGTTCCCTGTGAGAGTGAGGAGGATCTGCGTGTCGTCGGCGTAGTTGGTGTAGGATATGCCCATAGCGTCGAGGCTGAGGAAGAGGGGTCGTGTGAAGATGTTGTATAGGGTGGGGGAGAGACAGGAGCCTTGGGGTACACCACAAAGTATAATGGTTGGTGATGCGGCGGCTAGGTCAGAGAATACTTGCATGGTTCTGTCTTGTAAGAAAGAGGTGATCCAGGCTGTGGCCTCTGGGGAGAATTTGGCAGTGGAGGAAAGGTGGTGGCATAAGACACTATGATCCACGAGGTCGAAGGCCGCGGATAGGTCAAGGAGTAGGAGAAGTGCTGGTTTACCCAAGTCTCTAGCATCGTCCATCTGGTTTTTCAGGTCAAGTAGGGCGGTTTCGGTCCCGTGTCTGGGGCGGAAGCCAGATTGGCGGAGTCCAAGGAGTTTGTTCTCTTCAATGAAGTGCTGGACCTGCAGGTAGGCTGCTTTGTCCAATATTTTGAGGAGGAATGGGACAGTGGTGATGGGTCTGTAGTTGTTGGGGGAGGTGGGATCGAGAGTTGGCTTTTTCAAAAGAGGGCGTACCCAAGCTTCCTTGAGGGAGGCGGGGACTTTCCCTGTGGTAAAGGAGGCATTCACAAAGGCTGTTAGGAAGGGAGCTAGCGCTTCCGTGCAGTCTTTGATAATGGAGGCTGGGCATGCATCACCTTTGCATTTAGAGGGTTTGATGTTCCTCATTATGTTGATGATGTCTTTTTCCTGAATGGGTTTGAAGGAGAAGGGTAGGGGGGGATCCGGGGCAGGTGGTGGGATGGGGATATGCCTATTGGGTAAGGCTTGTTTAGTGGCTAGTATTTTGTTTTTGAGGAGGCTTAATTTGGTTAGCATGGCCGTTTGTATTTCATCACACCAGTCTTTGTCTATGATGAAATTCTGGGGGGCGGGAGTGGGTGTCTCGAGCTCCCTGAAAATGGCGAAGATTTCTTTTGTGCTAGATTGGGCTTCCGAGATTCTGTATTCAAAGGATTTGGCCTTTGCTTGGGTGATTGCCTTTTTGTATTTGGTGGATAGGGCTTTAAAGATCATCTTGTCTTTTTCAGAGTGGGACTTTTGCCACTGTGTGAGTGCGGCTTTTTTATCATTTCGGAGTGTGAGGAGGTCAGGGGTGAACCAAGAGTTGGAGTGGGTAGTGGGTTTGGATTTGCGAGGTTTGAGAGGGGCAATGGAGTTGATAGCTGCTTTAATGGCAACATCATAGGTTGTTGTGAGTGTTTCTGGTCTGATGGAAAAGGTGGTCTGAAGGCTGGGCCTTGGAGGAAGGGCAGTAGCCTTTCCTTCGTGAGCTGGCGGGAGCTTCTGGCGAGGCAGGGTGGGAGCGGTTGAGGTGAGGGGGCAGCAGGGGAGCTAGTGGTGAGGATGCTAAAGGTGATGATGTGGTGGTCAGACCATGGGGTGGGATTGTTTCCTGTGATAATGAGTGGGCAGTTGTGCTGTGCTATCCAGTCAAGTGTTCTGCCCTGGGTGTGAGTTGGGCTCAGGATGGTGTTCTTGTAGCCTAGAGCATTGAGGGCAGAGTCAAGGGATTTGGCTGCTACGTCCTTGCTATCCCGGAGCCCTAGGTTGACATCCCCAAGGAGAATGGCTTTAGACTGTTTTTTGAGGTTGTCAGAGAGGAGGTGGATGAGAGAGGCTTGAAAGTCTCCTGTTGGGCCTGGAGGGCGGTAGACAGTGTGTACAGTAATGGTGCAGTGGAGAGAGAGGGTTATTTTGACTTGGATGTAGTCGCTGTTGTTGTTGGTCAGGGATTTCTCTACCTTTCTGATAGAGAGGCAGTCTTTGGCAATAATTGCTACACCTCCACCTTTGGAGAGGCGATCTTGTCTAGTAATGGAATAGCCAGGGGGTAGGGCGAGGGAGAGCGCGGGGCCGGAGGCCTCATGTAGCCATGTTTCTGAGATCATGAGTAGATCCAAGTCCTGGGAGGTTAGGAGGTTGTGGATGTCTAGAGCGTGGGCATTGATGGACCTAGCGTTAATCATGGCACATTTCAGGTGTGGTTCAGTAGTGGCGGGGGGGGGTTCATGATGAAAGAGGGTGAGGTGGAGGGGGGGCTGCGCTCTGGGTGTTAGGGGAGATACACAACACAGATTTGATACTGGGGGTTCATTTTCAGAGGTAGTGGACACATGTGGCATAGCATTTGGCACAATAGCATTCAAAATGGTGGTAGAAGAATTGCATACCGCAGGTTTTACACTGGGGGGCTCATTTTCAGAGGTAGTGGACACATGTGGCATAGCATTTGGCACAATAGCATTCAAAATGGTGGTAGAAGAATTGCATACCGCAGGTTTTACACTGGGGGGCTCATTTTCAGAGGTAGTGGACACATGTGGCATAGCAGTTGGCACAATAGCATTCAAAATGGTGGTAGAAGAATTGCATACCGCAGGTTTTACACTGGGGGGCTCATTTTCAGAGGTAGTGGACACATGTGGCATAGCAGTTGGCACAATAGCATTCAAAATGGTGGTAGAAGAATTGCATACCGCAGATTTTACGCTGGGGGGCTCATTTTCAGAGATGGTGGACACACTTGTAGTCACATTCGTTATGGGGGCAGTACAGTAATACGAAGAGTTAAGTACTTTGTTGGTCGCTGTGTTGGTAGTACATGTAGTGGATGCAGGCTTTGAGGTTTTGCGGGGGAGCCTGGCCTTATCAGCGAGTATAGAGGGTTGTACAGTGCGTGAGCATAGCCGTGTATTACGGGTGCTCGTGGGGATGGGCTGAGAGTTGATGTCGGTTTGCAATGTACGTGCGCGCAACCTGATGCGCCTTGAGGTACAGCATTGGATAGGGAGAAGCTTGCAGGGGTGGTGCTTCTTACCTTCTAGGCCCGGTATCGGAATTGGGCACACGGCAGACGAGCAGCGAAGAGCTGCAAAGAGCACAGGAGGCCTTTTCTCCTGGCCTTCTCTCGTCGGCTTCGCCTCTCGGCCCTCTCCCCCTCCATTTAAAGCAGGAGGGGAGGGGCGGGCGGGCCGACGTAGCAAATCAGGACCTTGGGCTGCGGCGGTGAACTTCGTGGCTCCAGCTGATCCTGTTGTTGTAGCTGGAGTCATGGAGATGCAGGCATCCATCTTAGATGGGACTGAGACGGCTGAACACGCGGCCGTGGGCGGGCTGGAGCAGCAGCCTGCTCCGAAAGAAAAGTAAACAGCTGATCTGGATTCCAGCTGGTGGGGGCGGAGAAGTGCTCGCAGCGGAGCTGCAAAGAGCACAGGAGGCCTTTTCTCCTGGCCTTCTCTCGTCGGCTTCGCCTCTCGGCCCTCTCCCCCTCCATTTAAAGCAGGAGGGGAGGGGCGGGCGGGCTGACGTAGCAAATCAGGACCTTGGGCTGCGGCGGTGAACTTCGTGGCTCCAGCTGATCCTGTTGTTGTAGCTGGAGTCATGGAGATGCAGGCATCCATCTTAGATGGGACTGAGACGGCTGAACACGCGGCCGTGGGCGGGCTGGAGCAGCAGCCTGCTCCGAAAGAAAAGTAAACAGCTGATCTGGATTCCAGCTGGTGGGGGCGGAGAAGTGCTCGCAGCGGAGCTGCAAAGTGCACAGGAGGCCTTTTCTCCTGGCCTTCTCTCGTCGGCTTCCTGGGTGCCAGAGAGTCTAGGGTGGTGTGAATGCCTGGGACCACCGTGGTCCGTGATAGGTCCACTTATGGTGTGAGTGTTGATGAGCGGATCTCCCATTGGGTCCCCTCCGTTTTGCCGCGAAGGGAACCGTGGATAAGAGGGGGCTGGAAACACCACTACCATGTCGATCTCCTGAGTTCTCACGAACGAAGGAATACAGGAGCCAAGTATCCTGCAACCAAGAGGCTGGACCGAGGAATCGCTGGTGACCCGCTGAAGGACTGCTCCTCTGCACTGCTGTCGCCTTGTGAAACCCTTTTCCCCTTTGATCGAACCAGAAGGCCTGTACTGGTACTTCGACCCTTGGAATAGCGGGAACAGCTATTCTCGGCATCTTCACCATCTCCTGCTAGTAAGCCTTCAGAAGCGTCTCTGGGCCATCCAGCTGACTGACCAGCTTACACAGGAGTCTTGCTCTGTAACCGCCGCCAGGTTGTGTAGTATTCCGAGTCCTTGTCACTCTCACACGCTTCGTACACTTGGCGTTCCCAGGTCTGAAGTGAGTAGTGTACATTTGGCTCAGATACACACGGCCGCTCCGTTGCCCTGCTGTGGTAACCAACTGTGCGGGTTTTTTCGATTGGGACGTCTTTTACTCAACTCTGCTGCTGCAGACTCAACACGACGATGAGACGTTCCCTGCTCTTCTGAACCTGCCAGCGACTGAAACTGACGCGGAGAAGCCTGGGTCTGCTTGCATCGCGGACCGGTGAGTAGCATAGCTAGGAACTGGTCGCCCTCCTGCAGGAGCCCATAGCTTTTCCCCGCTGTGTCAAAACAGCACCCTTTTCCGTACTCGTGCTCTGCTTCTGCCCACAGTGGAGGCTGCGCTTGAGTCACGGAACTTGTTCTTCTTCATTTGTGCACTAAACTGAACTGCCTGATTCCGTTCGAAGAGACTCCCCTTTTGCCCGTTGGCACCAGCGTGTGCAGGTACTTTTGAGCACAAGGCTCCACTCTTCGCAGGGCTCGGACTTCCTTTTAGTTAGGTGCCTCTGAAGGCGGACTGGGTCTAAGCATTATTTCGCACTGCCTGTTTTCCTTCCCTTTTAGGTGGACTACACATTTCGTGCATCTAACGCTTGAGACTTGTTGTATTTGTATATATATTGTATTGGTATGGTATGTGTTGGTTTACTAGAGTTATATTGTAATTTTCTCGCTACGATCATTGTTTTAAAGGCCTTGGAATAAATGTGTATATATTTTTAATAGAACACCTGTTTGGAGTAGTTTGTAAGTGTTCTTGCTTTGTGTGCTCATTGCGGGCTTTCAGTCACCCTCACCCCTCTTGAGACCTAGTCTTGACCGCCGCGATCGCTACCTTGATTGGTCTGGCTCGTCCAGAGGTTACCCTGTTCCAAGTAATTAGGTTGGCCTTCTGAAATTGTGCGCCACCAGGACAGAGTTCAGAAATCCGTCTTAACAAATTAAAGATCTTGTGAATTTCGGTCACGAAAAAGCGTTCCCATACACTCAAGAAAACTATCAATTGGAACGCCAACAGTCAGCCTCCACCTCAAGCAACACACGAGGTCAGAGGAAAGTGGCCTTCGCTAATACTTATTTCAGTTCTAGTGATGGTAGCATACACAGCTCTGCACCTGCGAATCGTGGCAGATCCAATGTTCGCAAACAAAACAGAGGTAATAACTCTAGAGGCAGAAACAATTCGAATCAAGGTCAAACAAGAGGCAATTCCGCTAACAGGGGTAATGGCCAACCTTTTTTAGAAAGGAGTCCGGAGGCCTGGGACCTAGAGCTCAGAGTGACGAGTAGTATGCAGGCATTGTGGTAAACCTCTCCTCATATATACCTACTCAACTACTCAAACTGAAATGACAGACCTCAAAAGGGAAATGGGTTTTGTTTCCACCAACCTACATAATCCACTTCAGTTTCGACAAGAATTTTGTTTACTGATGAGGAAGATTCACCTACATCAATTTTTTCAGAATAATGTCTACGATACAGAACCCTCGGAATCAGGTCTTCAGAACAAATCCAACTTTTGCATTCCGAGTTGCGCATATAGCCCAGAGGCCAGGGTTTTTGAGACTAGGGTACTTAAAGACCTAGAGAAATTAGAACAGTCTAAGACAAATTCGATCTTCCATAATACCAGCAACGCTGAAAATACAGCGATGAATAATCTTCTGAATAATCAGGAAATAGTTATCCGCAAAGCAGACAAAGGCGGTGCTATAGTACTCCTGAATTGGGAAGACTATGCACTAGAATGCAATCAGCAACTTTTGGATCTAACGTGTTACTGGTCTCTTAAAAAAGATCCCACGCCTTAGCGAGGATTATTTCCAATAAAATCACAAAAGCGGAAGAAAGAGGCTGGATTACAGGGAAAGAAGCAGACTTCCTGGTTAAGGATAGACCCTTAATCCCTCAATTCTATGTGCTCCCGAAAATTCACAAATCTTTGATTAAGCCACCAGGGTGACCTATTGTGTCAGGGGTGAATTCAGTCCTAGAACCTTTGTCTCGTTTAGTCGACAAGTTTTTACAACGGTTAGTGAAATAAATGGCTTCATATGTCCAGGACACGACACAGATTATCGTGGAAGTAGAAGGAATACCTTTTGACCCTCTAACTGAAATACTCCTAAATCTAGATGTGGTGGCTCTTCATACCAACATACCCTAACAGGCCTCACTGGAGATGCTAGAGGAGAAACTATTAAAGGACCATATCACCATAAAAACACCCATATCATTTATCCTATGGTGTGCTGAAATGGCCTTGATGGAGAATTATTTTCACTTCAATGACACTCCTTTAAACAAATCCAGGGCACAGCCATGGGAGCTACACTAGTGCCTAGTGTAGCTAATTTACATATGGAGTTCTTTGAAGTCAGCACCATCATGACTAATACTAACCCTTTCCATGATAACATCAGGTTGTGGTGTTGCTACATCGATGACAGTTTTGTCATTTGGAAAGGTACCTCAAAACAACTGGATGAGTTTTTAGGGTGGATTAAACAACAAAATGATTTCCTTAAATTCACTTCCAAATACAGCAATCAAGCGGTCGATTTTCTGGACATCACAATCCTGTCCGACAGTATTCTGAAAGTACTATTTGTAAAGCCATACAATAAACCCACTGATAAGAATTCGGTTTTACATTATGACAGTTTCCATCCGAAGCATGTACGAGACAATCTTCCACTAGGACAGTTCCTAAGGCTCAAGAGGAATAGCTCGAGAAGATCCGACTTTAAAGTAGAAGCCAACAACATGCAAGAACGCCTGCTGAAAAGAGGCTACCAGAGAAAAACTGTTAATATCACTCTGAAAAGAGCTGAGAATAACAACAGAGATTTGCTTCTCGAATACAAGCAACAGAGATCTGGGAAGACCGAGACAGACCGTATGGTGTTTGTAAACACCTACAGCCATATGTCGAATATAATCAAGAAACTGGTCTGCAAACATTGGAATACCTTGGAGAAGGGTCCTAACCCCATTCCTGGACCGATCATAGCTTTTAAACGAAGCCGGAACATCAAGGAATAAATCACCCGGAATGATGTGACATCCAGACTAACTATTCCCCCCACATTGACACAACTATGGGGCTTACAGGAAGTACCATGTCATTTCCCGTGTGGTTCATGCACTTGTTGTGCATTCACAAAGAAAAGTTCTTCAATAGATATTGGATTAAGAACACCATGGCTACAGAAGACCCTTACAAATTGTAATACAAGCTGGGTAATCTATGCGATCTGGTGCCCGTGCACCAAGCTTTACATAGGCAAAACAGAAAGAAAAGTCAAGCTACGCATAGGGGAGCATCGGAGTTGCATATAAAAATCGGACTAGAAATGCCCCTCTTGTAGATCATTGGATAGAAAGTATCCACCGGATTCAGGATCTGTCTTGGTCGATAATTTATAAACTAAAGCCGAGTAATGACACTAATCGGGACAGACTGGTTCTGTCCAAGAAAGAACGCAGGTTTATTTTCTTGACCAAAAGTATGGAAAGAGGCCTGAACGAGAAAATGGACTGGGTTTTGTAGTCCTTGGTGCAGATATTAATGCGAGTCATGATTATAACGTTTTGGTCTGTGTTTTTTCAGCTTGGTTAACAGATAGCCACACTTGTGAAATGACATAGAACACCCATAAAGATGTTCACTCCCTATCCCTTACCTTTCGAGCCGGGATATGGGATGTGCTGCCACGCTTTGCGGGTAATATGTTGTTGGGTTGATTCTGCCCTGTCATTGGGACTAGTGGTTTGCCTGCGCTTTACTGTGCACTGGTACGGCAAAGTTTCAACCATAGCCACGACTAATGACTTCGGAGGAACTATGCCCTGTTCTACTTTGCGGTCATGTGATGTGCCGCACGCTATGGACGCAAACGCTCTACATGGATTGGCTGCGAATGAACCGTCCCGGACGTCTTAAACGCTGTCTACAGTATAGGATGAACTTACGCGTTCATGGATCCGGGAGGCAGATCCCGCAATAGACGACATTTCACGTTCGGGATGACTGTGTTGACACTCAGCTATCGACTAAGTAGGTAAGTCGTATCCCTTATGCCTTATAGACCTGACTATCCGTGGTCCTTCGAATAACCATAATTACTTGCGTAATATTGAGTGCTGTCCTTAACATACCTGTGTCGAGTTTATACCTTCCTAAGGGGAAACGAACAGTCACGACTTATACAGCAACTTGTCATGTCGCTCCCTATAGACTCTGCTTAACAATCTGTCCTACCAGGAGAGAGCTAGCTCGTCACCTCTAAAGTAAAACGTGAGCAACACACTCTGCTGAGACGCTGTATCTTGCCATTTGGGCTTGGAGACCGTACAATTGAAAGCTAAAGATAATCAGTATCTTCTGGGTTGGGTTAGTACAGGCTATTGCTCAGATATATATGCTACACTACCATTACAATCTATAGCTCCGCGTTAACCATGATTTTGACTGACGGCACTCCTTTCAGATTGGAGGTATAACATACGCCATATGCCTGACAGATGCAAGATGACCATATGCAGTGCGGCTCCAGAATAAACAGTGCCACACTTTGAGAGTTAACAACGCACCATCAGGCAGGTATTAAGACACAACCTTCGCTGTGAACCAATATCTAGAATATCTCACCCTTAGGGGGATGAATGACCCCATCCATTATAACCTCATTATTCGGTGGTATGTGATCTTTTACCTTCTCTCCTGATAGGTGCTGACCGTGTACCGCTATCGTGATGAACAAATTGGCGTAACAAGACCGACGATGCCGTATGTTTTGGACAGCCAGTAAGGTAATTCCTCCCTATGCCACACTGTGTACAGTAAATCCCTTACGAAGACTGCCCTCTTGAGATGGTAATACCCTGCCTTGTGACACTTGAATGAGAACCTTTAGCAGATTTTTTTTGTGCCTTATCTTCCATCCAGTGTAATACTGTGTCTTCTCTCCGAGCTCCTGAAAGAAGGGATGTTACTGTCTTCTTATTTTGTTTGTCTGTGTGAATTGTTTAAGTCCAGTTTCAGATATCCCAAACCTTGGCCGTTTATCATTAACCGGATTCTTACGGGTGGAGGGGATTCGGGCAACTAATGCCATTTGAAACCGTTCCAGTCTAGCTAATTGTAAGCTCTTTCGTATCTTGGACTCAATACTTTGTGTTTCCAGAGTGTTATTACATATTTGTAATACATTGTTGATAATGAATATTTACACTCCATTTCTGTAACGCTTTCTGGTAGGGGAAGCTATCTCCTGGAGTCCTCTCTCCATAATTCCATGACACTAAAGATTGGAATCTTTCTTAACTCAACCAATCCACTTGGGCTTTGATTAGACCTAACAAGCGCAAAAGTATCAAGTCACTGCTGCTGTGCAACAACTCCAACTATAAATGTGCCCCTGATGAATTTCTAAGGATTAACCCCCTTAATAGGATGAGGAAAGAAATATGTTGGGCTTTTTTTTACCATTGTTTAAATCTCTCATGTGTGAATGAATGAGCAAGAATATTTGAGTAAATGTTTAGTATGAATGACAATTAGTGGAAGAGTGATTAACGGAAGTATGATTATGTGATGTTGCACTACACAAGCAACTTAACCATGGAGGCCCCCATTCTGGGATTTACCTTTGGAATTGTTTTGCACCAATTTTTGCAGTGATGTTCTCTCGAATATTTTACTAGCCTTCTTTTGATTATTTCTGTTAGAAGGAATTTGTACTGTTTATGTGTTTAATTTGTGAACTGCACTTTTGTATAATATCAATTAAAATATGTCATTGTTTTAGACTTATTAATAATGTCTCCCTTCATTATTGAATGATCAGACATGATTTGAGGACATGAGGTAGTCCGTCCTGTTACTCCAAGAAAGCGGTAAACTCGGAGTCACAAGCTTTAGTGTTTATGTTTTAAGGGTTAAGCCCTTTATTTGAGGGTTTGCTTGGGACTCCACACTTTCTCTCAACCTCTCTGTGTTTTGCTGCAACTGAACTTGCACCTTTCATCACCAGCCTTATTAACAGCTCCTTTTCTACCAACTTTGTCCCGGAAGACCTAAAAATAGCCTGGGGTCTACCTTTACTGAAAAAACCCACACTATACCCGAACACCCACACTAATTTCCACCCTATCACCACTGTAACGTTCCTATTAAAAAATCCTGGACGGTGCAGCTTATCTGCAGATTCAAATATTTCTGGAATGTAACACTCTCTTGGGCCTATCAGGATTCAAACCAGGCCACGGAACAGAAACAGCTTTACTAGATTTGAAAACACAAATGGACCAATATATAGACAAAGGCAACCTGTGCATCCTCCTTCTACTAGACCGCTCTGCCGTTTTTGATTTGGCCAATCACAATATTCTGTGCCAACATCTTGATACTGCTGCTCACTTCTCTCCCAAAGTCATTAAATGGATGAAATCCTTTCTCTCTAACTGGACCATGAGGGTCTTTTTGGATACAGCAGCAGCCCCTCCTGTCTTGTAACCTGTGGTGTTCCACAAGGATCCTGTGTGTCGCTGACACTATACAATGCATTCACCAAACTATTATTCGATAAGCTTGACAAAATGGGCATCACTTATACAAATTATGCGGATGATACTCAAATACTTATCCCAATTACTGGATGTTATGACACAGACTCCAAAAACGTAAACAAAATCTACCTTGCAATCCAGGCTTGGATGGCCCTCAACAAACTGTGTCTCAACAATGACAAGACCGAGCTGATTCTAATTGGAAACAAAACCCAACTAAATAATCTCCCACAAGGTTATAAATAATTCAACATTGATGGCAACACTACCATGGTTGCTAACAAAATAAACAAATACTCTTGGGGTCTACATTGACTCTTCCCTCAATAAACAGGTCAACTCCATAGTCTCCTCTGCTGCCTACACATCTAAATTGATTAGAGCCAGAAGGCCATTCCTTTCCCCGCACAACTCCATCACCCTGGCCAGGGCCCAGATACTCTCTAGGATCGATTATTGTAATTCAGTATTTAGATACATTTTTTAAAAAATTACAAATTGTACAAAACAACGCTATCACTGATCACCATACCTAGATACAGAAGGCAGAAAGTGGGAGGCTTAAGCTTTCCAGTGATTGCACTCAAAATGTGGAACGCACTCCCTACAAACTTAGAAATGACACATTTTATTGGTCTTTCAGAAAAAAACCTAAAAACCTTGGTGGCATGGTGGAACCGTCTCATCACAGGAGCCCAAACTAGACGGCTAATACCAACGGCAAAATTCCTAAGTATCACCATGGAAAAGGTCAATCAACTTCAACTGCAACCCCAACAACCCCAACAGGAAAACTAAGTTAGAAGATGACCTCAAAATTTTATCTCTTCACGGCATCTGTGTTAACCCTACTAGTCACGTAAAGCGCCCAACATATCCTACCCTTCGAAACTTCACAAACTTTTTCTTCTGTGTATCTACGAAAACGTCTTTGTAAAAATCTAAAAAGATTATATACAAAAGAAAACCATAAAAAACCCAAAAAACCTTACTATTTAGGTTTGACCACCCCATGCAGTCACCTTGTCATGTAGCCCTCAGTGCCAATACTGATGACCCCAATATCACTATGACAAACATGAATATACTCAACCAATGCAACAATAGTTATCTACTGAATGTAAGTTTTTTTTAATGTGCAACTGATGACTTCACTATGTAAATGTATTTCTTTCTTTTGCAACCTTAATCAAGTGTTTTTTTTAATATGCAACTGATGACTTCACTACTATGTAAATGCATGTCTTTCTTTTGTAACCTTAATCAAGTGTAACCAACTTCTTAAGTACCAGCGCCTAGTTGCCTTTGCGTGCTCTAAAAATGTATAAATAAATAACCCCCCCCACTGTCTCTCTTCCCAGCACCCTCCCCTTGCATCCTCCCCCTGTCTCCCTCCACTTCCTCATTCGACCCGTCTAACCCCCAACTAGTTCCCTGTCTCCCCTCTCTTCCCTCAAGTTCCCCAACTCCTTCCCCTCGTGGCCCCTCCCTTCCCCGGACCCTCCCCCAACTGTGGTCCGTGTCCCCCCTCCCAACTATGGACCTTGACCGGTCTCGCACACCCCCCATCTCCAGTGGCTGACCGGTCATCAGTCCAAGGGTGCCCACCTGACGCCCACTTACCCTCGTCCTTAAGGACATATCTTGCCTACATACAATCTTAAACTGGTGCACCATCCCTTTCCAGCTCCCCACTGACCCTTCCCAGTTTTCAGCCACCCTTCTTGATCACCCGACTGTTGAGCTTCTTCCACCCCTTCCCTCTGAGCCCTTGGCCCTTGATGCTGCGTCTCTAGCCACGCCCAAAACTCCTGTGGTGTACCAAAGAACCATGAATAACCTTCAATTTGGCCGGGAAGAACATCATATATTTAACATATATTTAACATTTAGTTCTCTGAGACGGAGCTGGACTCCATCATAAGTTTTTCTCTGGCACTGCACATCCAATGTGAAGTCCCGAAAAATCTGTAGCTTCGTATTCCCCACTTCGAAGTAGCCCACCCTTCGGGATTCTTGCGAAATGGCGTCCCTATCTCTGAAATTCAGAATCTTTGCCACTATGACCCCTTGGTGGTCCTCCCGGGGGCGGCACTCTGGCCAGCACCCTATGTGCGTGCTCCACCATGAAACGTTTTGATAGTTCCTTCCCCCTCAGGGTCTCCAGTGTGAGCTATTCCACAAAAAATGTTGCATCGCTGCAATCGCCCTTCCGCGTCCTCCGCTCTAGACGCCGAAGTTCTGGTTGCTCCAACCAGGCCTGCCACCTGATTCTTGAGTAGCTGTAGACCATCCTCCATGCTACTAACTCTCTGCTCCACTTCAGTAACTCTTTCGCACACCTTCCGTAAGTCCGCCCTCACCAGGGACACATCCACGCCCACCTCTTTGATACTCCCTTCCAGGGAGGTTATTGTTGCTTGAATTGCTTCCATCAGGGCATTCAGAGTCACCCCACCCAAGCCCCCTCCACCAGCACATTCCCCGTCCTGGCCCGCCTCCTCATTCTTCTGCTGTTTTTTGGTCGGTCTGTATACCTGTCCATCCTCTGCTGGCCCTTTACTATCGTCCCCGTTTCCAGGTAGCTCAGCCTTCGCTCGTGCCCCTTCCTTGGAGCTAGGCTGCCAGGAGGCTCACCCCTTTCCCACTGATGTTCACTTCCCTCCAGAAAAAGCGCCCACAACAGACTCCCTGTGCCTCCTATAGGCTTTCAATTGGGTGGATTCCCATGCCTTCCTCTCCTTGGGGTTTCCTGCTCCCTATTGCCCGGCTGCGTGCCCCTTTACCTCCTCCTGTTGTTTCCTCCTATCATCCAGGTACTGGAAGGCTGCTCTTCGAGTAAATTTCCCATGTCCCTGACACCATGTGTCACACACTGTCTGCCCCCATGGGCTCCACTGACCGATCGCCACTTATATTAATGGAGCGGGGTTCCTCTTAACTTTGTTGTGAAATTGAGGGAGGGATCAGACAGGGGGTTGATCTCGCTCCCATCCTCAGTCCGGCTCTACGCTGCCCCCCGGCTGTCCTTCTCTGTAGGTGCTGTCCCTGGCACCTTACTGCTCACCGTTCCTCCTTTTAATCCAGCCCGTCTCGGCCCTTGTGATATTGCAGGAACTCAATCAGCCCCCGACGATCCCTGCTCCCCTTACTCCTTCTCCACCGCTGTCTGCTAGAGTCGCCTCTGTAGTCAGGCAGCATCTCCTCCACCACCCGATCAAGCGGCGCTTCACGTCTACCGTGCCTGCTCCGCTCCAGCTTCCACGGACACTACCGTAATACATTTGGCGCACAACTCCTACGGCTCAGTCTGTATCCCCGCCGGGGTCCAACACCTTTAGGCCAACAGCAGTCTGTTTCTTCTCCGGATCATGCCTCTCCCCCTCCAGGGGCGGCGGTGCTGCGTGTCTCCACTCTCACAGGCACACTTCTACCTCTTGACAGGCACACCACCACTTAACCTCGGGCTAATTCCCTGCTGGGGTTCACTCTCACTGACACACGTATAGCTCTTGCCAGGCACGCCGCCTCTTAACCTCGGGCTAATTCTCTGCTGGGGTTCACCACCTTCAGGCCGGGAGCCCGCACTCGGCTCCGGCGGCCATCTTCTTTTCGGTCCGCGCTTCTGCGGGTCTCTCGTTTCGGGGCTGTGCCTCGCTGCACTTTGCCCTCAAATCTGCACCCCAGTCTTCCCTCACCATTCCCTGGGTCAAGACTAGGTCGGGAGATTGTCTCTGTGAATTCCAAGCAGGATTTCAAGCAGGATTTTCATGGGCGGTCTGGGCGCCACAGTGAGCTTCATGCTCTGCTTCATGCTGCCGGCAACGCCGACTTCAAGGTTTGCTTAGTTACCGCCTGTCATAGTCTATGATGTGCATATTATTTATTTATTTGTTAGGGGCCGAAACCCTGCAGGCATCGGGGCGCCATGACATTCACACAAAGTACAACCATCAACGACAAGACAATGGACAGTGGGGATTAGAGGAGGGGAAATCACACAAAGAGGTATGTTTTCAAGGTTTTTCTGAAAATGGTCAGGGTTGCCTCTGATCTCAGTGAAGAGGGAAGTGAGTTCTAGAAGGTTGCTGCTCTGACTGGGAAGGATCTTCCCCATTCATAGGTGTACTTATACCCAGGGCAGATAATATGCCTTTTGTTGGAGGAGCGCAGGGTTCTGGTTGGGCAGCACTGTGGAATAGAAATGTTTAAGTAAGTTGGGGGCTTGTCCAAAAAAAGACACTTGTGCAGCAAGGTTCCTGTCTTGAACAAAATCTTTTCCTTGATAGGGAGCCAATGAAGATTTTGTCGATGCTCTGAGATGTGTGCACACTTTGAGCCACTTTTAACCATGCGTAGTGCGTCGTTTTGCAAAACGTGACTTTATTTAGGCTAGACCTTGAAGCTCCAATCAGCAAGGCCTTACAATAGTCTAGCCTGGAGATGATGGTTGCTTGAGCTATAGTAGCACGGTTCCCTTCAGAGATGTAGGGGCAAATATTTCTCAGGAGATGGAGATGGTAATTACAGTTTTGACTCAACTGATTAACATGTGCCTCAGAGTGCAAACTGGGCTTCACCTGGACTACCACAGTCTTTACTTTGGTTTGAACCGGTATGATGATGTTACCAATTGTAAAGCTTTTAAAGGACACGTTCAGTTCGGGCTGAAATAAGGATCACTGTTTTATTGCCATTGAGACAAAGCCAATTGGACGAAATCCAAAGTTCTATCTGCTGGTAAATGTTAGTAAGAGATTTGTTTTCAGTCGAATCGTTCCTTCTATAAACAGTTGGTCATCTAAATGAAACTTTGACATCCTTGAAATGCAGAAACTCAGAGCCCTTCGTGGGTTGAGTCTGTGTAGCCTCTCCTCTTCCTTGCTAGGATGAGGTGGAGGGTAAAAAGTAGGTAATACTATCTTTTGTCCCAAATGAAAATCCGATATAGTCTTAGGTAGGAATGAATGTTTGACCTTAAGGATGACCTTGTCCTTATGAACAACCATAAAAGGTGGTTTAGAAGATAGTGCTTGCAACTCACTCACCCTATGGGCTGATGTTAAGGCTACTAACAGAATGTTTTTAAATGTCAGTAGTCTTAAGGGACATGAATGGAGTGGTTCAAATGGTGCACAAATAAACTTTAAAACAAGATTAAGGTCCCAAACCGGAACCTGAAAAGGAGATGGAGGGAACACATTAGTGAGTCCCTTTAGAAATTGTATCACCAAAGGCATTTTAAAATATGACGTTTCCTCAGACGAGCGCTTGAAGATGGAAAATGCCACCAATAACCTTTAATGGTTCCAACCCAGAGCCTCAGATTGACCAAAAACAGCAGAAAAGATAACCTTTCTGGTGTTTTGCACAGAAGACGGTCCACATTCTTATTCCTGCAGCAGCTGCAGAACGTATTCCAATGGTAGCGGTACAAAGACTTTGTTGCTGGCCTTCTGGCCGAAAGCAAAATCTCTATTATGTCATCTGGGAGGTCCCAATCCTTATACCTCAGCCACTCAGAAAGCATGCATGAAGGCTGAGTGTATTGACCTCTGGATGGAGAACCCAACCCTCCTCTTGCGAGAGGTCTTTGTAGAAGACGTATTGGAGGGCAGATGAACATGTCCAGAAGGTCCGGGAACCACGTCCTCCTGGCCCAATCCGGGGCAATTAGGATCATGGATTTGCTGAACTTTCTCAACCTCCTGATCATGTGAGGATAGACGGGGACTGGAGGAAACACATACAGAAGTGGAAACTCCCAGTCCAGTACAAACGTGTCCCCTAGAGCTCCTCTTGGGGGAAATTCCCTGGAGCAGAACAGTTCGCACCTGCGGTTGGCAATGGTCAGGAACAGATCCACTTGAGTGGTTCCCCAAAGGGTGAAGATCTCTTGAAGGACTTCCTGAGCCAGTTCCCACTCATGGGAGACTCTGCTCTGCCTGCTCAGAGCATCCACCGCCATGTTCTCCTCTCTGGCTAGGTAAACTGCCGATAGGGCAATTCCTTCTTGAATTGTCCGGAACCAGAGCTGCATTGCCTCTCTGCACAGTGGTAGTGACCCTAGACCTCCTCGCTTGTTGCGGTAGTACATGGACACTGTGTTGTCCGTCATTGTCAGAATATTCTTTCCCCATACAGAGGGCAGAAAAGCCTTCAGCGAAGTCTGATTGGTCTCAGCTCCAAAAGATTGATGTGTAGTTTGGACTCCGATGGAGACCAACGACTGGTGATTGTCAGATCGTTGGCGTGGGCTCCCCACCCCGTAAGTGAGACATCCATAACTATTGTTATCTCCTGACATGGTTGCCAAAAAGGTTCTCCCTTCAGAATGTTGTCCTTGCAGGCCCACCACAGGAGAGGAGACCCTGTTTGGAACCTGAAGTAGGTCTGACATGTTTCCCGAGAATTTAGACCATTGTGTCCTGAGAGCCCATTGAAGGGATCTCATTCTCAGACGAGACTCTGGCACCAGGAAAATGCAGGATGCCATGAGGCCGAGCAACCTCAAGAAGTCGAAGGCCAGGAGACGATGGGCACTCTGAAATTTGGTGACCATCTGCAGAATGTCTTGAGCCTTCACCTCAGGTGGCGAGGTCTTTCCCAAGTATGCATCCAGTACAGCCCAGATGAACTGGAGCTTTTGAGACAGTATCATATGGGACTTCTTGTTATCGAGGGAGAAGCCCAGTCTGTGGAGAGAGTGGCAGGTCACACAGAGATGATACAGGACTTGCTCGGGAGAACGCACCCTGATCAGCCAATCGTCCAGGTAGGGGTAGACCTGAATCCCCCCTCTCCTGAGACTCACTGCCACCACCGCCATCAGTTTGGTGAAAAGCCTCAGGCGGAGGTCAGCGTGAACGGCAGAACTTGAAATTGATACTGAGAACCTCCAACAACGAATTTCAGGTACTTTCTGTGCTTGAGGTGGATTGACACATGAAAATAAGCATCCTGAAGGTCCAATGACACCATCCAATCCTGGAGCTGGCAGGCATGAAGAATCTGGGAAAGTGTGACCATCTTGAACCTGTCCTTCCTGAGGAACCTGTTGAAATATCTCAAGTCCAAGATGGGTCTCAGTCCTCTGGCCTTCTTGGGGCTCAGGAAATATGGAGAATACCATACTTTGTTCCTCTCCATTACAGGTATAATAAATACTGTACTCTATAGCACCTTTCTCTCGAAGGGTCAACATTTGCTGCACAAGGAACGGATCTGGAACCTTTAACGAATAGCTTCTTGGTGGATGATTCTGAGGTCTCTGAATGAAGGGGAGGTAGTAACCTTGGGCTATGGTTTGCAATGCCCAAGCATCTGAAGTAATACCCTGCCATTCTTTCAGATCCCGGGACAGTCTGCCTCCTACCGGAGTGTCATGAGTCAAGACATTACAGAGGTTCTGAGGCGGCTGAAGCAGTGGCTGATGGTAAAGATGCCGCTGCTTCGGTGGGCTTTGCACCTCTCCCTCGTCCACCATGAGGGAATCTTCTTTGGCCTCTTTGACTAGCCAATCCTCTCGCTCGTCCAACTGAGGAGTAGTAGCAAAGGGATCTACCCCTCCAAGATGGTCCACTGTGGTGAAAGGGCAGGGGTTGCCTAATAGCGGCACCTAGAGACGTGGCTGCCGCCTTTGAGGTCTGCAGCATCTCAAGGCGTTCGTCAGCCTTGCTGCCAAAGAGATGAGACCCGTCAAAAGGCATATTAAGGAGTCTAGACTGCACGTCTGGTGCAAATCCAGACTTCCTTAACCACACAAACCTGCGTATCACTGTGCTTTCCACCATAGTTCTGCTGATACTATCAGCATAATCCAAACCCGACTGAAGAGACTCACACATGGCCTCTCTTCCATCTTTTACAAAGGTCAAGAAGCCATCTCTTTCTTTCCCTTCAGGAATATGTTCAGCCAGCATGGATGCACAGTCCCATAGGGTGTAGTTGAATTTTGCAAGGGCGCATGTAGAGTTGGCTGATTTGAGAGCCATGTTCCCAGCAGAAAAGACTTTCCTTGACCAGGCGTCTATACGTTTATCATCCCAATCTGGTGGGATGGTCGGATAGTCAGCCTGCTTGGAGGTAGCGGTTGCTGCTTGCACCACCAGACTTTCTGGGGTAGGATGTTTGACAAGTAAGTGGGGTCACTTCTTGATGGCCTATATTTATTTGTCAAATTTTTATTGACTGCTTCAATTGATTCTGGTGCTTCCCAATTTGCATTTACTCTCTTTTATAGAGCAACATGAAAAGATAGGATAGTATCTTTTTGAGGACCTTTGTCCAGGATATCCGTGAGGTCATCATGTTTGAACGGGAGGGTAGGCCTGCTCCATCCCCTAAAATCAGTGACCCTGGTCATTAACTGTCTGTAAGATGCATCTGCGTAATCATCTGGTTCTGGCTTACCAAAATCCAACTCTGATGAAGTATCCACCCCACTGGCTGACTGTAAATTTTATACAGATCCTGCAACATAGATTCCTTTGATATAAAGCGATCAGGGACATTCGGAGTGCCACTTTGCAATCCAAAAGGTAGATCATTGTCATCTGAAGGCTCATTGTCTTCCTAAATGAATGCAAGTGATTTAAAAAAATCCTTTCTAATCAACGGTGGGAAGGTTTTTTGAATTACTGATAAAGGCGCTGATGGCTTCGATGGTTTTGAAACAGACGCCAATGGAGTCATTGATGTCTTAGATGAAGACGTCTTGGGGGTCGATGGCACTGATGGCATCAACGGCGCCACTGGCGTTGATGACTTCTACGTCGACTTGTCCGTGGACTTTTTTCTGTGACACATTTCGATGGCTCAATGGATTCTTCAATTACTTTTCATCGTGTCGAAGCCTCAACGGCTCTCGATGAGAATCTGGCCTTCATCCCGGGCACGCAGAATTTGGCTTGAGCCCTTTCCTTACCAGCTTCAGAAGGTGCAGTAGGAGCATGGCCTACTTGCTTCGAGAGTTTCTGCCTCTCCACATTTTTAAGCATTTCCTGCCTGAATGATTACCATTCAGCGGAGTAGAGGCCTTACTGGGGCAAGATATAGTCCTCTCTGGGGAGGCGTCGGACGAGGAAGGCAAAATAGGCAATTCGCTTCGTCGGAAGAATGTTTTTACAACAAGGTAGCCGGAGCTGATTTTTGGGGGATTCTACCTACCACCACTGCGCTTGCTATATATACCGGTGACACCATCCTCAAGACGGAGGTCCTCGAGGGACATCGAGTGGACTGCATCAACTCACAGCGCCCACTGCCGAAATCATTTTCCAAGGCAAAAAACAGAAGTGGTAGTAGCAGTGAGGGGAGGAGTAAAACCATGAGGGAAGTGGAGAGAGGAGAAGTGAAATGACCAGGAGAAAGTGGGTAGAAAGACAGAGTGGAAGGTAGAGAGATATGGGTGGTACATTGAAAGAAGAGAAGAATTGAAAGACTGTCACCTCCCTGACTAGGCCACTTATAAAGTACCTGAGGGAGATAGCTAGATAAAGCTACTGTATTTAAGCCCACCCAAAATAGGGCCAGCTTACCCTGATGGTAGTGAAGAAGTATTTGTCAAAACCCTTTGAGTAAAGAAGTAGGAAATAAGGATCTCCTTTCAAGGTCGAGGGGAAACCATACAGGAACCACCCCTAGATGAGCCCCACTTGCCTTTTTCTTGTATGGTTTCTTTTTTTTATAAAAAACTGAAAACGTATTTACTGACCACGTGACTTAATGGGAATCTTGTCACACGTCTCTAGGTGGTTCTCCAGCTCCACCTCTCATTCTAGTGGTATTGTCACCCTTCTGCACCAGGATTCCACTTAAACCAAAAAGTAAAATTAAACACATTAACTAGAGAGTACACATATCACTCCACATTCAATGATTTCTCCGGTATGAAAGAGCTGTGCTTAGCGAAATGCAGGCTATTTCGACTGCTTTCCACCAGCCTGATACTCCTCTATACTCTCTCTGATCATTCTCCGGTCCTGTTAACTATGACATCCAAATTAAAGGGTCATACAGGAGCATCTGGGTGCTTCAAGTAGTCGGACGCCTAATCCAACCTCACATTCAATGTGTGTTTTACACAGGAAATAAATAGTTTCTCTGAGGAAAAGGAAGGCCCAGTAACCAAATAAGCTACAGTTTCGAAGGACTTCAAAGTCTTTATTTGTAGGCAGTGTATTTTAAAGAAATCAGGGGTCCGCTACTTTCTTTGCAGACAGATGAATGCTCTCAAGAAGGACCTTCTTGGACAGGAACTCAACTTTGAAGTTAGTAGCTCCTCTTTTCTCCATCTAACAAAATAATAAAAGGCCAGATGTATGTTTGTTCCTGTATGTTTGTTTGATGCAGCAGCTTCAACTGTTGTCACCGCTAGAGGGAGCTGTTGCCTTAGGAGATATAGAGACAATGCCAATTTGCATAGATTTGCCTGTTGACACCGCTAGAGGGAGCAGTTGCCTTAGGATGTATAGTGGTCCTACTGTGTTAACTGCAATTTGGCCCGTGTACACAGGCCTGTACACTGGTCTAATTTGCTGAAATTTCACTTTTCGGCTGGGCTTGAAGCAAATGATATATATCCAGTGCTTAATTTGTAAGAAAATAAGTGCCAGGGCCCAAATATTTTCTAGCACACCTATTACACATTAGGGTGGGCAACTCCCTGCCCACTGTTGATACTACCCACATCTGCTCCATACTGTGTCAACACATTTGAGGTTAAAGCTGCAACTCCTACTGGTTAATTGAGGGTGATGGATCCACTGTGCAGTTTATAGATATCAATCGACATAACCGTGATACCTCTGGATCTGGGCGCTAGCAACAAATACAATAAATAAACATATTAGTTGTGTCTTGAAATAAACTAAATGTTTAAGTGTTTCTTTAAAACACATCATCGTTAACATTTTGCTCTGATCCTATTGATGGCAAGTCGAACATGTTAACCTTCTATTGTGAGTGGTCAGAAATGTGAGGCGCACAACTTTGTAAAGAGTTTCCAAAATTCACCATTTTATTAAATCAAAAAGGTCAGATAAACGCCTTACTATCCCTACCCTAAAGAGGATTTCCCTGCCTAAAGAAAATAACAGAAACTCCTTAACAAAGGATATCCCTCCCTCACACTTATACATTCAACAAATCAATAAGGAAATGCATGGCAGTTTGACCCAACAAAACAATATCACAATTGAACCTGTAATATGACCACAATCCTGGCTTATGATCTGGGCGAGTTCCCCTTCCCCAGATTCAACCAGGGTTCTTGCTTCACAGTTCAAAGAAAATAACAAAGTCCTGGTTGGTAACAAAGTTCTAACACACATCTCTGTAATTCCACTGGACAACAGAAAGTTTCAATACTTCAAGGATATACTAAAATAGAATGTTCTTTCTCATCTTTACATGAGAGCTAACCTCAAAATTATCTCCCCCCCCAAGGTAATGAAAATGGTCTTTGTCAGGATGATTTTTGACACAACTGAATGCTTTCAGGAAATGTAACTCCTCCACCATAGAATTATACAATTCTTCCTTCAGCACCATAAATTATATAACAATAAGTATCAGGACCACAGTTCATCACTTTTTCATCTACTATCTGGTCTGCTTCCATGGCAGGCCTACTACTTCAAAGGTTTGACGGCCGGGTATACTCCCCTGCTGTTACGCTCACCTGGTATCCACAGGGACGCCACCCAGCTGGGTTACTCACTGGTATGCTTCTCAGCTTTGCCCTGATGTGGTCTGCAGGGAAGGTTCTGCCTGAAAATACAGGAGGACTGTGTTCAAGACTGACCGACTGGGGTGAGTATCCTCCCTCCACCCCTGTATGCTTTCAGTCCCTCTGGTGCCCTCTCCTCACCTTGTGGTAGAATTATGCGTGCTCTCCGTCCTGCCTTCTTTGCAGGGGCACGTTGTCTTTCATGGGAGAGTGTGGTCCAGTTAATTCACTGACGCCGGCCCGTTTGATATTGTTCAGGTAGGTCTTATTGCTGTTCTTTAGTTTTGTTGCTATCCTGCATGCCTTTCTTTTTTTAAAATGTCTCTTTTTTCTCCCTTAGGTATGCAGAGCTTCAGCGCGGCGAACTGGCTTGGTTGAGCCCCGCTGGTAAATGATGGCGCATTAAGAGCGCTATGATGCGGTAAGTAAGTGCTATGCGCAGCGCTGCAAAGTCTTGCCTTTGCTAACCTGTGTTTTCCTTCCTTGTAGGTCGCGGTGTTCTTCAGCGCGAGTGGAATGTCCGGAGTGGTGCCAGCCGAGAGGCGACCAGCCAGGTAAGCCTTTTGAGCAGTTCGTAATTTGTAAATGTCTCTTGCCTCCATCATCCTCTTTCAGGTCATTCTGTCCAGGAGGCGTGCAGATTCGAGGAAGCTGTTCTCAGTAGCTGCGAGTGTTTAAAGATGAAGACTGCAGGTAAGATGCTGCTGCTAATGATGTTCCTTTTGTCTCCTTGCAGGTTCTGCTTCTCCGAGGTTCGAGGGAATAGCTGGACACGGTGAGCGTCACGTTACAAGCTGCAAAGTAACACGAAGCATGTTCTGCAGTCAGGGTGTGGTTTATATAGCCCAGGTAAAGTAGTACCAGGGAAAGTAGTTCCAGGCCTGCCACACCCATGGTTGTTCATGGTGTATGAACCTTGCGCCATAGGCGCCAGGACTGGCCCCATGAGGGCTTTTGAAGAGGATGCCAGGCTCTAGAGGCCCGAGTCCTGACTCCACCTGGCCAATGGGTTTGCCAGAGGGGGTTTTGGGCGAGGGTCGTGACACCTGCCCGAACAGCTCTTCACAAATAGAACATGCTTCAGTGGTAACTTTCAACTTGAACAACTTTGAAACAACTTCCCAATGTTCTTTGGTTTATCAGCATCAAACTTTTATCAACCTTTCAGGGAAACAAGAATCACCTTTGCGCTTTTGGAGAATCCTCTACAAATTGTGCTTCTCGCCCTCTGAATAATCTTCCTGCCAGTTTGTTTCCTCTTTACACCAGCAACCAAATATTGACAAGGATACAGATTTGTTCTACTTCTTTCTTGGCTTTGGCAATGTGTGTTTATATTAGATGTTGTTATCAAACATGAATAACAAACTGCATAACCATGAGGTCTTCCATTACTCTCCTTTTGTCTTTGGCAATATCTGTTGGACTTATATTGCTTAAGTTTTAGATTCTCTTGACTTAGGCAATAGTTGTAGGCATTAGCTTTTCTTTTAAAGTACGTTTTTATCGGCATTTCCATAAACATGAACAACTTTAACACCCCAACCCTTCCTTCCCCTCTCCCCAGTCTTTCCAGGCCGACTTCTCTGCCTCCAACCTCACCCCTCGTCTCTTCCCGGTCTCCCTTCCCCCTGGCCCAGCAAGTCTTGACACATTGACCAGCCTATGCCCCCATCTAAGATCCGCTTCTCTGAAGAGCACCTCCCCATCCCTCTGCAGCAACAGAGTCAGTTACGCCCTCTCGACGATTTGTGGCTATAGCAATCCCAACAGTTTAATTTTCCTCGGACACCATGCACCTCTTGAGTCCTGTTGCAGGTATTTCAAAACTATGTCCCTGTCTGTGACGAATTTCTGGTGGTCCCCTGAATAGAATAGGTCACCCATCCCAGTGCCTCAAAATTCCAAACCTTTCTGACCCATTCGTGGTCAGTGGGGGGGGGGAAGAGTTCCTTCTGTTTCCATTTCTGAGCCACTATCAATGTTTCAGCAACTATCAGGATGACACAGGCTTTTTTCTATGTGTATTTGACAGTAGAGTTTCCAGCACCCGTCCCAGTTCCAAGATGGCCATCCCTATGTTGAGCATACATGGAATCCCAAAGATACTGGAATGCTGCCCAGTTCTTGTCTCATTATGGCTGGATGGATGGGCTAGCCTACCAAAAGTGTTTCCATCACCCTTCCTCTCCACAATCTTTCCAGCATGTTGCTGGAACTGCTGGGTAGAATGTATGTATTTTTTCTGATGTGAGATGCCATGAACCATCAGCCTGACCCACATTTCCTGTATCTGGATGGCCTTTGTGAGTTTGGGAATATGTGCCCATAGCGGAGATCACTGATCTGCCTCGATAGGTTGTCCCACTGATGTTCCCACTGATCCATGTAGCGCCATCTCTGATGTTTCCCCCCTCTTTAATAGCCCTATAGATTGCTCCCACTATGTGATTGCCCCCTGCTTCTGTGGTTACAACACTTTCAAAGATGGTGAGTTCCAGGGTGGCTGCCAATCTAACCTCTGGATTCATCGGCCAAAACCTCTCCCCCTCTCCTAGTCCAAAATCGTGCTTGCACTAGACAAAGGGCTTTAATTCCTATCCCGAAAACATGTCTTTTAACTTGCAGTATCCCCCATCCACCCACCTGCTGAAGCTTCCCCCTTTCCTGCCAGGCATACACTGGGGGTTCCCAAACAGCTGAGTCAACAGGGAAGTGAAGGTGGTCAAACCAGCCCTGCTCACCAGTTCATCTCATGAGTCTCCCACCAGCGCCCAACTTCCAGTGGGGCTCCCACTACCGCCCTGTCCATTGCATTCAACCCTTCGCCCAGTCGTACTTAAACCACCATTATCTGTCACGTGAGATAGTATTGATATTGATATTTTATTTCTATCACGTTCATACACAAGTGTTTCAGAGCGCGACAAGGCAAGGGAAGGGGAACAGGGGAGAACAAAAACAACGATTTTACTAGGCCCAGTGACATTGAAAACGTGCAGGTGCAGGGTAGAGGGGGAAGGTGAAGTGCATGGAAGGGGGAACAAAAGGAGAGTGCAGAGGGAGAAGGAAAAAAACAAAAATAAAAAATAAAAAGGCAACAAACAATGGGAGTGCAGCCAGCAAGTGGCAAGTGCTGGGTTTATGGCAGCAGGCCATGTAGGTCTGAAAGTGCAGGAAGAAAAGGGGAGGGCTGTGTGGGTACAGATACAGACCCCAGTGCAGGGGGTGGCCCGGAGGCAGTGCGTGAGGTTGGCAGGATGAGCAGGTACCTGGGCCCGGAGGACAGAGGGTGGCCAGGTGCATGGTGCCGAGGGAGAGTAGAATCAACAGGGGAGAGGAGAAGGCAGAAGCAAAGAGGAAGGTTTTGAGGTGCTTCCGGAACCGGAGATGGTTCTCCTCAAGTTATGCCCTGAAGTCTGGGACTCCCAGACCCCCTCTGCACCTAGATGCACTTAATTTCTGCATTGCTACCATGGGTCTCTTGTGGTTCTATATAAACACCCCTGTGTATTTTTTTAGGGTTCAAAAAAAGGATTTGGGCATGTGCACAGGCAGGTTCATAAACTTATAGAGTAATTTCGCAAGTACTGCAATTTTTAGGTCATTAATCCTCCCCGGCCAGGTTATTGATAGGGGTTCCCATTCGATAAGCAGCCTTCATATTGTTTCCAGTAAGGGCGGATAGTTAGCCTGGTACACTGTGCCTATAGTTTTGGGGATCAGCACTCCCATATTTTTAATGGCATCATGAGCTCAATTGTACGGCCGGGTATCCCTCAGTTCCTGCACCTTGTCTGGCGGAACTGTCAGGTTCAACACCTCAGATTTGTGAGCATTTATTTTTAACCTGCCACCTCCCCAAATCGATGCAGTCCCCAGTCGATTCCCAGAAACGTCTTAACTGGTTCTGTAATCAGTAATAGCATATCGTCCGCAAATGCTGCAACTTAGTGCTTCCCACCTCTGAATGTGATTCCCTTAATTTCCTGGGAAGTTCTGATGCTTGCCAGCAGTGGTTCTAAGTGAATGGCATATAGTAGCAGGGAGAGAGAACACCCCTGTTTCGTGCCTCTTGAGAACGGGATCCCCTTGGAAAGTTGCCCGTTAATTGTTAATCACAAAGAAGGCTTATGATATTTGGCTCTTATCTTCGAGAGGAAATTGGGTCCAAATCCCATCCTCTCAATGGTGTAAAAGAGGAACTGCCACTCGACCCTGTCAAACACCTTCTCTGCATCTAGGGCTAGAATAAGTGCTGGGACCCTGGCTTTGTTGACCTTTTCTATGAGATGACAGACCTGAAGTGTTGTCTGAAGTCTGCCTATGCTTGATGAAACCTGACTGATCAGGGTCGATGAGCTTTGGAAGGAGCCTTTCTAATCGATTTGCCAGCACTTTTGTGTACATCTTTGCGTCTATATTGATGAGGGCGATCGATCTATATGAACCGCACAATGTAAAATGTTTCCCTGACTTCAGCAGCAACACCACCTTGGCTTCCTCCATCGATGGGGTTACGCCTCCGGACCCCCCAAAGGAGTTAAAGAGTCGGACCAAGTGAGGAATAAGACTTTCCTCTAAAAGATTTGTAGAAACTCCTGTGTACCCATTAGGGCCAGAGATTTATCACTGCCCTTGCCTCTTCTGGTGTAATGAAGCCCTCCAGTTTCTCTCTTTCATGCATGGTAACTTTAGGCAGTGGGCATTGAGTCAGGAATTCCTTTTGGGTCTGCTCTGTGGGAGAATCTGTCTTTTATTGGGAGGAGTAGTAATCCATGAATGCCTGCATGAGCTTTCCTTTCCCTCTGCTGTTCTAATTTTTAGGATAGTCCTTGACTTTTCTTTTCCCCTTAACATTCTTGCCAGTAGGCGGTCTGGTTTGTTGGCTTTGATGTACCTCTGTTTGAGATAGATCAGCAAACGCTCAACCGCCCTCATTTGTAAGACATCCAATTGACCCCTGACTAGCCGGTATTCCCTCTGCACCTTACTCCGCCACGCCGTCCACCATTTGGGCCATTACTTGTTTTAACCTGGACTCTAATTCCTTTTCCAAGTGCCATAGTTGTTTGTCGCGCTGAGATTTTAGCATGATGAGCGTCCCCCTGAACGTGGCCTTGAACGCATCCCACAGCACTTGCACGCTTAGCTCTCCTGAACTGTTGTTTGAAAAATACTCTCAGATTTTGTCCCTCACTCTTCGTGCAGGACCTCGTCTTTCAGGATATCGCTTGGCTACCTCCATTTCCACAGGCCAGGTGCACTTTGCTCTATGTCTATGGCTACTGTTATAGGAGTATGGTCAGCCAAAGCGATCACTCCCACTTTGATCTCTGTCACCTTTCCGAACAATGACCTTGACAACTAAACATAGTCTATCGTCAAGAATGTTCTATATACGTGGGAATAATAAATGTAGCCTTTTGCTTCCCCCCTCAGTACCCTCCACCCCTCCACCAACGCTAACTGCGCAATTCGTTCCTTCAGCCCTGCAAGGGCTTACCGTGTTATGGAAGACCTTGCGCTCCTGTCCTCACTGGGATCCCATGCCAAGTTGAAGTCCCCTACTAGCATTATTCGACCTTTGTCGAAGACCTCTAATTTAGATAGAGTTGCTTTGATAAACCCATCTTGCCCTGTTTTGGGGCCATAGATTTCTTTTAAAAAATATACATTTTATTGAATTTTACATAGATAGTTTGATATACATGGTTTTAGCATGTTGCTCTGTCTCCTGTTAAATTTCCTTCACCCTCCCTCGCCCACTGCCCTCCCTAACACCAACTTCAAAACGGTAACTTGTCACTGGGTCATAGTACATAAGATTGCAGATGCTTAGGTCAAGAGTTCTCGGAGATGATGCATGTTGAGGATCATGGGTGGTGTGTGCTTCTCAGGTATCTTGTGCTTGTCGTCTTTAGGATGAGCTTGTTAGGTGGCATAGATCAAGGGGGCTTATCGTCTGGTGAGGTGAATAGTCCTTGTACTATTACATTCCAAGATCTGATATCTGTGGAACTTTCTCTCCTACCCCTTCTCAGCGCTCCATACCAGACTGCTGTTTCTGCCACGGTCCACCTTTTCAGGTCTTTCCACCATGTTTCCACGGTTGGTCCATCTTTAGCTTTCCACATCATCGCTATCCGATGTTTAGCTAGTGCCCACACTAAGTCTAACATCCTTTTCATTGCACCTATTTTTGTTCAGGTAACTGTATAGTCCCAGGAGGCATGCTTCAATGGTCCAGTCTCTGCCTTTAACCCCATTCTCACGTAGTCCTAACTCCATTCCTCGCCAGAGCTTTTGGACCATTGGGCAATGCCAGAACATATGTCCTATAGCTGCGTTTTCTTCTCCACATTTCGGGCAACTTTGTATATTTGCTCCGGGGAAGCGTGATATGTTCCTTGGGGTCAGATACGCTCTGTGGAATATGTAGAATTGTAGTTTCAATCTGGCATTTCTGGATATTTTCTTGGGGTATAGTTTTGCTTTGATCCATTCATTATCAGTGATTGGTCTTTCGATTATTGCTTCCCATGTCTGTTTTCCTTTGTTCGCATCTTTGGGTAGTTCATCTATGAGCGTTTGGTATATTCTGGATACCATATGCCCACCCTCAGTTACATCATATAGCATGCTCAATAAAGGATTTTCGGTATGTAAGGTTGTTGGAGATGGCCATTTGTTCTTTATCTGTTTAGTAAGTCTTGCATATGTATATATTGGCCTTTGTTTATTCCATGGGATTCGATCAAGTCTTGGAATTCCAATATTGTCCCTGTTGGGGCTAGGTCTCCTGTTGTGATCAGTCCCTTGGTCTCCCAGTGTGTCCTGCTTTGCTTGAGATGTTCTGTATTGGTGCCACTCAGGGGCGCCAGTGGTATCTGGGGAGAATATGGTTCGCCTACCTTCAGTATTCTCTTCGTCCTATTCCATACTTGTCTCAATTGCAGGAACGTTGGAGGCTGTGTGATTCTGTTCCTCTTCAGCCACAATACTTCTTTGTATGGGGTCACGGTATCGCTCAGGAGGGCGTGTTCCACTGTCTCTGTATCAGCTAGCCAACCGGCTACATGTTGAAGTTGACCTACCAGAAAGTAAAATTTGACATTTGGGAGGGCGCACTCCGGCCTCTGCATAGTCTTTGCATAGTGCTCGTATGGCTATTCTTTTCCGGCCCTTAGCCCACATGAAGCTGCTTAGTGTTGAATCGAGATCCTTGAAGAATGTGCATGGTATGAGGTAAGGTACGTTTATGAAGTGGTATAGGAGTCGGGCAGGGCAATCATTTTTATCAGCGATACTCTCCCCATTACTGACAGGGGGTGTTTCTCCCAAAATTAAATTGTATGGATGCTTCTAGGCATTTCCTCTCCCTCAACGTGTTGGTTTTGTGGGTGTCTTCTATGTTGTGGCATATATTTATACCCAGCTAACAGAACGCATGGAGGTTCCACTTAAGTTCGAGACAAGGAAGTTGGCTTTCTGGTTTGACTGCCAAGCTCGCCAGGGGGAATAGGCAGGATTTGGTCTTGCTCATGTAGATTCCTGATAGCCACGCAAAATTATCTAGTACTTCCAGGTACGATTCCAGGTTGTCTTCCGGTCACTCTATGTATAGCAGGATGTCATCTGGATAGACTTCATCGCTATATCCGAAACTTGGCTATATGCCGCATCTGGCCCCTCACTATCCTTGGCTTTACCGCCTGACTACGGCATCACGTGTTGTGACCGTACCACTGCCCAATCCAGAGGCGGTGGCGTGGCCTTCATCCATAAAAACTCTCTTGACCTAATAGTGGTATCCGACTCCAAACTCGAATCAGCTGAGTCGTTGTCAGTCAAACTATCACTAATGCCTAACCAAACGGCCACCCTCCACCTTATCTATATGCCCCCAGGTCCGGCACCGACCTTTGTCGGTGAAATATCCACTCTCCTCCTTGACAAAACTCAAAATAATTCACAACAATCATCCTAGGCGACCTTAACTTAGGTCTTGGTGACCCAAACGATCCTGTGGCACTAGATCTGGAGAATGTTCTAACTGACCTCGGCCTCACCTTGTACATTCAAGAACCCACCCATATCAAAAGCAGGAGCCTTGACTGGCTAGCCGGCGCTAACTGCAATATCAAGGTTCTCGACAATACCCCTTGCTTATGGTCTGACCATCACATCATAAATTTCAATATTGAAGCAACTCTGCGAGCCCTGACACCGATACCCCGAGCACTCCCCACTAGAAGTAAAAAGGACATAACTAAGGAGAAACTCCTCCCACTGTTACTCCCTTCCCTCAATGCGACCACCAACACCTGCTCTGATCCCACCTCCCTAGCAGACCCCTATAACCAAACTATGCTCACGGCTATAGACTCTATAGCACCCATCAAACTTACGAAGGCCAAACCACGAGCACATCTTAATTCATGGTTCACCCCACAGTTAAGAATGCTCCGCAAAGTTAAACGCTGTGCTGAAAATCACTGGAAAAGCCACCCTTCTGATGAGCATAAAGATGGTTTCCTTCTTGCCTCACTCGCCTACAAATATGCTATCACCACTGCAAAAAAAGAGTCTCTTAATAATCGTATTCTGCAAGCTGATTCGAATACAAAGGAACTCTTCAGAATCCTAAAAGAGCTAGAAACTCCAGTCTCCCCCCAAGACACCTGCACGAAAGATAGTAAGTGGTGTGCTAACATTCAAGCAGCCTTACTGAACAAAATCTCTACGCTACAATCTAAAATTAAAGACAAGCAGGACAGTCTGAAGCTCGACAACCGCTCACTCTCCCCTGCTAGGGCCCTCCCTCTAGACACTGCTAACACTAAACCATTTGCCTTCTCACCGCTCACCGTTACTAAGGTAGAAAATATCATCATGAGCTCCCATCATTAAGGGCTCTGCACATGATTTGGCCCCATTCATTACGGCCTTCATCAACTCCTCCTTTAAAACAGGTATTGTCCCGGACAACCTTAAGGACTCTTGGGTGATCCCACTGCTCAAAAAATCATCCCTAGACCCAAGCATACCTACTAACTTCCGACCTATCACCACAGTACCATTTTTGCTTAAGATTTTAGACAGCACAGCATACCTTCAGATCCAAGATTACGTTACTTGGAACTCCTCGACCTCTCTGCCGCATTTGATCTGGTGAACCACCAGATCCTATGCAGGCACCTCCACTCTGCTGCCAACTTCTTGTCCTCTGCTGCGGCCTGGATCAAATCCTTTTTGAGTAATAGATCCATGAGGGTCTTTGCAGCCACGGACCCTTCCCCAATTCACTGCGGCGTACCTCAGGGATCTTGCGTGTCACCTACGCTTTATAACATTTTCACGAAACTGCTGTCATGATGCCTACCCCCGGGGACCCAGACCAAGTCCAGCAACCCCGGAAGCAGGCATCAAGTTATTCCAAGAAAGCCCAACAACCCCTGCTAGGGGCTATTTAGGTGCAGTCCTGGCGTCTATGGCGCCAGGCTCATATGGAGAGTCAGTGCTGGCGCCATAGGCGCAAGGCTCATAGATTAAAACTTACCTGATGCAGACCATGCTGCAAACTTACCTAATGCAGACCATGCTGCTAGAGCTCCAAGCCAAAAGAGGCTTGGAAGGGACTACTTCACCTAGGGACTATTTCTTTTACTCTGGGTGGGGCTGGGGAGCAATACTTACCTTGGACTACTTTGGAGGCTATTTAAACCACGACCGAAGAGCAGCACACGCTTCGCGTTATTCTGCATCCAGCAGCGTAACGCTCACCGTGCCTGCAAGTCTGCATCCAGTCTTCTGCCACGCCCACCTCGAGACTGGAGCTCCTAGAAAAAGGGAGGAAGAAGGAGAAAAGGTTAGAACAAGAGCAATACCTTTGATCCTTACCTGAATTCGCCATCCACCGCGCCTTCGAGCTGGAAGAAAGAAGTTATTTTATGCGCGCCGCCTTGCCTGCTGCAGCGCTCGCTGAACTCACCGGCCTTCGCAGCATCTTCACATTCCACCGCATCCTTCTGCATGTTCCCGCCGCACTCCGGCACCTAAGGGGAACACAAGAACAGCAAGGTGAGCCAAGGGAATAAACAGAGGCAATATTAGTTACCCCCCATAGACTTACCTGATTTTACCCTAGCTTCCACTGCATCCTCGTCGTACCCCAGCCCCTGAAGGGGAAACAAAAGGACAGCAAGGTGAAACAAAGGGACAGACAAGGGGAAACCTCCTCACCACAATAGACTTACCTGATTTTACCGTCGGAGGCATTATTCCCTGAGACTTCATACTTTCTCTCAGCGCCTGAATAAGGGAGAAAGCAACAGGTTACATACTGACATTATTTTATCGAACTGTGTTGGATAATACAAATCCTTACCTGAATATTATAGGTTGCCACGAGGAACTCTTTGCTAGGGTCAAGCTGCAACCTGCAAGGAATCGGACAAGAGTGAAAGTCAGACATTTGAACTCTTACGAACTACATACTTACGGCGTCTTGCCGAAAATCTCAGAGTCAATATTGTTCTGGAACTCACCAATTCCTTCGAGCCAGTGAAGCAACTGGTTATCTACGCGCCCCGGCGCTCAATGCAGGATGGAGAGCTCATCTTTCCAAACCATCAGGTGAAACTATAAGAGGGGACATCAAAGGTGATCAGTGGGGAGAACAGCGGGGGTGAAGGAGGGGTTAACGCTCAACTCCACGGGTGGTTAATTCCCTTTCTCCATTTGCAGAAGAATATTCCTACGGGCCAAGCAAACGAAGTTAGGTGGGCCAGTCCAGTCCGTCATCTCGGCACTACGCGTCACATTGGTGGAGACCGCAGCTGTCCAGTTCAGATTGACGCCCATGTGGGAGCCAGGTGAGCGTAACAACCACTCTTTGATGTGCTTGACTATTTGGGTGTCTCCTACACTAATTATGCGGATGACACCCAGATACTCATTCCCATCACAGGTGATTATCTAGCTGACACCAAGGCCCTTAACGACGTCTACCTGGTCATCCAAGTCTGGATGGCCCAACACGTTATGCCTAAATGACGACAAGACCGAGCTCCTTATCCTGGGCACCTCGCAACGCTTGAGCAAACTAGAGCCGTCCTATCAGTCATTCACCATAGACGGTAATACCATACGAGTCTTGAAAGATACCAAAACGTTAGGTTTTTACCTTGACGCCACCCTATCCTTATCTCAACAAATAAATGCAGTCAGATCTACCTCTGCATACACGTGCAAACTTATTGCAGCTTGCAGACCGTTTCTTACCACCTCTAACAGTGTCACACTAGCTAGAACTCTCATTATGGCCAAAATTGATTATTGTAGTGCTCTCTACTTAGGTACCAGCCAAGAGAACCTGAATAAACTCCAAACAACCTAGAACAATGCCATTCGAGCTGCCCTAAACATCCCCCGCAACCACCACATTTCAGAATCCAGAACTAACCTAAAATGGCTACCTGTCAAGCAGAGAATCTCACTAAAAACACTTGCCCTCACGCACAAATGCTTGGCTAACAAGGCCCCTATCTACCTCTGTAGTCGGATGTCTCGCCACTCGACCTCCCGACCTCTACGAACTGCCCAGACCCACTGTCTATCGATCCCTAGGTTCAAACTTCAAAAAGCGGGGGGGCACTAGCTTCCCTGTCCTAGCTTCTAAGCTATGGAACTCCCTCCCCGCTACAATCGGAGCTGAAGACTCATTCAACACATTCAAGTCCAAAACCAAACCTTGGCTTTTCGACCAGCACTAAGACATGCTCTACGCCTTTGTCTTACATACTCTGGCCCGCTGACCTCCGTTACTATTTTCTGTACACCCTATGGGTATATCCACTGTCAAGCCTTAGCGGCAGTGTAATTACTGTAATGTATGTAGATAGAAACACTGTTAGTATTCTGTAAATGTAATTTTTATGTCTGAATATATGCATTATTTTAACTTTATACAAATTGCGCCCTGATGCCTCTGGGCCTGATGGTTTGCACATTATAAATAAACAAATACAAATAGAGGGATATGACGTGTGTGGTTCTTTCTATTTGCAGTCCGGTGTGGGCAAATGCTTCCCCTCATATAGATCGCTAAGGCTCCAGCACCAGGATATATAGGAGTGGGGATAGTGGGCAGCCTTGCTTGGTGCCCCTGCGGATCGAGAATGGGTCTGAGACATGTTTGCCTGTGCAGACTCTTGCTGATGACTTCTTATATAGAATACGTATCCATTTCATGAAACCTCGTCCTATTCCGTAGTGTTCTAGCGTGGCGACCAGCCACTCCCATCGCACAGAATCGAATGCCTTGATGGCGTCTAAAGCTGCTACTGCGCAGCCTTCCGTTCTCTCCCGCGTTCTGTCTATGACTGCCTGGAGCCACCTCAGGTTTGATGTTGTGGCTCTGTTCGGGACGTAACCAGTCTGGTATGGGTGGACTAGTGCGGTGATTGTACTCTTGAGCCGCTCAGCTAGTACTGCTGTAAGGATATTGGTGTCCTGATTCATCAGAGCAATTGGTCGATATGATTCGCATAGTCTCTTGTCCTTGCCTGGTTTTAGGATTGGTAGTATCAGACCTTGTTCCATAGACTCTGGGAGGGCGTCTTTTTCGTAAGCTTTCTGTATGACCTGTAACAACTGTGGCGCCAATACATCAGAGTATTCTTTGTAGAATTCGGGCTGGAGTCCACCTCCACCTGGCGTTTCCCTGTGGGTAATGAGGTAATAACGCCTTGTATCTCTTCTGTATCTCTTCTATGGTAAGGGGGCTGTCCAGCATTTCTTGTTGTTCTGTGGTTAATGTAGGCAGCCGTATGTCCTCCAGGGTTTCTATTATTTCTGACTTGTTGGATTGCACGTCATCCTTCAACAATTTGCTGTAGAAATCTCTGAAGGCGTGATTGATCTCTGTTTGAGATTGCCATATGTGTCCACATTCATCTGTTATCTCTGTTGCTTCCTCCCTGGTGTCTGGGCTCTAGACTAGCCAGGCTAGGAGTCTGGCTGGTTTATCATCCTGGACATGTATTTTTTCAGCGTATTTTACGAAACTGAAAACGCCTAACCTTTCCCAATGTTCTATGCATTTTTGTCACAGTGTTATGAGGGTGCGTTCTTTGTCCTCACCCAGTGTATCTGTCCTCTCTAGTACTTTGATTTCAGCTTCGACTCTTGATATTTGATTCTCCAAGTCTTTTCGGACTCCTTCTGCAGTGGCTATTGCCGCTCCTCTCATAACGACCTTATAGGCTTACCAAACAGTGCGTGTATTCTCCACACTTGCTAGATTGTTTTCAAAGAATTGTTCTGATTGAAACCTCAGGTCTTCTCTGAAGCTCTCATCCTGTAATGATTCTGCAAGTAGCTTCCACGTGGGGATAGGCGCTGGGCAATCTGCGAGGGCTCATTGTATTATCATAGGAGAGTGGTCTGACAGGGTCCTGCCTTCATATGTAGCTTCAATTATGTTCCGTACATGTTCTTGCCCTGTAAATACGTAGTCGATTCTCTTTTATAGCTTATGTACACTTGAGTAGTATGAAAATTCTTGCTTCTTGTTTAGCCATCTCCATATCTCTTGGAGTTCTAAATCTTGTGCTATCGTTTGTAGAGCTTTGGATGGGGTGGGGGAGGTTTATTTGAGCAATCTGATCGATCTAGGGCAGGGTTCCGCACGCAATTGAAGTTTCCTCCCCAAATCCAGTGTGCTCCCCTGTATGGGGACAGGATATACAGTGAGCGATAGAATTTTGCTGCATTCTGATTAGGTGCATATGTGTTAATTATGCAAAACTCTTTTCTGTCTATGTAGCCATGTAGTAGTATAATCCTTCCTTCTGAGTCTGAATGACTATGCAGTATACAGTGCAGCACTCCTGGGGCGATCCATATAAGTACCCCTCTCATGCAATTGGAGTACGCTGAGCCATACCCTTTTCTCCTCCATATACTGAGTATGTGTGTTTGCCTATCAGGCGTCAGATGGGTTTCTTGTAATAGTGCAATATGGATGGCCTTCCTGCACAGGTAGGTCATTATTCTCACCCCCTTGACATAGCTGTAGAGGCCACATACATTCCACGTAAGTATTTTTAAATTATCCGCCATTTGGTATAGGTTGTTTCCATCATGTCTTCATCATTAAGTGTACTAATCCCTCCTTTGTAGGATGGCGCTGTTTCAGAGTATGTTCGTTTACTTCTACACATCTCTCTGTTTGCACACCTATTACTTATTGCAATGCTGCATTCTTTCTCTTCTACTTGCTTGTTGGTCCGGCTTGTCTCAATTCTGTATATAAGCTTCTTCTGTATCTGTGACCTCTGGGTTGACTGCAATTCATTGTTGGTATTGCTGCCTCATCTGCAGGCAGTCAGCACTTGTGACACTAACTGTTGAACTGTAACATAACATTTAACTTTGTGCCCACCGGCGTAGTTCCGTAG
This sequence comes from Ambystoma mexicanum, assembly GCF_040938575.1. Taxonomy (NCBI): domain Eukaryota; kingdom Metazoa; phylum Chordata; class Amphibia; order Caudata; family Ambystomatidae; genus Ambystoma; species Ambystoma mexicanum. Next base: position 242,613,748 of record NC_090933.1, read on the forward strand.
AGGCGTCTCCACCATCTTCCCGTTGTGTCTCGGGGAGTTGGTGGCCGAGTATTTAAAGATACTCTTAGTTCATTTCTGGTCTGGTGAGGTTTGTGGCCAGGTTGGTTGGGGAGCTAAGCAGGTGTGGTTGATGTTTGTTGCTGTCGGCCTAAGTAGGTGCCTTAGTTGAGGTGTGGTGTTTTAGACGTGGAAATCCTGCTTTCATTGTCAAGTTTCCAGTGCGCTAGCAAGTATCTAGGCATCAGGATATTTCCACCGGCTGGCTCATTTGCCTCGGTTGTTTCTGTATGCTTGTTTTTCTGATAGCTGGCCCAGGTTCTTCTAGTCTATCCAGGCATTTATCGCTTTTGGGGTCTCAAAGAACAGTGATTTTCCTTTATAAAGTATCTTCAGCTTTGCTGGATAAAGGCATGTATTTCCTGGCATCAGAGTCTCTCTTTAGTGGGTACAAATTGCGCTCGATGTCTTTGGACCTGTATTGTATAATCTGGATATATGGGTAGGGTTGCAGAGCCTCTTTGTATTATCCCACTTGATCTGGAAAAATTCAGGATCTTTTCTTTGTCCCGAAAGTTAAGAATTTTTGTAATGATCGGCCTCAGGGGGGCTCCCGGGGGAGGTTTCTTTATGAGGACGCAATGAGCTCTTTCGACAGCGAACCCATGTGATAGGTTTCCAGACTTATTTCTTGGAGAAGCAGATTCGCAACACATTCTGTGGGGTCTCTCCCCTCCATTCCTTCAGGCAGGCCTAGTATTTGGATGTTACTTCTGCACGCCCTTCCTTCCGTATCTTCTGCTTGTTCTTGTAGCATTTTGTGTTTAGACATCAGGTCTTGGACCGTTTCTTTTAATTCATTAGTTGTGGAGGCAGTAGACTTAAGTCGCATTTATTTCCCCAATATGGGTTTCCATTGAGGTGTGTATAGCTGCAATTGCTTCCAGGATCTTATTCTCGTCCCCGCCTAGGCTAGCATCCGGGTCAGTGGTGTTAGGCTGTCCTTCTTGGGTTGTAGAGCCGATTTTGGTTTCATTTTTCTTTGCATAGCTATCCATTGTTACTTGTTTAGGTAGCGCCGTTGTTGTTTGTTTCAATTGTGCTGTTGTTTTCTTTTACCCCTGCGGCATTTGGTCACAGAGCGTGTGCCCGATTCTGGGGTCTTTCCCTGCTATCGTGGGAGGTCAGTTCCTATTTTATTCCTTCGAGTTGTATCCTTAAAGGGAAATGGGGGTGATGAGGGGCCAGGCTTATCGTCCCTTGAGGTATGCTGTAATCTCTGTTGTGGGTGGTTACTGTTTCACAAGCGATATGAGGATGTTTGGTTCCTCTGTTGCGTGGCTTTTCTGGCGGCACCTCCACAGGTGCTCTGTCTGGTTGTTATTCTGGTATTTGTTCTTATGCCCTTTTGGGCTGGTTATTTGATCCTGGCAATTTGGGCGGTATCTTGCACCTCCAATCCTTCCCCTCTCCCCCCTTCTCGCTTGCATTGCTCTTGGAGGTTCTGATGGGTATGTGCGCGCTCTTGGGTTTGTGACACACCGTAGTGCGCTCTACAATTGGTGAGCTCTTGCGGTTTGTGGGATCTGGGGTATGTGGCTATTCAGGGCTTCCGATGGTTGTCTGCCTGTGGGTGCACTGCTTTGGTAAATGCTTAATTGCATTGCCACCTATCCAGGGTCCTTCTTCCTCCCCTTGGGGGCTTCTGGCCTATACTCAGGGTGTCTTTTGTGTTGCTGCTGTGCTTGCATATACGTTCTTCATGAGTGAGGGAGAGCCGTTGAAGTTCTCATTGTGTGGTTCAGCTTCTGCGAAGCCGTCTCCCGGGATGGACGTTAAATGTTCCTTTTGTTATAAATGATGCGTACAGTGATTAATCCTGTATATGGGCGTGTGCCTGATCTCAGGCTGGGGTGTCTTCTGGTTAGGGTTTAGAAACTTTAGAGTGTACAATGTCACGCGGGGAGCCGGATCTGTTGCAGTGTCGCTCGCCACCATTAACTGCTGCGTAGTGTTTATTTCTGCGTACTGCCCGTTTCCGATCTAACCTGGTCTGCGGTGCTGCAACACTCTTACCTCCTGGCTTGCTCCGGATGCCATTCCGACTCATCTGTAAGCCTCCAGCCGAGTGCTGGACTGATCTTCTGGGGCTGCAGCCTTCAGTTGTCGATCGGCTCACTGTCTCCAACGTTCTGAGCTCGTTGGCGCCACGTTGCCAGCTCCTCCTCGGGTTCACTGTGGGCTGATCCATGAGGCTAATCATCTTGTTTTCTGACAGAGATTCGCTTCGTATGTGGTTCTCAGTCATCCAGGCACCTGGAGATCAGTTCTCTGTATTATATGTCTATTTTGCTCTGCACAGGATCTATGTTTTCGGATAGGGCAGGAGAGCTCACTAGAGTCACGTCTGCTCTACATGCCGGCTGGCTGTGTTGAGGTCATGGATGACAGCCAACGTATATGTTCCCCTTCCCCATTGAAAGGATATTGCCAGGTACCCACACTCTTAATCTCTTTCTGTAGCAATGATTTGTAAGACCAGGGAATCCCGGATAGCCATTAATACCCCACAGTTTTCCCTGATGCGTTAGATTGAAATAATTTGCTGTATCCACTGATTTTCACTTTGTTTATCTTGCCTATAGATTTGTGCCTCTTGGTAGGCCACAATTCCTGTGCTCTCCCGCCCCAGGTATTGCCCTACCTTCTGCCTCTTCACCAGGGAATTTATTCGCCTAATATTAAGGGGGGTAACCTTCAGAATTTCCCCTTAAGCCAAGGTCGTCTCGTGGATCTATGGGAATCTCTTAGAATGGGCAGCCAACAATGGGGTCTCCCCTCCCTACCTCCCCCCCTCTCTTCCCCCTTCCCTCTTCCCTCCCCCCTCCCCTCTATGGGCGCCTCAGCCAGCCTCTAGCTCCCCCGACCAGCAACCTCAGGGGTTGAGCCCTTGCAACAGGCCAAAGTGAATGTGTTTAAAAATTGGTGACAAGGCAGGCGCTCTGTTCCCAGTCAAGTTTTCCTGCATTAGCTTCTCCTCCAAACGCACATTTTCATGACTCCATAAATCTTCAGGGAGGCTGTGTTTCTTTGGTTTTTCAGGCGTGTCTTCATTTCCTTTTCAGGTGTGGCAAGTTAATTGACTCTAAGGATTCTGGTACTTGTATTTTTCGCACCTAATTGTTTGAGGAGTCCCGGGCTCAAAAGGCGGCAGCAGCAGCAGAGCCATCATGCCTTACAATGGAGAGCCACAACCATGGCTTTCCCCCTCCCCCCATCAAGGGGAAGATTTGTGTTATGTAGGGAGTTGTTTCCAGCCACCTGCAAGAAAAATTAAGTGCGAAAAATACAAGTACCAGAATCCTTAGAGTCAATTAACTTGCCACACCTGAAAAGGAAATGAAGACACGCCTGAAAAACCAAAGAAACACAGCCTCCCTGAAGATTTATGGAGTCATGAAAACGTGTGTTTGGAAGAGAAGCTAATGCAGAAAAACTTGACTGGCAACAGAGCGCCTGCCTTGTCACCAATTTTTAAACACGGTGAATGTGTGCGGGTCACCCCGACCCATGTAAATATTCCAAAGTATCCTACCCCCATTTACACTCCTGTATCTTCCTTAAAACCACCTCCTTCAGGCGGACTACTGTTCTCTTTTCAGTACCCCCCCCTTATCCTTAATGGGGCAGACTTGTGTCAGCAGAGGGAACATCCTCTTCTCCTCCCGCGCCTGCGTCAGGGAGCCTGGCCGGAACACTCGGGCCTACTTTTTCTTTGACCCATTAGTCGTGAACTTTGTCCATTCCCACAGTTTCCTCTTAATTGGCTCCCTCGTTGGCCTCTGGTTTTGCCCAGAAGCCTCCTCCTCCTCAGTCTGCAAGATCCTCATTCCTTCTTCACAGGTAGTGATCCGGTATTGACTCCCTTTCAAATCAAACAGGATGCCAAGGGGAAAGGTCCATCTGTATTGTATGTCCCCTTTCCTCAGCACCAGTACCATAATCCGTCGCTTAGTCAGGGTGATATGCGTCCAGTCTTGGAAGAGTTGTATTTCGGATCCATTGTATGTAAACGCCCTGGCCTTTCTGGCCGCCATCAACACTCTGGGCCTCATCACGACTTGGGCGGTAACCCTTAAAATCAGCGGTAACGCTCTTAGCGCCGATTTTAAGGGTCCGTCGGATCACGACTCCAAACACCGCCGGCGCAATAACAGCCGGCGCAAGGACAGCCGGCTGTACAAGCCCCGGCCATAACAGCGCCAGGAACCCTTAGCGCTAAAACATCATCAATCACGAGCCCGCGTAAGCGCTATTAGCGCCAGAAAAGCGGCGTATAATCCGCCGAAAATACCTCCAGCAAAAAGCTGGAGGTAACAGAACATAGGCCACAGCAATAAGGGCCCAGGTGGAAGCAATGCAAACCTGAGGCCTACAAAGGACCCACCCATGCACAACACACCCTCCCCAACCCCATTACATCAGCAGGAGCAGGGAGGAGACAGCAATGAGGGCCCAGGTGGAGGCAATGCAAAACTGAGGCCTACAAAGGACCCACCCATGCACAACACACCCTCCCCAACCCCATTACACCAGCAGTAGCAGGGAGGAGACAGCAATGAGGGCCCAGGTGGAGGCAATGCAAATCTGAGGCCTACAAAGGACCCACCCATGCACAACACACCCTCCCCAACACCATGCTGCCATTTGGAGCCGGGAGCCTTGATGTCGACTTCTACCTGCTGCGCCTGGAGCTACAGAGGCCAGTCAACCAGGCCAGGGGCCTGGGAGTGCAGGGGGCAGTGGGGATGAGGAGAAGGAAGAGGAGAGGAGAGCAGCACCAGCAAGGCGGCCAGCCATCCCCAGGGTCAGGCCAACACCCTGGGCCCTAACTGATGGTCAGTTGGTGACAGAATTTCGGCTGGACAGGGCAACCATCACCCAGTTGCTGGACACAATCCACGGTGACATATGCAGCCACATAGCCACCAGCATGGCAGTACCTCCCCTAGTGAAGCTTGTGTCTGTGCTTCAATTTCTTGGGACTGGCAGCTACCAACATACAGTTGCCATGATGCATGGAATGGCCCAGTCCACATTCAGTGCCATGCTGGGACAGGTGCTTGATGCACTGTTGAATCATGTGAACGAACACATTGCATTGCCAGCCACACAGGCACAGGTGCACCAGCTTAAGGGTCAATTCTATGCCATCGACCAAGTCCTGAATGTAATAGCAGCCCTGGACTGCACACATGTGGCACTTGTACCACCCCAGGCACATGAGGCTGCCTACAGGAACCGGAAACAGTACCATTCCCTCAACGTGCAGATGACATGTGGCCCTGACCTCACCTTCAGCCACTGCTGTGCCCGCTACCCAGGATCCACCCACGACTCCATGGTCCTACGCAACAGTACCCTGCCGGCGTACATGGAAAGGCACCGAGGCCAAAACACATGGCTACTGGGTGAGTACAAATGTATACCACAAAGCATGTCAATCCACAACTGATGGTGCCTGTCACAGAATCCATCATTCCCAATAGTCAGCAGCATCACAGCAGCATACACATTCAAGCACCTTGCACGATGAACCTTGGACATGTCCAACACAGCAGAACACACCCATGCAGGATGTCAGACATGTGGCGGCACAGTGACATATGGAAGTCCCACCACAACAAGGCCTCCTGTGTGAGTAGCACCATGGCTCCCAACACTGACACAGTACAGATATCCCACCCTGGCCATCCGACAGTAGTGAAAACCCAATCCATGAGCTGGCACATCCACGAATGCTCCACACATAAGTAGGCCGAGTAATGACAACGCACATCCCACAAACACTGTCCCCAAAATGGCCATGGAAATGCATGGATAACAGTACAGAATAGTGAAGAGCAGCAAATGCAACTGTAGCCAAATGGATTTGCAATGACACATTAGGTAGCCACTTCTGTCAAGCAGACGTTGATGGAAGGGCCCCCTCTTCCTGCGACAAGTGAATGAGTACTGTTACATACAGAAAAATAGGTGTACCAAGTGGAGAGTACCCCATTGATTCAATCGTGCCCGTAGGACAGCACACTCCACAATGTTATAGGCCAAATGACAAATATGGCAAAATCACACTGATGACAGGGCTCTGTACACCCACTCGACTTACCTTGTCCCCATACCGGCTTTCTCTCCCCTGCAGGTGATTCGGGATATCCCCAGTACACGTGGCTCATGACCCCTGTGCGTCACCCACACACGGCGGGGGAGCGGGCATACAACCTTGGCCATGCCCGTGCACGGATCTGCGTCAAGAGGGCATTTGGCCTGCTGAAGGCACGCTTCCGTTGCCTTGACCGCACGGGAGGTGCAATGATGTATGCACCAGAAAAAGTTGGAAAAATAGTACTGACATGTGCCATGACATCTGTTGTCGCAGAAATGTGCCACTGCCCCCAGATGCTCATGTGCAGCCACCTGAGGATGGTGGTGAGGGCAATGAAGTGCCAGAAGGTGTTGCCCATGCACAAAGGGTTGGGCTGAGGGAAGGGAGGTTGGCCAGACAGGTATTGATTGATGGATTCTTTTAGAAATGGGTAATAGGTAAATTGTACATATGTCACTTCAACATTAAATTGCATTTGTAACAATCACTACTGTCCATGCATTGTGATTTTTTTAACGTGATTTATTTTCCATCCAACAATCCCCCCTCCCCCCAGTGAACACCCAACAATCCCCCCTCCCCTCAGTGAACACCAAACAATCCCCCCTCCCCCCAGTGAACCCCCAACAATCCCTCCTCCCGCCAGTATACAACCCCAAACTGTACAGTTGCCTCATCAGGCCAAAAACAATGATGCGGGCGCTTCCCTCTCCCAGGACCCTCCGGTGTGTGTGCCCTCAGGTGGCGCAAGGACCGGCGCCTTGGAGATGGGTCTAGTGAACCCTCTGTGGGTGTGGTGGAAGTTGAGGGTATGGAAGCGCTGCCCATCATGTGCTGGCGCATGAGGTTATTGGCCTCGCGTTGCTGTTCTGCAAGTGCAGACACTGCCTCCGTGAATTCGCGGACTCGTTGCCCAAAGCCTGTCAGGGCAGCGGTGCATTGTTGCACAACTTGTTGTGTGCGGGCATTGTCCCGCGCAATGTACCGGCACCCATGCCGGATGGAAATGCTCACGGCCTTAATGTGCCGGCTCTGGACCTTTGCCATTGCTTCTACCTTGGCCTGTTTTGCCTCAATGACATCCAGCCGGCCCATGGCTGCTGCCCCTGTGACAAAGGCCTCTACTGGTGCGTCAGGTGGTGGACCGCGAATTGGGCGCTGTCAGGGGGGGGACTGCATGGCGACATGCCACCACACTGGACTGGGCTGCCTGGTTCCGATCGATGGCCCTCTGGGCTCCCATAGGATGGAGTGTCCACATCAGGCTGTGGTGTGCTGCAGCCAAGCACAGGCACATGGGGCCTCCCTGCCTGCTGTCTGCCTGGGCTTCCATGGGGAGTTGACACCCCTTCCCCACATCACTACTGCTGTGGGAGTGTTGTGCGGTGGCATGATGCACACGTGGAGGTGTTGCTCCCACGTTGGGCTCCCATTCCGGCCTCTCTCCCTCGGTATCGGGGCTGTGGATGTTGGGTTCTGGTGAGCTGACGGTCACCTCCCTGTGGCCATGTGGCTGCCGCTGCTGTCTGGCGGGGCTGCGTCGGGGTGAGGTGGGTGTTCCCCGGTGTTGTCTCCCATGGGTGTGGCCTTTTTTGGGGGTGCTGGTGGAGGCACAGTGTTGTGGGCGCATTGTCTGTGTGGCCTCATCGCCATCATGACCGGGCTGTTGGGATAGACGTGTGCCTGTGAGGTACATAGGGGGTGGTTTTAGTACAATGCTACTTACATTTGTGTGATGCAGGTCATGCCAACAAGTGTGATTGAAGACAGTAACAATGACGCATTCAACTTGCATTCTGTTCAGTCACCATGTGGTGCTTGTTGTGGATGTGCATGGAGGTACACTGCATGGGAACGCGTGGTTGTGGTGGACTGCGCTCAGGCTTTTGTGGTTGTGTTGATGCACAGTACCACTCTACGTAGCTGTCCTATGGCTATGGGAGTCTATCCCCTGCCCCGGTCATTCATGCACTGCACGTACAGGGTCGTCTAGGCAGCACTACCGTTCTAGGGATGTGGCCCTCACTTACGGGTGTATGCAGAGCCTCAGACACATGTCTTCACTCTCATTCAGATGCATGTATTCGAGGATGGGACTCAACTGCCGTTGGATTGATGCCAGTCCCTGCCTCCGCTTCACCAATGCCCTCAATGGTTCCAATGTCGATGACACCCGTCATTTTCTCCTCCCATGGTGTGAGGTCGGGGGGGGTGGTGGCCCTCCTCCTGTGCCCCTGCTTGCACTCCTTTGCTGGGACAGGATGCCTCGCACTCGCACGTCATTCAGCCTTGCGGCAGTCCTCCCCATCCCGGGGCACGCGCCCCACTGCACTGACCCTTTCTGCTACAGATCGCCATATTTTGCCTCGGTGCTGGTTTTGCGCTGCTGCAGCTCATGGTGGTACGTCAGTGCCTCATCCACAAGCACCTCAAGCTCCTTATCACTGAACTTGGGTTTTCGGACCCTGTCCAGAGCAGACTTGCCCCTAGTGCGCTCCTGACTCATTATTAGGCTTCAGATTGCGTGGATGGCTTTCAGTGGCTCTGATATACAACGGATTGTGATTTTCAAGATGGCCGCCACTTTATTTCCCGTTCCGGCGGTGACCCGTTTCCCGCGCGCTATGAGCGCGAAGTGGCGGTAGCGCACGGTGCGCTGGCTTTAAGGGTTCGCGCCAATTGCGCTAACGCCTTGAGCCAGGGCGCGTGCACGATAACTCGTGATCTGGCGGATTATCCGCCGGGTGCCTTGGCATTAGCGCTATTTAGGTCCGGCGGATAATCCGCCACGTTTACCGCCCAAGTCGTGATGAGGCCCTCTGTCTTTTTGCTCATAATTGTGCAGAGTGACCAACACGTCTCTAGGTCTTCACCCCTCTTCGGTACCACTCTCTGTATAAGGTCCACTTTTGTCCCTGATCCATCCTCCGCATCCAACAAGTCGACAAACACCTGCTTGGCCATTGAGCACAGTTCCCTGTCCCCTACTGCCTCTGCCAAACCTTTTATTCTTATATTTGACCTCCTTGAATGGTTTTCGAGGTTCTCAGCCTGTATCGCAAGGTTCTGCATAACCCTCAATAGGTGCTCCACCAATTCATCAATGTTTATTGTGTCTTCTGCTACTTGTAGTGCATTCTCCGTGGAGTTGACCGTTTCCTCTAGCTTTTATTTGTCTCCCTTCAACTCTTGCAGCGCTATCGAAAGGTCTTCTCTCATTTTATCCATTTGCGTTTGGATGATATTTGCAATTTTGCCCCCAAAGTCCTGGAAGCACTGGCGTAGGACCTCCTGGGTGACTACTTGGTCATTCACAGCCCTCTCTTAGTTCCCCCAATCTGCTGACATCCCTGGGTCTTGGTTCCCCTCGATCAGGGGCTCCTCATCCTTGCGCCACCGTCTCTGTAAATTGCCCTCCTGAGTTTTCTTTCCAGACTTAATTGGGTTTTGCATGTCCTTTCCATCGTTTTTGGATATTTTGGGCCTTGGTAGCTGAGAACCGGGGCTCCACTTGGAGGAAGCTCCGTCTTGTCGGCCCTTCCTGGGATTCGGGGAGCACTTGCAGGGTCATCCCAAAGATCAGCGCCTGACGACTTCAGTGCCCTTTACCCTGCAGGGTTGGGCAATCTGCTGTCCCCTGGTGTCTTGGTTGGGGACCATGGCTCCTTGCACCCTGGCTAGGGTTCTCCCTGCTCCTCCAGCTAGCCACTTTGCAGCCTTCCCCCCTGGCCAAGTTTTTCGTAGCACCGTAGAGTGGTCCTGTACTGCTGGGCCCTTTTCCTCCTTCGATAGGTTCACCTCTTGTGCTCCTGTCCCCAGTTTGGACTGTCTATAGTGATGTTCCTGGCACCATCCCCGAACGCAGGGCCCTCAAATCACCAATGTCTTACTGTGTCACCCTGAGGTCTATCCCACCAAAGCCAAGCTCTTTCGGTGGGCCCGGAGCCTATCCTGCACACTCCCCTTCCTCTTCTAATGCCTTAGCCAACCGTGCACTCTTGGGCAAAGAGCCATGTGCTGGATAGCCCGTAGGCCAATTCTTATAGTCCCCTCTGAGTAGAGGGGCCTTCTCTCCACCACCAACTTTAGTCCTTCAGTGTCCTATAGGGCTTATCTCAGCAAGATCAGGCAATCGTCCAGGTAGGGGTAGACGTGAATCCCCCCTCTCCTGAGACTTGTTGCCACCCCCGCCATCAACTTTGTAAAAAACCTTGGGTCAGCCCAAATGGCAGAACTCTAAACTGATAATGACAACCGCCAACATCAAACCTCAGGTACTATCTGTGCTTGTGATGGATTGGCACATGAAAGTAACCATCCTGAATGTCCAATGATACCATCCACTCCTGAAGCTGCAGGGCCTGAAGGATCCGAGAATGGGTAACGATTTTGAACTTGTCCTTCCTGAGGAATTTGTTTAAGTCTCTTAAGTGCAAAATAGGTCTCAATCTGGCATACTTTTTTAGAATTAGGAAGTATGGGCAGTACCAACTCTTGTTCCTCTCTGCTACAGGTACTGGTTCTATAGCACCTTTCTTCAGCAGGGTCAAGATTTCCTGCATAAGGAGCGGATCTGTAACTTTGAAAGAGCTATTCCCCGGTGGATGACGGAGGCTTTTTTTTTTTTAGAAAGGGAAGGAAGTATCCCTGGGCAACTGTTTCCAATGCCCATGCGTCAGAAGTAATGCCTCGCAATTCTTTCAGATGCATTGAGAGTCTGCCTCCCACTGGGGTATTGTGAACTAAGGCCTCAGAGGTTTTGAGCTGGCTGGAGTAGTGGCTGATGGTAAAGTAGCCGCTGCCTGGATTGTCCTAGTACCTCTTCCCCGTCCACCACGGGGGAATCTTGTTTGACCTCTTTAATTGGACAGTCCTCTGCCCCTTCCAACTGAGGAGTAAAAGCGAATGGACCTACCCCGGTGGGGTGTGCCGATGGGGTGCTTTTGTGGCTAATAGCAGCACCAACGGATTTTGATGCTGCTTTGGAGGTCTGCAGATTCTCCAGGCTCTCGCTAGGCTTGCTACCAAATAAATGTGTGCCATCAAAGGGCATGTTAAAAAGTCTGGATTGCACATCTGGAGCAAAACCAGGCTTTCTTAACCAGGCAAATCTGTGCATTACTGTACTAGTCACCATTGACCTGCTGATACTGTCAGCAGTGTTGAGACCTGTCTGGAGGGATTCACGCATCGCGTCCTTCCCATTCTTGACTAGATTTAAAAATCTGTCCCTTTCGTGGATATGGTCAGCCGCCATTGCTATACATTCCCAAATAGTGTAAGTGAACCTGGCCATGGTGCACGTAGCATTCACTGACTTTAAGGCCATACTCCCCGCAGAGAAAACTTTCTTGGGCAAAGCGTTGTACCACTTGTCATTTCTGTCCGGGGGAATAGTCGGCTATGCGTTTTGTTTTGAGGTGGATGTGGCACCATGTACCACCAAACTTTCAGGAGTGGGATGCTTCGTCAGATAACTGGGGTCACTACTGGACGCCCTATATTTGGATGTTAGTTTTTTTATTTACTGCTGCAATTAATTCTGGCTTCTCCCAATTTGTATTTACTTACCTTTGCAGAGCCACATGAAAGGGAAGAATAGGGTCCCCCTGGGGTCCTTTATCTGTAAGATCATCCTTCTCATATATTGGTGTGGGTCTTTTCCACCCCATGTAGTCCACCACCCTGGACATTAACTGTCTGTAAGACCCTTCTGCATGGTCAGTAGGATCAGGTCGCTCAAATTCTAATTCTGGGGACGTATCTAGTCCACTTGCATTTTGCAGTGACTCCTGTAGATTTTCCAACCTAGATTCCTCTGAGATCAAGGGTTCAGGGACCCCAGGTGCTCCATATTGTAGGCCAAAGGGATGTGAATCATCAGAGGAATGTTCAACTTCCTCATAAATAGAAGAAAGTGATTTTAAAAAAAACCCTTTCTTGGCAGTGGTGTATGTATTTATTCTGTAATCCTCAATGGCATCGGTGGGGTTGCCGACATTTTCGTCGACGGCTCAAATTCTTTCCGCTTCGAGAACTTGTTAGGGTCCGACAAAGTCTTTCGGCGCCAATGGCGTTGATGACTTCTTCCTCAAGGATCATTTGTCTCGACTCTTGGGATCTTTCGACCATTCTCGAGGAGATTTCTCCTTGCCTCCCTGGCCCGAGGGCGCACAGGTGTTTCCCTTATTTTTTTCTTGTTAAGTTTTTTGACCTGGGCATGGCTTTCATAAGTCTTTGAGGGGGTCAAGGCCGCATTCTCGAATACTTTCATCATTTTGACTCTGAAATTCTCCCACTCAGCACGGGAGGCTGATTTCGTCAGGCATTGAACTTGTTCTGGGGAGGAACTCGACGGCGATGAAGACAGCGACCGATGGTGCCTTTTCTTCGAACACTGCAAAGATGAATGGTGAGAACCACTTTGTGATCTTGATCTTTTTGTCTTCTTTCGACAAGGAGAAATATTTCTCAACTCATCTGAAGAATGTGTTTTCGACAGAGTCATCGATGGGGATTTAGACCTACCTGCCTCTAATTTTTCTCTTCGCTCTTTCAGGGCTTTCGCCATCATCGATAGGCAGGCCTTACAGTCGAACGTAGCGTGAGCGGAACCGAGGCACCACAGACACACCCGATGGGGGTCAGTAATAGACATTTTCACTCCACAGTCCTGGCACTTCTTAAACCCCGATCTCAGAGTCGAAGATGCCGATGATGATCCCATTCTAATGATTTTTACTCAAAGATTCTCATAGGGAACCGAGCGCATTGTATCAGAAGCGATAGCTTTTGCAGAAAAACAGAACTGAAGCCAATGGTCGACAGCACCCGCTACCAGAAAGAAATTCAAAAGCAGCTGAAGCTGAATATCTAAATATCATAAAATGAGGAATATGTGGGAAGACACAATCCATTTGAAATGAGCCTTTGCAGTTTTGTTAATGTAAATGCTACGCCAGTTTTTTAAAATAAATGTTATGCCAATTGTTCTTGTATCACCATTATGACTGCGGGACAAGGCAGCGTGGAGGATTGCCAGTGAGGATGTCCTTTCCATTACAATAATGTTGAAATGATTCTCCCTCTAGGTCAAGGAGGTCACAAGTGTTTGGGGCCCATTTCTGTGATGCTGTGAGGTTGTTACACCCATGCAGTGCCAGTGTATAAACGTGGTACTTCTCTTATGGTAGTGTCAAATACAATAACATCCATTTGAAGGAAATGCCTACAATGCAAAGGCTGTGTAATTCTGTGATGCTGTTAGGTCGTAGCCCCCACAAAGTGCCAGGCAAATGTTTTCACATTGGTACTTTTTGCATGGCCCTGGTTTTTACCATGACAGCAATGTGGAGGTCAGTACCTTTATTACCAAGCATTTTATCAGGATTTATGCGCCAATCCTGTTGTCCCCCAGCAACATATATGTTAGCACCCGTATTGTCAAGAAACTTGCTAGGGCTAAAGTTTCAATCCTGTTGTTTCTATGCTATGACAGGCTTTAATGGTGGACACACATGATCAAGTAACAACTCGATCTAGAGTACTTTGAGTGCAGTGTTTTATTATATTACAATATTCTTAGTTTCTGTTAAATAGGGAATAGTCTTCCCTAGGATGTTCCAAATATTGGAAGTGCCCCTTGATCCTACATTGGATCCCTTGCGCTTGTTGTCAAGGAGTTCCCCCCTTCTCACCTGAGTTCGATCCTTGCTGGATTACTTGGTCGATGCCTTCTTTCGGACGGATCGGGTCTTGAATAATGCTGCACGAGTCTCTTCCGACTCCAGCGTGCGTTCAAAGTTCCGGGATGCAAAGATTCAGGAATCCGGGAAATTTACAGAGTGCGCTACTCAGCACACGAGTCCAGGAATCAAGAAAGGAAGGAAAGGGACTAGGAATGGGGTTGGCTGGGAAAGAACCAAGGAAAACAATACTGCGAGCTACGGAGCACACATCTGGTCGTTACTTCGCAATAGCATTGAGACGCGCGGAGCCGCGGGAGGCGTGGTCTATAAATAGAACACGCTACGTCCAACGTGTAGAGCGAGGAAGGTGTTTAACAGTGGACGGCCATGTTGGGAGTACCAGGGAGTGTAAGCCCCGTTGAGACAAGGACCAGGAAGTCCATAAGGGGTGTGTTCTGTAGGTCATGACACTTGTTTTTTGGGGTTCGCCAGGTTGATTACTCACCTGAGCAGCCCTGCGAGGTTGATGGCTGTGTATTTTAACACAGCGGCCATTTTGACTCGCCCGTGCGGCCGTGATTGAGACTAGAGAGACTTGGAAGTGGGTCATATATTTGTACCATATACATCCTGTTTGAGATACCTTAGCTCCCATTTGTTTTTTTTTAGTCTTAGAACAATACTAATATTGGGATTCCCTACAGGTCCCGTTAAACAACCTTGGACAGTGGAAATTTCTTCAGAGAGCTAAAATTCCACACAGTATTTTGAATACCTTTTTGGGCTAGAGGAGCACAACCGGTTTCCCCAAGTAAGTCACAATGTTACTATTATAGAGGGATAGTGGCTCCTGCACATGTGGCACAGAACTACTTCTGGTATTTCCTATTGTTTTCTAGCTAGTACCTTTATACCTTGGAGAGACGAAGTGCATCTTGTTACAAAGCTAAAAGCCCAGGCAGTTTTTGGAAAGAATATACCATTTTGGGATAGAGGATGTCAACTCTGATTACCCAAGTAAGTGGCATTTGCGTACTGCTCTAGAGATATTAGGACAGTGTCAGCAATATTTGTGACACTGCATTACTTTTTGTGTTTCCCGTTGTTTTTAGTCAGTCCCTTTGTACTTTTGAGAGACGAAGTACAGCAAGAAGGAGAGCTCCAGCCACCCTTAGAGGTAAGAGTGGAGTCCATATGAGAGATATAGTGATAGTAGGTCGTTCATGAATCCACAACTGTTCTGGTTGTTTTTTTCTTCCCGAATAGCGAGAGGAAGATCGGCTGCAACGTCTCAAGTCAGGAAACAGGCAGGCAGCAACGCAAATGGTTGCAGGTGGTCCTTAGAAGTCTATTCAGCAATACCCACCCAGGTGTATCATTAATTAGTCTATCTGACAACCCTTGGGGGAAGAGTCAAACATGAGGTCTAGTAATAAGACCAGTATAGTGTATTAAATGTGTCCCAGCAGGGATCCACAGGAAGACCAGGGTGATAGAGTTGCAATCGACCGCCAGCAATCACACGATACACCCAAGTGGATTCATTGTGCCCCTACTGAATGTCCGGGAGGATTAAGCCTAAAAAGGACAGAAACTGGTATGTGTTGGGCTAGAAGCACAGCGTGGAAATGTGTTCAGTTAATCCACGCTGCGCCAACCATGTCACAGATACTGGAAATTATGTTGTGTAACTTTATATACTTTTTTTTACTTAATGTACAGTTTTTATTAATTAATTTTAGTGTTGTATGCTAGTATTGTTTGTAGTTATTATAGTTATTAATTTGTAATAAAATTGAGAAAATGTGTTTTTACATTTAAAATTGGTGGTGTAAGGAGCGTCAATTATTTGTTTGAGATCAACCCTAGGGATTGATGAGGAAATAATAACTGACACCCATGACTTTACCTCCATCTGGTTTGTTCACCTCATATGTTCAATCCATAGGCCCGAATATTCTGCTCTGAAGAATATATACCAATCTCAAACAGACAGAAATGGGCTCCATTGGTTATATTTTTAATCTCCAATTCAGCAATACTGCGTAGGCAGCATTGTCATAAGGAAAGTAATACACCTAAACCCTCTTGAACATATCTTTTGTCTCGCCATTATTACCCCTTATGTGCCCATTTAGTTTTATGTATTTGTTTTGCTTTCCTTATACTTATTCGGTTATGGATACCTGTATGATTTCTATCCCATTGTGCTTAATTACATTTCTTATTTAACCATCAATTACTATTTTTGCTAGCTTAACCTTTCTTACTTGTTATTCACTAATTATAGATTTTTTCTATTATTGTTCAGAATGTTTTCCCACTTCAAGGTCTGTATTCGTCAGATTTTTCATGGTCATTGCTTAGCAAGAAAATGTACTTCAAGATCAGTGTAACCACATTGAAAATGCTAGTAAAAAAATCTTCGTACAATCTATATTATTTTAAAATAGTTTTATTATAATTGTTCAATAACCAATACAAATAAACATACAAAAGAAAGAACATGGCATGGCACAAGCCACATGTCTATTTTGGAGTAGATGTTGGAATATGGGGGCGAGGGGTGAATAGAAAGTATAGTCACGCTCTTGTGGATTCTGCCTTCTCCACACATCAATGTATTTCATGTTTTCCATTAGCTCTACGAGTATGCCGATCCCCCTTTGCAAAGTATGTGGAGCCAAAGGTCAAAGGTGCCCATCTAGTGTTTGAGAAAATGTTACGTTGAAGTCTCCTCCAAGGAGTGTTAGACTAGTCATCAGGCGGGCCATCGTTGCGAAAAGATGTGTAAAGAAGTTGGAGGCCAGTGATAAAGTCGCCTGGGAAATGGCCCCGAGGGGGTGACATTTCCCAATAAATGCACCCCCAGTAAAATAAAACACGTTCCCCAAATATTCTGGGATCAGAGTTTATATGCTAGGATCGGGCAACCTTGCGGCAGTGGTGCGAGCCTGTGGATGTGCTGTCCACAGTATCGGTGCTGGGTGCGGATGTGGGTGCCGATGAGACGAAGGTGTGCGGTGAGAGCTGCAGCTGTTGGAACCGTTGGGGCACTGGAGCTCTATGGTGAACCACGCCTCATGGTCACTAAGCCCAGCACCAATTCTTGCGCAGGTTCGTAGAGAGGGATCAGAAGAAAGGACCTCACAATGTGTCTTTGCAGCCTGACGAATCCTGCCAGGGTATTCTGGAAGAAAAGGAATGCTGCATTTGGCACAGCTTTCATTACTAAGGATCTGCTGACGTTTTGTCGGTCAGGAGATGTTCGGAAAAATGTGCACTTTGTGTTCATTGAGGTGCAGAGAGGAATGTGGTTGTAAGGAATACAGTCGGCACGGATTAGATGATTGGGAGTGCACAGAGAATACTCTTTACTGTGGACGGTGTCCCTTCCTGGAATGGAAAAGGCCTAGCAGAGAAAAGTTAGGTGACGTGTACCTTTGTGACTCATCTCCATCTTGCGTGCAACTGATTCAGTGGTTTTCGGTGAACAGTTGTTTTAGTTGGTACCTAATTTGCCTGCCATCATTTTTGGGATTCAGATTATAGTTTCAATGGGAAAATAATTCTGCTTGGTCTACAGCCTGAAATACTGGACGGGATTGCAGAAAACTTGCACCAGGTACATCCGCCAGGACCTGAAAGCGTGCTTTTGCAAATCTGTCCTGTGTTTTCCTTTTTTCAAAAGTGCCAAAATGTAAGCACAAAAAGTAGTGATATAACTTTGGTGCCTAGGCAGTGGGCCTGGCCCTCGGCAAGGACAAATGTCTACTCTGATTTGCTTATTGGGGCATGGCCGAAGCCCATGCACCATGGATTGTGGAGACTGGTCTTACCTGCCAGCCATGAGCACTGCCCATTGGTCACAGTGCAGTGGATAACGGGGGTGGTTTGTTGGGGATGGGATCAAGGGGGAGCCTCATGCCCCAGGCAATTCATCCAGGACTTGCATTCCCAGCATGCGCTGCTGATAACAATAGACATCAGTATGCATTGCAAACCATGTTTGTTGAATGAGGTTTATAGTTTTTTCATGTGTTACAAGATATGAGATATAATAGGTTATTTATAACGCGCTTAATACCCAGAGGTTTCTAAGCGCGGACCCAGGGATCGAACCTGTGTTGCTCTGTGTCGTCTTGTTTCCAAGTCGAGCAAGATGAATTATTAATAACTAATATACAGTGATGTAACATCATGAAACATTTTCACAGAAAAAACATTGTTAAAGGGAAGTTGTGGTTAAGTTGCAGTAACATTTTTTTGTGAAAAACGTTTGGTAAAGGGATGTTATGGTTAGGATGCACTTATTAAAACCTATCAAATTCAGTGCAAAAACACTGTTAAATGGACGTTATGGTAACAAGTAAAATTGAAAACCCCCCAAAATTTGCCAGTTATGGTAAGCTATGCAACCATAACTCATGCCACCGCCATGCACTGCTAACACTAACACCCAGGAAATCAAAGATAGCTCATCATACTATATGTAGTTGTCCTAACAGCCTTGCAAATGTTTGTCTTGGGTTGATTAAGCTACGTATAAAGTAGCACTGCCCTCTTAGACAAAGACCATTTCCTGGAGAAAAGGGTTTGCATTTGAGCTAATTTGCATACCCATAATGCCTTGTTGTGGCTCAGAACAGGAGGTGAACTTCCAGCGATGGCTACTAGGTGGCGCTGTGGAATGTGTGACTTGGCTCAAATGAACTTTCCTACTTTCACATTTCAGGTGAAAGGTTTTTTTTCCAAAACTTTTTAAAACCCACCATAACTTTCTTGGTGTTGTGTGCATACATGTGTGTGTGTACATTCACCGTAATCGTATTTCTGTTGCTTGTATCTGCTTAGATTCACATGCTTCGCATAGGCCGACATCTAGTAGAAGTTGCGGAGTATTGCACATTAAGTTATTCGAAGTTCGAAAAGAGACGTTGACAGGACATGACTAATCTATCCCTAGTGTGATGTACCCATGATCCACCACACGTTGATATCCCTCAGATTATTCGTTTCTGACAAGAGGGAGTGTCAGTTGTAAGCTTGGAGTGTAGGTAGAGACCATGAGGTGTGAAAGGTCTATGCTTTTATCTCAGGCCCATTCTACTCCAAGAGGGGGAGGATGGGCGGGCACATGTGAATCTAAGCAAATACAAGCATCAGAAATACGATTACGGTGAGTGATGTATCCTTTCTGAGGCTTGTTGATCTGCTTAGAATCACATGCTTGCATGGATTAGCATGCAGTAATTGTAGAAGTAGGTGGGTTGTTAGAAGGTAGAGTTGCAAAAGATGTTTCACCTGTGTATCGCTCCTAGAGTGGGTGTCTAGACAGTAATGTTGGGTTAAAGTGTGTACTGAGTGCCAAGTGGTAGCCTTGCAAATGGCACCTAGGGGTACATTTGCTATAAAGGCTAGAGTTGCCCCTATGCCTCGAGTGGAGTGTGCTCTAGACTTAAATGGCAACACTCTCTTAGCAAGAGAATAACAAAGTTGGATGTAGTTGACAATACATTTAGAAATTGCGGCTACAGAAAAGAAAAAACTGTTTTTCTGATCTGTTTCATTTTTTGAAGGTAGAACATGGCAGCTCTCCGTACATCAAGGGTATGAAGGCTTTTTCCTGCTGCGTTTGTGGGTTTTTTGGAAAAATGCAGGTAGTTCTATTCTTTTGATTTACATGGAACTTTGATATGAACTTTGGTGAGAATCGAGGATGGGTGCGTAGCACCACCTTGTCTTTATGTATAACTACAAAGGGGCCTGGTACCGATAGAGCTTGTAGTTCTCTCACCCTTCTGATCGAGGTAACAGCTATAAGGAAGACCTTTTTGTATGTCTGGTGTTTAAGGCTGGCCTTGTGCATAGGCTCAAAGGGGGCCCCCCATGAGCCTTGTGAGTACGATATTGAGGTTCCAAAAGGAAGTAGGATTAGATATTGGAGGTTACCGTTTTTTGACGCCTACCATGAAAGCCTTAACTACAGGCATGTTCCACCATGAAATTTGCTTTGAGACTTGGTGTAAGCAGAGAGAGCAGTTAGATCTACTTTGAGTGAGTTAAAGACTCATTCTGAGTCAAATAGAAAGAACAGGTAGTTGACTATATAGGACGGTGAACAGTCAGTTGGATTAAGAGACTGTGTTCTGCACCATAATACAAAACGTTTCAATTCTTTTTTTTAAATCTATTTTATTAATTTTCTTGAACAATACAACCATTATATCATTGTCCAACAATTAAAGAATCTCAAATACCCTCCCTCCCCCTCCCAACTTTCCCAAGACCACGCCCCAAAGGATTCGATTCCGCCTGCGTGTCTTCATGAGCTGCTTGTGTTGTCGTCAGAGGAGACTACTTCTCGTGGGTGGAACAATGTCGCCGTGAGCGCCACCCATTGTTGTAGATCCTCACTGATGTCCAATTTATGCTCCCGTTGAGCATTCTCCCAGGCCCTTGTTTCTGCTGTTGACCATTTAAGTAGGTCTTCCCACCACAGATTCACGCTAGGTGTTTTGGGGCTCTTCCACCCCATGGCGATGCGTCTTTTTGTACATCAAGTCTTTGAGCTTGTTCAAGGTTTTTTTTTTGTATCTGCCCAGGATGCACGCTTTTGGTGACTGTACGTCCAATGTGATGTCTGCGCTGGCTGCCTTGGCCCCTATTTGTGTCCAGAAGGATTGTACCACCCGACAATCCCAGAACATGTGGGTCATCCCTACACTGGGTTCGTTACATTTAGGGCATTATGTGGTTCTCGCCCCTTTAAATTTGGAGATGATTTCGGGTGTGAGGTAGGCTCTATTGGTGATGTAAAACTGTATAAGTTGCAGATGGGCGTTTCTGGATACTTTCTTATGGTAATGCAGTATAGTTTCCCATTCTTTGTCTTCAAACTGGTGGCCTAGCTCTTGTTCCCATTTTGCTTTGCTCTTGAGATCCTGTAGGGTTGTGCAGTCCAGCAGCGTCTCGTAGAGTCTGGAGGTTTCGTGTCCTCCCTCGGTGGCGTTCAACATGCCTTCAATGGTTTTATGCCCAGTTTCTAGTTTCTCCTCTCCGGGCCATCAGCTCGTGAGCTTTTTTACCAGAGCACCGTGTAGGAGGAACTGCCCTGTTGGTAGTCCGGATGTCTCTTGCAGCTTGGTAAATGTGAGGATGTCTTGGTCGTCTACTAGGTCACCAAGGGTAGCAATGCCACAGGGCTCCCATATGTTCCTTATCTCTGTCAGGCCGGATGGTCTGGTTGTAATGATTGCAGCTATTGGGATTTGAGGGGAGTATGGGTCGTTTAATTTTGCGGCCCTGCAGGCTCGTTTCCAAATCTGAGTTCCTAGGTTAGTTGGGTATGTGTTGTGCTGCCTTGCAATTGGTGTAGACCAGAGTAAGTCTCTGAGTAGCGCTTGGGGGAAGGCAGGCTGCAGGAGTCGGGTGTCGGTTGAAGGCTCGTCCGCCATCCATTGGATCACGTGTTTCAGTTGGCCTGCTAGGTAGTAGAGTTCGAAGTTGGGGATTTCAGGCCTCCTTTGTCGTAAGGTCTCTGTAGTGTTTCTAGAGCAACTCTGTGCCTCCCGCCCTACCATAGGAATCTTCTGCAGAGTTTGTGGAGATCCTTGAAGAATTGCGGGGGAATGTTGTATGGGACATTGGTGAAGTAGTGTAACAATCGTGGGAGTGCGACCATCTTGAGCAGCCCGGCTCCACCCGCGACAGAGTGGTAGCTTGCTCCAAAAGTCCATTGATTTCTCCAGACAGTTTTTTGCTCTTTCAGTGTTCAGGGTGTGATCTGTCTTGGGGTCTCAGTGGATTGTGATGCCCAGGTATTTAAAGGAGGTGATCTCCCACTTGGAGGCCAGGACAGGGAGACTTTCGGCACTAGCTTCGCTTAGGGCCACCAGTGGATAGAGACAAGGTTTGTTGTGGTTAATTTGTATCCCTGTGTACTTATGGAACCCCTCTAAGGTCTCAAGTATGAATGGTAGGATGTGTTCAGGGTCGTTTAGGTAAAGGAGCATGTCGCCCGTGTACATAGAGACCAGGTGGGTCACCCCATCTATTTCTATGCCCCCCATCTCCGTACTCCTGCCTTAGGTATGCTGCTACTGGTTTAATGGCTATGATGTAAAGCATGGGGGAGAGTGGGCATCCCTGCCAAGTGCTCCGGTTGAGCATCCATTTATCAGAATAGGTGGTGTTAGTGCGTTCTCTAGCGGTGGGGTTCGTGTATGTGAGTTTAGTCCACTTTAGGAAGGCTGGCCCGATGCCCATCTTAGTCATAGTGGCATACAGCCAGTTCCAGCGAACCAAATCAAATGCCTTGGTGGCGTCCAAGGACGCCACTGCGTATTTCCGGGGTCTGCCATTGGTGCTGAATATGACGTGGTGTAGCTTGCGTAGATTTTCAGTGATGGATCGCCCTGGCACATACGCCGTCTGGTCATGGTGTATTAGGAGAGGGATAGCTTTCAGCAGCCTTCTCGCTAGCAGTGCCATCAGGATCTTGTTGTCTACATTTAACAAGGAAAGGGGCCTGTAAGAGCCGCACTCTACACTGTCCTTGCCAGGCTTTAATAGTGGGATGATTAAGGCTTCTCTCGTGGTGTCAGGGAGGGTGCCTATTTCGTTTGCTTCGTTGTATACTTGGGCTAGTAGTGGGGCTAGTGTGTCCTCATAAGTTTTATAGAACTCCCCTGGGAGCCCATCAGGTCCGGGTGCCCTCCAGAGGGCAGTGTTCTAATGGTGGCCATGACCTCCTCAGGGGTGATGGGCTCATCCAGGGCCTCTGCTCTTTGCTCATCTAGTTTGGGTAGCCTGATGAGGTCTAGGACGTCGTCTATTTCGGTATCTGTGGGTGAAGGGGGGTGGGGTCGGTGTAGAGGGCTTGATAAAACCTGGCGAATGCCAGGTTGATCTCGGCCTGCGTATGCGCCACTATGCCGTCCACTCTGCGGATTTGGCAGATGGGCGTTCTGGGGGCTTCACGTTTATAGAGCCACGCTAATAGCTTCCCAGGTTTATCCCCTAGGGCATGGTTCCTTTCAATGTGTTTTGCGTAACTGAGTCTCCCTATTTTTTCCCAGTGCTCTAAACAGGCTTGTCTAAGTTCAACCGCCCTTTTTATATGGGCTTGGTCTGAGGTGGCCTTGGCTTCGAGTTCCCTTAGCTCTCCTTCAGCCTTCTCCAGAGAGGACACCACGGCTTTCGGGGCCCCACCCGTGGCTGCTATCATTTCCCCCCTCATTACCACCTTGTATGCTTCCCATGCTGTGCTGATGTGTTGGACGCTGTTTTCGTTTATTTGCCAATAGTCTATCGTAGATTTCCCGATTTGTTCGCAGAATGCCCTGTCCTGTAGGGCCTCACTTCTGAGCCTCCACGTGGGTGCTGGGGGTCTTGGTGGTAGCACAGACCAAGTGGTTGTAAGTGGGGAGTGATCTGACAGCACTCTGGCCTGATATTGAGTGTCACCAAACGAGGTTTGGTGTTCCTCACTCACAAATATGCAGTCTATTCTGGTGTTTACCGCATGTGGGGGAGAGTAATAGGAGTACACTCTTCCCTCGGGGTGCTGTTCTCTCCAAAGGTCTTTTAGTGCGAATTGTTGCGTTAGTGCTAGGAGTTTTTGGTGGGAGGGGCGGGCATGTTTGCTATCTGATCTGTCGATGCGTGGGTTAAGGGTACAATAGTGGTCTCCCCCCCCAGACTAATATGCTGTCTCTGTATGGGGCCGGTCTGGTATACAGTGAGTGGAAAAAGACTGTAGTGCCGTGGTTTGGGGCATAGGTGTTGATTAGGCATAGTTCCTTTCCTTCTATGGTGCCATGTATCAGGGCCATTCTACCTTCGTAGTCTGTTTTAGTGTGCAATAGTTTGATGGGGATGGTTGGAGCGATCCAGATTAGGACACCTCTAGGACATTGAGTATGTGGAGCCTATCACTGTTCCTCTCCAAACTTTGGCTAGTGCCGTTAACTTTTGTGTGTTCAGGTGAGTCTCCTGCAGGAGGGTGATTCCCACCTTGCTACACCTCATACATGTGTGGATTCGGTGCTGCTTGACATAGCTATTCATTCCCCTGACGTTCCACGACATGATCCTGATTTCTTCAGCCATACGTATGGTGAGGTCGAGAGTCTCTGGGTGGCGCTCGTGGCGATGCAGCATTCATTTCCAGCGGATTTCGGTGCCCTGGGTGTTCTTGGTTTCCCTTCATATAAAACCCCAACTGTAATCCCAACTTGGGGGTTCCCATTCCCTTAAGCATTAAACACCCCTGTAACCAACCAAGTCTAGCGAGGTTGCCCCCATTCTGACTATCCCTATAGGTCTCTTGGTGCCCTACGGTGGGTAAATATACCCAAACTACTACTGGGGGAAGAAGTGAGTTCGCTTCAGTTGCTGTCACTTGTGTGGCTGTTCATCTCCTGGGCAGCTTGTCTTAGATCAATATTGCTGCTTATGGAAGTGGAACGCTGTGCTGTGGGTGCCCTGTTCAGCGATTGTGTGGGGTCCTCCCCTTAGTGCGGGGCTTGCCGTGGTTTACGCTGCTTTGCCTCAAGGTCAGGGATCTGCTCGCTGTCCATCCACTTGCTGGCTTCCCCTTGCGTGTCGAATAGGTGAGCTTTGTTATTGTGCAGTATTTTCAGTCTAGCTGGGTAGAGAAGCATGTAGCGTATTCCTGCGTTTTTCAGTCTCGCTTTGGTGTGGATGAATTGAGCCCTGCTCATCTGAACCTGGAAGGTATAGTCAGGGTAGATGGCGATCTTTGCTGAGTCTCTCTGTATGTGGCCACCTGATCTCGAGAACGCGAGGATTGTCTATATATCTCTGTAGTTTAGCACTTTGGCTATTATTGGCCTGGGTGGGGCCCCTGGTGGTGGCCGTTTGGTAAGGGACCGGTGAGCTCTCTCGATGGTGAATCCTTGGGATAGTTTGCCGGCTCCTATTTCTTGCAGCAGGAGGTCCTCAATATAGTTGATGGGGTCATTCCCTTCAATACCCTCTGGCAGGCCTAGTAACCTGATGTTATTGCGGCGCGCCCGCCCTTCCGCCTCGTTGGCTCTATCCTCTAGGTTTTTGACCTTCTGCTCGAGAGCATCAACGTCTTTCAAGAGTTGGGTTTTTGCTTCAGAGTTCTCACGCACTTGGGTTTCAAGAGCGTCAGTCCTGCCCGCAATGGAGCGTACATCTTGCCGTAGTAAATTTAGGTCAATTGCAACAGCGTCAATTTTGCTTTCCATTGTTCTCTGGAGCACCCTGATGGCTTCCAAGAGCTGTGAGTTTGCTAGTTCAGGGGGCTCATTACACGCCGTTTCAGCGTCAGTGGCGCTGGCGTCTGGCCTAGTTGCACCGCTTGCATTGTAGGTTTCCAGGGTAGTATGTTTCTGCTTACTCCTCGCCCCTTTAGTGGTCATCACCTCGAGGGCAGGTTTGCCTGCCGGTTCACGACCTGGTTATCCCGGAGATGGCTGTGGTGTCGTGTTTTTTGGGAGGCGCGGTTGCTGCGCACCGTTGATGGTGCTCAATGGCGGCGAGTGTCTCAAGCTATTCTTCTGCCATGCTTGGGTTAGATTTCTGGGCTCTCGCCAGCACCACAGAGCTCTTTCACTCCTTGTTGTGTGCGTGGGGTGTGCAGAGGGAACTCCACCAGGCTCGTCTGACTAAAGGCCCACGCATCAGGAGTTCCTTTGTGTGAGGGAGCCAGGGGATATTGCTGTTATGGGTCGCTGACCGTGTCCAGCCCCACCAGGCAGGGTGCAAGTAGCTGCGTCTGTTGAGGCTCTGTGTAGGGGGCCTCCTCCGGTGCCTAGTGTGGGGCGCTCTTTGCTGTGTGCTCTTATTTTATGCCTTTCCAGGCCTGTCACATCTGAAGATCTTGGGTTAGTTGATGCGTTGCAAGTGGGGGCCCAGGGGTGTTCGGGGGGTCACTCACTGTACAGAATCACGGCGGGCGTAAACGTTTCAGCACTCCCACCTCAGCCGCTCCTTACCTCGCCCCTTTGGGTTGCTCCCCCGGGCTCCGCCGCAATCCGTCCATTGGCTGTGTTCTTGGCTCGGGGGGGGCTCATACACGTCTCCCCTCCATACACGGGCTGCGCGCCTCCCCTCTTTGCAGGATCCGGGAACAGCGTACCGGCCACCTCCCGGGCCACCCAGTAGCAGTCCCCGAGCGGGACTGCGGGGCGCCGGGTATCAGGTCTCTTCGGCGCTCCTCAGCAGGTCTCCCTGCCTCGCGGCTCGCAGTGCAGGCTCCTCACTGTGCCCACGTTTCTCCCCCTGGGTCTCCCAAGCGGCCGCAGAGCGCCTGGGTTCACACCGTATCGGGGCTTGGGTGCAGGGCCGGGCAATGCTACGATTCACGTGGCGGGTGCCATATTCCAGAGCCCGCGGTCTGACGCAGCTCGGCGTGTCGGCGGAAAGACTGCTCGCAGCTACTCCAAACTTCAGGTGATGGTGCCTGGGATACTTGCCGTGTTTGTGGCGATCCTCTAATATTTTAGCAGTGCTAAACAATGGATTTGCAGAAATATCGTTGTCGCATCGAGCAGAGCTGCCTGGAGTGCGACTTGCTTACATGGCGGTTACCCACGCCCCCCAACGTTTCCATTTGTTAAAATAGCAGTGCCTTGCATTAGGCTTGCATGCTTCTTTCAGTATTTACATGCACATTTGGCATAGGTTTAGGTGACCAAATTCTATGACCTCAGGAGCCAAGCTGCTAAATTCAGCTTCTGAGGGCATGGGTGCAGTGTTGTTCCCTGATCCTGAGTTAACAGGTTGTTTCGGGCAAGGTAGTTTCATGGGACGACACAGTGACATAATTTGAAGGTGGGAGATCCAGGTCTGTCATACCCACATTGGAGCTATTAGGATTAGGATGACATGTTCCTGGTGTAGATTGTGGACTATTTTGTTGAGAAGAGCTATTTGGGAGGAAAAGCGTATGCAAATTTCCCTGACCAGTTCATAAGTGCATTCCCCTTGGATCCTTTCTGGGAAACCTGGACGTGTAATGTTGGCATTTTACGTTTTCCAGGGTCGCGAAGAGGTCTATTTCTGGGAACCCCCAGTTTGAGAAGATGTTGTCTAGCACGTCTGTGTTTAGTTGCCACTCGTGCTCTGAGGGTAGCATTGTACTCCTGCTTAGCACTTCTGTCAGAGAATTGAGTTCCCCTGGAACATTGTGCGCCACTAGGAACATGTCGTGATGTAGTGCCCACAGCCAGATGTTCTGGGCTAGTTTGGATATCCCTGGAGAGTGTGTTCCCCCCTTTTTGTTTATGTGAAACATGGCCGTTTACTGTCTGTGAGGACTAGGTCTGTTGTGCGCTAGCTGTGCTTTGAAGGCTTGAAGTTCTTTGAGAACTGCTATTAGTTCCAGAAGGTTGATGTGCTTTCTGGTTAGGGCCTGTGTCCACAGGCTGTGAGCAGCGTGTTGAAGGAAGTGAGCCCCCCGCCCTGTCATTGAAGCATCTGTTATGAGAGTGGCCTTGATCGCTGGTGTGTGGAAAGGATTTCCCTTTAGCAGATGGATTCTGTTCCACCACTGCAGCAACTGAACCAGAGATTGCGAAACCATGACTAGATCGTCCCACAACCCGCTTGCCTGCGGCCATTCTTTTGTTAGCCACTCTTGTATTGGATGCATGCGCAGCCTGGCATGAGGCACTAGGTAGATACAGGAAGCCATAATTCCCAGCTGGTGCATTGCCTTTCGTACCGTCACCTGACGACTGGCTACATACTGAGGTGTTTGAAACAACAGGTCAAGACAAGGATGTGGGTTGTGAGAAGGTACAGCAGCGAATTGATGTTTTAGCACTGCTTGTCCCACCTGTAAATCTGCTTTAGAATGTGTGTTAATGCTGAGTGAAGGTATGTATGGAACTCCATGTAGCTGCTTTGCAAATACCGTCTAGTGGGATGTTTGCATAGCCAAAGTAGCTCCTGTACTTCTGGTAGAGGGTACTTCTTGGTGTGAAAGGCAGAGTTGTCTTTGATAAGGAATAGCAGAGCTGTATGCATTTCACTATCCATATGGAGATGGCATTCTTTGAAACATGATCAGCTTCCCTGCCAGGTGCTACAGAGACAACAGTTGATCTGTTTTTCTTAGTGGATTTGTCTTGTTTACATAGCACACAATTGCCCTCCTTACATCCAGTGTATTGAGTTTTTTCTCAGCCGAGTTTGATGGATTTTGAAAGAAAGCGGGTAGCTCAATGGTTTTGTTAACGTGGAACTTGGATATGAATTTAGGTGGGTCCTAAGTACCACTTTGTCTTTGTGGATAACAAAGAAATGGTCTTGCACTGACAAAGCCTGTAGTTCACTAGCCCTTCTTATAGAGGTGATGGCTACCAGAAAAGCCGTTATGTATGTTAGGTGTTTGACACTGGATTTGTGCATAGGCTCGAAGGGAGGACCTATGAGCTTTGAGAGTACAACCTGGAGGCGGGTTGGAAATGGGGGGTGGGATAAAGCCTCCTTCGATGAAAGCCTTCCATGAAAGCCTTAACCGCAGGAACTTTCCACCAGGACACCTTGTTTTGTCAAGTGGTGTACACGGACAGAGCTGTCAGGTGAACCTTGGAGTTATAAACTAGGCCAGAGTCTAGTAAGTGGAGCATGTAGTGAAGAATGTGTGAAGAAGTACATTTGATAGGTTCACATCCTTTGATTGGCACCATATTACACATATTTTCCATTTATTGAAGAAGTAGTGCCTGGTGTTAGGTTTGCGTGCCTCCTTGAGGATTTCCATACACCGTTGAGGTTATTGTAAATGTCCAAACTCTATGACTTCAGGATCCAAGCTGCCAGGTTCATAGACTGAAGATGTGGGTGGAACGTTGTCGGCTTGTGCAGGGGCAGCATGTTGTGGGGGCATGGGAGCTTGATTTGTTTGTATATCGCCAGTTTGAGTAGATGTGGAAACCAAGGTCGTCTCGTCCAGATAGGAAGCAACCAGGATTAGAGTCACTTGTTCCTGGTGCATTTTGTGCACTATTCTGCTCAGGAGCGGTGCCGTAAAAGCATAAGCAAATTTCCCTGACCAGCTCATCCACAAGGCGTTCCCCTTGGATCTGGGTTGGGGAAACCTGGATGCGAAGTCTGGGCATTGTGCGTTTAGAGTTGTGACGAACAAGTCTAAAGGAGGATAACCCCGGAGGGAGAAGACATCTAGGATTCCTCTGTTGAGTTGCCACTCATGTTCCTCGGGTAGAGGATCTCTGCTTAGGGAGTCTGCTAGAGAATTCAGTTCCCCTGGAACATGTTGAGACACTAGGAACATGTTCCGCTTGAGTGCCCACTTCCAAATTTTTTGTGATAGTATGGACAGACTTGGAAAGTTTGTGCCTCCCTGCTTGTTTATGTAGAACATGCTGTATGTGAGGACTTGCACAGTTTGGCCTGTTAGATGCAGTTGGAAAGCTTGCAGGGCCTGGAGTACCCCTAGTAGTTCTAGAAGGTTGATGTGGTTTTGGGCTGTGATCTGTGTCCACAGGTCGTACACTGTGTAGTGAAGGTAATGGGCTCCCCATCCGGAGAGTGAGGCGTCTGTTGTAATTATCGCCTGTACAGGAGGATTGTGAAAGGGTTTGCCTTGTAACAGATTTTCCTTTGACCACCAGCAAAGTGCTTGTACTAGGGTTAGCGAAACAACCACTAGACCGTCCCACTGACCACTTGCATGAGACCACTTTTTCGCTAACTATTCCTGCATTGGGCGCATGCGCAGCCGTGCGTGTGGAACTAGGTAAATGCATGACGCCATCATCCCGAGCAGGTGCATTGCCTTGGGTACAGTTATTTAGTGACCGGACAAGTATTGAGTTATTTGTAGCAGTATGTTTTGAACTCTTTCGTTTGAGGGGAAGACTAGGCACTCTTGTCTTTATGACAGATCATAGGAACTGCTTGGTTTGGCTTGAAACGAGGCTTGATTTTTTTCTCATTCATTGAAAACCCCAATTGGAACAGAAGGTTGATTGTTGTTGGGGTATTTTGCTTGCAAACTTGGTGGAATCCCCTGTTATCAGCCAGTCATCCAGATAGGGTACACTGGGATTGATTGTCTGCTTAAGTGCGCCACCACTACCACCAATATCTTGGTGAATACCCTTGGAGCTGAGGCTATGTCGAAGGGGAGCACCTTGAATTGGTATTGTTTATTTGCTATCTTGAAGCGCAGGAATTCTTTGTGTGCTGGGAACATTGAAATATGAAAGTATGCATCTTTCATGTCGAATGTTGCCATGTAGTTCCTTTGTTTTAGCTGTGGGATTACTTCTTGTAGCGTTGAAATGCGAAACAATTGTTGCTTGCCATATTTGTTTACAGTGTGCAGATCTAGGACAGGGCGCATTGTAAGGTCATTATTTGGCACAAGGAAGTACATTGAATAGATACCCGTGTTCACCTGGTTTGCCCGAACGATCTCTATAGCGTCCTTTTCCAGCAGTGCTTTGACCTCTTCCAGCAGAATGCGCTGTTCCTCCAACATTGTCTGTCTCTGTATGAGTTTGATGCAATAGCCTCCAGCTACAGTAGAAAGTACCCACTTGTCTGACGTGATCCCCTTCCCATGCTTGGGTAAAATGAGAAATGCGACCACCTACTGGAGAAGCATGGGAGGGGACCTGGGGTGGGTGGTCATTGCTGGGGTGGGGTGGGGACTCTGGTGGAGGAGGCTCAGCCTCTACTCGTAGATCTGCTCCTTTTGAATATTTTGTTGGGGGGACTGCCCCTGCGAGGACCCCCAAGATGAAGTTTGTCCGTCATGGCTATAGTTAGAGGACCTTTGAGAGTTTGGTCCTCGAAAGCGGCGTGTATTAAACGCACCTCTCTGCACAAAAGGTTTGTGAGTAAGCGGTCCCAGGGGCTTGAGGGTGTTGTACTCTGCTTTAGCACTTGTCAGTGCTTCCTTGGCTGCTTTCCCAACTAAGGCGTTCGGTTCGATCGCCATTTTAAGCAGGGTGGCTTGAGTTTCCAGCTTAAAACTGGATTGTCTTAGCCATGCATGGTGCTTAATGAGAGTACCCTCAGCTACTATACAGCCTGCATTATCTGCTGCGTCCAGATTATTTTTCAGGATGCAATTTGCCACCTGCCTACACCCAGCCACCGTTTTAAAAGCTGTGCTTTAAGGGGCTCTGGGGCAGAGTCTATTTGTTGTGAGATCTCGTCCCATTTGTGGCAATTGTAACTTGCCAAGAGCATGGTGTTATTAGCTATCCTTACTTGGTATGC
This sequence comes from Ambystoma mexicanum, assembly GCF_040938575.1. Lineage (NCBI taxonomy): Eukaryota > Metazoa > Chordata > Amphibia > Caudata > Ambystomatidae > Ambystoma > Ambystoma mexicanum. The sequence continues at coordinate 242,644,852 of NC_090933.1, forward strand.
AGCCGAGGCAACTACTTTCCGCCCAGTGTATGTATTGTTTTGCTATCCTTGTCAGGAGGGCCTTCAGCAGAGGCTAAGGGCGTACCCGCTCGCTTTCTTGTGGTAGTTACGAGAGTCTGGCTTTAATTGACCCGTGATGTATAATGGGTCGGAGCAGGGCCGGTCTTACAACAGATTGCACCCCAGGCGGGAAGCATCGATGGTGCCCCCTCATCCGACCTGTGATCTCATGCATGTGTCTGTTAGGGAGAATTCTCATTCTATGGCTAATTTCCCTTACCTATAGAGTCCCCCAGCAGCTTTGCTGGATTTGGGGGGTTTCTTTTTTTCTCCTGCTAAGAGTGAGACCCTTTTTTCCCACTCTTAGATTGCTCGTGTGTCTCTAAGGCTATCTTGTGTGCTTATGGTGTATGGGATTTTCTCACCCTCATAGGAATAATCTTTTTACATGTGTGGTACACAGCATCCTCCGTGCTGTACCACAGGGGTGTCGTAGCGACCCCCAAACATAGACTCCATACCCTGGGACTGACTACTGTCTCCCAGGGCATGTAAAGTCCCCATTGACTTTACTAGTCAATTCTTATGAACAAAACCAGTACAACCCATCTTACTATGGAGGTACTGGGAAGGGTTAATCGTTTTTCCCTAGTGTTCATTTTCGAAGGGGGTACCGTACAGTCCCCCTCTCAAAAATATCTGGCTGGTGGCAGTGGTTACTACCGTAAATATTCGACCGCAAATATTTCCCTATGGGATTTTCCCATTGTGCGAGGCTACCACTTTTACTGACAACCTCTAACATACCGCCGGTTTATTTTAATATTAACTTTACTCCAGTAGGTTTTTATTGCCAGAACTTTGATTTAATTTCTTTTTCGCGTCTTTCTCTATAGTCCTAACCCAGGTCGGGGATCCTTTGTTCGTCCTTTATGCGGGCTTCTGCACAGAAGCCCTCCTCTAGACGCCACTGAGTCTGGGGTAGACAGGATGTGTGGGAGGGGCAATAGGCACCCTGGACAGGGTTGCCTATGCAACCTAAGTCGCACTCTGCCATGATAGGCTGGGGGGTTCTCCCGCCAGGAGAGCCACCCCACTGTGCGAGTGACAGCTAGGCTGTATGAATGGGGGTCTTGCTGCATAAAAGCAGGGTCCTGAGGACTGGAGGACAAGACGTTGCCACTGGAACTAAGAAGCTGAAGAGGAGAGAAGCCGAAGAGGAGAGAAGCCAAAGACATCTGCAACGACTGAACCACCAGTGAAGCCCTGCTGCAGATCCTCACCACTTTTCTCCAACGACTCGAATATCTTCACGTGCAAGAGTCTTCTTCCCTTGAGCTGGTGGGGCCAACCAGTTCGCTAATCGCCTTCCAGGACCTGCCTTGGTCGAATCGCCAGTGCCAAGCACTAGGAGACCAGATAGCCAGGCACCCGTCCACCCGGACCGCGATTTAAAGGAGTGTACCTTTTATTTGTTTTGGCAGCACCGCGGCTGGTTTCATCCCTGGGCAGTGCAGTGACTCGACCTTTCTCCACGAGGAGAGCCTCTCTTTCTCTGCTGGATCTCCCGAACTGCAGGAACTACCGCCACCGCAAGGTACATTGTTCCGCCAGGCCTACCTTTTCGTTGGGTACTGCTAAAGGTGTTTTAAATCCTTTACTTACCTACTGGGTTGGCCGCCCCTATCATCTAACATTGTCTTTCACCTTCTGCAACCACCTTTTTGAATCATTTAACAAAGACTTGACTGCAGCTACAAGAACATTTTGCTCCTGGGCACTTTGCCCTGTACCACTGACTCTGGCACAGGCCTATTGACTCTGGCTACATCTGTTACAACTGCCTTCTCTAGATTGCTTCTCACCTAGAAATGTGTTGGTGCACCTAACTCTTATAACCACCTTTTCCTTCCCTCTTTTTAAACTTGGGAAGTGCCATTTTGCTCGGTTTTCACCTCAGTATTACACATGCTAAAGTACTGCCTTGTCTAACTTGTTCACAATCTTATTGGGAAGTATTGCTGGTGTGGTTAAGAGTATATTTCGGTATAACTTGTCCTTTCCCTCCCTTTTGAGAAATTGTTAGAGTGCCATTTCTGCTTGGTTTACACTGTGCTGTTTTGCTCAGTTTTCACTCTTGCTCAAACTGGTCTACAATTTAAATAGGGAGTTGAGTATGCTTTTCTTGACTGATTTTACTTGCTTTTATAATAGTGATTTGTGTGTGAACATCAGAGTGTGTAAAATAAATATATATTCTTTTTGATACAAAGCTTTGGTCAGTGTTTCCCTGTTCCATAGTATTGTAGTCCTAATGTGTAAACCCTGAATACTGCTCATCTCCCTCTTGAGATACGTCTGACTGCTTAGCCACAGCTACCAACTAAATCTTTGTGGTACAGACTGATACCAAAGGGGATTTATTGCATATACCTGTAGTCTTAACCTTCTGTAGTGCTCCCTAAGGGAACTGCACATGATTCTGCCTAACAGTGTCATGGGCTGAGCAGCAGGAGTGGGGACTATGAGTTAACAAAATTGTCAATGCTGGCATCTGCTGAATTTCATGAACCTCAGAAAATAGCAATAAGAGGGTCAAGCCCGAACAGGCCTGGTTATGTTAGTCTGCTTTTGCTGTTCATTTTTAAACAATGGCCAGTTTGCTGCTGTGACTCAGGTCAGAGAATTGACAATTTCAGATCTACACTAATGTCATTCGTATGACCTCAAACATTTAGCCACTTTTAAAAGGTGATGAACTGGTCTTGAACAGTGTTACTTGAACCTCCAAGAACAAGCACCAGCAACATACCCACCGATAGCTGTACAAGCCTGTCTATCTCAGCATTAAAATACATGCATTTATGCAATATGTATTGCATCAAATATTTCACGGGAAGTTAAATATATTTAGGAGGGACACACGTAAACACTCACTACTCCACGTGAGTGGTAAAGTCTACTTTAAACATATGCAGAGAGTTGACATGCATGTACAATTCAACATAGCTCCCAATGTTAATGTTGGAGAGGTGGCGTTCTAAAATTATGACATTACAATGTGGACTTTACATTGAAACACACTGCAGTGCATTACCGTGGCAGAGAAATGGCAGTTCGAGTGTTGGGGTTTGTTTCGCTCATGCTTGTGAACTCTCACAATTCTTAAATGTTTCCTTCGTGATCACTCATTTTAGCTCCCGACAGCACCATGAAAATGTAAGATTGCAAACAAAAATGATGTCTACCATCCCAACATAAAAACAAAAACAATCAAATCCTTAAAGGGTGGAAGGCAACCATTTCTTGGGACTCGTTAAGTTTACTTTTTACAAATTACTAGTCACGTGCTGCTTGAATAACAGCGGCCCTTGCATATTGTGCACTGTATAGACGAATTTCATTTCAAGGGACATGGAGTACTGTGGGCATCAGGGGAAGCATCTCCAGTGTACCCCAAGCGCAGTGCGCTTTGCCCTCGACCCTCACCTCCCATCCTTGCAGCCCTGCGCTTTTTCACATTCGCCATTAGGGTAAAGAACATTGTCCCGAGCTTGGGAGAGAAATGGACTATGCAGAAGGAGCTGCCTCCATCCAGTATTTTCTTTTTAAACAGCCCAAAAGAGTAGGTAAAAAAGAATGAGATATCTGCGTTCGTGCCATGATCACAGCAAGGAGCCTTAGAGTGACACCTAAAAGGAATTGGACATCTGCCTATCACTGCTGGATAGTGGGACAGCAACACAGTGTAGTGGGTAGGCTTAAATAGCCACTTCCTGACTCCACAACATTGCTGCCATAATTGTTCTCCTGTTGGTTCAGAGCAGGTCTAGTTGTTAGCACTCCAGCAGTATATAAGCCCCTCCCAGCGTGTGTTCAGAGCTTAGCGTTGAGTCTTTCAATGTGAATGCTTACCGATGTAGATATCGATAGTTTAACTTCTCAGACCACAGTTACGTTTTGGGCAGCAACGCACAGTAGGTTTCCTAATCCAGTGACTGAAACAACATTTATAATATTTTCATTCAGTCACGGCGAGTTATTCTCTGTCCGCGCGCCTCGTTCCCGTCAGGCAGCTTGGGCTACGAGCGCTTGCTGTGTAAAGCCTCCCGTGCTTAGTAATAGCTGCAGCCAGTTTCCGTCATAGCAAGTATTGCCAATTATAGTTGTCATATTCTAACAGCTGTTCTTTCAGTTGTATTTTCGAGCGTTGTGTGAAGTGTGTCATAAAGCTATTTATCGAGTGCTTTTGTTTCCCTTCTTTCTTTTACTACATGCTCCTAGGCTAATTAGAATAAGCGCCTATCCCGACGCACTAGCATTTATGTTCTTTTCTACTTTAATATACACTCTGCGAAACTGGTTAGGAACACTAATCAGTAGTTAATATTTTTAGCTCCACATTAGCTGAACTCAACCCACCCCAGGAATTTTGACACATGAAAACATTTTAGGAAGGCTTTTCTTAGTTTCCATCCTATTTCCATTGGTCACTTAAAGACATGGAGTCAGGGCTTCAGCAGTAAATTCCTCCCTCGTTTAGCGGCATATTTGTTCCTAGCATCATTTTTTAATTTTTTAATGAGCAATAGTTTTCACCAAATTATTTAATGCCGAATCCAACTCTCCACACCAGTAACATCTCAGCATTGCGATTCTTCATAACTTAGAGCCCCTGCACAGATGCAGGATGGAGAGCTAACCACAAAAGAATATTAGGCAAGATAACTATTGTAAAGAGAGTTTGTAAGGAAACAAGAAACTAAAACCAGTTGCTGTATTAATGGGTCAACATTTTCACAGAAGGTGTAGATTGTTAAACTTCGCTAGCTGAGAAGAGTCATTGACATTGTTCCTTGTGAGTGTTCCCGCAGAGTTAGGTAAGCATTACAGTTCGGTCTGCTGACTCACTTCTCTGTTTGGTCTGTGGACGGACATCCGATTGGCCTAGAGGGAGACGTGATCTCCGCGGACATCGGACACACCAACTGATTGGATTGTGAAAAGCGTGAAGTGCGTCAGATTTTTTAAAATGCCTACCATGTTGGATTCGCGGACAGCCGCCGTTGTCCGCAGGCATCGAAGTAAAAACATAAACAAAAACACAGCATTGCACTTATCAAACAATCTCTGGGGAGGTGAGGGGTGATGAGGATGGGATGGGAAATGGCCATAAAAAGTAAAAAAAAAGGGTGTTTTTCATCCGCGAACAGTCCGGATGTTCGGGTACAGTCCTGTAATGTTCTCAAACACTTCAGATGTTTGGGGACATCTATGCCTATTTCTGCATTACATGGTTAGGGAAAAGCAATTTTTGGAGGGCTTATAACTTTGTTGTCACTCAATGAAACTGCATGACATTTTGGAATTTTATTCTAGACCTGATTCTGAATGGTTTTGGGAAGCGTGGGGTGGTTTTGTCTAGAGAGAACAAAATTCGAGGGGTGGTCCCAAAATATTGTAAAGGCTTATAAATGTGGTGCCATTTGACGGATCTACACACAAGTTTGCAAAAACATTTTAGATCTGGATATGAATGTTTTTCTAAAGTTTAGTGGGATTTTGTCAAAGTGGGGGCTAAGTTAGAGGGGGCCTCAACATTCTTAGATGGCTTATAACTTTGTTGCTGTTTCACATATTTGGACAAAAGTTTGTAGAATTATTATAGACCCAACCTTAAATGTTTGTCTAAAGTCTGAATGGATTTTGTCAAGTGGGGGCTAAGTTATGTGACTATTGTATGTACATACATTTTGCCACTTTTGAAAAAATGAAACATGAGCAGATTTCCAGCAAACTTGTGTAAGGAGCATTGGCAAGGACCTTAAAGCAAGGTTTTGCAAACGTGCCCGTGTTTTATTTTTTGACAAGTGTCCTAATTTAGGTAAAGCAAATAGCGATATACCTTTGGTGACTGAGGTGTAGCCTGTGGCCATGGGCAGTGGCCAGATTGTCCAGGTCATGGCATAAGGTCATGACTCGGACATTCTGGCTACTGGCCCTGACCACGAGTGACGACAAATGGGGTTAAAGTGGCCATGTCCACCTGGGACTGGCTATGTGGTAAAGTTATTCGAAAGTGGGATAGGTTTGAAAGGGAAAAAAGAAATGTGCTTGTGGTAATATGGACATAGGGTTCTCTTCGCCTTCTGCAGGCTGCCATGGAAAGGGAAGAGGGGCCCTATACGGAGCCCCGCCTTCCTTTTCCATGGTGGCCTTTTTGGAAAAGGATTTTCCTTCCTAAGCACTCCGGGATCCTGCTTTGCGAACCAAGGGTGCTAATGGTCTTCATCCCACATTACAGGGGCTCGAATGGGGGATAACGCTCCAGAGCCCTCGTTATGTGCCCTTGCTTCGCTTGGGCCGATAACTTGTGCAGCCGCGCTATTATCCACCGTTCCAGTCCATGGAACCGGGATGAATGCCACAATATTTCCATTAGCATAACACAAAATGCTAATGGAAATGTTGGAAAATCTTATTGAGTCTATGTACTTTACTGAGAAATGTAAAGTAGATGAGTCTATAAGATTTATTTTTTAGTTCTATTTGTAGTCTATAAGATTTTTTTTTTAACTGTGAAAGATGGTTCCTAAAGGAACCTTTCTTTTGTTGTTTTTTAATGTATTTTATTTTTTCAGGAGAGGTTAGAACGAAAGGTGGGGAGGGAAATGAGGGAAGAGACACCAAGCATTAATATGGAGGGGCAGATGGACAGGGGAAGATGTTGCGCATGTGTTCCTTCTAAGGTATGGGGCATCGTTTCTCATGCTCCTTGAATACAGCTTCAAAAGCACATCGAAATTGCTCCCCCCTGCACAGTGGCGTGTTGCAGTATTTACAGAGGACTGTGGTCTTCGAAAGATATGTTTCAACAGCCTCTTTTATTGCTTGCAGGGTAGCTGGTAGGATTATGTGTCCCACAGAAATAGGCTGTGTGGTTACAGTATTGGTTGAGGAAGATGAGGTGGGGGAAGACAGCCTGCTAATTGGTAAGAAAGGAACAACCTTTCTAAGAGCATTGCAGTGGTTGGATTTGGTGTGGTGGCACATGGAGGTGGTCCCGCAGGAGTACTGTCCAAATAGTCCGCGACTGCACTCAGTGCATTTCACTTTGGTAGCGTTAGCCTTTGGTACATTCCCAACAGTGGTAAAGAACGGCCACACCCATGATTCACCCTGGGTGCTAGCGGTAGACACTTTCTCTACCTGATCTTCTTGGTTCTCTTCATTGTCTTTGGATGTACTGCGCTTTTTTTGTTGTGTAGGTCCTCAAGCTGGTGGTGGTGGCTCTTGGGGAGGAGGGATGGCAACAGCTGATGACATTTTTAAGATAAATAGCAGTTTTCTAAAATTACTGTGTACTAGATTGTTAATGGATAATGAGTAAGAATAGGTGTAGGAGCTGCGCAAGGGTACATTTTGAGTTTGAAAGTTCCTAGATCAGTAGAAAAAGCAGTTTGAAAGGTCCTCGAAGCACGGACCCAATCGCGAAGTGAAGACGCGTTCACAGACATGTCATGATGCCGCACGCAAGCGCCTGGTGACGTGTCACTGTCCGGAAGGTCCGCAATGAAGTCAGACGTTCACGGACATCGACTGACGCAAAAACTGTGAAAAAAGTTTCAAAAAGATTATAGAAGTGTTACAAATTATGCTAGAAGGTGGGAAATGGCAGAGTTTTTAGGTGAAACTTTGTAAATTGGACAGAAATGTTGTTATATTGGGTTAAGTATGGTATTAGTCAGTTGTAGGAAAATAGCATGCACTGGTAAAAACCCATGAAATTCACTGAAAAAACATTGTTAAAGGGACGTTATGGTTAAGTTGCTCTAATACAAACCTATAAAATTCAGAGCTGTGGGCCCCGTTATTGACCAATTCCTCTAACTCCTTCCTGGAACTGCGGGAATACACCCAGTCCTGGAAAAATGCAATCATTTACCTAATCTTTAAAAAGGGAGATCCAGGAAATCCACTATCGTATAGGTCAATTTCTTTATTGGATACATCTTTTAAAATGTTTGGACGTGCAGTTTTGGAGCACCTGGAAGAATGGATCTCTTATAGGGAGGTCCTCTCAAAAATTCAGTATAGTTTTGGGCCAGGTCTGGGGACGCGAGACCAGGCCCTCAACCTGTATTTGGCGGGAGTATCCTCTATTTTTTTGAGCGGTGAACCAATATACTTGGCATTAATGGACCTGAGCACAGAATTTGATAGAGTGGATAGAGCTACACTGTGGCGGGTGCTCAAGGTACATGGGGTGCCTGGCTGAGCTTGTAAAGGTATTACAGATTATTCACGAGGATACTAGAGCTTCTCTGAGATTTGGAGAACAGGGTCAATGTACGAGTTACTTCGAGGTAGCCTCGGGAGAGTGCCAAGGTTGTGTGGAAGCCCCTGTGTTGTTTGCTTTATATATTAATGGCCTACATAAGGCATTGGTTGAGACATCATCTGATTTTTTAAGGATGGGTGCACTGTTCCCTCCCTGTATCAGCCTATGCAGATTACACGGTTCTGATTGCTCGTACCCCAAACGCTATGCAATGTTTAATAGACACATATACTGCCTTTATGCTTAACCTTAGACTATCAATAAATTCAAAAGAATCGGCAGTGATGGTGTGCTCTGGTGGAGGAGGTAGAAGGGTCAATATGCGAAGAATTTTGAGCAATGGTGAAATCATCCCACAGGTGGAAAAATGTGACTACTTGGGTGTCACTTTCAGTGAAAACTGGTGGGCCGCCTCACATATACAGAAGCAGTACTCCAAAATGAAACGGGCCCTGGGGGGTCTGTCTCGTTTCAGGAACATGTGCCAAGGCCAGCCTATTAAATTGATTCTGGAAGTTTACAGAGCACAGACCAAGGCTGCAACTAACTATGGTGCAGCCCTTTGGGGCATTGAGAAAATCAAATCTATCGAAATAATAAAAAATATTTTTTGTAAAAAGTTACTCAGTCTCCCCAGTTCGGCTCTGAATTGTGCCGTACACACACACAACTGGGAATCCTTCATACAGGTGATGACTGGCACACGACCCCACTTTCACACTGGTTGGTACTTTGTTCTAACCCACGAGCTAACCTAATTCATTTGATTATTAAAACCTTGCTCCAGAGTTTGTCCTGGCATAAAATACCCTGGCTGAATTTTATCTCTAAGTGCTTGTTATTTATTTATTTTAATTTTTGTAACGCGCCAACATGCCCGTGGGCCTCAGGGCGCACACAGAACAAGAACAAGACGAGGACAAACAAGAAAAGTGGAAAAAGGAGAAATGGGTCAGGAAATTATTCCAAGTTGAATAAGTGAGTCTTGTTACAAATGAATGCCCAAAGCTTGCAGTGTGCGTCTGTCCTTTTAACTACCGCCATATTGAATTAATACAAGCAGATGTTTCTTTCCATTGTTGTGGCCAATAGGGAAACATCTGGGCTCACAGTGGAATCAAATAGAAAACACCTGCTTATTTTAGTTGTAGAGGGTATCCAACCCTACCTTCTGCACAGCAACAAGACAATAGATCGTTGGGCACTGACTAGCGCTCCTTTTAATCTTTTATGCCTTAGGACGATTACTAAAAGTGGCAGAGTGATCAGCAGTCTACAGTTTGCCCGGGGTGTAATGGGCCAGAAAATCTTTTGCATTTTGTTTTATTTTGCCCTCTCTACCACAAAATCAGAAAGAGTACTATTCTCGGACTCCTCCGAAATGCTGGTTTCAGTCAAGCCCAACCCGCTTAGATATTCTTGCTGCAGGCCCAAACCATGCCAGTCGCATGGGGCTGCTTAAAATTCCTCAGAAAAGCATGGTACCGAAGGAAAAAGCTGCTTGAGGGCAAAGTTTGAAATGCAATTTAATTTTATTGTTTTTTAAACCTTGTTTATATTGTAATTTTATTTGGTCTGCTGATTATTATTGATGTATTGTTGTAACACTATGTCGGTTTATGGATTGTTTTTATCTGAATAAACTTTGATGATGAAAAATAAAATAAATCACTGAAAAAACGTGGTTAAAATGACGTTATGGTTAAGTTGCACTAATAAAAACCTATGAAATTCAATGAAAAAAGTTGTTAACGAGACATTATGGTTACAAGTAAAACCAAAAAACCTCAGAAATTCGCCAGTTATGGTAAGCTAAGCAACAATAACTTGCGCCACCACTGTGCACTGCTAAGACTAACACCCCGGACATCAAAGATGACCTCACAAATGTAATTGAGGACATCACCGATTACATCACATACCTGGGACACTTGTTTTTGTTCACTGGCATATCTAGGCCAGGTGGTTTTGTCCACCGATAGTCAGAATATTAAAATTCAAAGGGTGGTTTATATCTAGACATTAACTTTGTCATATGTTCTTAAAGTACTATCCTTAGGGTTGGTCTCAGCTCATGGTGCACATACATAGGGCAATAAGCAGGCCTTAAACAACCAACTCATTTGTATACAAGAAGATAAACCTTAATGTCATGAACATTTTCTGGTGATGCTGTTTCTTTCTTCCTTACTTAAGTTTCCCTGTATGTGCAGCAGATTTGTATGCATTGTAGTCATATAAGCCGGTCAGATAACGCAGCGAGTAGAGCGCTCGCTTCGACATCCGTGCAGAGCCTTCTGATGCAGGTTTGAATCCTGGCAGGGCCAAACTCAGCCTTTCATCCTTCCGAGGTCGATAAATGAGCACCACACACTGTGGGAAATAAGCAGCGCTAAGATGCCTGAGGGTTCATAGCGTTACATAAAGTAAAGAAAATAAAAAAAAAATATATAAGAATTGTGGGTCTTCATATGTATTGTTTGAACTAGCACACGTGTGCAGTAAGTCTTGAATTGTTAGCTAGCTATTACATGTTTAACTTTACTCGAAACTCTGATAAGGTAGCATTCATTATTTTACTATCCAAAATTACAAGATTATTAATATTGTACTTCTATGGTGCATGCTGCAGGCATTGCCTACGTTTATGTATGAATAGGTACCTGTATTAACAACACTCCAATACAATGTTGTTTAGATAAGTACATTCTTTAATACATTAAGTAGTCCATGACAGGACTCCGGACATCGTGTTACCAACATTATAAACACAACCCCTTGTAGGCACTTTTCATAAAAAATGAATTTCACATGTGATGTCATCAATGCATTTTGTGATGTCAACTTTGATGTCCTGGGTATTAGTCTTAGCAGTGCACGGTGGTGGCACGAGTTGTTTATTTGTAACCATAACGTCCCTTTAACAAGTTGTTTCGTTGAATTTCATAGGTTTTTATTAGTGCAACTTAACCATAACATCCCTTTAACAAAGAGAGAGAGAGAGAGAGAATATGAATGGGTTGGTCTGCCACTATATGGGATACATTACTCACCGTAATCATATTTCTGATGCTTTTATCTGCTTAGATTCACATGCTGTGCATAGGCCGACACCTACTGGAAGCTGCAGAGTATTACAGTTTGTTTTTCGAAACTCGAAAAGGGGCGAACTAGGGCGTGCCAGTAATACTATCCCTAGTGTGACGTCCACTGTACCCATGATCCCTCACACATGTAGGACCCTCAGATTGTATTTTTTCTGACATGAGGTACCATGAAGAGTAGCGCGAGTACAGAGTATCCAAGCAGATAAGATAGATAAGACTACAAGCATCCATGCGCCTTCTCTCAGAGGGGAGGAAGGGCGGGCGCATGTGACTCTAAGCAGATACAAGCATCCGAAATACGATTACGGTGATTAATGTATCCCTTCTGAGGCTTGTGGAATCTGCTTAGATCACATGCTGTGCATCGATTAGCGAGCATTGTTAGAAGAAGGAGGTGGGACATGAGAAGGGTCATGAGCGAACAAATGTCTTAGAACTGCTTGTCCCACTTGAGTATCTGCCTTGGAATGAGTGTCAATGCAGTAGCGATGAGTAACTGTGTGAATAGAGTTCCATTTAGCTGCTTTGCAAATGCTGCCAAGGGGTACATTTGCAATGAAAGCCAGAGTGGCTCCAGTACCTCTTGTAGAGTGGGCCCTTGGTGTAAAAGGCAGTGTTTTACCTGAAAGGGAATAGCACAGTTGGATACATTCGACTTTCCATTTTGAGATGGCATTCTTGGAGCTATGGAGATGAACAGCTGATCTGTTTTTCTTAGCGGTCTGGTCTTGTCTACATAGTAGAGGACCGCCCTCCTCATATCTAGTGTGTGGAGTTTCACCTCACCAGAGCTTTTGGGTTCTTGGAAAAAGGCTGGTAGCTCAAAAGACTGGTTAACATGGAATTTGGAAATGAACTTGGGTGCAAACCTAGGGTGAGTGCGTAAAACCAGTTTATCCTTATGAATAGTAAAGAAAGAATCCTGCACTGACAGAGCTTGAATTTCACTGACTCTTCTTATGGAGGTGATGGCTACTAAGAAGGCAGTGTTATAAGTCAGGTGTTTGAGACTAGATTTGTGCATGGGTTCAAAGGGGGGGGGGGCATGAGCTTAGCAAGTACCACATTAAGGTCCCAACCTGGTGGTGGGTTAGAAATTGGAGGGTGGAGTCTCTTTACCCCTTCCATAAATGCTTTGACAACTGGCACTTTTCACCAGGACACCTTGTTATGGGAAGTGGTGTAGGCTGATAAAGCTGCCAGGTGCCCTTTAAGTGAGTGTTACGCTCACCTGGCTCCCACAGGGGCATCGGTCGGACCCGGACAGCTGCGGTCTCCACCCACGTGATGCATAGTGCAGCGATGACTGACTGGATCTGCCCTCCTAATCTTGTCTGCTTAACCCGTAGAAATATTCTCCTGCAACTGGAGAGATGGATTTATCCACTTGTGGATTCAAGTGATGGCACCCCCACAGCCCTCCCCAACTAATCACCTCCGAAATGCCCTCACAGCAATCTCACCTTATATTCTTGAGAGATGAGCTCTCCATCCTGTGTGGATTTGCAGGGGCGCATCGATTCCAGTTACTTCACTGTTTTGAAGGCTCGGGAGAGTTCCGTAGATTATATACTCTGAGGTTCCTGGTGAGGACCAGTAAGTATTAAGTTCATAGAGTTCAATATGCCCGATGTTCACTCTTGTTCCCCCCCCTTCCTTTCTTGTCTTGCAGCTGGCTCGTGAAAAGATGCTCTTGTGGCAGCTGGTGGCGCTCAGGTAAGAGTCTGTATTACCCGGCGCTGTCTGGTAAATGTTGCACGTGGAAAACGTGTTTTGTCTCTCTTTACAGATGCGGCACGTGAAAATATGGAGAGTCACAAAAGGATGGCTCCGGTGGTAAATCAGGTAAGTCTATGGTGGTAAGAATTATATTTGTTGGTTCCCTCGGCTCACCTTGTGGTTTTCTTTTGTCTCCTAAGTGCCGATGTTGGGCAAAGAAATGATGGGAGGCAGCGCCGACCCGAAGGATGCTGTGAAGACTGGTGAGTATGGCGCAGCGCTGCAGCTGGAGGTGCGGCGCGTGCAGAACTGATGTTCTTTACAGGTCTGGAGACGAGATGGATCCAGAATCAGGTGTGGAATAGAAATAAGTTTGTTTTCTAACCTTGTCCCTTTCTTTCCTCTTTGTTTTAGGAGCTCCGGACTCGAGGCGAGCGTGGCAGAAGACTGGATGCAGGCTGCAGGCACGGTGAGCGTTACGCTGCTGGATGCAGAATAACGTGAAGCGTGTGTTGCTGGTCGGGCGTGGTTTAAATAGCCTCACAAGTAGTCCCAGGTAAGAAGTCCCTAGAACCACACCCGAGTAAAAAATAGTCCCTGTAGAAAAATAGTCCCTTTCAGGCTTCATGTTGGATTGGAGTCATTTGCAGCATGGTCTGTCTGAGGTAAGTAATGACTATGAGCCTGGCGCCTAAGGCACCAGGACTGAACCCAGATAGCCCCTAGCCGGGGCTGCTGAGGTCTTACTAAATGTCTAGATGCCTGCTCCTGGGGCTGATGGGCTTGGTCCGGATGCCTGGGGGTAGGCATCATGACAGTGTGTTAAATACTAACCCTGCATCCAATTGGTGGAGCATATAGGTGACAACATCAGAAGGAGTACAATCAACTGGGTCGATTTGCTTATTCTGGCACCAAATAACAAATCGTTTCCATTTGTCATAGTAACAGTGCCTGGGTGTTAGGTTTTCTTGACTCTCAAGATATCCATACATCTCTGGGATAAATTGAGATGTCCAAACTCTATGACTTCAGGAGCCATGCCGCCAAGTTCATTGAGTTGGGCTGTGGATGCACTGTTAGACCCTTGTGCTGGGAGAGTAGGTTGTACCGGCACAGGAGTTCGATGGGGGTCGCACACCGCCAGTTTGCGTAGGTATGGATACCACGGTTGTCTGGCCCACAAAGGAGCAACTAGGATGAGTTTCATCGGCTCCCTGTGGATCTTGTTCACCACATTCCTCATCAGAGGGGTTGGTGGAAAAGCGTAGGCAAACATCCCTGACCAATTCATCCATAGGGCGCTCCCCTTGGAGCCTGGCTGGGGGAACCTGGATGCGAAGTCTGGGCATTGCCTGTTTCGCTTGTGGCCAATAGGTCTATAGTGGGGAAACCCCACTGAGAGAAGAGGTCTCCTATGACCTCTTTGTGTAGTGTCCACTTGTGTTCTTCTGGGAGGGGATCCCTTATCAGAGCATCCGCTAGCGAGTTGAGATCCCCTGGAACATGTTGGGATCACAGGTAAATCTTCTGTTTGAGTGCCCATCTCCAAATTTTCTGGGCAAGCTTGGACAGATTTGGCGAACGAGTGCCCCTTGTTTAAGTAAAACATTGCCGTTGTGCTGTCTGTTAGGATCTGTACTGACAGGTTGGATAGGAGGGGTTTGAATGCACGAAGCGCTCTGAAGACTGCCAGAAGTTCTAGCAGATTGATGTGGTTCTGAGCCAGTGTGTGAGACCAGAGACCCTGAGCTGTATGGTGCAGGTAGTGGGCTCCCTACACTGCTATGGAAGCGTTTGTTGTAACAACGGCCTGTATCTCTGGGTTGGTGAAACGACCAATAGATCATCCCCACTGACCACTTGCTTGAGACCACTGTTTCGCCAACCATTCCTGCATGGGTCGCATGCGCCGGCACGCATGGGGAACCAGGTAAATGCAAAATGCCATCATGCCTAGCAAACCATCGCTTTGCGCACCCTTATTTGGCGACCGGACTGATATTGAGAAATTTGCATCAACAGATTCCAAATTCTTTCCTCTGATGAAAAGGCCAACCCCTGTTGGGTGTTCAGGACAGCTCCTAGGAACTGTTTTGAGGTGCTTGGCACCAGGCTTGATTTTGTTCGTTGATCGAGAAGCCCAATTGGAAGAGGAGGTTGAATGTTCTTTGAATGTTTAGTCTGCAAATTATGGGGGTTTCCCCTGCGATGAGCCAGTCGTCTAGGTAAGGGTACACTGGGATTGCCTCCCTGTGTAGGTGCGCTGCCACCAACGCCAGTACCTTGGTGAATACCCTTGGAACAAAGGCTATACCGAAGGGCAGCACCTTGAACTGGTAGTGCTGGTTGTGTATTTTGAAACGCAAGAATATTCTGTGAGCTGGGAACATTGAAATATGAAAATAGGCATCTTTCATATCCAATGTTGCCATGTAATCCCCCCTTTTTAGTAGGGGGATTACCTCTTCGAGTGTAGTCATGCAGAATTTTTGTGGCTTGACATACTTGTTTGCAGGGCGCAAATTTAATACTGGGCCCATTGTTAGATATTTTTTTGGCACAAGGAAGTAGGTTGAATATATACCCCTGTTTACCTGGTTGTCCTGGACGGGTTCTATGGCGTCCTTTGCAAGTAGAATGGCGGTCTCCTCGAGAAGGATTTTCTGGTGCTCCAACGAGTGTACCTTGTGTCTTGGAGGATGGTTGTGGGGGCGCGCTAACAGTTCTATACAGTATCCTGCGGACACTGTGGACAGCACCCATCTATCCGAAGTGATCCCCTCCCATGCGGGGGTGAAGGTGGAAATGCGCCCCACTACTGGGGATGCATCGGAGGGGACCCGAAGCGGAACGTCACTGTTTACTGGGTGGCGTACCACCTCTGGCGGGGCTGCCTCTACCTCTAGTGCGGCCGCTGCGCTGGCCTCTGGTGAATCCCTGTGATGTCTGGAACAGATTGTTACTCCATGAGGTTCCTTGATTTTGGTAGTAGTTGGAACCCCTCTGGGAGCCTTGGCCGCGAAAGTGTCGAAAATTATTATTTCCCTTCTGACCTGAGGGTTTATTTCTGAGTTGGCCGAGAGATTTTAGGGTCGCGTACTCATCGTGCCTCATGCCTTGCCGAACAGAACGTTCGGTTCTACCGGCATGTCTATAAGCGTGGCTTGGGTCTCGGGTTTGAACCCCGACTGCCTTAGCCAAGCGTGGCGCTTTATTACTGTGCCTTCTGCTATCAATCTTCCAGCATTATCTACTGCATCAAAATTTGTTTTAAGGATGCATCCAGATACGGACCTTCCGTCTGCTGCAATTTGGGCCAACAGGCCTTTTAGGGGCTCAGGTGCGGAGGATACTAAGGCAGCCACCTCTTCCCATTGATGGCAGTTATAGCTTGCCAAAAGAGTGGCACTGTTGGTGATGCGTGCCTGATAGGCTGAAGTGGAAGCCACTTTCCTACCTTGAAAGTATATTCTCTTTATCGGGGGGTGCTTCAGAAGAAGCAAGCGGTGTACCTGCCCTCTTTCTGGTGGTTGTAACTACCAGGGAGTTGGGTTTTAAATGACCCCTAATGTACATAGGATCAGAGGGTGCAGCACGAAATAATTTTTCGACTCGTGGATTAACCGTATGAGTCAGATTTGGGGTTACCAGCGAGGGATCAATCCTACGTTGGATAGATTTTAATATAGGAATAGCCAGGGTAATGGCTCTTTTGTCTCCAAGGATCTCTTCCGCAAAATCCCTATCTTCTTGCACACTCTGTGTGTCGATATGGAAATGGGCTGCTGCCTTAGCTAGTACCTCGTTGAGGAGTGGCTGGTTATCTACCGGTGAATCATGCACCGGAGGGTCTTTAGGAATAGGAGAGTCAAGATTGTAGGCTTCAGCCTCATCCTCCTCCTGGTCCTCGTCATCCCCATAATAAGAGACCCCTGTCTGGTCATCCACCATTTGTGGTTCTGTCTCCTCGCAGTATGATTCGGGGTGGTAAGATTCAACCACCAAAGGGACTGTGACCAAACTCTGTGAGTGTTACGCAGAGATGAGTCTTTTAGCAGGGGGCTGAGAGTCCTTAGACCCTGAAGGGGTAGAGGTAGCAGGGGTGTTAGTATAAGGAACAAGTTACTTACCTGTAACTGTTGTTCTCCAGCATGGGTCTGGCATGGATTCACATGCTCATGAATATTCCCCGTCGTCAGGCTGGGAATCCTCGGTAAAGAAAAAATCAGTATCAGTTTTGTTTCTGATCTGTCTTTCTTAGCAGTAACCAATCACTGATCTCTGGGTCATACTGCCCCAGCCAATGACTGCCCTCTCCCTAAGCCCCGCCTCTGGCAGCCATCCTCAGATTTGGTAGCACGCCAAGTGGCAGTATGACCAAGTGAAGAGCCGCAGAGGGGTAGGTGGGAGGGTTCGCATGTGAATCCATGCCAGACCCATGCTGGAGAACAACAGTTACAGGTAAGTAACTTGTTCCTTCTAAAGCATGGGGTCTGGCATGGATTCACATGCTCATGAATAAAAGAATACATAGCAGTATACACATGCACAACCACGGGAGGTGGCAACAGGCTCAACATTAAGCAATACAACAACTCAACATTAAGCATCTGTTACCTCCTCACCAGGCTCACCTTAAGCGAACAGGTTACGCAGCACTGCTTGGCCGACCATGGACTCCTCCCTGGAGTCCCGATCGACGCAGTAGAATCTTGTGAAGGTGTGCGTCGACCTCCACGTAGCAGCCCTGCAGATGTTCAGCAGGGGCACACCAGACAGGAACACCGTGGTAGCAGCGATCGCTCTGGTCGAATGGGCTCTCGGACGGCCGGGCAGCAGTCGGTTTGCCAACCGGTGACAATGCATGATGCAGCCGAAGAGCCATCTGGAAATGGAAGTCTTCGAGCGAGCCTTCCCTTGATTCACAGACCCAAAGTTCACGAACAGTTGTGACGTCTTCCGAAAACTCTTCGTGCGGTCCACGTATAACTTCAGCGCTCTAGCTACATCCAGCGAGTGCAAAGTCCTCTCGGCCGGCGTCAAAGGTGACGGGAAGAAAACTGGTAACACCAAGGGCTTGTTGAGGTGGAAGTCCGACGGCACCTTGGGCATGAAGGAGGGGTGTGTCCTCAGCACTACCCTCGTGCCATGAAAAGTCAAGTATGGAGGCTTGCAAGATAGGGCCTGAATCTCTCCCACTCGTCGTGCAGAGGTGATGGCCACGAGGAACGCTGTCTTCCATGACAGGAACTTCAAAGGCGCCGAATGCATAGGCTCGAATGGGGCTCCCATGAGCCTGGTCAACACCACATTAAGCTCCCACGCCGGGGCAGGGGCCTTCACCGGCGGGAATGATCGGAATAGTCCCTTCATAAATTCCTTTATCAGGCGAAGAGACCACAAGGACGCCCGTCCCGTAGTCCTGGTATATCGGGAGATGTCAGCCAGATGTATTTTTATGGAGGCGGGAGCCAGTCCAGCTTTGGCCAGCGACAGTAGGTACGGCAGCACTTGAGGGGTCGTAATCCACAGAGGGTTAATCTGTGCACGGCACCAGACAGGGAACCACTTCCACTTATGACCGTAACACTTGAGAGTCGATGACGCCCTGGCCTTTGCAAGAACCTCTCTGCAATCAGCCGGGATATCGTACCCTCCAAACTCTAGTGCTGCAGGAGCCAGGCCTGCAAGTTCAGCGACTGTGGGTCGTGATGGAGAATGGCGCCTCCTTCTCTGGAGAGAAGATCCGCGTCCGCCGGCAGCTTGACTGGTGGGGACGTTGACAAGTCCAGAAGGTCCGGGAACCAGATCTGCCTCGTTCACGCCGGTGCGACGAGGATCATCCTGCATCTGGACTTCTTGAGCTGGTTGATGAGGCGGAGCAGCAACGGCAACGCGTATAGAAACAGGCCATCCCAAGGGAACGAGAAAGCATCGCCCATGCTCCTCGGCTGTGGGAACCTGCTGGCGAACCTCTGGCACTTTGAGTTCATCGCCGTCGCGAACAGGTCGATCTGGGGTTTGCCCCATCGTTGGAAGAGTCGATCCACTTGGTCCTGGCGCAGTTCCCATTCATGGCACGAGCGCAGCTCCCTGCTGAGTGAGTCCACAATGGTGTTTTTTATTCCTGCCAGGTGGAAGGGAACCAGAAACATCCCCTGGGCGACGGCCCAGTGCCACAGATCCTGGGCCTCCTTGGATAGGGCTGGGGATCTGGTGCCGCCTTGCTTCCGTATATAAAACATCGTCGTGGTGTTGTCGGTGAAGACCCTCACCACTTTGCCCTTGAGGGACGGAAGGAACGACTTGAGAGCCCAGAACACTGCTCTGAGCTCCAGAATGCTGATATGGAGAGACCTCTCCTCCGGGAGCCAAAGCCCTTTTGCGTGGAGGTCTCCGGTGTGGGCCCCCCAACCCTCCAGAAAGGCGTCCGTCGTCACTGTCTCCTAAAACGCTGGGATTTGAAATTCCGTGCCTGTCGTGAGGTGAGCATGGATGCCCCACCATAATATCCTCAAAACAGTCCCTCGCCTGAAGCCAGCGGGCATCGAGGAACTCCTGTAGCGGATGCATCCAAAGTCTGCAAAGGGGTACAAGATAGATGCCTGAGGACATCACCCCGAGGAGGGACTTGATGGACCTCACCCTGGCCACGTCCGTGGTTAGCAGGCGCCGCACCTTGCCCAGGATGGTCTTGGTCCTCTCCTCTGAGGGGGAGGCCAATTGCCCTACTGTATCGAGCTTCGCTCCCAGAAACAGTGCTATCTGCGATGGAACCAGGTGGGATTTGGGGTAGTTGATGGCGAACCCCAGCTCTGTATGTAACCGGACAGTCCTCGCTGTGTGTTCGACGGCGAGTTCCCTTGTCCTTGCCCGGATTAGCCAGTCGTCCAGGTAGGGGTAAAAGTGGATCCCCTGCAGACGCAGCCGCGCCGCTATTGGTGCCAGGCACTTGGTGAAAACCCTGGGTGCCGACTTTAATCCGAATGGTAGGGCCCTGAATTGGTAGTGGCGTCCTTGAACCACGAACCTGAGGAACTTCCTGTGCCTTTTTAGAATAGGGATGTGGAAGTAAGCACCCTCCAGGTCCAAAGACGATAGGAAGTCGCCTTCCTCCAGCTGTCCCAGTACGTGCTGGAGGGTGACCATCCTGAATTTCTGCGCCTTGATGTACTTGTATAAGCAACGCAGATCCAGGATGGGGCGCCAACCGCCTGTCTTCTTCTTGACGAGGAAGTACCTCGAGTACACTTCAGAGCCCGGAGCCCCCTGGGGACGAGCTCAATGGCACCTTTGAGCATCGCCTTTACCTCCAACAGTAGTTGAGGGACGGGATTCGCCTTCCTGGCCATGGGAGGAATGCAAGGGCACTTCTTTTGGAATTCCAGCGAGTGCCCGTTGGCCAGGGTGTCCAACACCCAACGGTCGGTGGAGATGGACTCTCACACGCTGACCAACTTCGTCAGCCGGCCTCCCACCGGGGTGCTTCGGTGGGGGCCCGACAACCCGACCGAGTCAGTCTTGCTTGGAGGTGGGCCTTGCCTCCTTGGCGATGGCGGCGGGAACCCCCTTGCTTGCCGCGACCTCTGTAGGTCTCCTGGGAAGAGGAGCGAGCCGCCTGGCGGTAAGTGGAAGAGCCACCGCTGGATCCTTTGGAGGCACCCTTTCTGCCTCCGGAGCTCCGAAAGGGCTGTCGCTGTTGAAGCGCCCCCAGGGCCCGGGCCGTCTCCGAGTCGGTCTTGATGGCCTGTAGGGACTCATCCACCGCCTAAGCAAAAAGGTTGTGGCCGTCGAACGGCATGTCCAACACCCTGGGTCTGGACGTCCTGGCGGAAGTCTGTCGCCTTGAGCCATCCTTGTCGTCGGAGGCAAACACTGTTGCCCAGTTGGCAAAATCCGGTATCTGCAATGTCCGTTGCCACCGTTATGGCGTGAACCGACGCCGCCTCGCCTTCCTGCAGAATTTCTAGATCCTCCGCCCTTTTGTCATCAGGCAGGAAGTCTAGCAGGGGAGCTATCTTGAGCCAGAGCTCCCTGTCGTAGCAGGCCACGACTGCTAAGGCATTGGCCGCCTTAATCGTCGTTGTCGCCGACGAGATGACGTCGTCCCATAGAGTCCAACTTCTTGCCCTCGCTGTCCGGCGGGGAAGTGGAAGTTGAAGCCGCCGCACCGCTGCCTTCTTCTTAGCCGCCAGAGTCCGGCGTGGGCTGGGCCCTGAGGCACAATGGGGCAGCATCGGGGACTCGGTACTTCTTCTCGTACCTGTCCCTCCTGGCTGGTGTCGTGGAAGGGTTCTTGAGGACAGCAAGCCCCTCGTCCCAGATGTCGTCGAGTAAAGGCACCGCAAGGACTGTCTTCCTCTTGGCCTCTCGTCGTTGGTACAGAAACCCCTCCTTTTTCTGTTCTTCAGGGCAGAGCTGGAAGAGCTCTGATTCCCTGGTTATCATGGCGTGGAAAGAGCCAATTTCGTCAGCTGGAGACGCCTGCAAAGGGGGGGGGGTGAAGACGGGATGTCCGCTGTGTCATCGCTGCCGTCATCGTCCGTCCCCGTCGCTGTATCCATCGCCGTATCCTCTCTAGGGTCCGGCGAGGGGGATGAGGGGCCCACCGGTCTCGCAGGCACAAAGGGCGGAGCGGACTCTCCTCTGCTTGTTCGGAGAGCTTCCCGACAGGCCTGGTTCTGGATCCTCCGTCGGGGTGCGTGGTAATCTCATCCTTATCTCGGTGCATAAGGATTGGATTGCCAACAAAATGGCCACCGAGCTATCCTGGAGCTCGGGCAATGGCTGCGACGGACGGGATGGCCGCTCCACTGGGCCATGATCGTCGTCGCCATCTTCGATCATGTCAGCAGGGACCACCCCCTGGGATCGAACCTTCTCGAACCTCTCGTTGAGGCCTATGAACCTCTCGTTGAGGCCTAAGGACCTCTCGTTGAGGCCTAAGGACCTCTCGTTGAGGCCTATGGACCTCTCATTGAGGCCTATGGACCTCTCATTGAGGCCCTTCTCGGTTTCCACCAGTTCCTACTCAGAGGCTGATTCCGAGTCTGTAATAGCCACCACCCCCTCCCCCTCTTTTTCAGCCAGGGGCTTCACGGGGGGTCTTAGCGATGGGCTGGAAAGAGGAATCCCTCCGCGGTGGCAGGGATACTCTGGGCCCGGAGGGCGTTTCCACAGGCGTAGTCTCAGCCGGCTTCGACAGGGTCGCAGCGACCACTTTGGTAGAGGCCTTTGCCGGGTGGATCAGAGCCCTCACCACCTTAGGTGCGTCCTGGGCCTCCGCCTTGGGGGGAGGGTCAGCGCCTCGCTCCCACTTCGAGATCGACCGGGTCCGCTCCAGCGGCCTATCGGGTTTCCTCTTCCCCGAACCAGAGCGCTGGCTCGTGGTCGAACGTGCCGGGGAAGTTGCGCCCTGCTTGGCAACCGAAGAGCCTGACCTTTCGGCGCTCCCGGTTCCCGCGGACTCGCAGTGTTTGGCCTTCTGTTGGGCCCCCGTCGCTGGGGCGCCCTCACAGGACTTAGAAGCCCGCTCAGACTTCTTCTTCGCCTTCTCATCTGCTGTGCCCTTCTCCAGCCAGGCGGCGAGGCGAGAACGACGGTCTTGTTTGGTCCGTTCCGAAAGGTTCTTGCAGAACGCACAGGCTTTCTCCACGTGCGTCTTGTCCTCATGAAGGCAGTAGAGACATCGCGAATGCTCGTTCTCCCTCCTTGAAAACATTCTGTAATCCGCATCCAGGGCAGCACCTGAACAGCTTGGATCCGGGCGTCAAGCTTCCCTTGTCCTGGGCCATGTCCATTGAGGTAGGCCGCAGATCTTCCGGAATCCTCCAAGAAGTACAAACTCGATGAAACTTCACCCTTGAGGGGCATAGAAGAATTCCGAAACGGGTCCCCGTTATCGGAAGTAGAAACGGTGGAGCTTGAGGCTCGATTAAACTGAAAAAAATGTGAAAATCTCCTGAAAAACGTGAAAACGCAGTAAAAAAACCCGAGAGCTAAAGACGAGGACTCCTAACACTTGAGCGTGCGGTAAAAATCTGAGGATGGCTGCCAGAGGCGGGGCTTAGGGAGAGAGCAGTCATTGGCTGGGGGCAGTATGACCCAGAGATCAGTGATTGGTTACTACTAAGAAAGACAGATCAGAAATGAAACTGATACTGATTTTTTCATTACCGAGGATTCCTCAGCCTGACGACGGAGAATAATCATGAGCATGTGAATCCATGCCAGACCCCATGCTGGAGAAGGAACAAGTTACTTACCTGTAACTGTTGTTCTCCAGCATGGGTCTGGCATGGATTCACATGCTCATGAATATTCCCCGTCGTCAGGCTGGGAATCCTCGGTAAAGAAAAAAAAAACAGTATCAGTTTCATTTCTGATCTGTCTTTCGTAGTAATAACCAATCACTGGTCTCTGCGTCATACTGACCACAGCCAATGACTGCCCTCTACCTAAGCACCGCCTCTGGCAGCCATCTTCAGATTTGGAAGCATGTGAAGTGGCAGTATGACCAAGTGAAGAGCCACAGAGGGGTAGGCGGGAGGGTTCGCATGTGAATCCATGCCAGACCCATGCTGGAGAACAACAGTTACAGGTAAGTAACTTGTTCCTTCTCCAGCATGGGGTCTGGCATGGATTCACATGCTCATGAATAAAGAATACATAGCAGTACACACATGCACAACCACGGGAGGTGGCAAAGGCTCAACATTAAGCATTACATCAAACTCAACATTAAGCATCTTACCTCCTCACCAGGCTCACCTCAGGCGAACAGGTTGCGCAGCACTGCTTGGCCGACCCTGGACTCCTCCCTGGAATCCCGATCGACGCAGTAGAATTTCGTGAAGATGTGCGTCGACCTCCACGTAGCAGCCCTACATATGTCCAGCAGGGGCACACCAGAAAGGAACGCCGTGGTAGCTGCGATAGCTCTGGTGGAATGGGCTCTCGGGCGGCCAGGCAGCGGTCGGTTTGCCAACCGATGACAGTACATGATACAGCCGGAGAGCCATCTGGAAATGGAAGCCTTCGAGAGAGCCTTCCCCTGATTGACAGGTCCAAAGTTCACAAAGAGTTGTGACGTCTTCCGAAAACACTTTGTGCGGTCCACGTAGAACTTCAGCGCTCTAGCCACATCCAGCGAGTGCAAAGTCCTCTCAGCCGGCGACGAAGGCGACGGGAAGAACACAGGCAACACCAAGGGTTCGTTGAGATGGAAGTCCGACGGTACCTTGGGCATAAAGGAGGGGTGCGTCCTGAGCACTACCCTCGTGTCGTGAAAAGTCAAGTACGGGGCCTTGCAGGAAAGGGCCTGGATCTCTCCCACCCGTCGTGCGGAGGTGATGGCCACAAGAAACGCTGTTTTCCACGACAGAAACTTCAACGGGGCCGAGTGCAGAGGCTCGAACGGAGGTCCCATGAGCTTGGTCAGCACCACGTTGAGCTCCCACGCCGGGGCCGGAGCCTTCACCGGCGGGAACGATCTGAACAGTCCCTTCATGAACTCTTTCACCAGACAATGAGACCACAAGGACGTCCGGCCCGTGGTTCTGGTGTATCGGGAGATCGCAGCAAGATGAATCTTGATGGACGCGTGTGCCAGACCAGCTTTGGCCAGCGTCAGCAGGTACGGCAGTACCTGGGGAGCCGTAATCCGTAGAGGGTTAATCTTCTGTGCGTGGCACCAGACAGAGAACCTCTTCCATTTGTGTCCGTAGCATTTAAGAGTCGAGGACGCCCTGGCCTTTGCAAGAACCTCTCTGCAGTCGGCCGGTATGTCGTATCCCCCAAACTCTAGCGCTGCAGGAGCCAGGCCTGCAAGTTCAGCGATTTCGGGTTGTGGTGGAGGATGGCGCCTCCTTCCCTGGAGAGTAGATCCGCGTCCACCGGCAGCTTGATTGGCGGGGACGCTGACAAGTCCAGAAGGTCCGGGAACCATATCTGCCTAGTCCACGCAGGTGCGACGAGGATCATCCTGCACCGTGACCTCTTGAGCTGGTTGACGAGCCAGATTATCAGTGGCAAAGGAGGGAACGCGTAGAGGAACAGGCCCTCCCAGGGGAAC
The DNA here is from genome assembly GCF_040938575.1 of Ambystoma mexicanum. Taxonomy (NCBI): domain Eukaryota; kingdom Metazoa; phylum Chordata; class Amphibia; order Caudata; family Ambystomatidae; genus Ambystoma; species Ambystoma mexicanum. The sequence goes on from NC_090933.1 coordinate 242,670,095, forward strand.
GAGAAAGCATCGCCCATGCTCCTCGCCTGGGGAAACCTGCTGGCGAACATCCGGCACTTGGAGTTCGTCGCCGTCGCGAACAGGTCGATCTGGGGTGTGCCCCACCGTCGGAAGAGGCGATCCACTAGATCCTGCCGTAGTTCCCACTCGTGGCACGAGCGCAGCTCCCTGCTGAGTGAGTCGGCGATGGTGTTTTTTATCCCTGCCAGATGAAACGGCACCAGAAACATCCTTTGGGCGACGGCCCAATGCCACAGGTCCTGCGCCTCCTTGGACAGTGCTGGGGACCTGGTTCGCGCCTGTTTCCTGATGTAAAACATGGTGGTGGTGGTGTTGTCGGTGAAGATCCTCACCACCTTGCCCTTGAGGGACGGAAGGAAGGACCTGAGGGCCCAGAACACTGCACGGAGCTCCAGGACGTTGATATGGAGGGACTTCTCCATCGGGAGCCAAAGGCCTCTCGCGTGCAGATTTTCGGTGTGCGCTCCCCACCCTTCCAGGGAGGCATCCGTGGTCACTGTCTCCTGGTGGTCTGGGGTCTGGAAGTCCATGCCCGCCATCAGATGCGCGCGGGTGCCCCACCACCGGACCGCTCGGCGGAAACTCTCGTCGAGTGTGATCCTCTCCTCGAAGCCGCCCGTTGTTTGGATCCAGCGCGCGTCCAGGAACTCCTGCAACGGGCGCATCCGGAGCCTGCACATGGGAATGAGGTAGATGCAAGAAGACATCATTCCGAGGAGGGACTTGATGGACCTCACCTTGGCCGCGTCGGAAACCAACATCCGCTGTACCTTGCCCAGGATGGACCTGGTCCTTTCCTCCGACGGGGAGGCCAGAAGGGACACTGTGTCGAGCTTCGCTCCCAGAAACAGTGCGTTTTGCGCGGGTACCAGGTGGGACTTGGCGTAGTTCACGGAGAATCCCAGGTCCGTGAGAAGTTGGACGGTCCTTGCCGTGTGCTCCACGGCGAGCTCCCTCGTCTTGGCTCGGATGAGCCAGTCGTCCAGGTAGGGGTAGACGTGGATCCCCTCGCGGCGCAGCTGCGCCGCCACCGGTGCAAGGCACTTGGTGAATACCCTGGGTGCCGACCGTAGTCCGAAGGGGAGGGCTTTGAACTGGTAGTGACGCCCTTGGACCACAAACCTGAGGAATTTTCGGTGCCCCTTTAGGATGGGAATATGGAAGTAGGCATCCTCCAAATCCAACGACGACAGGAAGTCTCCCTCCTCCAGCTGACCCAGGACGTGCTGGAGGGTGACCATCCGGAACTTCTGCGCCTTGATGAACTTGTTCAGACGTCGCAGGTCTAGGATGGGGCGCCATCCTCCCGTCTTCTTCTTCACGAGGAAGTATCTCGAGTAAACTCCGGAGCCCCGAAGCCTCTTTGGGACAAGTTCGATGGCGCCCTTCCCGAGCATCGCCCTTACCTCCAGGAGAAGCTGAGGGACGTGAAGCTCTTTCCTGGCCACGGGGGGGACGCGCGGGCACCTTCTTTGAAACTCGAGCGCGTGGTCCCGGGCTAAGGCGTCCAGCACCCAACGGTCGGTGGAGATTGACTCCCACACGCTGACGAAGCTCGCCAGCCGGCCTCCCACCAGGGTGCTTCGGTGGGGACCCGACCCCATGGCCGGTTCAATCCTGTTTCGACGAGGCTTTGCCGCCTTGACCTCCTCGGCGACGACGGCGGGGTCCGCCAGACTTGCCTCGTCCTCTGTAGGCCTCCTGAGACGACGAGCGGGCCGCTTGACGGTAGGGGGAGAAACCGCCGCCGGAACCTTTGGAGGCGCCCTTGCCTCCGCTGCTCCGAAAGGGCGTCCGTCGTTGCTGCAGAACCCCAAGGGCCCGGGCCGTCTCAGTGTCCGCTTTAATGGCCTGAAGGGAATCGTCCACTGTTTTCCCAAACAGGTTGTTCCCATCGAACGGCATGTCCAGGACTCTGGTCTGTACGTCTTGACGGAAGTCCGTAGCCTTGAGCCATCTACGCCGCCTAAGGCACACGCCGTTGCCCAACTGGCGAAACCCAGTGTCGGCGATGTCCGTCGCAATAGTGATGGCGTGGTCCGACGCCACCTCACCTTCCTGTAGGATCTCCAGGGCATCCGCCCTCTTGTCGTCCGGTAGGAAGTCCAGCAGGGGAGCCAGTTTGTACCATAGCTCCCTGTCGTAGCGGGCCACGATAGCCAAGGCGTTGGCCGCTTTAATCGTCGTCGCTGCAGACGAGATGACCCTGCGTCCCATAGCGTCCAATTTCTTTCCCTCGCCGTCCGGTGGGGAAGTCGATGTGGAGGCCGCACCCCCCCGCTTTCTTCCTGGCCGCCGCGGAGACAACGGAGTCCGGGGTAGGCTGCGCCCGGAGGCACAGGGGGGGCCGCGTCCGGGACCCGGTACTTCTTCTCGTACCGGTCTCTTCTAGCTGGCGTCGTGGAAGGGTTCTTGAGGAGGGCGAGGCCCTCATCCCAAATGTTGTCCAGTAGAGGCACCGCGAGGACCGTCTTCCTCTTGGCCTCGCGCCGTTGATAAAGGAATCCTTCCTTTTTCTTCTCCTCAGGGCAGAGTTGGAAAAGCTCGGATGCCCTGGCGATCATGGAGTGGAACGATCCAATCTCGTCGGGCGGAGAAGCCCTGGTGGGAGGCGACGACGGTAGATCCTCGTCGTATACCTCATCGTCCGTGCCCGTCGCTGCCGTGTCAGTCCCCGTATCATCCCCTCGGGTGGACGGGGAGGAGGGCTGGACAGGGCGCGACAGCTGAAAAGGAGGTGGAGGGTGAATCCTTCTTTTCTTGGGTGGGGGAACACCAGAAGGTCCCGGTTCAGGATCCCCCGACGGGAGAGGTTCCTCTGTCGGCAACGGTAGTCTCGTCCTTATCTCTGAGCATAAGGACTGTATAGCCAACAAAATGGCCGCCGAGTTGTCTTGCGGCGCTGGCAGAGGGGAATCCGACGGGCGATCAGGGGCCCCGTCGGCACCCTCGACGATGTCGTCGTCGCCTGCGTCGGGATCCATCTCGACGGGCCGGTCTTCTTCCACGCCAAGGCCCTGGCTTAAGACCTCGATCAGCTCTTCCTCCGAGGTTGAAGCCGAATTTACGACGACGCCCTGCCCCCCCTTTTTCTTCCCCGCCGGGGATTTCACGGGGGTCCTATCGATGGGTACAAAAGAGGACTCCCTCCGAGGTGGCAGGGAGACTCTGAGCTCCGAGGTCGCCACCACTGGTGTAGCCTCCACAGGCTGAGCCAGGGCCGCCGTGACAGCTTCGATAGAGGGCTTGGCCGGATGGATTAAGGCCTTCACCACCTTAGGTGCGCTCACCGCCTTATCCTTGAGGGGGGGGGGGGACACTGCCTCGCTCCCCCTCCGATGGGGCCTTCGAGCTCGACCGGGGCCTCTCCAGGAGCTTCGCCGGGTGCTCGCCCTTCCTCTTACCCGACCCAGAGCGTTGGCTCATGGCTGAAGGTGCCGGGGAGGGTGCGCCCTGCCTGGCGCCCCTAGAGCCCGACCGTTCGGCGCTCCCGGTGCCAGCGGACTCGCGGTGCTTGGCCTTGTGTTGGACCCCCGTCGCCGGGGCGTCCTCAAAGGTCTTAGAAGACCGCTCGGATTTCTTCCTCTTCTTCTCACCTGACGGGCTCTTCCCTTCCAGCCAGTTGGCGAGACGTTGATGGCGGTCCTTCATGGTCCGCTCCGACATATTGCCGCAAAACGCACAGTCCTTCTCCACGTGCGTCTTGTCCTCATGTAAGCAGTAGAGACAAAAGGAGTGTTCGTCCTCCTTAAAGACGTTCTGCAGCTGGCATCCAGGGCAGACCCTGAACAGCTTTCCGAGCGTCGAGCTTCCCTTCTCCTGGGCCATGTCCGGGCCTGAGAAGCTTCTGGAGTCCTCCAAAAGCGTAGCTCGACGAATTCTTCACCCTTGAGGGGCGCAGACGAATCCGACACGGGTCCCCGTTGATCGGATGGAGAGTCGGTGGAGCTTGAGGCTCTTTTGACCGAAAAAAACGAAGTTTTTGAGAAAAAACGTGAAAAAATAGCACTAACGCTCGAGAGCAATAGCACGAGGATCCCAACACATGAACGTGCGGTAAAAATCTGAAGATGGCTGCCAGAGGCGGTGCTTAGGTAGAGGGCAGTCATTGGCTGTGGTCAGTATGACGCAGAGACCAGCGATTGGTTATTACTACGAAAGACAGATCAGAAACGAAACTGATACTGGTTTTTTTTTTCTTTACCGAGCATTCCCAGCCTGACGACGGGGAATATTCATGAGCATGTGAATCCATGCCAGACCCCATGCTGGAGAACTATGAAAATAGTTAGGGTCTTTCTCATAGAAGTCTGCCATGAATTAGATCCTTCTCATCACCCTATCAATATCAGCTGAGTTCCATTCCCTGGGACTGGGAATAAACCTCTCCTGTTCTGGTTCCTCATCCATGCCCATATCATGAGGAGTGGGAGGGACAATCTTACTCTTAGGAGTAGTGTCAGGGACTTTGGACTTACCTATTACTTTAGGAGCCTTCTGTTTTTTCTTATGGTGTTCTGAAGGTTTCTTGTGTTATTTTTCCCCCTTCCCGTGACTAGAGGAATGTTTTCCGGAGGTTTTAGGGGTTTCCGATGGTTTCGACGCTTCGTGTTCAGGTTCGGAGGCGGTCTTTGACACTTTGCGTTGAGATTCGGAGGTAGTAGATGGAGGGTGCCGAATCTCTGGAGCAGACGCTACGCGCTTTGACTTGGGAGCATAGAGGTCGGAATCATCTTCTGACGATCAAACCTCTGGAACTATTGGGAGTGCAGCACCTTTTTCAACCATGGACGGTTGGTCTCCGTCATGTGGCGATCGCGAACGGGAACGCCCAGAGGACACACAATCGTTGGGCCGCTCTCGGTGCCTTCCGCTGCCGATCGCTCGACACGCGTGTCGAGGCACGGCTGGGGCTGATGTTTTTAGAGCAAGTGGTGTGGGTTGCGCTACTACCGCCGGGTGTTGTCCCCATAACTGGGCCGCTGTCCAGTCCTCCGAGGTCAGGGGCTTGCGCGTGGGTGTCTGAAGTCACCCCTCTGCCCTCGCCGTCCGATACAGCGCTGTTGCTGCCATCGCTGAACAACCCTTCGACGTCCATGGCCTCTAGCTGACTGGCGTAGTGGGCCCAGTGCTTCGTTGAGCGGTCCTTAAGTATTTTTGGCTTGAAGAGCTTACAAGCTCTACACGTAGCTTCGGGATGGTCTCGTTGGAGACATCTACCATCTAGACGTTGTGCTCATCTACCATGGGAAACTTCTGGTTACATTTAGGGCAGAATTCGAAAGGAGTACTCTCCATATGTGTAAATCTGGCAGCGGGCTGTTTATATGTAGGAAATACAGTTGGGAAAGTTATGACCGCCCCCCACTCTCCCTACTTGTACAGGGCCGAGGCCAGAGGCCTTCCAAGGCCCAAGGTCCGTTGTGTAGTTTTCGACGGCTGGTTCCCTCGATCGACGCCAACGTCGATCTTCGGCATAGGATGGAAGATAACAGGGAGAATTCTTTAACAATATTTTAGGTATAATTGGCAAATGCCAAGGGAACTGCGCAATATGCGTCCAACAGTATGGCGGAAAAAAACAATCTGAGGGTCCAACACGCGTGAGGGATCATGGGTACATTGGACATCACAATAGTGAAGGTATTACTGGCACGCCCTAGTTTGAAGCCCCTTTTCGAGTTTCGAAAAAAAAAAACTGTAATACGCTGCAACTTCCACTAGATGTCGGCCTATGCACAGCATGTGATCGAAGCAGATTCCATAAGCCTCAGAAATATATATAAATGATACATTACTCACCGTAATCGTATTTCTGATGCTTGTATCTGCTTAGATTCACATGCTGTGCATAGGCCGACATCTAGTGGAAGCTGCAGAGTATTACAGTTTGTTTTTCGAAACTCGAAAATTGGGCGTCGACACAGGGCGTGCCAGTAATACTATCCCTAGTGTGACGTCCACTGTACCCATGATCTCTCACGCGTCTAGGACCCTCAGATTGTATTTTTTCTGACATGAGGTAGAATGAGGAGTAGCGTGAGTACAGATGATCCAAGCAGATAGAAGATAGGTAAGATAAGACTACAAGCATCCATGCGCCTTCTCTCAGGGGGGAGGAAGGGTGGGTCGCATGTGAATCTAAGCAGATACAAGCATCAGAAATACGATTACGGTGAGTAATGTATCACTTCTGAGGCTTGTGGAATCTGCTTAGATCACATGCTGTGCATGGATTAGCGAGCAGTGTTAGAAGGAGGTGGGATTTGAGAAGGGTCATGAGCAAATAAATGTCTTAGAACCGCTTGTCCCACTTCAGTATCTGTCTTGGAATGGGTGTCAATGCAGTAGTGCTGAGTAAAAGTGTGAATAGAGCTCCAAGTAGCTGCTTTGCAAATGGTGTCAAGGGGAACATTTGCAATGAAAGCCAGAGTGGCCCCAATTCCTCTTGTCGAGTGGGCTCTGGGCGTAAAAGGCAAAGTTTTGTCAGAAAGAGAGTAACACAACTGGATACAGTTGACAATCCACTTGGAGATGGCACCCTTAGAGACGCAATCTCCCTCTTTGCCTGTGGCTACGGAGACAAACAGTTGATCTGTTTTCCTAAGCGGTCTGGTCTTGTTTACGTAGTAAAGGACCGCCCTACGCACATCTAGGGTATGCAGTTTAACCTCAGCCGAGCTTTGTGGGTTTTGGAAGAAAGCCGGAAGCTTGATGGACTGGTTTACAAGGAATTTGGAAATAAACTTAGGTGAGAACCTAGGGCGTGTCTGTAAAACCAGCTTATCCTTATGAATAGTAAAGAAAGGATCCTGCACTGACAGAGCCTCAATTTCGCTGACCCTTCTTATGGATGTAATGGCTACTAAGAAGGCAGTTTTATAGGTCAGGTGTTTGAGACTTGTCTTATTGTAACGCTCACCTGATTCCCGTAGAGGCGCTGGTCTTGACTGGGCGTATACCGTATCTTCAAAGGTGATGTGTAACACACGGCTGGCTCTTTGGGCTGGACCTCTGTGCACTGTATGTCTGACTCGAAGGGTAAGATGCCTGCAGATAGAAAATATGGGATTAAGGAACTGGGTTATTGAATGTCTCTCTCTTCTTCCCTTTCTCTTCTCCTGTAGAACCCCAAAGGTTAACGCTCTCACCTTAGGTAAGTGAACGCCGTGCTCTCCATCTGCCTCGGGGCAGGGTGCTGTAACCAGTTTCTTCACTGGATAAGGGGAGCAGGCCTCTTGACTTCAGAGGACTGCTGTCCGTCGTTTACTGCACGAACGGTAAGTTTCGAGTAATTCTAATGTCTTTAAAGTCTTTAGTAATGATGTTTCTTGTTTTGCAGGGTTCCGGCGATGGCGGATGACGGGCTGAAGTGAGTTGAAGATGGAGCCCGTGTGATGAATAGAAGCGCCTGGAAGCACGCAAGTAAGCGCTTGTTGCCTGCTTCACGATGCGCTCTAACTGTATTTTTATTTTGCAGGTACAAGTTCGGAGCGGCTGCAGGGTGCCGGAATACCCACTGGGTTAGATGTGGAAAGGAGTAATGGCACGTGAGTATTAAAGTTCCCCAATGTCTTTAAACGCACCTTGTTTTGTCTTTCAGATGCGGGATGCAGCGCCGAAGGCCTCTGGAGCGTGCGAAGAGTTGGTAAGCTTTTGTCTTTCAGATGCCGGAATGCAGTGTGAAGACCTCCGGAGCGCACGAAGAGTAGGTAAGCCTTTGTCTTTCAGATGCCGGAATGCAGCGCGAGGCGTTGGTGACCGCCGATGGACCAGGTAAGTGAAGAGCTGTCACTGAAGACTGTAATGCTAACCTGTTCTTTCTTGTCTTTATAGGTGTTGCTGAAGACTGGATTCAGGATGGTAAGCCTTTTTCCTTAGGCCCAGGATCAGATGCAGAAGACACGATGAGCGTTCTGCTGCAGAGGATGCAGAATAACGCAAAGCAAGATTCATCCATCGGGTGTGGTTTAAATAGCCTCCTGTAGTGCTTAGGTGTCTCCTTCCACAGCCACGCCTAGGTAAGAAAAGAGTTCCTGCTTTCCAGAAGAGTTCCAGTGTTTTGAATCTAGGGAGTGGCTCCTGCCCCACCCAACAGGAAAAGTAGTTCCAAACAGAAGAGGATCAGAGGCTCAACTGGCAGGCAAGTAAGCAGCATGGTCTGCTGCAGGTAAGTCCACCCAAGCATTATGAGCCTGGCGCTTCCAGCGCTGGGACTGGGCATATTTATGAGCCTGGTGCCACTGGCGCCAGGACTGGGTCCAAAAGGTCCCAATTGGGACTGGTTGGCACTCGGAACCTGGGTTATGGATCTGCTTCCAAGGGAGTTGGGAAAACTCTGACCTTTTGGAAGCAGAGATCATGACACTTATGCATGGGCTCGAATGGGGGGCCCATGAGTTAAGATAGCACCACGTTCAGGTCCCATCCTGGTGGTGGGTTAGATATAGGAGGTGAAGTCTCTTTACTCCCTCCATGAAGGCTTTAACCACGGGTACCTTCCACCACGACACCTTGCTATGTGAGGTGGTGTACGCTGACAGTGCTGCCAGGTTTACCTTTAGTGAGTTGAAAACCAACCCTGCGTCCAGCAGGTGGAGCATGTATGTCACGATTGTGGAAGGAGTGCAATCAACTGGGTTGATTTGTTTATACTGGCACCAGATAACAAATCTCTTCCATTTGTCGAAGTAGCAATGCCTCGTGTTCGGTTTCCTAGACTCTTTTCGGATGTCCATACACCTCTGTGGTAAATTGAGATGTCCAAACTCTATGACCTCAGGAGCCATGCTGCTAGGTTCATGGAGTTGGGTTGAGGATGCACCTTCTGACCTTGGTGCTGGGACAAAAGGTTGTACCAGCCCGGGAGTTTGATGGGATCGCACACCGAGAGTCTGCGTAGGTGTGGAAACCACGGTTGTCTCGCCCACATGGGAGCAACTAGGACGAGCGTCATCAACTCTCTGTTCATCTTGTTCACCACCTTCCTGATGAGAGGAGTTGGTGGAAAAGCGTACGCAAACATCCCTGACCAGTTCATCCACAGGGCGTTCCCCAGGGAGTCTGGTTGGAGAAACCTGGATGCGAATCCTGGGCACTGTCTGTTTTAGCTTGTGGCGAATAGGTCTATAGTGGGGAAACCCCACTGAGAGAAGAGATCTTCTACGATATCTCTGTGTAGACATCATTCGTGTTCCTTCGGGAGGGGATCCCTGCTCAAAGCGTCCGCTAGAGAATTGAGATCCCCTGGAACATGTTGAGATGACAGAAAGATGTTCCGTCTGAGTGCCCATATCCAAATTTTCTGGGCAAGTCTCGACAGATTTGGCGAATGAGTCCCTCCTTGCTTGTTCAGGTAGAACATGGCTGTCGTGCTGTCCGTCTGGATCTGCACCGACAGGTTCCATAGGTGGGGCTCGAACGCTTGAAGTGCTCTGAAAACTGCCAGAAGCTCTAGCAGGTTGATGTGATTCTTGGCCACTGTGTGAGACCAGAGGGCCTGAGCCGTGTGGGGGAGATGGTGAGCTCCCCATCCTGTCAGGCATGCGTCCGTCGTGACTACCGCCTGTATCTCGGGATCGTAAAAGGGTTTCCCCTTGGATAGATTGTCTCTTGTCCACCAGTGGAGGCTTTGTACAAGTGTTGGCGAAACAACCACTAGATCGTCCCACTGACCACTTGCCTGAGACCACAGTTTCGCCAACCATTCTTGCATGGGACGCATGTGCAGGCGCGCGTGGGGGACCAGGTAAATACATGACGCCATCATGCCCAGCAATCACATTGCTTTGCGTACTGTTATCTGGCGACCGGTTTGATATTGCGGAATTTGCAGCAGTATATTCCGAATTCTTTCCTCTGAAGAAAAAGCCAACCCCTCTTGAGTATTTAGAACAGCTCCTAGTAACTGCTTGGAGGTGCTGGGCACCAGACTTGATTTTTTCTCGTTTATGGAGAAGCCCAATTCGAAGAGGAGGTCGATAGTTCTTTGAATGTTTGTCCTGCAAATTACTGGGGTCTCCCCCGTGATGAGCCAGTCGTCCAGATAAGGGTACACTGGGATTGCCTCCCTGCGTAGGTGTGCCGCCGCCACCGCCAGTACCTTGGTGAATACCCTTGGAGCCGAGGCTATCCCGAAGGGCAGTACTTTGAACTGGTAGTGCTGACTGTCCACCTTGAAGCGCAGATATTTTCTGTGCGCTGGGAACATGGAAATATGAAAATAGGCATCTTTCATATCCAATGTTGCCATGTAATCCCCCTTTTTTAGGAGGGGAATTCCTCTTGGAGAGTAGTCATGCGAAATTTTTGGGGTTTGCAGGCCGTAAATCCAATACTGGGCGCATTGTTTTTTTGGCACAAGGAAGTAAGTTGAATAAATACACTTGTTTACCTGGTGTCCCGGGACGAGTTCTATCGCGTCCTTTGCAAGAAGAATTTCGATCTCTTCGAGTAGGATCTTCTGGTGGTCTAAGGAGTGTATTCTTTGTCGTGGAGGGTGGTTTCGGGGACGCTCTAGGAGTTCTATGCAGTATCCTGCGGACACTGTGGACAGCACCCATCTGTCTGATGTGATCCCTTCCCAAGCTTGGGTGAAGATGGAAATGCGCCCCCCTACTGGGGATGCGTGAGAAGGGACCCTGAACCGAGCATCACTGTTTTGGTGGAGGCGTGCCCCCTCCTTTATTGGGACTGCCTCTACCCCTACCACGACCTCTTTTGTTACCCCTGCCATAATTCTGGGTAGTGTTCCATGTAGTTCCCTGGCCATTGGAATAGTTAGAGCCTCTTTGGGAGTTTTGTCCTCGAAGCTGACGGAAATTGCCATTCCCTCTCTGTTTAGGGGGTTTGTGGGTTAGTTGCCCTAGGGACTTGAGTGTCTCGTACTCGTCCTTGGCATTCTTTAGTGCGTCCTCGACCGCCTTTCCAAACAATAGATCCGGCTCCACCGGCTTATCTATCAATGATGCTTGGGTCTCGGCCTTGAAACCAGACTGCCGCAGCCAAGCATGCCTCTTGATGACCGTGCTTTCAGCAATTAATCTGCCAGCGGTATCCGCGGCATCGAAGGTTGATTTTAAAATGCAACCTGATACGGCTGTCCTCAGCCGAAACTCGTGCCAATTGGCTTTTTAAGGGTTCTGGGGCAGAGTCTATGAGAGCCGCGACTTCTTCCCATTGATGGCAGTTGTAACTAGCCAGCAGGGTGGTGGAGTTTGCAATCCTTGCCTGGTAGGCGGAAGTGGAGGCTACTTTCCTGCCCAAGCCATAAATCTTCTTGCTCTCCTTGTCGGGGGGAGCTTTGGACGATGACAAGGGTGTTCCCGTCCTCTTACAGGTGTTTGTAACAACCAGGGAGTCCGGTTTGCGATGTCCCCTTATGTATAGTGGGTCAGATTGGGCTGCCCTGAAAAGTTTTTCAATTCTGGGGTTTACAAGGGAAGGGTCTATCCTCCTTTGTATTAACTTAAGGATAGGGATGGCCTGAGCAACAGGTCTCCTCTCTCCCACCAGTTCCTCTGCAACGTCCCTCTCTTCCTGAGCACCTTGGGTGTCAATGTGGAAGTGCTGTGCCGCTCTGGACAGGACCTCATTCAGGAGAGGTTGGTTGTCGACCGGGGAGTCGGTTCCTCTTCCTCATCATCATCATCATCCCCGTAATAGCCTGTCCCAGTTTGTTCTTCGAACATGCCCACGTCTGGATCCTCAACAAAGGATGGATCTTCCTGGTATTGAGAATAGGGCTGTATATAGAAGGGGTTTGAAGCTAGAGTTGGTGCTTCACCCCGGGACTTCCTACTTGGGGGTATTGGATCCTTTGAGCCTGAGGGAGTTGCCCCTTCTGGTGTATAAGAGAGAAAGTGTTCCGGGTTCTTGGCATAGAAATCTGCCAATGATGACATCCTTGACATTACTCTGTCTATGTCCTCACTGGACCATTCCTTTGAACTGGGAATAACTCTTTCCTGAAGTGCTTTCTCTGTTTTATCCTGACTAGACCTACTGGTTTGAACAGGGGTCTTAGGGACAACATATTGAGATTTGTCCTGGCTAGACCTACTGGCCTGAACAGGGGCCTTAAGGACAGGGGTTTGAGACTTGTCCGTCTGTTTAGGTGGAGTAGAATGTACTTTAGGAGAGGAAGTAGGCTGGGACTGCTTACTTTGTTGTTTTCCCCCCTCTCCGTGGGTGGAAGAGTGCTTCCCCGACTTTTGGGCCCGATCAGAGCTTTTCGATGCCTGGCATCGAAATTCAGGGGTAGAGTCCCTGTCTTTGGAGAGTGTAAGGGATTTGGTAGCAGCCTTGCCGCTGCCTGCAGACGCCGACTCCTGGACCTGGAGTGCGGCTTGGGGGTAGAGGTCGGCGTCCTCCCGACGACCGAACCTCAGTCACTAAGGGGAGCGAGGCACTTTTAGCAACAGTGGAGGGTTGCTTGGTGTCATGAGGCGATCTCGAACGCGAACGCCCAGAGGACACCGACTCGGTGGACCGTTCTCTACGTGCCTCTTGCCGAGAACTCGACGTGCGCGTCGAGTCTCGGTTGGACTTCCGTTTGCTGGAAGTGGTGTGGGTAGCGCTCGTGTCGCCGGTGGTCTTCCCCATAGCTGCCCTGCCGGACAACCTTCCGAGGTCGGGGACTTGCGCTTGGCTGTCCATCGACGCCACATTGCCCTCGCTGTCTGAAAGTACGGCGTCGCTGCCATCGCTGAAGGCACCCTCCGTGGCCATGGCCTCTTGTCGCCTGGCGTGGTGGGCCCAACGCTTTGTCGAACGGTCCTTAAGGGTCTTCGGTTTAAACTGACTGCACGCTCTGCAATTCGCCTCGGGGTGGTCCCTCGGCAAGCAGAGGTTACACGTGGCGTGTCTGTCAACCCAAGGATGCTTGCGGTTGCACTTGGGGCAAAATTAAAAGGGGGTACCCTCCATACGCACCCTATGGCAGCGGGCTGGGAGTGTAGGAATATAAGTAATGTACCTATATTAAACTATGTGTAGAATATGTGCCACTCCCCACTCTCCCTACTTGCAGGGCTGAGTCCAGAGGACTTCCGAGGCCAGAGGCCGTCCGAGGCCCAAATACGTCGCTATAGTCCGACGGTCGAATTTTCTCCGATGTGGCGTCGAGTGTCGATGTTCGGAGACTCGACGTAGATGTGGAATAAACAGGGAAATATATAACAATATTAGCAAAATCTGACTAAGTCAGGGAACTCCGCTCAGTGCTTCCGACCAGCATGGCGGAAAAAAACAATCTGAGGGTCCTAGACGCGTGAGGGATCATGGGTACAGTGGACGTCACACTAAGGATAGTATTACTGGCACGCCCTGTGTCGACGCCCAATTTTCGAAAAACAAACTGTAATACTCTGCAGCTTCCACTAGATGTCGGCCTATGCACAGCATGTGATCTAAGCGGATTCCACAAGCCTCAGAAATAAATATATATATATATATATATATATATATATATATATATATATATATATATATATAGAGAGAGAGAGAGAGAGAGAGAGATAGTCTGCCACTTCTTGAAAGCAAAGAAAGCAGCATCATTTTCCCTTCAACTGGCTAACTGTTGCCCAGTCAGAAAAGCCTTATACTTTACCCTTAGCCATTTAATTTGCCCTTTTCATGATTATCCTTATCTCCTTCTTCTTTTGGTGCTAGCTTTAACTCTGTGCTCAATTTCCAAACCTACGGCATCCAACAATGCTTTCCTACCGACTCATTGCTCAGCAACTCTACCACTACCTTTTTTTTAAAAAAAGACCTAGGAAAGACCTATCAGTTTGTGTTTCATAATATTCTCTTCTTGCTAGCAACAAAGAGCATGTGCCCTTTGTTGGCATCAAACCCTCATTCTACTCTTTATAACAAACAACTCTCAAGCTGCCCCTTAAACAGGGGTCAACATTCTGTCACCAGTGACCCCTTTACAAAACGCAGTGTTTGATCTTCGGAGAGCAGGGAAATCATTGAAGCGAAGGGATACTGGTAGGCGTGTGGGAAGCGGAGCTTTACAGGTGATGCTGTACCTGTTGCAGGAAATCGTGCCCCTAAATCACGAGTCTACTGGGAGGACATCCAAGTCGTCCGAAGGAAGAGGAGCCGAGACTTGGTGTTGGATGCTATTTACGAATGCAATGTCAACACCTGCAAATCGGGTGCCAAAAGATCCAATGACCCTCTTTCCCATAAGAACAAGAGCATTGTGAGCTAAATGCTCAGTCATAAATACAAAAGTTTATTGGCACTTATTAGTTCATAAAGACCACAACGTGTTTTAATACCACAACTTTCAGGACACACCAAGTTAGGCAAACACATAACTAATACTAATTCATTCACCAGGGCTAAACCGAAAGGTGCATTTTAATAAAAGATATAACAAATATATAGTACACAAACTTACTACCTGACAAAGTAGCACAATATTTGCTTTACAGGAGAATTTCACCAGAAGAGAAAATGCACGATTTTCCTATTGTAAAAAAGATGCACAGGCAAATACATAGATTTCCTGTAACAGGAAAAGGTCCATTCTTTTGTGTTTTTCATCTGTGGTTCCTTTAAACAGGATTAGTTAAGGGGCAGGCGCTGCATTCCTTCATAGGAGGCCTTTGAAATCCAGCCTCTAAATTTTACCGAACCCCAAAAACTGTCCCAAAGGTGCATGTATTTCTGGAAGCGCTGAATGAGCTGTGAGCTTGCAGCTATCTGTTGCAAACACTGATCACCAAAAAACGAAATCTCTCAAATATAATATTAATAAATACTTTTTTTTAAAAAGAGTAATAAAAAAGTTGCTCCAACCAGTGTTTTATGTTGTTTTGTGACCATAAATTGAGCTGATTTAGCCAGTCATTCCCTTTGATGATTCTTATCCAACACAGAATTGCAAGTTGCATTTCTTTGCTTCCCGAAGGCCAACAACGTAGTCCTTAAGAGTCCTACCTGGATAGCAATGGAGTCTGTCCTTTAACCGCAACAATGCAGGATCACTGTTCCAATCAAGCAACAAAGATCTGGCCATTCCTTCAGACATGGTATAAGAGGCCATTAGAACAGATAAGCATTTAATTAGATCTCGAGGGAAAAGCCCCTCAACATAATATGGAGGATGCCTCTTTAGAAAATAAAACCTGGTATAGAAAATTCATACTTCTTTCAAACAAATTAAAAAAAGAGAAAGTGAATATTGTTCCGGAAAGTTCTGTTCATGAAACACCTTTTTACCAAAGTAAATCGGTGAAGCAGTTAAGTAAAGTACTGTGTATATACTAGCCTTAATACAATAGCAGGCCATTAGTCTTATTACTGAGAAAGGCCATTCGCCCTGAGGAATTAACATCTCTCCAACTACAAGGGCCTGTAATCCTGCATACATTTGAGAAGTCTGATGCCAACACAATCAAGGACAGATAAATTAATTTACACGCTTAAGTGCATGAGAACAGACTTACATGACTATCTGCCGATAGGCACCAGAGGAGTTACACAAATATCAACACAAACTGCTTGCTGTTGTCTTCAAATGCACAAGTTCGGCGACTCCCAGAAACCTGCACAATGTCTGAATGACAGTTTTACTGTACCAGTGGAGCGATACACTGGATTGCATGTTTGCATATTTACAAGTTAGTGTCTAGCTCGGATTCAGAAAACAAAGTGCACAATTAAAAGAAATGCCAAATGATTGTAGTGCAGAATAGCGTGGAGATGTTTCTGTCCTCTTGAACTGTCTGCGGAGTACCGAAGAAAGTTAGCAGCACCGCGGTCTAGCAGGAGGCAGGTCTGGCGGTATTTCTGGCTCTGGTTGCAATGACAGGATACTGTTTGACAATTCATTCCTTATTAAATCCAAAGGCATCTGAAAAAGGAAGGAGGGTGACAATTGAATGCATTTATTATTAGCACATGGATTCCATCATGGACTCTCAACCAATTAGAATGCAGTCTATATCTACACGTGTTGCCCACAGCCTAATCATTCCGACTACAGTAACAGCTTTTAAAGTAGGAGACAAAAACTGCTTTTATTTTCCAAACAAAGATATATGCACAACAATGCACCGTGGCCTTCATGAATCCACGTTCTTGAACATACTTGGGAATTCCACCCAAGTCCAATGGCAACGTATTTCACAGCAAAAAGAAAACTAAAACTCCAAAGGAAAACATAGAAAATCTGTAAAGAAAAATATATTGTTCAGGCAAATCTAACAATATAATAAAAACGCCAAATGTAGGGTTTGCTCCTGTATGTTTGTCTGATGTAGAAGCTTTGCCTGTTGTCACTGCTAGAGGGAGCTGTTGCCTTAGGATGGAACAAGTTACTTACCTGTAACTGTTCTCCAGCATGGGTCTGGCATGGATTAACATGCTCATGAATATTTTCCGTCGTCAGGCTGGGAATCCTCAGTAAAGAAAAAATCAGTTTAGTTTCTGAACTGTCTTTCTACTAATAACCAATCACTGGTCTCTGGGTCATACTGCCCCCCAGGCAATGACTGCCCTCTACCTAGGCTCCATTCTGGCAGCCATCTTCCGATTTGCTAGCACGTAAAGTGGCATTAGGTCCAAGAGAAGAGCCGCAGAGGGGTTGGAGGGAGGGTTTGCATGTGAATCCATGCCAGACCCTTGCTGGAGAACAGTTACATGTAAGTAACTTGTTCCTTCTCCAGCATGGGGTCTGGCATGGATTCACATTTTCATGAATACAAGAATACATAGCAGTACACACATGCACAACCACGGGAGGTGGCAAGGCTCAACATTAAGCATTTCAACAACTCAACATTAAGCATCTCTTACCTCCTCTCCAGGCTCACCTTCAAGTGAACAGGTTCCGCAGCACTGTTTGACAGAATCGGGACTCCTCCCTGGAATCCCAGTCGACGCAGTAGAATTTCCTGAAGGTGTGCATCGACATCCACATAGCTGCCCTGCAGATGTCCAGCAGGGGCACACCAGACAGGAACGCCGTAGTAGCAGCAGTCGCTCTGGTTGAATGGGCTCTCGGACGGCCGGGCAACGGTCGGTTTGGCAACCGGTGACAGTGCATGATGCAGCCGGAGAACCATCTGGAAATGGAAGCCTTGGAGAGGGCTTTCCCTTAGTTCACAGGGCCAAAGTTCACAAACAGCTGTGATGTCTTCCGAAAACTCTTTGTGCGGTCCACGCAGAACTCCAGCGCTGTAGCCACATCCACCGAATGCAAAGTCCTCTCAGCTGGCAACAAAGGCGATGGGAAGAAAACAGGCAACACCAAGGGCTTGTTGAAGTGGAAGTCCAACGGCACCTTGGGCATGGAGGGGTGCGTCCTCAGCACTATCCTCGTCTGATGGAATGTCATGTACGGCGGCTTACAGGAGAGGACCTGGATTTCTTCGACTCATCGTGCGGAGGTGTCACCAGGCAGTGAGACCACAGCGACGACCGCCCCAGAGTTCTGGTGTAGCGGGAGATAGCCGCCAGATGAATTTTGATGGAGGCATGTGCCAGCCCCGCCTTGGCCAGCGACACCAAGTACGGCAGCACTTGAGGGGCCGTAATCCGTAGAGGGTTGATCTTCTGTGCACGGCACCAGACAGAGAACCTCTTCCATTTATGTCCATAGCACTTAAGAGTCGAGGACACCCTGGCTTTGGCAAGTACCTCCTTGCAGTCTGCCGGGATATCGTAGCCTCCAAACTCTAGTGCTGCAGGAGCCAGGCCTGCAGGTTCAGCGATCCTGGGTCGTGATGCAGGATCACGGCTCCTTCCCTGGCGAGAAGATCTGCGTCCGTCGGTAGCTTGACCGGAGGGGACGCTGACATGTCCTGAAGGTCTGGGAACCATATCTGCCTTGGCTACGCCGGTGCGACGAGGGTCATCCTGCACTGGGACCGTCTGAGTTGACTGATGAGTCGCAGTAGCAATGACAACGGTGCAAATGCATAGAGGAACAGGCCATCCCAGGGGAAGGAGAATGCAGCCCCCATGCTCTCCGGCTGGGGAAACCTGCTGGCGAACCTCCGGCACTTGGTGTTCGTTGCCGTCGAGAACTGATCGATCTGGGGACTGCCCCATCGTCAGAATAGGAGATCTACTTGATCTTGCCAAAGCTCCCACTCGTGGCAAGAGCGCAGCTCCCTGCTGAGTGAATCGACAAGGGTGTTCTTCACTCCTGTCAGGTGAAAGGGTACCAGGAACATCCCCTGGGCGATGGTCCAGTGCCACAGACCCTGCGCTTCCTTGGATAGAGCTGGATTGAGCTGGAGATCATGTGCCCCCCTGCTTCTGGATGCAGAACATTGTGGTGGTGTTGTCGGTGAAGACCTGTACCACTGTAACGCTTACCTTAAACTCTGCAGGGACACCACTCCTGATGACAACTACAACTCTTCTTGGTGTGCGTTGCTATCTCACTACTAAGACTCTTCTATGCCACCTGGAATCTGAGGAAGTACACAAGGAACCTATCAATAATGAATTCTATAATGACAGCATGAGAGTAGAACTTCTATTCCTATTTGACCACTTTCTTTCACTAATGGTCACCCACTTTACCTTTACTTATGTTATGGTGGGCTCTCCATCCTGCTCCTGCGCAGGGGCGCATGTTCTGTACAAGGGAAACTTTGAGTATGGTCAAAGGTAGGGACAACCTTCCGTGAATGGTGTACAAATGAAAGTGGCAAAAATTGGGGAGCAAGGAGAATTCTCAGAACCCCAGTGTTGGGCTGCTTCCGCTCGAAGTAAAAAATAAAAAGGGAATGCAATGATATTTCCTAAGGTGCGTGAAGGTGTCTCAAAACTCTCTCCACTCACTGGAGAAATGCCACAAACAACCTGTGAAACTGCAGTAGGAAATACCTAGAAGCAACCTGGTGAGTTTGTTTTTTAATTTCTCCTTCACTCTCAAAGAACTGTCTAAAAGCGCTATTCTATTAACCTCTGAGGTTAACAATACTAACTCCCATTCCCCTAAGACAATGTAACAGAGCGGTAAATGGAAAAGGTAAAAAAGGTTTTCTCAGAGCCGAGGGGTTTACACAATGCGCACTCACATTCTTCTGACTAATGTGACTGAAAGGTGAATGAAACTTTGTTTTCTCAGAGTCGGGGGTTACACACACCACACGGAATCCTTAACTCACGCGCACAGAACGGAGCGTACCTGAAAACCCATGCGCTCGTGAGGAAACTCTATTAACAAAGACTCACGACCATAAAATGCAGAAAAACACTGGCGAGTACTTTAACTAGAAAAGTGATACTTGCGGTGTGCTGAAAACGGGAGAACCAAATCCAGACGAATTCTCTCACAGAATGACACCTGAATTCCTCACAGACTAAAAAGACAGAAGTGACAGGAATTATGGCCACAAGGAAAAAACTGAAAACTGTCGAGCTACGGTGTGGAAAACTAGAAAGCGAACAGGGGGGCTGCTAAGCTTGAAAACACTGAAGTATACTGAGGAATTCTCATCAGGAAGCCGAACCGCGGTAAGCGTCCCCTGCAACAGCAGAGACGACGCGAAGCACAGAACAACAAAGGTGAGGGGGCTTATATATATAGTCAATGAGCAACAACAACTAGACTACACAGCCGCTTTCAGGGAAAACAACCCGGCGGCCATGTTGGGCGATGAGGAAGTGCCTGATTCTTAATAGCCCACATTGTTCTACCTGCCCTTGGCCCAGGAATGATATGCAACCAACCAAGACACCTCGGGTGAAATTCTAAGGGGAAACCCAGTGGTCATGACAACCACCTTGCCCTTGAGGGACGGAAGGAAGGACCCGAGGGCCCAGAACACAGCCCGGAGCTCCAGGACATTGATGTGTAGTGAACTCTCCTCCGGGAGCCAAAGGCCTCTTGCGTGGGATCTCCGGTGTGCATGCCCCATCCCTCCAGGGAGACATCCGTCGTCACCGTTTCCCGATGCGCTGGGGTCTGGAAGTCCATGCCCGCCGCGAGATGTGCGCGGGTGCCCCACCACCAGATTGCTTGACGGAAAGTCTCGTTGAGGGAGATCTTGTCTTCGAAGTTTCCCGCCACTTGTATCCAACGGGCGCCGAGGAACTCCTGCAGTGGCCGCATCCGCAACCTGCACAGACGTACGAGGTAGATGCATGACGACATCATGCCGAGCAGGGACTTGATGGACCTCACCCTGGCTACTTCTATGGTCAACAGCCGTTGTACCTTGCCCAGAATGGCCTTTAACTTCTCCTCCGACGGTGAAGCCAGCCGCGCCTGCGATGTCACCAAGCAGGACTTCGCAGTTGATCGAGAAGCCCAGTTCCGTGAGCAGGCGGACGGTCCTCGCTGTGTGGTTGACGGTGAGTTCCCTTGACTTCGCTCGGATGAGCCAATTGTCTAGATAGGGGTAGACGTGGATTCCCCT
Organism: Ambystoma mexicanum; assembly: GCF_040938575.1. Classification (NCBI taxonomy): domain Eukaryota; kingdom Metazoa; phylum Chordata; class Amphibia; order Caudata; family Ambystomatidae; genus Ambystoma; species Ambystoma mexicanum. The sequence goes on from NC_090933.1 coordinate 242,690,515, forward strand.
GCAGGGGCAGCCGCGCCACCACCGGTGCCAGTCACTTGGTGAAGACCCTCGGTGCCGACTTCGAACCGAAGGGCAGTGCCCTGAACTGATAGTGCCGTCCCTGGACCACAAAGCGTCGAAACTTTCAATGTCCTTTGTGTATGGGGATGTGGAAGTATGCATCCTCCAGGTCCAGTGACGACAGAAAGTCTCCTTCTTCCAGATGTCCCAGTACGTGCTGAAGGGTGACCATCCATAGTTTTTGGGTTTTTTATGTACCTGTTGAGGTGGCGGAGGTCTAGGATAGGCCGCCAGCCACCGGTCTTCTTTCGGATGAGGAAGTACTGCGAGTATACTCCGGAGCCCCGGAGCCTCTTCGGGACAAGTTCTATCGTGCCCTTTGCCAGCATCGCTCGTACCTCCAGAAGTAGTGTGGGATATGGTTTTCTTTCCTGGCCCCCGGTGGAAAGTCTGGGCACTTCCTTTGGAACTCCAGAGTGTACCCGTGGGCCAGGGCATCCAGCAACCAGCGGTCAGTGGAGATGGATTCCCACACGCTGACGAATTTCACAAGCCGGCCTCCCACGGGGTGCTCGGGTGGGGGCCCAACGTCACGGCCGGTTCAGTCGTGCTTTGCCGAGGCCTTGCCCCCTTGAGCCCCATGGCGACGGTGACAATGTCCACCGGCCTTGTTGCGCCCTCTGTAGGCTTCTTGCGATGAAGAAGGGGCCGCCAGGAGGTATAATGAAGATCTGCCGCCAAATCGTTTGGAGGCGCCTTGAGACTTGCCTCCGGAGCTCCGAAAGGATGGCCGTCGCTGATGTAGTGCGCCCAGGGCACGGGCTGTCTCGGTGTCAGCCTTGATGGCCTGCAGTGACTCGTCCACTGCCTTGTCGAACAGATTGTTCCCATCGAAGGGCATGTCCAGTACCCTGGTATGTACGTCCTGATGGAAGTCGGTTGCCCTGAGCCAACCACGCTGGTAAAGGTAGACTCTGTTGCCCATCTGGCGAAAACCGATGTCGGCGATGCCCGTGACTACCGTGATGGCGTGATCAGAAGCCACCTCGCCCTCCTACAGGATTTCGAGGGCCTCCGCTCTCATGCCGTCCGGGAGGAAGTCCAGGAGGGGGGCGATTTTAAACCACAGCTCCCTATAATAGCGGGCCACGATAGCGAGAGCGTTGGCCGCCTTAATGGTCATCGCTGCCGACAAGATGACCCGACATCCCATGGTGTCCAGCTTCTTCCCCTCGCCGTCCGGCGGGGTAGTGGAAGTCGATGCCGTCGCCCCTGCCGATTTCTTCTTGGGCGCTGCAGAGACTACTGAATCCGGGGACGGCTGCGCCCTGAGGGACATAGGAGCGGAATCTGGGACCCAGTACTTCTTCTCATACCGGGGTCTCTTCGCAGGGGCCGTGGATGGGTTCTTCAGAAGGGACAGTCCCTCATCCCAGATGTCGTCCAACAGCGGGACCGAGAGTACGGTCTTCCTTTTGGCCTCCTGTCGTTGATACAGGAATCCCTCCTTCTTCGGCGCATAGTTGGACAAGCTCTGAGGCCCAAGCAATCATGGCGTGAAACGAGACAATTTCGTCAAGAGGGGTAGCCCAGAGAGGGGGCGATGGGAGATCTGTTCCGTCGTCTCCGCCGTCATCCTTCCCAGTCGTCGACGTCTCTGTCTCATCCCTCGGCGGAGGGGATGGAGTTGAAGGATGGAAAGGTGGGGGTGGATGGACTCGCCTCCGCTTGGCTGGAGGGCTACCCGACGGTCCAGGCGCCGCTGGAACGTTCACCGGCGGTAAGGGCAACCTTGTCCTTATCTCTGTGCACAAGGTCTACAATGCCAGCAAGATGTCTTCCGACCTGTCCGACGGTGTTGGCATTGGTTGAGACGGGAGCGCCGGCAGAGGCTCCTCCGGTTCCTCCTCAACCTGCCGTTCTTCGTCAGCTCCACCCTCGCTCTCTACATCTGCCTCGTCGTGATCCTTCCCGCAGGCCCTGACCACCTCGAACCTCTTGTCCAGGGTTGCCTTGATCAGACAGCTCATCCTCGGAGGAGGTATCTGAGTCCGTTAGGACTACACCGCCCCTCCCCCTCCTCCTCAGCCCAGGGCTTCACAGGGGTCTTTTCGATCGGTTGGAAAGACGATTCCCTCCGGGTTGGCAGGGAAACTCTAGGCCTGGAGGCCGTCTCCACTGGGGTCGCATCTGCGGGCTTCGCCAGGGACGCCACGACTCCCTCAATCGAGGCCTTAGCCGGGTGAATCTGGGCCTTCACGCATCGAGGCCTTCACTGTGGGGGGAGGGTCACCGCCTCGCTCCCCCTTGGCTTTCTCCGTCGGAGCGGCCGGGGCTTCTCCCGAACCTTACCCGCATTCTCCGACTTCCTTTGGGGGCAGTATGACCCAGAGACCAGTGATTGGTTATTAGTAGAAAGACAGTTCAGAAACTAAACTGAAACTGATTTGTTCTTTACCAAAGATTCCCAGTCTGACAACTGGGAATATTCATGAGCATGTGAATCCATGCCAGACCCCATGCTGCAGAAACATAGATACAATGCCAATTTGCATAGCTTTGCCTGTTGTCACTGCTAGAGGGAACTGTTGCCTTACGATATGTAGTGGTCCTACTGGGTCAATGAAAACCTACACGTTGGCCTGTGTACACAGGCTATTACACTAGTTTACTATATTGTACCACAACGTTCCAAACGCCTTACAGATTTCGGAAGTCTAACTATCACATGAGATGTTCGCAATTCTACCACGTTTTCTCTCCATTCTCAAGTGAACTGTACCATAATTTGGAGACGTAATTATTAGTAGACATTGGTGGCAACAAACTGTGAAACATTAAAGTGTACAAGATCACTTTTTATTTGGATCCAATTAACTTCTAAGTGTGGGTTTTAGTCTTCCTTAAAAGGTGAAAGCTTGACTAGGCTTGATGGTGAAGTACCCGCTACAGCGCATGCTACACCACAGGTGCATCTAAAGCCTGCTCAACGGGGGAGGAAATATAGTGTGATCGACCTTAGGCAAGGAGAGAAGTCTCCTAGCACCATGTTCGAATGAATGTGGGCAGTATGCTAATGGGTCCAAGTACAACACAGAGATCTTGGGAGATTTGGGGTTGTGCTTGCAATCTTATGGGAATTACTGCCATGTGCTGTGCCCCTTCTGGAAATCTGAATATGGAGGAGGTGGTCACCTTCTTGCCCCCCTTGCTATCATTAAGAAAAACTGGTTGGTACACAGGACCTTCTCTGTGGGATCTCAATGTAAAGAGTGGGAAGTGCTCAACGTACCTTAATGCAATGACTGGGAGGGGGAGGTTTCTTGCATAGAGTAAAACATTGCTATGCATACTGGTTTTTAGCACTGAGGAGCATTTTATATGTGGATTTGTGAATTTGGAAATATGCCAGGTTGAGTGTAACATTGTTTGCAAAACATTATGAAACATGGTAGGAGGAAGAGAATGAACACAAAGGGCCAGATGAGGACCTTTTGAGATACAAGGCGGACATGAACATTGATTTGAGTCCCCCACAACACAAAATCAAACAATATGCATACAAGACGCAGTACATTTAAAGAATACTGGTCCTCACAATAAGGTTGTCAAGCTAAATGCTTTAAAATTTGATCCATGGGCAGTCCAAGCAGAAGCACACAATGACAGACACAAGAAAGGAAAACATGCAGTGTAAACTATGCAATGACTTCTTTAACTTGTGTGAGAAACCGGAGGGTATTCTCACTCCTACTCTCCCTGGAACGCCTTCTCAGGTGGCCAGGGAAAGGCCATCGCTTTTGCATCCTGACCCTAGGAGAGGCGAGGGTGGGTCACCTGGGTGGAGGCTCCTTGGGGATTGGGATACTCACAGACGAGACATGGTGTCCTTTCTCAATTTAAGACCAACCTAACCCTCCCCCAGCCTTTATAGGCTATTGTACAACATCTCCCCTCACTTCACCTGTGACAGTACTGGGATGAGTAAGTGACAACTAGGAGTAATGAACATTAGTAACTCCTTTCACCACTCTAGAACTGGGACGAGGAAGCTACCTGCAAAGTACAGTGAAGGTCAGGCATGTCCCTTAACTATGGGCAGGCAAGTCCAATTGGAAGTTTACACCTGCAACCAGTCAAGTGGTTGCAGGTGTATAAAAGGAGACCAAAGGAGCAACAAAGCAAACAGGGAGGCGTGTGTGGGAGAGACCAGCAGGGGACCCTTTCCTTGAGGAGGCAGCTGTGGTCAAGCATGAGAGGAAGCTAGGATGCCTGCCAACGTCCCAGAAGACCTATGGAGCCCAGAGTGAGGTGGGCGTTTGACTGTCGCAGGTGGTGTGGGAGCCTCATAATCAGGAGAAAGTAGCTGGAGCTGCGGAAAAAGGAAGAAAGAAGAAAGGATGCCGTCCGCGTCCAGGGAAGAGGCGCAGAGCTGCCGGCATGAGCTGGTTAGCACCCTGAGTGCAAGCGGGGCTCGCAGAGAACATCTGGTCAGCCTGTGAAGCAGAAAAAAAGCAGCGGAGCGGCCGGAGAGGAACACTGAGGACCGGTGAGTGCAGGGGAAAGGGTATTCGAAGCTGGGGCACTCCAAAGGGCTAAGCGTGAGTAACAAAGTGCCACATGAAGCAATATCGAATACCGAACTGAATGAAACTTGAAGTAAAGTTAAATTGCGCATATTGAATACCGAACTGAAGCAAACGTGTAGCAAAGCTAAATCAGGCACATTGAATACCGAGTTGTGTGAATCTTTGTGGGCAAAGCTGTTAGCTGATGAAAGTGCCCCTTTGAAAAAAAAATACGAAAAAGAGCGCATGTGTGAAAAAGCGCCACAGAAAGCTGGGAAATTAATAAGACGTGAACTATATGAATGGAGACAGTGTGGCAAGGCCAAAGATTGTCATAATACGTGCAACACATTATGGTAAAGTCAAGAAGCTGACCAGAAGAGTGTGAAGCTGCACATAAAGCCAAGAGGCCAACAAAGAGAAGCTAAGTGAATGTGAATTGGGACACAGCAAATGCAGAAAAGCCTGTGTGGACTGAAGAGCCTAAGGTTCCTGGTTGCGGGACCTGTGATGGGTGGACTGTGTAGTCCGACAACTGCGCCTAGACCAGGGAGCCCTAAATTGTGAAACCAAAGACATTGTGAAACACACCAAGAGGGAACACTGTAAGTGAACTGTTGATGCAATCCAGAAGGAAGGTCAAGTTGACTTGGAGTTGTGTTCAACTCTTGAAAACCGGAGACAAGTACAAGTTGCTACGTTGAAGTGTTGGGTAAGGGAACCCTGAGACTTGATGAATTGCAGATGCTGTCTTGAGGACGTAGCCTTAAGACCCTTTTCTTTTGAACTGTGTTGCCTTGAACTTGGGGAAGGGAACCCCGAGGATTGTGTGGAACTGTATTGCTTTGAACTTGAAAAAGGTAATCTTGAGACTTTTGCGGAACTTTCTTGAACTCATGGAAGAGGAGCTGAAAAAGAAGCAAAGAGCTGGAAGAAGCTCAGAACTTTACGTTAATCACCATTCCTTTTATCATTGACATCCCTACAGACTGTTTAGCTTTAGTTGTGAAGGCCGGGATAGGATGTGGACACAGAAAGACTTAAGTTGAACCCTCCGACTCAGACCTTCCTTAGTTTCGTAAAGGTAGGGAAATCCCACCTTAGCATAGGGTAAGTTAGTCCTTCTACCATCCTAACCATTTGAGTTAATACATCATTTCTGTTTGAACTTTTAATTTGTTGTCTGTCTTGCTTCATGATGCCTTCACATAGAATTATAACATGGACTAAATGCCACCCAAGTAAGAGTACTGTGGAATAATGGAAATCAGTTGCAAATACTTAAGTGAGTTGGTCACACACACACACGGCAGTCCTGTTTCTCCCACCACCATTCGTAAAAGTAAAATGTTTTTACTTACCTTACTGTTTTCTATTCACCATTGCAGGGACTCATGCATGATGAATTGTTCAATCTGATGTCTCTAACTCCATACAATTCATGCAGTAATATGATAGTAGACATTCCCACCACCATCCAATGCACAATATTCTATAGATTATTTTTCCTCTATGAAGGATTAAAAGTCTCCTTCATCTACAACTCGGGTCAAACAAATATTCAGACAGAGCAGGCTAACAAGCTAATTATGAGCCCAGTGGAAGCTGATATTTCCCCAGAAAGAAAGATCTTACATGGGAAATATCCTTGGTTGGGTCTACCACACGTACGTTGAAAACCAATACAATGGCCCGCTGTAACACAAAGCATGTTTAGAGTCCAAACTCATGACAGAATGCATGTTTAGCTGCTTGAGCAAAACCTAGGTGCAGTCCACCAAAAGAGGTGGCTACCACTGGACATCTCAGCTGTCCCCTTTCTCTGGGCAGTGTGCTTAACAGAGGTTTATGGATTCTCCCCGTACGCGTGATAAAAGACACAGTAATCTTGGTCGCTACACATTTCCAGCAAAACTCTGATCTGTCACCCCATAAATTATCAGAATGGCCAGAAATCTTTCACTTGATCTTCATTAGGGTCATTCCACAAGCCATAGAATGAGCAAGAAAGTCCAATCATGGGCTTTGTGACAAATCTGAGGCTGTCAGCCCTTTTCCCCTAGGGGGAGACCTGATGGTGCCAAGGCGGTGCATACACAGTACAATAATACCCCTAGGGGTGGTGCACAGAGGGAGGATCACATGGGGGAGGGACCCCCTTATGGGATTAGGGATGGCCACCTTAAGAAAACACTGTATGCCCCTGCATCAGTACCCCTAAACCCATGTCCAACATTAACTCCTACCCTCCCTCCTTGTGATATACGTCCGTATCTATTATTGTCAATCTAATATACTTGACAAGCTCCAAATCTGAGATATACAGAACGTTTCACATTGGACTCTCTGACATATACTGAGAAGATGATCAGGAGTCCAAAGATCACTAAGGAGAAACAGAATTAACATTCTAGCTTCTTAAGGACTGAGAAGAGGAAGATGATCAGGAGTCAGAGGATCATTTTCAGGAAGCAGATTGAGCGCTCTAGTTTTTCAGCAAATGTGATTGGTCCAAAATAACTCCTTTTCCCACTGCGGGAGTTTAAACCTGGAACAGCTGACTTGATGGGGAGCTCAATCCTCTGAGGAGGAAATCGGTAAACCAGGCAGCAGCGAGAACGGTGAGGGGGCTGGAGAGAAGCCCGAAAGCAGAGGAGGATAACGCAAGCAAGGTCTCAGGAGCCAGGACCACTCACGTTTTTGCCATCCTGTACCTCTGGGCTCCCTGAGCACCGGCGAAAGGCCCAGCAGAGAGGACATGAAGCAGACACCAAGGAAGTCGCCGTCTATCACAAGAAAAACCTGAACGTGACCAAAGCCTCCAGGGAAGCTGTGGCCACTCTGGAAATGCTAGTACCTTCCAAATGGCAGCAAGCAGATACGCAGGTGACCAGAGTAGCACAGGAGGTCCAGGGGAGTGAGAGGATGCAGGCTGAGGCCATTATAAGAGGATCTGAGACACTCGAAACAAAGTGCAAGTCGGGGACATGCATCCATTTCCAAGTAAGAAACAAAAAACAATTACAACATTAAGAGTCTGGGACCGCACCCAAAAAGAGACAGTCAATGTTGGAACTGTTGCTTGGCAGAAGCACAGGCCAAGCAACGGTAAATGTTACGAGTCTGGGACTATCAGTGTCCTCGAGAGGGCAAAGACTTGGCAGGTGGGTATACCACGTCAAATCGAATATTGTGATTCTGGGACCCACACCCAAAGTAGAAGTTTTGCTTGGCAGGAGAGTATACCAATGCAAATTGAATATTGCGAGTCTTGGAACTTGCATCCAAATAAGAAGTTCCATAAAAGCATAACTGTTTGGCAGGAGAGTGAACCAACCAGTTATATTGCGAGTCGGGGACTCACACCCAGGAGAAAAGACAGTAAACAAGTCTTGTACTTGGCAAAAGGATTGTGCCAAGTTGCTAGCACAAGTTAGCAAAGCATATAGAAGATATTATGGTGAACGATCTATTAACATTTGTTCAAGCAATGATAGACCTGAGAGGCCCGAAAGGAGAAGAGCACCTTAAGCAAGGAATCTAGGGGAAAGGTTTACAACCCTAATTTTGGAGCATACAGTTTTTGAACATTTCATTATTTCTGCTATTTTTACCCAAGAGTCTGGGAACTTTTATGTTTATTGAACTCACGTAGAACATCTTACTTTGAGAAGAGATCATCCTTATACAGTTAGTTTAAGTTATTCGTTTTGGGGACTTAAGTAGGCGTTTTGAGACAACAGGGTGACTTTATAATTTGGACTTTGACAGTTTCATTAGTTTTCTTAGAGGCAGGGAACGCCCTCTTAATTTTAGGGAAAGAGGCATTTTTCCACCCCTTTGTCATATAATAAGAGTTTCTGCCCAAAAAAACATGGCACCTTTGTGTCTGAGCCTTACTTTTGCACCCTTACATATGGGGTCAGGGTGGGACTAGACATGGTTGACACAAACTGGGGAACACAAAGATGCTATAACTTGCCTGTATAATCTCAAACGCCGAATTGCATACTTATGAGAAGATATTGCTTCAAGGTTCCTCCCCTGTCAGCGAACCCACTTGGTCGCGAACTCAGTCACTTTACCTCTTCCCAGGGGGGTCTAAATGTCAAAAAGGAGGTCCGAGAACCCTTGTACCCCCTAATTCATATAGGCCATACCCAACGCAGACTAGAAGTCATCTTCCACCCTTTGACTTCCCTAACTATCCTCCGTGCCCCGAAAAATGTAGAGGGGATCAGTTAGCAGCTCCTTTGCCTGCAGGTCTATCAGATCCCTAGTAAGGATAAGAATATAATCTCCCTGGATCTTTGGAAAATTACATCGCCTATTTGGTCCCACCAATAAAATCATAACTAAAAAAGGGTATGAAAATATTACCCTTATTTCACTCTACAGAAGGATTAAAATAAATTGTTCTTAACTACTGCAAAGATAACATTATTGTTGAAAGAAGATACTTGCTAGGGTATTTGATATACAACCACATCCATGTTGACTGTAAGGAAGGCATGGTATCAACAGTAAAACAGACACAAGTGACCACAGTTCAAAGGTGTTTATTGAACCTTAATTGGGTTTGAAAAACGCCTATCTAATCCTAAATCTAAACATGGGAGCAAGCTACGACCATCAAATAATAATAACGCAGTCCTAGTGGTGTCTTGTCAAAATAAAAGGGCCTTAACTAAAAAACCCATTGCCAATCCTTACCTCTAAATACAAATAGTGTGGGAAACTATGTTATGCAAAAGAAAAGTGTTCAAGAAATGATATGTCAGGATATTTAAGCCGTTGGTTTCCCTTCCCCATGGGATAAAGCGGAACGCTCGAACTTAGTACAGTCTCTGGCTTCTCGCGCACGAGGGTGCAGTTCAAAACTCCATCACAGCCTTCTGTACCAAAGTGTTTTTGCTGCTCAAAGCACTCTTCTTTGAGAGGGCCTGATGCAGCAAACAAATAACAAGGTTCCTTTACTTTCAAGATTCTCCTACGCACACTTCTCTCAGGTGATTTACTGTTCACCTTGGATCCCCCTCCACCGGGCTCTGATCCAGTTTAACACAAAGTTAGTTTTTCACATATAGATAATTTTCTAAGGATTTCCATGTATCCAATTTCTTGGGTGGCTCACGGTTCACCCCAGATCCCCTTCTGCTGTGCTCAGATCTGTTCCAACACAAAATCTTCAATCAGTCTCCCCGGGCTCGAACAAATGTATCTATTGTAACACAAACTTGTTTTAACACAAAGCTTTCAACTGATCTCTCTCTGCTGGGCTCGGACCAACTTTACCTACTTTGCCATTAACTTTCTTTACTATATCAATATCGAAGACTTTCGATGGTGCACTGGATTTTGCTTGACACATTACAGGACCACTTCGATTCACAATCCTTTGCCACTGTTTCACTTTTGTCAACTCTCAGATGGACACCTTAAAGAGACCTCCGATAGAGCATGCATTCAGTGCCGGACCACTCTGTCAAAGATATCATATATTAAGGCTTCAAAGTTTAATCACATATCTGCAGTTCAACTTTACTTGCGTTGGTTATCACACGCGTTTCACTCAATGTTCTCAGATCCAGCGCTCGCCATACAATGTTGCTGTTTGCAACCTTGGCTTCAACACGGACTGGTCTTGTATCGTTCTCCCCAATTCAATGGCTGTGTTCATTTCACTGATGCTGCTTTCTTGTTGGGGCCAAGGACAGTACCATGGCAGCTGGCAATTCTCCCCGCCTTCATTATCGATAGGGGAGGGCCCGGAGTACTTCCGACACACAATGCAGGATTCCTCAGTCTGTTTTTCTGGTCTTATACTTTCTATTTTTGAGGTTACGTGAAAGTAACGATTCCTTGTCGAAAAGGTCAATGGAACTTCCCTCGTGTTAAACTGTCATTTTAGAACCGCTGTTTCCTTGTATGCTCTGCCTCGCTCAGAGTGTGCTCTCGTGCTCCGCCTTTTATCCGTGTGGGGAAGTGTAATGGAAATCAGGTGTGCGTGAAGGTCAGTATTTGCCTGACCCTGCCTGACTATTGTATTGGGATACGTCAGGTATACAGCTCGGGTGTTAGTCCATTTTCTCTTATAGTGGGCTGTCCGTGAAGTGTTTGTGTTGTGGAAGGGGTGGCAGGGGGTTGAGTTCCTAAGTATCCTAAAGGTGTTACAGGGAAGGGGATACTGCTTCTCACCACTCCCCGAAGACCCCTCACCCAGGTGATCCTCCCGCACTGGTCCACCCCAGGAACTGGATCCAAAAGCGATGGCCGTGTCCTGGCCACCTGGATGACAGATCTCCGGAGACTAGTAGGTGAGACACCTTCTGGTTTCTCACATGACCCACTGACTAGAGAACCAACCCAGAACAATTTCTCAAAGTAAAGACCTTCCTTCCCAAGAGACGACCTTGATAAAGAGAGCAGTACCCTCTATGAAATAAATCTGTAACCCGTGTGAGGAAAAGAATGTTGAGAGGAAATCTGTGTCCTTAGTTCCCCATGAGGAAGAGACCTGTTGAAGGTCATGAACAGGGGATTGATAATAACATGTTGAGGAACCTTTCTAACATTTAAGAACTCACTCCAAATCTTCCATTAGCAGCATTTATATTGAATCCTCTGCACAAATGCACACAGAACATTGTGAGGTTCTGAAGAATGGGTGTGTGTGCAGTCCACCTAGCTCAACAGACGACCCTTTTTATGGGTATCCCGGGTTCTCCTGGGAAACAACCCTGGAAGAGGAGAAAGATCCTGATGCTCCTCTACGTTTCTCTCCTTTGTCTCCCCAGCAAAGTGAGATTCTTCTATGAACCTCCACTGAAAACACCAGCCTTTTCGGATCCCCACCTTCTTGTGAAACAGTCCTCCCCCCGAAAGTAGAAGAGTGGGAAACTTTAGAGGTACCAGCCCAGAAGCCTTTTTCCAGGGACCACAACATCATCAGAATCCAAAAGGGAACAAGAGGCTAATGTTTTTCTGGAACAACCTAACAGATTAGAACCTTCAGTTTTCTGCGGTAAACAGGAGAACTCAGAGGTCCCTCCTCCTGAGGTCTCACACTGAGATAACTTTCAGGAGGGGCAAAAGAAGAAGAAATATTTACTGCTGTCAGCCTCCCATAATTCCCAGGAGTTGGAGACACCAGAAAGGCACAGGGATGGCCAACCATGTAGGGACACTCCCATAATAGGAGCTGGAGACATTCCATCCTCTCTACTGCCATCTCCTACTCGAGACCATGCGGGGAAACAAAAGAAGGGAAACACAAAATTTCCCCCTCAAACTTTTTCCATCCTCTGTACCCAGATATCACTGATGCGGAAAGAGACCGGAAAAGGGACAGTTGAGACGACCCACCCCAAGAACAAAAGAAACAAAAAGAGCAAAGGAAAAAAAAAGTACCTTTGTACGGGAGACAACCAAAATACCATATATTAAGTCCCTGTTATGATTAAGAATAAAACGATTCTAGCCCAATTAGATACAGGGAGCAGGGGATGCGTCATCTGTCCCAAAATAATACCTCAGGGTGAAGTAAGAACCTCAAGGAGAAAAGTCCAATGTGTCGATGGAAAAACACAAAAATTCCCCCTAACATACACACCGCTATTTCAGGGGTGGAGGTACAAGTCCTGGTGGGAGTGATACCTAAACGGGTACCCCAAATCAGGCAGACATTAATATAGGATCCACAGATATCACCCAAGCTTATACAGAGACCTTGAATCATCACACCAAGGAAAAGCCCCAAGTAGATATTCCCCTATGGACACCTGGGAAGAGACAGAAGTTCGAGACTTACCCATCTGGGATTGGGAAACCCAGGAGGAAAAAGAATTTCAGAACAACTCTTCCTCAAAACGCTCTGGGAAAGCCCTTTAGCAGGAGGATGTCCCTTTCCCATGGGGACAGGGCGGTGCGGCCAAAGTACGAAAATACCCGAGGGTGGTGCACAGAAGTGGGATAACATGGGGGAGGGACTTTTCTTATGGGATTAGGGATGACTACTTTAAGAGAACGTGGTATGCCCCTGCATCAGTACCACTAAACCCATCTCCAACATTAACTCCTACCCTCGAACCTTGTGATATGGCTCATATCTATTATTGTCAACCTAGTCAATGTCATATACTTAACAGGTTCCAAACCGTAAATTATACAGAAAGTTTCACATTTGACCCTCTGACATATATTGAGAAGAGTCCAAAGATCATTTTCGGGAAGCAGAATGAGCACTCTTTCAGTAAATGTGATTGGTCCAAAGAAACTCCCTTTTCCACCGCAGGAGCTTAAACTTGGAACAGCTGACTTGATGGGGGAGATCGATCCTCCGAGGATGAAACCGGCAATCCATACAGCAGCGAGACGGCAAGAGCGAGCTGGAGGGAAGCCGAAAACAGAGATGGAGGAGAACACAAGCAAGATCTCAGGAGCCAGGACCTCCGGGCTCCCAGAGCACAGGCGAAAGCGCCAGCAGAGAGGACATGCTGCCGGAAAGAAGCAGACGCCAAGGAAAGCGCTGACGACTGCAAAGAAGCCCGGAACATGACCAGAGCCTCCAGCGAAGCTGCAGACGCTCCAAAATGTCGGTACATTACAGACGGAAGCACGCAGGTACGCTAGGGACCCGAGTAGCTCAGGAGGCCTGGGCAGTCAGAGGGCGAAAGCAGTGACCAGAATAGGAGGGTCTGGAACCCTGGAAACTGGGTGCAAGACAGGGACACGCATCCATTTCAAAGTCAGAAACAGAAACCAATAACAATTTTGTGAGTCTAGGACCTGTACCCAAAAAGAGCCAGTTAATGTTGGAACGGACCAAGCAACAGTGAATGCTACGAGTCTGGGACTCACGGTGTCCTCAGGAGGGCAAAGACTTGGCAGGAGAGTATACAAAGGCAAGTTGAATATTGCGAGTAAGGACCCGCACCCAAATAAGAAATTCTATAAAAGCATTACTGCTTGGCAGGAGAGTGAACCAATAAATTATATTGTGAGTCAGGAACTCACACCAAGGAGAAAAGACAGTATACCAATTCCTGTACTTGGCAAAAAGAGTGCCAACTTACTAGCACAAGTTAGCAAAGCTTATAGAAGAGATTATGTGAACTACCTATTGACATTTGATTAAGCAACGATAGACCCGAGAGGCCCCAAAAGGAGAAGAGCACCTTGAACAAGGAATATAGGGAAAAGGTTTACAGCCCTAATTTGGGAGCATACAGTTTTTGAACATTTCTTTATTTCTGCTATTTTTACGCAAGAGTCTGGGATCTTCTTTGTTTATTGAACTCACAAAGAACATCATTACTTTCAGAAGAGATCCTTGCACAGTTAGTTTATGTACACTAAATTAGTGTTATGGACAGAGGTAGGCTTTTTGAGTCACAAAAGGGACAGACTTAATTTGGATGCTTTGACAGTTTCATTAGGTTTCCTAGAGGCAGGGAAACCCCTCTTAGTTTTAGGGAAAGAGGCATTTTTCCACCCATTTTTCATATGATAAAAGTTTTGGCCCCAAAACAGGCCACCTTTGTGTCCGAGCCTTACTTTTGCGCCCTCACAGCTTTTAAAAGTAATGAAGGTGCACAATTTGAAGAAGATTGAGCAACATGTTTTCACAGTAGAAATGGAAATCAAATAAGGAGGCAGTGGAGTATAGAAAATGAACTCATCTAAAATCAAAAGAATGTTGAATGGCCCCCCAATTTCGATGCGTTTTTCAAGCCATGTACACATTTTTGCAACACGTCTCTGCAGTTTAGGTAAACCCGCTTTAGAGAATTCTCATGGGCAAGACTAGGCTTTTTAAAATTTGGTGTGAGAGCTTAGGGGTTAACTAGTGCTTACATGGTAGCTTACAGTAATGTGCATTGAAGGCTGCTTTCTTGCCACAGTTGCAGAGGCTTCCTTACTGCACACGCTGTGCCAATTTAGAGCTATGTGTCTGTAATTTCAATTTATCCATTATTGCACCAAAGGCGAGTGTGGCGGTGGATACTATAACTTGTGGAGCAGCCTATATATGGTGATTGAGATCTGGATGCTTGGAAACTCTGCAGCTGTACCTTCTTGGGACTTTTTGGGGACCATGGCCCAAGGAGGTCAGAATGGCTCGGCAGGACGACAGTCGTTGAGAAAATCGTACTGCACTGTTAGCACAACAAAGCAGATCTCAGGAATGGCACAACCCCTCAGTGGGGGAAGTGGCTCCTGGCCACCTTGATTGGGGTAGAGGCAGCCATGCAATTGGCTGAAACTGTTTCACATGGTTTACATTTCACATGGGTCTCTAATAGGGATATAACTGGGAAAGGCCATTAATTTAAATTTTGACAAAAGGATTGGCCAATGCAAAATTGCTGCAGACAGTTAAAATACGCGGTTACAGCCGACAGGCATGTCTTGCATAAATCCAACTTAATAGCAAAACAGGTAATATCTAAAATGAAGGAATATTTAAAGTGTTAATCTCCTTTGCCAGACAGAAGTGGCAGAAGCTGGTCCATTTGCTGGCATCATATTGAGCTCTGAGAAATCAGCCTGTTAAGCACAAAATGGGACGATGTACAATTTGACACCCTCTGCTGAGATGCATCTTTGTTTTTTGACTCAAAGCGAACTTCAAGATATCCTAATACCACACCCTAATAGGCCACATGGCGGTGGCGGTATCAAAAATCAGATGGCAATCAGTGTTGCATTTCCATTTGTGTCCCTCTATCACAATCGGCATAAAGAAGGGGGCAACTATAAAAATAAATAGCAGTACCAGGGGTAAGAAAGCTCATAGCCCAGAGAGCCTGCGCCAAGACCACTCAACGAGGAATAGAGGCTCCACCTTTGGTGGTCCTGTGTCGCATAAATATCTAGTAGAAGCAAGGATCAAAATAACTGGGAACTATTTAGCTCCTGCCTAAATCCTCACACCTGGGTTTGCTTTACACCAACTTCTACAAGAAGCCACTTGTGACTTCCCAAACAATCTGGTACCATACAAATCTAGCCATGTGACATTAACTTTATTATTAGGGTATTTATTGAGCGCGGACCGAGCTACGAGAAGCAACGCAGCACTTTACAGAGGTATTCAACACTTGTGTACAGGCACGTTATAAATGCCATATCATTATATCATATCAGATACACAACGGAGCGCTTTACAGAGGTATACAACAGTACAGATGCATAACAGAGCGCTTTTCAGAAGTAACAGAACAGATATACAGCGGGGGTAGGATACAGAGGGTCACAGAGGAGGGGTACAGCTGTACAGGGTGTCAGAGAGGGGCGCACAGCGTCAGTCAAGTGGTGCAGGGGGCGACGTGATGGCATAGGTGTTGGAGACAACTCCTCAACTGTATGTATGTACTGTAACTGTATGTGTTCGGGAATATGAATAAAGGTGCATTAGGAAACATTTAAAATACATTTAGATTATGGTCTGGCCACATAATAGCTCCTCAATCGCCTGAGGTAGCTCCTACTACCCGATACCCAAGAGCTGCTCTTAGCACCTGCTGAGCAAATCTTTATTTTAATCCATGTATCTGCCCCAACACTGGGGGGTGAGTGAGAGAGTGAGAGAGAGAGAGAGAGAGAGAGAGAGAGAGAGAGAGTGAGAGAGTGAGAGAGTGAGAGAGTGAGAGAGTGAGAGAGTGAGAGAGTGAGAGAGTGAGTGAGAGTGAGAGTGAGAGAGAGAGAGAGAGATTGGGAAGCACTTGCCAGGTGAGTAGCTCATATCCCCTATGCAAGTTTGGGGTCCTTGCTCCCCCTGCAGAGGTAAAAAACAAGGGTGTTGTATTGTTTGTTCGCAATAAGACTTTGGACTCCCTAGTTGAGGGAAAGAATGGAAGAGATCCAAAAATATGGTTCTTGAGCTCCAGAAGATTGATGTTGATGCAGAACTCTTTATCTACAGGATCCCGACAAGACATGAACCTAATGGTGGCATACTGTGGCTGCCCAACTGTAAAGGGAGGAGTGCCAAGGAGATTTTGGCATACAAGATATAAAATGGAATTCATAATTTCAATTATACTCCACGTTCTGTCTGACATCCAATTGGTACCGAGACAAGAGTCAATTGAGTTTGCATTTCCTTTTTTAATTGGCAGTTGAGTGAAGTGGAGGGTTCCTGATGGCGACCTACACCAGCAGAGCACAAGATGGCTTATGCCTCAAACCCGCTGTGATAAAAGCAGCTCGGGCCGCCTATAGCCTCACAGATTTGTTTGTATGTAAAAAGATGAGCTGCTTGATTCATGGAATTATTTGTGTGGAAAACGCAGATTTTCGCGCCTTTCTGCCTGAAAATCCCCATACTTCAAACAGGGATGTTCCAGCTTTGTGGGAGTTGGGGCTGAGGACAAATGCCCAGGTTTGTATCCCACACCAGGTATACATAAATACATAGTTAGAGTGGTAATATTGTGGAGTCTTGTGCTCCATAGTAATATGTGACAAGGAAGCCTTCATGAAAAAAAACCACCTTAGACCCAGCCATTCCCACCATCTACCGCCCCATCAGCACAGTCCCATTCCGCACAGCAACCCCCAGAATCAATCTCACCTAGAATCCAATAACTTCCTAGGCATGCTACAATTTGGGTTCAGACCAGGTCACAACACTGAGTCTGCTTTACTAGACCTAAAGAATCAAATGGACAAACTCAAAGATGCTGGGAAAGCCGCACTACTCCTTCTCGACCTTTCAGCTGCCTTTGATCTCGTGGATCATCAAATTTTATGCCAGTACATCAGCTCAGCTGCTCACTTCTCCACAGAATGCATCTCATGGATTGCCTCCTTTCTTTCCAACCGATCCATGAGAGTGTTCTCTCCCACGGCTACAGCCCCTCCAGCCCCGTCACCTGCAGATTCCCCCAAGCCTCATGCTTACCACCCACCTCGTATAACATCTTCTAAAAGCCCCTTTTTGATCTTCTAGACTCCCAAGGCATCTTATATTCCAACTAGGCCGACGATACACAACTACTCCTACCCATCACAGGCGACTAACGGCGATTCAAAAACCCTTCAGCCAGTCTAACCATCCAGACATGGATGCCATCACATCAACTCTACCTCAACAATGATAAGACTGAGATCCTCTTAGTCAGCACACCAACAACATTAAACAAACTGGACAAAGCCTACAAATGTCATCAATGGGCTCAACATCTCTGTCTCAAGTGAATTCAAGACCCTGGGAGTTTACCTTTACTTTGCTCTCTCACTCACAAGGCACGTCAACGCTATCTCTTCCTCAGCAGCGTAAACCAAACTAATTAACGCCTGCAAACCCTTCCTTTCCACTAACAGCCGCCTCACCATCGCCAGGGGACTCAACTACTGAAATGCCCTATTTGCAGGCACTTGCAACCTCAGCAAGCAACAAGTGATCCAAAACAATGCTTTTAGGACTGCACTGAACATCCCCAAACGTGAACTCATTTCGACAGCGAGAAGGTGCGTGCATTGGTTGCCAATCAAAGAGCGCATTCTCTTTAAAACCTTAGTCATCACGCATAAATGCATCTTCAAAACAGCACCAACATACCGGTCACAGAAGTTCGAAAAAGCACAGACCACAAGGCCCACCCGCACCACCCACCTGCACCGCCTCACCACTCCAAGATTCAGGTGACAGAGATAAGGGGTCTGAGCTTCCTGGTCATCACTGAAAAAACTGGAACGCGCTACAACTACCACTGAGAGCTGAAGAATCACACTGGATTTTCCACAAGCACCTGACGACCCTACTGTTCTCAAAAGAGATATCCAGATGCCCCTCCTTTCCCCAGCCAGCAGCTCCTGCTCACTTGACCACCTTCAACACCAGCCACTGAAGCGATCTGAGGGCCCCAGCCATGGCACACTTGACATTCACTCACCCAAGCCATGTAGCATAAATGCCGTACCCTTGCAGAACAATGTCTTACTCTTGTAACATGAATGCCTGTTACCAGTGCCTCGATGTCTATGGACTTGGTGCCCTATACAAATGAAATAAATAAATATGGTCTTGAGTCCTGATAAGCAGTTGTCGAGGTACAGACAAATGTGCACGTTTGCAAGTGAGTTTCTAAGTGACTACAGTCCTGCAGTCTTGCAGAGTTGCGTGTAGGTGCTGCCTGCAAATCTTCGTTCCCATCTTTGATGGTGTTGTTCCTTTTACTAGCTCCCTCTTTTTCGTGCGAGTAGCTAAGCAATATAGCTGGGAAATCCAAAAGCAGGGTGGCACGTACGTATTGTGGTCAAAGACAGCCACAGGAACTCATCCGCCCACAACAGCAGGAGGCACGGAAACAGAAGCAGTAGATACCCGTACTACCAACCATGGGAAGATTCCATGCAGTGAACAACCAAAAACGACACTGATTGGAACAAAAATCCCTAATTATTTCGGTTTGGGACATAAGGCGAGGCCGGATGGGAAAGACTCTGTAGAATTGGATTGCAGCGATACACATAGGAGGGGGTCCACAGTTGTGTACAATAAGTCACTCCTTTTGTTTATGCTCCCCCCTTTCTCCCCCACTAAACAAGATAGTGCACAAGATGCACCAGGAACCAGTCACAATGATATTGGTGGACCCCATGTGGGTCCGCCAACCCTGGTTCGCTCATCTGATGGAGATGTCTCCATCTCTTCCAATGAAACTGTCTAGCCCGTACAACATGTTGTCGCAAGACAAAGGGGAAACACTTCACCCATGCCCACAAACATTGAACTTAGCGGCCTGGCTCCCGAGGTCAGAGTTGGGCACCTACAACTCCCTCAAAGGTGTATGGACATACTCAAGGAGGCAAGAAAACCTAACACACGATATTGCTATTCTAGCAAATGGAAACTTTTTGTTATCTGCTGCAACTCTAAGACCATCAATCCTATTGACTGCTCTCCCACTCATATTGCTTTGTACCTGACTCATTTACTTGACTCAGGCATGTTAGGGAGAATTCTCATAAATGGTTGATTCCCCTTACCTACTGAGTCTCTCAGCAGCTTTGCTGGATTTCTAGGATTCATTTTTCTCACCTGGTAAGATTGTGAGCCTTTTTCCCACTCTTACAATGTGTTTGGCTATGTGTATTTCTACTTTTTGTGTAATCTTGGGCACTGGAGCCTCACCTACTCCATGGCACCATATTCTTCCATGTGTGTTACACAGCATCTTCAGTGCATTAACACAGGGTTGTCTTTTAGACTTCCCACGACTCCATTTTCTGAGGCAACTACTGTCCCCCAGAAAAGGTAAAGTTGCCATTAACTTTATATAGTCACTTTTACCACAGACCCAGTACACCCCATCTACCATGGAGTATTGGAAAGGTTTAATTCCTATCCCTTTTTGTCAGCGTCTCTTGGAGCATTGCTTCGCTCCCTTTACACCAAGACTTGGCTGCTGGCAGTGATATCTACCCTATTTTTTATACCACGGTTATCTTAAATAACCATGGTATTGTTTTAGGCTATTATATTAGCCTCAAACATAAACCTGCTTGACCATATATATTTTATTACGGTTCCGGCTGGGTTTATTCGCCATTTCTTTTTGTAAATGTCTTTCTCGTGTTTTACTCTGCGTGCCAAACTAGGTTTGGTCCCTTTGCTCATTGCCTTTTTGCGGGCTTCCAAACAGAAGCCCTCCTTTAGGTGCCTGAGAGTCTGGGTAGGCAGGATGTGAGGGAGGGGTTTTAGGACCCCTGCCATGGGTTCCCTTGGTAACCCAAGTCGCACTCCTGTTTGATTGGCTGGGCGACTGTCCTTGCCAGGACAGCCACCCTGCTGTGTGTTTGACAGCCAGGCTGTATGAATGGGGGAAAACTGCATAAAAAGCAGGTCTCTGGGACTGGAAGAGCAGAGTCGCCACTGGAACGAAAGAACCTACGAGGAACTGACAGAAGAGGACCCCTACCACGACTGAACCGCCCGATGAAGCATTGCTGCAGATCCGAACCTTCAGAATCCGACGACAGAGAAGATCCTCCAGGAAACTTCTTCCATTGAGCTGGTGGGACCAACCAGTTCACCCAAACTGCAAACCAGGAACCCTCCTTTGATGGAATTCGCTGTACAGAGCTACAGTGGGCCAGATAGCCAGGAAGGTCGGACCCTGCTTGGGTTTTAAGGAGCGCACCTTTTATTTGTTGCTTTGCTCTGCTGCTGGTTTCTTCCCTGGTTAGTGCAGGACCCTCCAGTCTTCCTACTTCTGATCAGTCCGACAGTCGCTTCAGGAACCGTGTGCCTGCAGGAACTTCCAGGAACTTCTGCCTCAGCTACAGCTCCCTCTCCGTTTTAAGGTACTGTGCAAATCCGGTTGTTCGTTTCGTTCAGCTGCGGTGAAAGTGTTTGAAATCTTTCTCCAATCCAAGGGCTTGACCTTCTCTTCTCTTTGAACTAACTTTTCTACCAGCCAACCTCGTCCGGAAACCGTGCCACGGACTTTACCGCGAACTACACTGAACTGTATTATCTTGAGCAAAAGACTTTTGAACCATTGACTTTGGCCCTAAGCCTTTTCTATCTGATTTTATCATTATAGTCTCTCTTGTTCGATTGCCCTGAGTAATTACTCAGAAGTACCTGTTGGTGTGATTCAATTTATGTTAACTTCTGTCTTTCCCTCCCTTTTAAATTGCTGGAGTGCCATTTTGCTCCCACTTCATTTTGTGAGTTTAGCTTGTCTGGAATTTAAGCGAAGTGGTGTAGTGTATTAAGAGTGTGATTTTTAAACTGCTTAGAATAAGTGAAATGTTATATAACTGAAGAGTGAAATAAATGTATATTCTTTTACTTGAAAACCTTGAGTCAGTGTTTGCCTGAATCATAGTAATTGCTGTCATTTGTGTAACTATTTGATACTGCTCACTTACTCTTGAAATACCAGTTAAGAGAATTCACCTCCCATTTCTAACCCAGCTCCCGAATGGGACCTAAACGTTGTTTTAACAAGATTTTTGGGGTCTCCTTTCGAGCCCATGCATAAATCAAGTCTTATATATCTCACTTACAAAAACTGCATTTTTAATAGCTATTACTTCCATTAGAAGAGTTAATGAACTACCAGAGCTCTCAGTCCTAGACCCTTTGTAACAGTTCATAAAGATAAGGTAGTTCTGCGCACTCACCCTAGGTTTGCGCCTAAATTAATTTCAAAGTTTCAAAGTTCCATGTGAACCAATCCATAGAACTACCAATGTTCTTTCAGAACCCCTCAAACAAGGGAGAAAGAAGCCTGCACACACTGGGATGTACGCAGGGCGGTCATGTTTTACATGGAAAGAACTAGACCATTAAGAAAGACAAATCAGTTTTTCGTTTCAGTGGCAGCAGGTAGAGAGGGAGACGCTGTCTCCAAATCTAATATCTCTAAATGGATTGTCAAATGCATCACACTCCGTTAGACTCTGGCCAAGAGAGAACTGCCCTTCAAGCCTAGAGCACATTCTACTCGAGGCACTGGGGCTTCCATAGCATTCATTGCAAATGTTCCCCTAGAGTCCATTTGCAAAGCGCCAACCTGGAGTTCTGTACACACCTTTACAAAACACTATTGCCTAGACACTCATTCTAGGTCTGATTCTCAAGTGGGATAAGCATTACTAAGACATCTTTTCTCTACTGTTCCTTCTCACATGCCACCTCCGGGTATTGCTCGCTAGTCTATGCACAGCATGTGATTCTAAGCAGATTAACAAGCATCAGAAGACATGCATTACTTACCGTAAAAGAATTTCTGATGATTGTATCTGCTTGGATTCACATGCACCCACTCTTCCTCCCCGCTCGGATGGAAGGAACATAAACGTCTTAGTACTTTCTCTCTTTTCTGTACTCACTCACGTTAGTCATAGGCTCCCTCACGGCAGAAAAAATACAATCGGAGGGACCTCGACGTGTGAGGGATTTTGGGTACACTACACGTCACGTTAGGGATAGTGTTACAGACACGCCCATGTCGACGTCCCCTTTCGATTGTCGAAAGACAAGATGCAATACTCCGCGGTGACCACTGGATGTCAGACTATATGCACAGCATGCAAATCTAAGCAGATACAATCATCAGAAATGCTTTTACGGTAAGTAATGCATGTCATACAAATGCAATTCCAAAAAAGATACCAAAGATTTTAAAAACTTTCAAATTCAGCCTTTCTTGTTTACATTTCCTTAATTTAAAAATGTAAAACTGCACCTAACACTGATAAAATGTAGGGCAATCACGCACTTTTTCATCATTATGTACAACCTATAAAAACACTTGATTTGGGGTGTACTTCACACCATCTATACATACGACCCATCACACTTATTGATAACCAATTTCCAGATTCTGTATAGTGCAATTTTTATGGCCATACTACTGGAGTTTAAAGAGTAAAACCAGAACACACTTGTTTTGATGTTCTCGTAGTCATGGACATAACGCCCAAATGACACATATAAGTGCTTTCCAGAGTGGTGCATAAAGTCATGACGTGCCTATTTGTCTCCAACACTTTATCTCAGTTGCACAGTCTACAAGGCCCATTTGGGGGCCACGTATGGCAAGTGTAGGGAGCTGGCCCAACCTCAATAACAATACAAATCCCCTCAAATCAAATGAGGGGCACAATTGCAGATAACCTTGTATTACAGCCATGGTGTGACCTAACATTGAAAACTGGCTATAAGTCTTCAGAGTTGCTAAATGGGTAAAGTTCATGCACCAGTCACTAGATCTTAGTTTTTTCACAAAAGTCGTCTTCATTT
Source organism: Ambystoma mexicanum (assembly GCF_040938575.1). NCBI lineage: Eukaryota > Metazoa > Chordata > Amphibia > Caudata > Ambystomatidae > Ambystoma > Ambystoma mexicanum. The sequence continues at coordinate 242,713,849 of NC_090933.1, forward strand.
TATGAAAGCCCTCTGACCATTTTCGGGGGTCCAATCAATACCTTCAAACAATTTATCTTTCATACATTTGAATTCTCTTAAAGAGGCCCCTGCATTAGTGTTTAAATCATGCCCAGTAATTGGCACAATGGGTCCTTTTCCATTTTTAAATACTGTATACCACAGGTGCAGTTTATATGTCCCATTAATGAGGTCAGGCCTAGTTCTAATCAAACACCAGCCATTGGTAGACAAGATGGAATCTCCATTATGCCTTTCCAGAAGTTGCCATTTAGCAAGCTGAGGGAACCCGGGTCCATCATTGTAGCTTCCAGCCCATATAAGACCGCTGGGCAGAAGCATTGCTTATAAAGTATGCCCATTGTACTTTGGTCCAAAGACCATTTCAAATACCCGGGGATTCAATTAAGAAGCACTATTCAACAATTATTGATCTACACCATTAATATCAAGTTACAAGATATAATCTCAGATTGTAAGCGCTGATCTAAATTGAATCTCACGTTATGGGGTTAAATTAGTGCCATCAAAAAGTCTCTCCTCCATACGTCTCTCCTCCTAAAATTGCTCTACCTCTTTCACATGCTCCCACTTCCACTCCCAAGCAAGATTTTGAAGGAGGCCCAGAACATATTTAATGATTCAGTTTGGGGTTCGATAAAGAGATCCCATATCCCCATTAAGGTCTTGAGGCTTCCGGTCAAGGATGCTGGTTTCGGTTATCGAATACTGAAGAATTATCATTCAGCGTTCTCATTACGATGCCTTCTTGGATGGCTAAATAAGAGTTGTGAATGATACTGTCTCCCATTCCTGTGGACTGCTTGTTGACAATGGAAAAACTTTGGCTGAATAGATTAGTAGTTTCATCATACTGTAGAAGCCTGGTAAAAAAGGCCATAAGGAAAATAACGTTAAAACCCTGCTGTCACTTGAATCAAGCTTCTGGTACAACCAGCTATTACCTTGTGCAATTCTTCGATACATTGGTGCTCCTGGCAGAAAGCTGCCATTTGGAAGCTTAAAGATGTCTTGATTAGAGATGGATTGACAGACTGTCTTTTTAGGCTTCAAATTTAAGCTACATGCGTGGAAGGTACACAAGTGTCAATTATTATCCAACATTCTTGGTGCTATTTTTTTCACGCTTAATGCAACATTGCATAATGAACCAGAGTTGAGCTGTCTTCTGGGGGAAAACACTCCATGTCTTCCTCAATGTTCTATTGTCTACTGTTTCGAACTTCCTCCACTGCTAACTCGAAGCGTTTATTCTGGGAGAAACAACTGCAGGTTTTATCAGGCGTTGTTTGGTCAGACAAGTAGCAACATCTTTCAGATTAAGGTAGATCTGGATCTGAAGATCCACCTAACGAAGAATTGTTCATGGTTTGTTTGGACGCCATCCAAGATGCAAGACTCTGAACTGTTACCAACAGACTTATGCCGGTCATGTAAAGCTGCAAAGGGTAAAATCTTGCATATGTTTTGGGAATGTAGCAAAACTGGGGATTATTGGAATGAGGTTATTAATAGAATGGAGATAGTGACCAATTGTAATATTCCCAGGTTGCCAATGCTTATTGTTTTGGGAAAATTGTCATTGATTCCGAATGTGTCTTATGAGACAACATACTGGTTGTACAGAGCTTTAATAATGTCCACGAAAATGATCTTAAAAAAATGGAAGAGTTCAGACAAGCCACTGCATGAGGAATGGACGCATTGTATGGTATTGTCAGAAAAAGTCTTTCATATGGAAAAAATCTCTAGGAGATTATAATGCAATATGGGGTCCATTTAATGATTTATATGTCTGAAAGTTTTTTAAAAATAATATGTGCATCTTTTGTTCTAGTTTGGCTCACTGTTTATACCTTTACATCCCTCCCCCTCTTTCCTTTCCTCTTTGCTTTATTTTTCTCCTGATAGTTTATAACTCCTGTATTTAATTAGCTTTTTTATGTTTATATGATTATGTATTACATCTCTAGTCCTTGGTATTATATCAGACTTTGTAATTAAAAATCTTATAAACACATTTTAAATAATAAAGCAGGACCACCCCGTTCCTACTGTAACCTGAAATGTGGTGGGCAATCTTCTTAATCATGGAAGTAAGGAACAATACCTTCTTTTTATGCATATCCAGGTCTTCTTGTACTTTAGCCATACTAATAGGTATCCCAAGTTAAGGATAACTGCCTACTCGTTCAGTAGCGCCCTCTGGGATATGCATAGTGTGTTTTATGTATTTCTTTCCCCCAAAGTGCATGTACTTAGTTTTCTCTAGATTCAATGAGAGCCATTTTCATGCATATACAAACTAAGTTCTCTCATCGTTCTGGAGACCTATATATGTGTAGTCAACCAAAATAATGTCATCACCTCTTGTGTTTTGCTAAAGTCACCCTGAGTGGGACGGGTATGAGACGTAGGTCCTGTGTCTGCTGGACCTAGAGACCCAAGGTACTCCTCACTGATGAGGCCCAACAAGGCCGATACATGTTTGGGGATGCTTGCAGTCTCGTGCAGAGGGGATGTGACCAAGCAGTTCAGGCTGGACTGTCCCTTTTGGGGTGGGACCAAGCCTGATTTGCATATGGTCTTTCCCCTTTTGTAATGGTTTAGCAGGCGAAGAACGATGGTCTGGAAGGTTGCCCCGAGCAATGCCACAGGTTAAGATTAATTGTAAACCTTCCAACCATCACCTCTTGTGTTCTGCCCGTATCAACGTAAAACAGCCAGATGACATGCCTGCTGCCAATTTTTGGAGGGCAGTTTCTAACCTTAGCTGGGATGCCAGCACACAGCCCTGCTTAAGGCCCTAAAAAGTGGGTATCATCGTCGTGTAAGCGCCCCTGTTGCTCAATCTAACACACACACACACACACTTGTACCCTTGTGAAGCTGAATAGACACATTTAAAAGGCCAATAGGGACTTTGCAGTTGTTTGTCTCACTATGTGAAAGAGGGTATGCCCAGACGTGGGTCCCTTGCTCGCTGCACCATAGGAAACCAAGCTGCACCTCACTGAGGAGGCCCAACAAGGCCGAAACATGTCTGGGGTCGCTTGTGTTTCCGTCCAGAGGGGACCTGGCCTAGCAGTTCAGGCTGGGCTGCTACCATTGGTGGCAGTACCTGACTGATTTGCATATTGCTGGACCCCTTTTGCAATCGCGCAGACGGGCTAAAAAATGGTGGTGTGGAAGGTTGCCCAGAGCAATGCCAGTGGTTCAGATTCATTCAAAACCTTCGACCCATCACTTATGTGCTTACAGAGGTATTCTTGAAACCTCATCTTTAAGGTCTTTGGTAAGGCCTGTCCTGAATAGTGTCATTAGAGCGTAGGCAGGCATGCAGTTTCGGCCGACATCTGCTTAAAGCATGTCATTTAGGTTAAGAGGTCTTGAGAGCGCCGTTTGAAATCGAATAGCTTTTCTTGAGACGAGACTGATTTCGTGCCTGCTGAACATGTTCTTCAAGCCATTCACAAAGGCAGTATACAAATCCAGTATGGGATTATTGGTTTTGACTAACGGAGTAGCCCACACTAAGGCTGCTCCTATGTGTTGTGATATCATGTGCCCTACCTTGTCTCCCTCTGTAGGGAAGAACGAGGCCTTAAAGGCAAATTGCACTGTGCAGGCATCAAGGAATTCTCTGAGTTTATGAGGGTTACTGTCATATTTCTCTCCAGGCAGAGAGACTGGTGGAATCCCGGGACCCAAAGCAGCACAGGCAACCGGTTCCCAGAGATAAACATTCTCCTGCTTAAGACCCTGTACCTCATGGGTAAGAGACTGCATAGCAGACATCAGTTGATGGATCTGATCCATAGCATCCACCTCGTATGCATCGCTTCTGTCATGGATTACTATGCACAGACAGAGGTATGCTGCAAGTATAACATGCACTAACCTGGATCAGCCTCAGCAACGGATGTCAATGAGGAATTCCCCTGAGTGCCCTATTCCCCCTGGGTCCAATGAGAGGTCAGAGAGGAGCAGAACCCCCAGGGAAACCCTATGGGATAGAAAGCCCTGATGGATGCGATTACGGATGAGGAGTGGGTGCAGGTCCGGTTCTGATCCGTGGAGCTGAAGTAGAGAAGATGACTTGTGACTGGAGAAGGCTGGGCCTAAGGGAAATGAGCATAGACAGGTTAGTGCTGAGTCTACCAGAAGGGAAGATCTGAATGAAATGACTTGTACCCTATGGACACTGGAGTGAAACTGGAAATCCAGATGGAGCGGGGGGCGGTCCATCATCTGAGTGCTGCGTGGAGAGAGAGAGAGAGAGAGAGAGAGAGAGAGAGAAAGAGAGAGAGAAAGAGAGAGAGAGAGAGAGAGAGAGAGAGAGAGAGAGAGAGAGAGAGAGAGAGAGATCAGCGTAACCCTAGAAACTGGCTAGGGAAATAGGGAAGACTGGAAAGACCCTCACCTGGCTGGAGCGCTGAGTGGATGCGGGAGAGGCAAGTTGCTTGTGGTGCTTTAAGAGATTGAGTCTGGGCTGCAATGACTAACGTGAGAGAACAGCAGTAAGCACCGTAGGATACAGAGGTGGAAATGGTTTCTAGAGTGTAGCAAGCCTACCTTGCTGCATGGATTGTAGTGATGTAATGTTCTGCGAAAGAGGAGACCTGCAGGGCGGAGTCTCCGCCTGTCAAGGGGCGCAGGATTGGAGTGATAGGAATGCAGCCACACGAGGCTCAGGGGAGACAAGGGGGGGGGGGGGGTGAGGCAACTGGAATTCGAGAAAATAGGATTAAAAAAGGGGTTACTAGTAATCTGGGAGTAGTAAGCTAGCAAACGGTTAACTTATGAAGCGTCTCTAAGGAGTGTGGCGACGCAAAAATCCCCAGCCGCAGGCAGTTGATATCCTGCTTCCGGCACTTGAAGGGTCGGAGCAATCATGCCGGTCCACATAGTGCCGGAGACTGGAATGTTACGCTTAGTGCCGAGCACCATCCTGGGAAGGGCCATAGACACCCTATACTGTTGCTGCCTGCGGCGCCACCCAGACCAGCGTCGGAGACGGACATTACAGTAGCTTGCTCACATCTTAGATTTAGGTTAGATTAGGTGTTTTCCCAACCCATTTATACAGTTTAATAAACACCCTTGAACTGTGATCACTTGTGTCTGTCTTTACTGTTGCCACCATGAGTTCCTTACAGCACGCAAGAGCTTTCTGTGAGCTGTCCTAATCAGGATACGTATTTGTACCTGGGAAAGTAAAGGGGTTTCTTCCCATGGCACTGACCCTTTGGTAAGGTGCTACTGTTCTATTCGGCACTGTATTGGGTGTCTGCAATTGGCCTCCATACAAGGTGTTCTGCTGGGCCTGCATGTGTGGGGGGTTTGGGGGCAACTGGGTGTAGGCATGATGTATTTCAGGCGGAATGGAGGTGAATCTGGGTGGCTGTGGTAATGCCGGGACAGGCTGATTGTATGCATTATACCCTGTCTGCTTCTGCACTCTTGGAAAATGTCCCCATTTTCCACAGCTCCAACACCGAGATGATCCTATACCATCTCTGGGTTCCATCCCACTGACCCCACTCAGCCCATTCTACTCCCTTGAAACCCTCCTCCTCCACTTAGGATACTGACGCAGGGGTCCGCCACCCCATGGCCCCTGTCCTCCACATTGCCAAAATGCTGCTATCCTTGCATCTGCGCGAGATGCAGCCTGCTCCACTAAATTTACCTCAGTGTTCGCCATCACCGACCCTTCCACTGCTATTTTAGCTAACTTCTTCTGTACTAGTTCTGCTTCCTCTGCCTGCAACCTTTGAGCAGTTTCCTCTTCTCGTTCTTTAAACCTTTTGCAATGGTGTATCATTATAGTCTGGACCTCGGCCCACCCCTTCTCTATGCCCACTATCTTGTTGAGTGCTTTCTGAGCTTCCTTGGGTGATTCCCCTCTTGATAGAAAAGAGGAATTGATCAGTCCCAGTGGTCACCCGTCACTGCTCGCCACATCTCCTGCAATTTTAAAATGTACTCAGCAGCATCTTCACCATCCCCCATGGTGTACTACATTATAGACTGCAAGTCCAGTGTGTGGGGGTACGCCCGTCACAATGCGTCCCACACTTGTGTCCTAATATTGTTAAAAAGGGGCCCTGTTGTACGTATCACCATCTAGTTTTACTCCTGGGTACCCTGCCTTGACCCACACGTCCCTGGCCTGGTCTTGCACAATTGCAACAAGTAAACTTTTCATGTCTACAACTGCCATAGGAACCCCAGCTGTCTGTTTCTCAAAGGCGTATATCCACTTCCCAGCACCTTAAATCAGGTTATTTGTATCCATCTGCGCCAATGGCTCATAATGAGCCCTCCCAGGTGCCTTATGCAATAACGGCATTTGCTTGCCTACTTCCTTGCCCCGCTCTAGGCTTCCCTTTTTCCTTGCCACTGCTACCCACCCAAACCTGCTCCATCGCTCACCCCACAAATTTTCTACCCTTGGCGTAATTTCTTGAGCCCCTTCTGCCTCACCTCCCTAAGATTTTCCCACACTGTCCCAGTCTCCTTCCTGTACCTATTGGTGTGCCTCCCTGTCCGACCTCACTGTGCCTTAACCTGCGCTTTCCGCCCCTCGACCTCTACTCCCGTGGTTCTTGACACGTACATCCTTAAAAGCGATGCTATGCAGTCTAAACAAAATATCTCTGGCCCTCCACTCGTCCAACACACAGCCTGGTTTGCTCTCCCCTTCTTTTACTGCCCTAAACCGGGTCAACTCTGCCTGCACTGCCTCCAATGGCTCCTCTTACTCTTTCTGCGATTTGGTCTCCTGCTGTGTAATGTTGTTTGTGCTTGGTTGTTATGGGGGTGGAGCGGTGGCAGTCGCGGGGCGGGGGGCACATATGTTGGAATGATGTATCCTGTGGCTGGGCGGGTAGTGAGTGGATAGAGCCCCTATCTAGAAGCGGGCTGCAGCACTTCCTCTGGCGCAGTTATGGTTACAATTGGGGGGGCACTATCTTCGCGTCAGGGCATACACCCGGCAGTATCCTCCACCATTTTTCACAAGTCTAAAATTGCGTTTCGCTTCTGCAATTGTTTACCTTTATACTTAGCGGTTAGACACATGCTCATTTGCTCTAATATCTCTCTGTTATTAGTACTGTGCTCTGGCAGGGAGTGGGGGGTCATTCCCCCATGGGTCTCTACCAGCCACTGCTTGTGGTCCTTCTCTATTTTATCCTTATATAATGGCAACACACTATACATATACTCCAGCAGAGTCATTCTCCCCATATTAACAATGGTATATCCAAAAGATTTTTCTAGTTGTATTTTTCGCAAAGTGTTATTGTAACCGTCACTACAACTCCTCCGCTCCCACCTACCTGCCACCCCACCTTTTGCACTCACTGCCACTCTTCTCACCCCTCACACTATTTACACAAGGCCACCCTTGGCCTCCACCAAGTTCACAATAATAGCTCAATACACTGAAACAATAAACTAAAATAATAAGGTAAAACAACAACCACTACTTTTCCTATTTCCCCCACCTGAAATACATTGGGCAAAGAAAGCCGAGCCGCCTACTTATACGGAGCTCCTACCTTTGTATCCTCCTTCTCACAATAATAAAATTGCACCATCTTCTCCCCTTACTCTGAGAGGAACCCACACTCCTTTTTTCCTCGTTGTTGTCTCAATAATAATAATATAAAAAATACACACACACACACACACACACCCACACACACACACACACACACACCCACACACCCACACACACACAACTTCCCAACTCACTCTTACCCCCTTTGTTATTGCTTGCAAGAGGTGTACTTACATTTGCATGTTCACCCGAGCTTCTGTCACAGGGTCCCAACAACGACCTGTACTCTCCTAGGAGCTGCGCCCCGCTTCAAAGAGCGGATAGGAATTCTGTGAACATGGTTCCTTTACACTGCTGCAGGTTGCACGCGTGGGACTGGTCACTGCAGGAGGGTGCATCCCCTCCACAGATGCAGCCTGGAAGCCTCCATCTTCCCAGGGGTCACTGGGATCATGCCGGAGGTCATCAAAAATGTAGAGAAGGCCCTAAACGCTCACACCAGAAAAAATACAACCCACTAGGGAAAAAGCACAGCACAAAAATAGAAATGCACCAGCAAAGGACTTTGCTGCCACGTAACGTTCTGGCGAAACCCGTACAAACACTTTATGAAGACATACAGCCTCATCAATGACGTTACATAATGTACAAATACGAATGGCTGGTTGGTGCGACCCTATACATAGTATACCTACTCCATACATAGGGGATGCCAGGCCATTGGTCCCAGCCCCGTCTGTTCCATCTTCTTTCACGTGGGCTCCTCCTTGCACGTCATCAGGCACAAAGTTTCAACTAATTGGCAATTATGTGAAGAAAAACATTACTGGCTCTATCTCCGACCTGATGTGCACCTGGTACTGCAGACATGGGCTAATAGTACACTTCGAGGTCTTCGCTTCTAACAACTTCCAGACACGTTAGTGCCCAACCAAAGTTCCCCACCCTCATTTTAGCTATGTTGTTTTATCCCTCCCGGCACCTCCCAGCACAAATCATGCAAACCTATGGTGAAGGCAACTGGTCCATTTTCAGATCTTTTCTGATCGAATGGGGGGTCTAACAGTTTTATGGTTGGTGGTCTGGGACTGACTGGTACCTTGGAATGCTCTGGGGGTCTTGGGGACTGGGGCTATTCAGTTCTATTACTTGGAGCTGGGACAGGGAAGGTCGGAGGCTTGTGCCCTCCTCATGGGATCGCTTGTCACAGAAAGCTCTCAATCCCCTCGTGGTCTTGAAGGGTGCATTCCTTCTGGGATACCAAATGTTGGCAACATGAGCCAATGAAGGCTCTATGAATATCTGCAACGCTGGCCTTTCTCACCAGTGTCCAAGCTACAATCTATTCCTGCATGCATATGCTTTATTTCTGTGTGTGTGGCTCGGGCTGCGGCCCTGGCTGCAGCATGAAGTTAGGCCTCGATTCCAATATGGCTGCTACTATTTAAGATGGCGTTTGGTTCCCCATGTTCGCTGTACCAAACCCCCCCCCACCCTCCCTGCACTACGGTCCCTGCCACCACCTCCTTAACCCCTGTCCACTCCACGAGTCCCTACTGCACACTTCCAGGCCTCTGTCTCATCCGAAAGCGCTGGGACGATTGTCCCCCCCCTTCCAAACAGATGGTAAATCCTTATTTTGAGCATTAACTGTTCAGCTTGATGATGGCTTTTGATCAGGTTTTATTTGTTTATAGGCACTCCAATTCTGTAGTAGCATACTTCCATAATAGTGATATAAATGAAGGAAACATTACCCTACTACTTTTCTGCTATGTTTCTTACATGTTATTAAGCTGGGTAATGGACCAATTGTTTCAATCTTGTTCATAGACTACCGCTTTTTTTTTTGTCAAATGGATGCAAAGCGGCTTTTCTTATTTACACTTCCCTGTAGGTACTCTAACTTCTTAAAACTCTACCATCAATTGTTCTGATGTGCTTGCCTACATATGCTTTTTGAGCAGTAGATGTTAGTGCTATGTAAAAGCACAAAACAAATGAAAAAAGATTGGCTAACTTTCTGAATTCATGGGATATAGATTGGTAAATTAGCTCGAATGAAGCACAAAAGACTGGATGGCTGATTTTGCTAAAAGAAAACATACACTTATTCACTGCAACTTGATTATTTCAGATTTGCACAACAACAACAAATATGGCACCTCTTAACTCAACACAACAATTGTTAAAATTACACCCAATACCGATGATGATCAATGACTTGAAGACATGATATCACAAGTCCAGTGATTGAAAAATGTAACGCAACTATCATCTCTAATCAAACTAATGTTGAGAACATCGTACCTTTCAGAGAGTTGTTACCTTTTGACACAGCAAGCACATAAATTACATTAAAGACTTACCAGATCAGTATGCATTTACCTTTTTTAAGATGTCATCAACAAGTTTTAAAAATATCTCATCTACGTTAAAATTATCCTTGGCACTTGCTTCACAGAACCGCATCCCAGTTATCTGCTGTGCAAACTGAAATGGAATGAAAAAATAAATGTGAAAAAGGCAAACTATGTAATTATTCCTATTCATTTTTTATTCAGGTAACATTTACATGACTGAGCATTTCCTATGTTTTTTGTGGATGAGAAGACATTTATATAAAAAGATAAATAATAAAAGCAAATGGTTATCCTTGAACTCAGGAAAACAAGAACCAAGATCAACTGGCACTGTGGTCCTTTTCCTTCCCGACTTCCCATCATGTTCACCCAGACTTATTTAAGCTTTATAGACCAGGCAAGCTTTATAGACCTAGTACGAGGGGCGTACCTTGAGTTATGGGCCCTGAAGACAAAGAGTTTAAAGGCCCAACTCAAGTGAGGGCGTTTAGTGAGGGTTACAGGCCCATAACTCCAGGTACTGCCAGAGGGCATGGTCTGTAAAGGTATTATGTCCCATGTTTGAAGTGAACGGTGAGGGGAGGTAGGGCTAAAATAAACAAACAAAAAAGCAATATCCCTGGAGTGGTTGCTGGAAACTGGAGCAGAAGGGCTTAGATTCCAGACAGGCTGTGTCTATGCACTGTGGTCCGGTAAGGTGGGAAGTCATGGCAGAGAGGCCAAGCCATGGCAAAGATTCCATAAGTGGGAGGAGCCACCCACCCCTAGCGTATTAAGGTGAGGGGGTAGAGATAGTGGATGCAGCGTGCCCAGGCCGCATTTGACAGGTGGAGCTATGGTGGGACTTAATGGTGTGGACAGGAGGCGGGGATCACAGCGCAGCGCTCCTGTGATTAGAGGGAGCGACATGCTGAGAGACCTGCCGGCGGCAGTGACTGCGAGTTCCGCATATGAAATTTGCAAGCCATATCAGCTTGTATGCCCTGGAAATTGGCCAATGGCGGAGTGTCACAACACACCCCAAGGACACAACATTGCATATAGCTGCACAAGAAGTGGATCTCAGTCCATCACTGGGCTAACAACTTATTTATGCTGCAAGCTGTGCCAGAGCACCAATGCAAACAGTTTTAAATAGTCTTATGTACCTAGATTTCAGTGCACCACCTGGTCCTGAATTTACTGAAACACTAGGATACATATTTTGCAGGCAGCGGTACCTTTCATTTTACAAACAAAACCACCAAAAAGATTGCATAACATATTGACATTTGAGAACATGCAGGCTCTTATCTGATGAAGGAACTTCAGTAGTCTTGAAAGTTATACTAATTTACCTTTGAACACATTATGCTGCACATATAAAAGGTATCCCTATCTATAGATTGCATATTCTTATCTAGGACACGGAAACCAAATGTTATCTGACAAATTAATTAAAGGAATAGTGCGTTCAAAAATATTATTGTCCCAAAAGACAGGCAATAAGCCAAAACATGCATTAAACATAATTTTAATGAAAGTTCCTGTGTAAACTTTTGAGCAAACGAGGCTCAAAGCGTTTACATGGGAGCATCCATTTTGCCATTTCAGGCAGCCTCCTCAGCTCATGTTAAGCTCTGCTCTGGCGGCACTAAACAAAGCAGCAAAAGCCTACTGGGAGCTTTTTCTTACTGCAGCCAGAGCAGAGCTGTGCACGAGCTGAGGAGACTGCCTTCACTTTCATTTTACGTTTTCGGTGTTCCCAAGCCCAGGGAAGCACAGAAAACGTAAAATGAAAGGCAAAAAGCAAAGCTGCGGCAATTATAAATACAACATAGTTGTATTTATAATTGCCGCAGCTTTCGCTTTGAGTCTCCTGGGCTCCCCCTGGTCGGGGGAAACCAGGAGACTCAAAGTGAAAGCCACTGCAGTCAGAAATACAATAATGTTGTATTTGTAAATGCTGCGGTTTTCTTTCTATCAATACTGCAGCATTTACAAATACAACATTGTATTTATGACTGCGGCGGCTTTCGCTTTGAGTCTCCTGGGCTCCCCCGGGTCGGGGGAACCCAGGAGACTCAAAGCGAAAGTTGCTGCAGTCAGAAATATAACGTTGTTGTATTTAAATATGCTGTGTTTTTCCTTCTATGTTTCTCGGCTACGGTAAAAATAAAAGTTTTGATGGCACTATCCCATTAAGACTGCTGAAAATCCTGAATTGAGAGTAGGTTAGCTGCATTGAATCTCTTTCCCCATCTCTCCTACAAACACGCATATAATTCCATTGTGAGCAATGTTTTCTAACAGAGCTGCAAAGTGTCTGGGAAAAGAGGAACAGAAAGGGTGCAATAGCACAGATCAATAATGAATATTAGCATATAGAAGTAATTATAGCTCTCCTCCAAGTAGAATGTTCAGAACACAGTCAATGACTACTAGTATTGGCTGCATTCTGAATCTTTTGATTTCAAAAGCAGACAGGGAAATGACAATGTAATTTCCAGGAAAGATTTCGTTAAAAAAAAGATATTGCCTCTCTGTGAGGATTTTTCAATGCAACGCTCTAAAATGGAAAGCTATAATATGTGAAAAGGCTTTCACTGTCTTAAAAACAATTTAATTTTGCATCATCCTTAAAATCTTTCCAGATCAACCAAGTTTGCAGTTAAAATGCTGAACTTAGAAAGACAACAATGTGTTTTAGATATAAAGAAAATAAAAACATGTTTAATTTACTACCCAAATGTGAGTATTTATTTTATGCATTATTAAACAATGTTTTCTACTTTACAACCACGCTTCCAAACACTGTATGGCCATTACTAGCATTGGCTAATAGCCTTATAAACCTCGGGATGGGTCATTATGCCTTGGCTTCGATCGGCCATAACTTGTGGGCCGGTCATTATCCCACGATAATGACCCCTTCCTCCATCTATAAGACTATATTCATGTGGAGTGTCAGACTGAATGTACCCATGGTGCAGAGCCACATGCCATTATTTGATGCCACTCTCTAGACAGGAAACCACACTAGGTGCTGTACTATAAGCATTACTAGAGGTCACTTTGTAGTCATTTGTTGCTAACAATTTCAACAGGTCCAGATGGAAAAAGAGGAAACTCATAAGATGCGGAATTCATAAGAACATATTTCAGGTAAGCATTCAAGCACGTGATAGGACCTGACAAAAACAAATTACTTCTAAGAACCAAATATTTATATCCTAGTCAAAAGGTCTGCTTAAATAGGATTTCAACTAATTGAGGAACTACCTTCGACTGATTTGCACTGCCACGTTGAAAGACAGCATACAGCGAAAGCTAGAAAGAATACATGACACTGACATTCCTAAATTAGAAGCTACACGAGAATTTGCCTCAAAGTTCTTGTAAACGTGAGGTAGTCTGGAGTCTGGGAGGGAAGCCTGGATTTCCCAAAGTGACCAGAGAGAATAACACATATTTCGAGAATTAAAGTATCAGAACAGCAGTACTCTTAGTGCACGTTCACAAGTCGGTACAGCAATTGTCTTTTCCTGCGACACCACTCACAGGAACAATACAATCCCATAGCCCAAAGTCAGCCCGTGGCCTGCATAGTAGGTACTCACTCTGCACAGACAGATTTACATACATTTGCAGAGAGTCTTTAAGCCCTTGGCAATCACACTGAAAGGATAATTGAGCTCAGTCATGGAGGAGGGGGAACTGAATTTGCTCACATGAGGAGACAGAAGGAAGGGTCCCCAGATCAGAGAAAGGATCAGGGCTGAGCCAATCACCAGAAGAGAGCGTGAAAGAACGGTCACATCACACCAACATCTTAATCTCCTTCTTAAAAAAATGGATGCTGAAAAGGTTCATATACCGAAACAGCTCCAACACAGTAGTAACAGGGACAGCATCGAAACGCTGGCACAAGATTCACTCCCTCCCTTCCTCTATCCACACAGTGCCACCAATCATTTGGTCACTAACTTCCCATAACTAATAAAGACACAATTTTTGGGTAGCAACTAGGCATGTTTTTAAAAAAGCATAGTCCGAGCCATCAATCAACCAGTTGAGATCCCACATCATGACATGAACGTACTGTGTTCAGGCTGATCACTTTAATTTATTTTTTCAGTTACAGGACAATTTCATCAGCAGAAACCATGATGTGACCAGTTTCACGAAAATCATTTCTCCACATAGCAGGAGCCAAAGTTAGAGCGTGGCAACTGTTAGGCAGCTGGGTGGGATGCTGTTAGGAGTAGTCATGTTCTCATGTTTTACAAATATTGCATACTGTGTTTGTGGCCCACATCAGCACTGTTAAAGGTGTGGGGCTCCCATCAGTACAAATCACCACATGGAACCTTTGGGTGGTCTACAGCGCAGGAACCGTTCCAGGTTCAATGGAGTGTCAGTTGGCTGTTGGTTAAGCCAGAGGTCGCTGCTGAGGACTTTGTTTCTTTTAAATGAATAAAACCTTTTGCAGGCCGCCACTATCCTTGACTCATCATTTGAAGCCTGAACTCTACATCCTAACAACTGGCGACAAGGATCAAAGAAGAGCAGCGACCTCCGGCTGTTGTGAGCGGCAAGGCAGAGAAGTGGTGTGCCATACTGCAGGGAGCTGAAGTTAATGTTACTGCTGAGGCTTCAAAAGCAGGAGTTGGCGAGTTCTTACCAAGACTCAGCCGAGTAAAGAAGTCTCCAGGTGAGAGCCCCTGCATATCTGGGAGCGCGAGGGCATTTTCCTGCAATAGGCCTGCATTACCAAGGCAACGCTAGACCCGATGAGCTCTCAGAATTAAAGAAAGGCACCCAAAAGCGTTGTCTTGCATGCAGCCATTTTGTGGCATATTGTTATTAGTTTCCATAGTGATGATCGTTCGGCTCATAACGTTAGTTACAGCAATGCTGCGTCAGTAACACTGACTTGGCAAAGACATTGCTTACAGTTTCAAACCACACCGCAAGTTTGTGTTGGTTTCCCAGCCATAAGTGAAACACTGAGAAACATTGTTTATAAAACAGACTTTTCTGGGGTTACAGTGTCCCGATGTTGAACCTGTTACAAAGGAAGCACTGGGAAGAATTGCCACATGACCTAGCATTACCAGTCAAACATTAAATGGGAATGGTGCTTTAAAGGTGACTTACATGACTGTTTGCACTCTTTCCACATTCTCAAAGCAGGACAGCCAACAAGTGTGGTGCATCTGGAGTGGCCAAAGTTTGAGACTGTCACAACATACATTATCCACAGAGTTCTGTTTCAATGGCTAATGTACCTGGACTGGTTTTGTTTTTATATACTCCTGGTGAACATTAAGTGTGATGGGCAAATTGGAGGGATGGCTTCACCAAATATATCTTGGCCGTTTTTAGCACCAACTACTTCAATAAAAGGAAGGAGGCTTCACTATATCCATGTCTTGGAGCCGCCGGCCAGGATATCCTTAAAAAAGAAAACCATTGCCAAACTTGACAAACATTATGAAGTGTCGGAAAACATTATTTTGGCACATTACCATTTCGCCACCAGGCAGCAGAAGGTGGGTGAATCCATTGAAGAATTCATCACAATTTTGAGGGGTCTGGCAGCGAAGTGTAAATTTACTCATTTTCAAGAGTAACACCTCAGAGATCCGCTTATGATCAATTGCACCAATGACAAAATACGAAAAGAAATGTGGAAGGAACATAATCCTACCTTAACAAGAGCAATCAAAATTGCAAAATGCATAGAACATACCAAGAGCTGTATCAAGGCACTTCACTTTGATAAAAACACTGAAAATCACAAGGTGGCCATAGATGAGGGCACAGTGAACAAGCCCTCCTAGGCATCTCAGAAACAGCAGTCGGCCCTTGCAAGGAAGGGTGACAAGAAGGGGAGAGAAGCACAAAGTGACAATGTCTTGCAGCAATACAAATTCAGGATGGGCATGGGGTCCTTCCAAGGAACCGAGTTTCACACATATCAGGAAGAGGTACGGATGTGGTAGTGGCACCCATCTGGCAAATGACAAGGGGTGTGTAGCAATTCACATAGTTTGTCGTGAGTGTGGAAGCAAGGGACATGTGGCTTGTTGTTGCAAGAATTTCAGATCCTTTGTTCAAGTGAGAGAGGTTTATGAAGTTGAAGAGGATGAATACGAGGGCATGGGGAAGGTATTGATTATCTCCATACATGCCATATCTCGGAAGGTGAGAAGAAGCAAGCCCTATGCCATGGTCGCAATAAATGGAGTACACATTTCCATGTTAGTCGACAGTGGGGCGGATTACACCCTCATGAGCATACAAGTATGGAAAAGCAAATTTGACTGTTGTACGCTACAAGAACCTGAAATCAAAGGGAATATGCTGACATACCAACTGACATTGTGTGTCAATTCAGTGCCAACTTGAAATTCAAAGGGAGGAGAGCCATGAGCATGGCATATGTGGCAAGAAGAGGAGGAGAGTTACTGTCATGGTAGGACCAAGCAAAGCTGGCCACTCCATTAGATGAATGCCATCCTGAAAAGGTGCTATCTGTCCAAGGGGCTGAAGAGAGCAATGAGGCCTTGGAAAGTGCGGAATGGCACCGAGAGGTGTTTGAGAAAAGACTAGGATGTATCAAGGTTTTTGTGCATCGCATCAGACTTAAAAAAGGGGCAGCTCCAATTTAGTCCAAGTTGTGGATGATGCCATTAGCAGTGCGCAGAGAAGTTTAGGAAGAAATCGCCAGAATGGAAAGATGGCATTGTGGCGAAGATGGAATCTTCTGAATGGGTCAGCCCCATTGTTGTGGTGAGAAAGCCAAATGGGTCAGTGAGACAGTGAATAGACTTGAGAAACCTAAACAATGTTGTGGCAGAAAAATGTCCTTTGCCTAGGATAGATGGCAGGATCTTAGAGCGTCTTATCACCAAGTTGAGCTTCATGAAGACTCTTTGGACTTAACGGTCTTTATAACACCCATTGGATTGTTCAGATGCAGAAGGATGCCATTTGGTTTGGTGTCGGCAGCAAGCAGCAAGCCTGGAACACCCTACCTCCTCGGATACATAAGATTGAAGATCACCTTCTCTTTCGCAAACAGTTAAAGACAATCTTGTTCAGTTAGGATAAATCTCTAGTTCTCCCCTGCTACCTCTGTCTTTTGGCGCCTGGATGCCTGCGGGCTTTGGCGCCTCATAAATTTGATTAACATAACATAACAAGCGTTTTCCAGAATGTCATGTATCGTTTGTTAGGCAGTGTGAAAAGGGGTGTTCTACTACCAGGACAATGTGCTGATTTTTGGTGTTAATGTAGATGAGCATGATGGGCGTTTGGGAAGAGTGTTAGAAACATTTAAAGAAGCAGGATTAACAATTGCCAGAGAAAAGTGTACCTTCAGGGCGAGCAAAGTGACTTACTTGGGACATGAAATTTCAGAAGAAGGCGTAAAACCTACGCATGATACAGTGGTGGCAATCGAAGAGATGGTGTGCCCAAAACGCAAGAGTGATGTAGCGTCATTTTTAGGTCTGGTGGAGTTCTATAGTAAGTTTAATTAGAAATTGTCTGATAAGATGAAAAATTAGGAAACTTACAAGGTGCAATATGAATATTGAAACAGTTAAACATAGTATTGTCAGTGCTCCTGTATTATCTGGTTTTGTATAAGGTCGTAAAATAGTAATCAGTGATACTGGTTTGGGGGTTGTGTTGATGCAGGAATGTGGTAAAGAGTTGTTGACCACGGCGTATGCCTCTAGGACCTGAAGGAGGAGGAAAGAAGATATTCTGTGGTGGAAAAAGCAGCTTTGACATGCATGTGGGCAGTCAACAAATATAAGATGTATTTATGGTGTCGTGAATTCACTATAAGAACAGATCACAAGCCACTGATCAGCATTTTCGGCAAAGGTGGTTTGGATGGTGTATCCAGAAGGATAATGAAATGGGTCAGCAGTTTACATGGTCTACAATATCGCATGGAGCATGTTCAAGGAAACAATAATGTTGTTGTGGATGCTCTCTCCAGGTCGGCGCTGTGCGGCAAAGAGTTTGAAGAGTGTGCTAATGAATTTGAGGAGGAAGTAGCTGAAATCTTTTAGACACAGTAAAGTATTAAGAGAGATGATTGGGATGTAGCATGCAGTGCCGATAGCACATATCAGTCGGTGCTCGATTTGGTGAAAAGGAAATCTCATGATATTGGAGATAAAGACGTTAAAGATTTCAGGAAGCTGAGAAATTAACTGTGTGAGGGATTGCAGGGGACATAGATTAGTGGTACCTAAAAATATAAGGAGAGAATTCATGGAGTTGGGACATAGAGGTCGTTTGGGGTTGGCGAGAACCAAGGCCCTGATGATATCTGATTTTTGGTAGGCGGGTGTTGAAAAGGATGTGGGGAAGTTGGTCAAATATTGTTCTGATTGTGTCAATGGTGACAAAGGGCTTAGGGTATGCAAGCCCCCCATGAAGGTGAGGGATAGTCCTAAGGTTCCTTGGCATGGAATTGCGTTGGATTTATTGGGTCCTTTCAATATAAGAGGTGCCAAGGACACATACTTGTTGGTATTTATGGAACTTCTAGCAAAGTGGAGGGAGCTTTGTGTATTGAAAGAGGTTAACAGCAGCAGTATGTTCAGATTTTTAGAGCCACTATTCTAGTGGGAGGGATTCCCTTGATGATGCTTTTCAGACAATGTTTCTCAATTGGTTTCAAAGGAATTAAAGTTGTTTCTGGAAAGGTATGCGATTGAACAGGTTACGACAGCTCTTTATCATCCCCAAGAAAATGGTTTAACTGCACCTTGATGGATGAAATCAGGATTGCAGTAGCCACTGGTGGTGATTGGATAAGAGCTGTCATGGAAAGAACATTTCAGTACCGGTTGGTGGGCAAACTGACATTTTGAGTAGATGGGAGTACCGTGGCATGCCCACATTGGAGTAACAAGGATCGTTGTCAAGTGTTCCTGATGCATTTTGTGAATTACTCTGTTGAGGAGTGGGGTCGGGGGGAAAAGCATACTCAAATATCCCAGACCAAATGATCCACAGTGCTTTCCCCTTAGATTCTTTCTGGGGAAATCTGGAGGAGTAAGGGTGACATTTTGCGTTTTTTTCTGTGGCAAACAGATCTGTGTGTGTCTAACCCCATTGCACAAAAATGCTGTTTACAATGTCTGTATGTAGCTCCCAGTCAGGTTCTGAGGGAAGGTTTATGTTTCTGCTTAGTGTGTCTGCTAGTGACACAAGGTAAATGTTCCCCTGGAGGCTCCATTCACAGATCTTCTGTTTTATTTTGGAAAGACCTGGTGAATGTGTCCCGCCCTGTTTGTTGATGTAAAACATGGTGGTTGTGCTACCACAGTCTTTCTGCTAAGTGATGCTAAAAAGCATGTAGTGCCCTGCACACTGCTAGCAACTCTAGAAAGTTAATATGCTTGTTTGATAGTGTTTGTGTCCACATGCTTTGTGCTGGTTGGTGGAGGTAATATGCTCCACCAGCCTGGGAGCGATGCATTTGTTGTTACTGTGACCTGTGTTGGAGTAGTGACAACGGGTTTTCCCTTTTGCAGGTTGTGTGACGAATCAGATGATTTCGTCCCAGAATCAAGGGCAAGAAACAGAATCCCAACATCAAAACCCAGAACACTACTACAAAATCCCACCTCCTCTTACAGGTTAAACCCAGATATACGATATGGGTATATGTATATTTGTAAAGTAACACCCCCCTCTCAGGTTGCTGGGATGAGGAGGCTGTAACCAGAGGGAAAAGGAGTGAAAACTAACATGAACTTTTAGTCCTGTTTATCTCCATAGAGGGCCCGACAACAAAAGGGAAACTAAGTTGCAGCAGGGTTGATTGTGAAGGCGGTGACAACAAAAGAGGAAGTCGGGACAAGCAAGGTGTGTGCCGAGGTAAAGAAGGCAGTGCTAGTGGCAGAAGTTGAAACCACAGACATAGTAGAGGTGACATGGCACAAGCTAGCAGTGGAAACTGGGGAACTCGTGAGATCGAACAAAGAAGTACGCGGTGGAACGGTGAAGCCATAGACAAATGGCCACGAAGCAGAGCGGGTGACCTGTGGAGAAACATAGCAGCCACTCCCCAAGAGACTCTTCTTGAGTTGCGGCATCGGTTGCCTGAAGCAGAACGTCAAAGTTTGACGAACGCCAAAAAAATGGGAATGCAAAGTCTCCACGAGGGACTTATCTGGAGTGGTGGCACAGATACCAAGAATAAAGCAACAGAGGCCGACGGGCACCAATTACTGGGAGATTAAACCACGGAGCGGGTCAGAACAACACCACGAGCTAGCAAGAGGCAATATGGATGGGAGACAGGGAGAAGGAAGATCCATCGCTGAGGACAACAGGTATGGTTTGCGCAGCGATTAGAAGTCATGGGCAAATGCAAACTGTACTCTGATAAATAAACCCATGCATACTATTAGTAAGAGGCACATAGCTCATGACTTATATAGAGCAAAACCGTGAGGCAAAGACACCAAATACAATAAAATTGTCAGAACACCAAATCGAAATCCTACTCCTCCCTCCTCCTCAGCAGGAAAAATGTACCCAAAACTGCTGGTGGAGAAGAGAAACCAGCACAATTAAAAGGGTACAATAGGTTGGGCTGAAGCCCCAGTATGCGAAGGAATTGGAAAGGAACAACCTTGTTAGGAAAACGCACCAAGGAGGCGAGCTGTTATTAACACCACACCAAAGAAACAAACAGAGGAACCTGTGCTACAAAAAACAGGTCCCAACAAGCACTGACAAAAAGGGAGAGCCCCGTTAGACACTACAAGTGGAAGAAAACAGGGAAGGGGATTGTCTCCTGACATAGTGGGTCCCAGAGGCCCTGACATCTGGGAACGACCAGGGAAGGGGATTGTCCCCTTAGCATAGTGTGTAACAGAGGCCCTGATGACTGGGAAAGACCAAAGAAGGTGAGTGCCCCCCTGGCGTATACAATTCACTACCAAATTAGTGGGTGCAAGCATTAGCAGAAGGTTGCTGGGAGTCAGCCAAACATTGTTTATTTTCTTCTCAGCAGATGATGATGATTTTTGTGAAATATTAGGTGCAAGGGTCAGAATAGGTTTTGGACACAGGACTGTGGACATTTATTTTGGACATCCTGACAAAGACGGGTCCACTAGTTAGTTTCAATGAGGCAGAGAAACCCCTCAGAGTTAGGGATAGTGGGGCCTTTTTCCCCCAACCCTCTTTTTTTTAAATCTGTTTATTAACATTTTTTAAACAACCAACAACAATAACAAATATACAAACACATAAACGTCACTCTGGCACGTTCAGCGTGGATTCCGCTTCTTCCTTTTTCGCAACCCTTGTATGATTTAAATAAAAAAGGATTGTGAAGCTTACCACTGTCTAGCTTTCGTTAATCTGGCATCTCATAGATGTCCTCTAACCACCACTGAAGCGCTGACACCACAGCTTGTGAAAGCACCACTAGACTGTTCCAATTTCATTGTGCCTGAGTCCATTGTTTTGCTAGCCATTCCTGTATAGGACGCAAGTGCAAACTTGCATGTGGCACAATTAAGATGCATGAAGCCATCATACCTAGAAGACGCATGATCTTCTGGACAGTTATCTGGTGACTGGCTGTATAACAAGGGATCTGATGCAGCATGGTTTGGACCCTCTTGTTGGACGGGAAGACTAGGGTGTCTTTTGTCTGAATAATTGCTCCTCAAAATTGTTTGACTTGGCTGGGGTCTAAGCTTGACTTTCTCGTTGATGAAAAACCCCAGTTGGAACAGGAGGTTTATGGTTTCCTATGTGTGCTGCTGACATGTGTGGTGTGTTTCCTGGTATGAGCCAGTCATCCAGATAAGGGTGCACTGGGATAGATTGCCTGCGAAGGTGAGGTGCTACTACTGCTAGTACCTTTGTAAAAACCGAAGGGGCTGAAGCAATCCCAAAGGGTAGTACTTTGAACTAGTAGTGTGTGGATCCCACCTTGAAGCTTAGGTACTTTCTATAAACTGGCAACATTTCAATAAGATAGTATTCAGCTTTCATATCCAGTATTGCCACGTAGTCTCCCTCTTTAGTAAAGGAATTACCTCTTTTATAGTTCTCATTCTGAATTTTTTGTGGTTTGACATATGTACTTGCCGGTCTTAGATCTAAAACTGGGTGTTTTGTTTTGTCTTTCTTTATAACAAGGAAGTACACAGAAGAAATACCCTGGTTTACCTCTGATGGGCGGACGAGTTCCCTGGCTCCTTTTTGTAGCCTAGATTCTATCCCCACCTGGAGGATTTGCTGATGTTCCAGAGACATGTTCTTGTGTGTTGGAGGATGATTGTGCTGTCTTTTGAGGAACTTGACGCAATATCACTCTCTAATATTTGTTAGCACCCACTTGTCTGTTGTGATCCCGTCCCATGCGTGGGAGAATGGAGAAATGTGACCCCTCCTCCTGGGGAAACATGGGAGGGGACCCGTATCTAGGATTCATTGCTTGGAGGGGGTAGCTGAGCCCCCAGCGGACTGGCCTCCACCCCTACTACACTGTTGCCTGAATTGCCTCTTGAAAGGGGATTGTGAGGTTGACAGGGGGCCTTGGTTGGTATACCATTACTGGTACCCACACTTGGACAATAGGTGGACTGGGTTGTTCTTGTGGCTCATCAGGGTCTGTGCAAGGGTCGTCTTGTAAGACATCATCCCCATCATCTTCATCCAGCTCAATTACAGACTCCTCATAGAGGTTAGTGTGTTTAAATCTAGGAACCTCCCCTCCCCTGTGAGATGCATTTGTATCTAATACGTTTATCTAAGAAGTCTACGAAAGATGCCGTTTTATCCATGGTATTTTCAAACCTATCCCCATTCCAGAGGGCACTAGACTGGGTATCCTGTAGGGGACAAACTATTTCCTCATATTGTGTTAAAGAAGGCATCCCTTGGAGTGCCCAAGACAAGGAAGCGGTAGCTCTTGTGTACCCTGAGCCCTGTGTGCCTGTAATCGTCAAAACAATCTGTTTCAGCTGCTATTTTGACAGCTGTGCCTGAATGGGTTTATGTGTAGGAATATTGTGCATGGAACCACTTATAGTTGGCGTATGTTTGTTCTATGGAAAGTGCACTAAAAGATGAGTTTTTGAGGACGCCGAGCCACCTGCTAAAGGAGGTAGGCTCTGCTGCCAATTTTCCACTTTGACAGATGTGTCAAAGCGTGAGCAGAGGGTATATGGCGTTTATGTTTTTGCTCGTTTGTCAGCGCATTGTGTGGCGTGACCTGCTATGTATATTTAATGTGTGTGCCCTTGTCACCAGAAGAACCCTTCATAGGAGTGCGGGAGGCCTGCCATCCGGAACTGGGGATGAGCTCGGGAGTCTTTGGTTTCCTTTTTGGATGTCTATCCTGAGTCATTTATGGTCCTGGGGCTGTCTTGTTCAGCATTGGATTCCTCTGCGCCTGCGGGGTATTCCGAAGATGCTTCAGCTTGCATTGCATAGGATGCCCAGCGCTTCTACCGTCGATCTTTGAGGGTTTTTCGGCTGAAAAAAGTTTACAAGCCTTGCACTGAGTCACCTGGTAGTCTCGAGGGAGACAATGGTTACACATGTGTGTCTCCTTTCAGGGACGCATTCGGTTGAAAGAAGAACATTTAAAAGGATCCTTCTCCATTATGTGTGCCGGAAGACAGCGAGACAGGAAGGTTAAAGGGAAATGTGTATGCAGTACTCTCTAAACAGGAATGTGAGCTGTTATCCCCTCACTCTCCCTACTGTGTAGGCTGGAGCCTGAAGTAAGGCCATCGAGAAGTTAATGGAAGCCTGGACGGCTGTCAAACTTTGTCGCGCTTCGCTGGATTTGTCAATGTAGAGTGTCAAAAACTAGTGGTAATATAGATATAGCTACATCTCGGCGACTAATAATTGCTATAACTCCACGAAATGTGACCAACAATGATAGCGGAAAAACAATCTGATGACCCTGACGCATAAAGGACCATGGGTAGAGTAAACGTCACTGTAGGGATAGTATTACACACTAAACAAAAGTGTTCTAATGGTTCTAAGTCACTCCCATGACAGGTATTTCCACAGGCCTACACAAAAGCCTACCAGAATCTTACACAAATCTTCAAAAACATTTTCAAGTATTTTATTTACTTATATGCATCAAAATCAATTCATTGTCATAGGACTGCCAGTGGGAGTGACTGAGAAACATTGGAACACTTTTGTTTAGTGTTTAATTCTGGAGGTTTGTTCCTGTGCTTGCAATACATACCCCCACCCTCTCTTTTTGTTGTATGGTATAGTATTACAAACATGCCCCGTCAACGTCACTTTAGATTTAAAAAACAGATCATGTAATACTCTGTACCAACCAATAGATGTCTGCGTATGCAAAGCATGTGATTCTAAGCAGACCAACAAGCCTCAGAAAGGTGTATATAATTGTGTGCAGTATGTACTGTTGATTGTACCCTGTATTTGCCACTTTTACTCACTAAAATTTGGCAAATACTCCTAAAAAATAAGAATAAGGAGTACACATACTCCCAACAAAAAATAGGAAAAAGACAAGTAGAATCTTGCGCTCTTGCTTTCACCCTTACAGCTCAGTGGCTATATTTCGACCAGTAGGCAGATCGTACCACAGGAAGAAACTACTATTTTAACTGCCCGAATGGAAGAAGTAAACATGCATCTTTTAATGTGTATGAAAAACAAGGGGCAAAGAAATACATATCACAAAAAAAATTCAGTTTTTCAGTTAAAACGTATTTGTACTCGCTTATAAAATACTCTCATTGGGAATTGGACTTTTTACTCTGTAAAACATAATTTTACTCCCAACTTTAAAAAATAGGGAGTAAAATACTGACACTTCCAGATCTTATCTGGTGCACTTGTACCCTGCTATGTTTTGGCTTTATTAATAGTACATTTTGTATCCATCTGTATGGATCTCTATTAAATCGACTACCTCAAAGTGTTGTTAATTTACCTCCATACCAAATGCCTGATCTTTTAAGTCGCAGCCTTACTAGTCAGCCTATGCTACGCAGAGAGAGTTTGGATAGACCAAGTGTAAAAAGCCCTTGCTTATCCACTAGGTTGGCCGTCCAAAACCACACCCCAGAGTTGGTTTTGAAAATGCCTTCTAACGACGATAAGGGGATGTTGCACTTCTAGCCATAGTGGGACAAGGAGCAGTTCTGTGTGATAAACCTCAGTAACAAGAATAATTAATCTGGTTGCTTGGGAGACAAGCTGCTCCCACGACAAAACCAGATATTGGCACAGGTCGAGACTAGAAAGAAGGAACAAGTTACTAATCTGCAACTATAGTTCTCCAGCATGGGGGTCTGGCATGGATTCACATGCTCATGAATATTGCCCGTCAGGCTGGGAATCCTCTATGAAGGAAAAAACAGTTTCACTTTCACTTACAAACTGTTTTTCTCCTCTAAACCAATCACTGAACTCTGCCTAAGCCCCTCCTCTGGCAGCCATCTTCAGATTTGGTAGCACGTTAAGTGGCAGTATGTGTCAAGGAGTTCCCACCCCATCTCACCTGAGTCCGATCTTTGCTGGATTTCTTGGTCGATGCCTTCTTGTGGACAGATCGGGTCTTGAATAAGGCTGCACGAGTCTCTTCCGACTCCAGCGTGCATTCAAAGTTCCGGGATGCAACGATCCAGGAATCCGGGAAATTAAGAAAGTGCACTACACAGCACACAAGTCCAGGAAGTAAGAAAGAAAGGAGAGGGACTAGGAATGGAGTTAGTAGGGACAGAATCAGGGAAACAATACCGCGAGCTACGGAGCACACGTCTGGTCGCTACTTCGCAATAGCATTGAGACGCGCGGACCCGCGGGGGCGTGGTCTATTAATAGAACAGGCTAGGTCCAACGTCTAGAGCGAGGAAGGTGTTTCACGCTGGCCGGCCATGTTGGGAGTACCAGGGAGTGTAAGCCCCGTTGAGACAAAGACTAGGAAGTCCAAAAGGGGTGCGTTCTGTAGGTCATGACAGTATGACCAAGGATAGCCGCAGAGTGGAAGGAGGGAGGGTTCGCATGTGAATCCATGCCAGACCCATTCTGGAGAACAATAGTTAGAGATAAGTAAATTGTTCCTTCTCCAGCATGGGGTCTGGCATGGATTCACATGCTCCTGAATAAAGAACACATAGCAGTACAGCATTACACAACCACAGAAGGTAGCAAGGCTCAACAGAAGCAATTACTCTTACCTCCAGAACAGGCTCACCTTCAAGCGAACAGGTTGCGTAGCACTGCATGGCCGACCCTGGACTCCTCTCTGGAATCCCTGTCGACGCAGTAGAATCTTGTAAAGGTGTGCATGGACCTCCACGTAGCAGCTCTGCAGATGTCCAGCAGGGTCACACCAGACAGGAACGCTGTCGTCGCAGCAATCACTCTGGTGGAATGGGCTCTCGGACGGCCGGGCAGCCGTCGGTTTGCCAATCGATGACCAGGCGTGATACAGCCAGAGAGCCACCTCCTGGAGATGGAAGCCTTGGACGAGGCCTTCCCATGGTTCAGAGGACGAAAGTTGACAAATAGTTGAGACGTCTTCCGGAAACTCTTTATGTGTGCCACATAGAACTTCAGAGCACAAGCCACATCCAGCGAGTGCAAAGTCATTTCAGCCGGCGACAAAGAATTCGGAAAGAACACAGGCAACACCAAAGGCTTGTTGAGGTGGAAGTCCAACTGAACCTTTGGCATGGAGGGGTGCCTCCGTAGCACCACTCTTGTGTTGTGAAAAGTCAGATAAGGCTGTTTG
The DNA here is from genome assembly GCF_040938575.1 of Ambystoma mexicanum. NCBI lineage: Eukaryota > Metazoa > Chordata > Amphibia > Caudata > Ambystomatidae > Ambystoma > Ambystoma mexicanum. The sequence continues at coordinate 242,740,592 of NC_090933.1, forward strand.
CAGGACAGGGCCTGGATCTCCCCTACCCTCCTGGCAGAAGTGATGGCCATGAGGAAAGCTGTCTTCCATGAGAGGAACTTGAGAGGAGCCTGATGCCTAGGCTCGAAGGGGGCCCCCCCATTAGCCTCGTCAGCACCACGTTGGAGTTCCCAAGCCGGGGCCAGCGCCTTCAATGGTGGGAACGATCGAAACAGTCCTTTGAGGAACTCCTTGACGAGACGGTGGAACCAAAGCCAAGACCGTCCAGGAGACCTGGTGTAGCGAGAGAAAGCCGCCAGATGCACCTCGATAAACGCCCCACCTTGGCCACGGACAACAAGTACAGAGGAATCTGTAAGGACGTAAGAGGGTTGAGCTTCTGCTCCCGGCATCGTGTAGCGAAACGCTTCCACTTATGCCCGTAGCTCTTGAGAGTTGACAAGCCTCTAGCAGGACCTCCCGGCAGTCCGCCGGCAACTGGTATCCTCCAAACTCTAAGGCTGCAGGAGCCTATCCCTCAGGTTCAGCGACCGTGGGTCGTGATTCAGGATTGCGCCTCCTTCTCTGGTGAGCAGATCCACGACCACCGGCAGCTTGACCATGGTGATGTCGATGTCAACAGGCTGAGAACCGGGTACCAAATCTGCCTCGGCAATGCCGGGGCGACGAGGATCATCCTGCGTCAGTACCGTTTGAGTTGATTGATGACTTGCAGCAGGAGCGGCAACGGAGGAAACGCATACAGGAACAGGCCTTTCCACAGGAAGGAAAATGCATCCCCCATGCTCCTCGGCTGGTGGAACCTGCTGGTGAATTTCTGGCATTTGGAATTCATCGCTGTCGCAAACAGATCAATCTGCGGCCTGCCCCACTTGAGGAAGAGGCGGTCCACCTGATCCTGTCGAAGTTCCCATTTGTGGCAGGGGCACAGTTACCTGCTGAGGGAGTCAGTAATGGTGTTCTTGACTCCCGCCAGGTGCAAGGGGATGAGCAACATCTCTTGGGCGACCGCCCAGTGTCACAATTCCTGCGCCTCTCTGGAGAGCGCTGGAGATCTGGTGCCCCCATGCTTCCGGATGTAGAACACTGTGGTGGGGTTGACCGTGAAGATTCTCACCACGTTACCCTTGAGGGATGGAACGAACGACTAAGGGCCAGAACACTGCCCGCAGCTCCAGGATGTTGATGTGGAGATCCCTCTCCTCCGGCAGCCATAGACCTCTGGCGTGGAGACGTCTGGTGTGGGCTCCTGGGTCTGTGGTGACTGTCCCCTGGTAGGGGGGGCTCTGAAATCCTGTGCCCCCGGCAATGTTGGAGCGTACGCCCCACCACCTTATCGCTCAATGGAATTCCTCGTCGAGGGCAATTTCGTCTGCAAAGCTTCTGGGATCCAGTAAGCATCTAGGAACTCCAGAAGGGGTCGCATCGGCAACCTGCAGAGGCGGATCAGGTAGATCCGCGCGGACATCATGCCGAGCAGAGACTTGATGGTCCGCACTGTGACGGTCTTCAGTGCCAACAGCTGTTATGATATGATAGTTTATTTATATAGCGCCTATACACAATGTGTTTCAAAGCGCTTCAAGGCAAGGGAGGGAACAAGGGAAAATACAATGACATTCTTACAGGCCATGAACAGTAAGGATGTGAAATTAACTATCGTACTCGGCCTGACAACATTTCAGATAGTGCGAGAGCCAAGACATAGATAAGGAAGGGAGGGAGGGGGAGAGTGGGAAGGAAATGGAAACAGACAGACGACTACTGTACTAGGCCTGACGATATTTCTGGTAGAGCCGGCGAAAAACAAAAGGTGAGGGAGAGGGGTGCCGAAAGGGAGGGGAGGAACAAAACAAACGACTATCATACTAGGCCTGATGACATTTCAGATGGTGCTGGAGGGTCGGGAGGAAAAAAACAGTAATGGGAGGGTGGAGGCAACAGACGAGGTTGCTATCATATTAGGTCCAGGGACAATTCGGATACAGTAAGTGCATAGAAGAAGTAAGGGGAGGAGATAGGAAAAGGGAGAAGGGAAAGGAGGAGATAACAGAGTACGCAGTCAAAAAGAGTGGAGAAGCAAGAGTGGAGAGCGAATACAATTGCAGAAGTCAGTAGTAACACACAATGTTGCAAGCCAGGATACAAGATGAAGATGGGAACAGCATGATTCAGGGCCACCATGAGTACAAAATGCAAAGGAAGTCAAGCATGAGAGTTGAGAAAGAGTGACACAACGTGACTGAATGAAGTCCATAAAAGTCAAATCCAGCATTGGCCACAAGACTGTGATGGTGAAGCCAGAATGTATCAGGACCTTGCCCAGCAGTGCCGCTATCCTCTCTTCCGAGGGAGGCGCCAGGCATTAGACCGTGTTGAGCCTGTACCCCAGGACCAGTGCGTTCTGCGATGGAATCAAACAGGACTTTGGATAATTGACGGATAACCCCATATCCGTCAGCAGCGAGACGTCGTCTCCATGTGTTCGACAGCTACTTGCCTTGACTTGGCCCGGATGAGCCAGTCGTCGAAGTACGGGTACACGTTTATCCCCTGTAGATGCAGATGGGCCGCCACTGGTGCAAGGCACTTAGTAAACACTCTGGTGCTGACTTCAGCCCAAAAGGGAGGGCCTTAAATTGGTATTGCCTTTCCTGTACCACAAAGCGCAGGAACTTCTGATGCTTCTCGTGAATGGGGACGTGGAAGTATGCATCCTCCAGATCCAGCGACGTCAAGAAGTCTCCCTCCTCCAGTTGGCGGAGCATGTGCTGCAACATGACCATCCTGAATATCTGGGACTTGAGGTATTTGATGAGACGCTGCAGGTCTAGAATGGGCACCAGCCCCAGTCTTCTTCTTTACCAATAAGTATCTGGAGTAGACTCCGGAGCCCCAGAGTTGCTTTGGAACCGGCTCGATCGCCCCTTTTCTTATTATGACCCGTACTTCCTGCAGGAACTGAGGGATGTGCTGCTCCTGCCGGGCCACCGGCGGTATCCGTGGACACTTCTGCTGGAACTCTAGATCATGTCCGTGGCGAAAGCGTCCAGAAAGCTCTTCCACTCACTGATGAAGCACGCCAGCTGGCCTCCCACCGGGGTGCATGGGTGTGAGCCAGACGTCCTGGCCAGTTCAATCTTGATTCGGGCATGCATGCCACCAAGGCAGCAACGTCGGCCACCTCCACCGAAAGCCTTGGAACGGCCTCTGTAGGCCTCCTGGGTCGTGGACCGGGAGGGTTGATGGTAAGGAAGAGGATCCTCCGCAGAAACCGTTCGATGATCTGCCAGACTTCACCGGAGGCACAAAAGGACAGGCGGTGCTAAAGAGTGCCCAAGGCATGGGCTGTCTGTCAGTCTTAATGGCCTGCAACAACTCATCGATGGCCTTCCCAAAGAGGTTGTCCCTGTCGAAGGGCCTGTCCTAAACTCCTGATGGAAGTTGGTGGCTTTCAGCCAGCCACGATGAAGGAGGCAGACACCGTTCCCCATCAGCAACGTCCAGGGCCACCATGATGGCATGGTCCGATGCCACCTCCCCCTCCTGAAGGATGGAACGTGCCTCGACCTGCTTGTCGTCGGGTAGGAACTCCAGCAGTGGGGCCATTTTATACCACATTTCCCTGTCATACATGGCCAGGATTGGAAGGGCGTTGACCACCTTGACTGTTGATGCCACACAGCAGAATACTTTTCTTCCCATGGCATCTAACTTCTTCCCCTCGCAATCCGGGACGGACGGATGACGAAGACAAGGTTTTTCTCTTTGACGAAACCAAGACGAGGTCAGTGGTGATTGTATGAGTCTAAACTGGCTTTGTCTCTCAATGGCAATAAAATGGATCTACTTATATTCGGCTCCCATCTAGCCAGGGAGAAACTGGACCCAGCCTATACACATTTATCATTGCAAGGCAATATGATCAAAACGCAAGAGAAAGTGAAGACTTTAGGAGTCTATATGGAAGCATCAATGAACTCAAGATTCTCATGTTCAAAATCTCAGAAAAACCTGTAACTATCATTTGAGGCTTTTGCGCGCTATACGTCCTTACATCAGCAACAAAAATGCTGTAACTGTGCCAGGCCATGATCACAATTACAGTTTTGTAATATCTTACTTTGCAGTACAACCAAGTCTAACATCCAAACATGTCAAGTTATCCCTTGGAGATCTCACATTACGAATATCAGGAAAGATCTTACATGTACACGGATATACAAATGACTTATTGATGGCCTGCTTAGTTAAGAACCCTACAAATAGGCATACCACACAGCTATTAGAAATGACTGGAGAGCACAGGAGGCTATTAATGAAGTGTTCACAAATTACTACAAAACCGCTATTTTTCTAATTCTCCTGTGGTAGACAGGGCGCAGGGGGTGAAAGACATATGTCAATATTACAGCAGCTATAATGTCAATGGGCAGGTGTAAAACACACGGACCAAACACATTTCCAGTTGAATTTTACTCTGTTTTTCAAGATCCTTTGTCCCCTAAGCGGTCTGAGATTTTGCAAGAGGCAATACAGATGGAACATCTCACCAATTCCATGATGGAGGCGGTTATTTCCGTATTACATTTTTCTAGTAGTGGCCCACTCCATTACTCCTCATACAAACCCCTATTATTATCAAACATTGATTCTAAAATAGTCAGCAAAGTACTGTCACAGAGATTGCAGCCCTACTTACTTTCTGAAAGCAGTCCAAACTGGCTGTATATGTGGTAGGTGTACGTGGTCCATTGCAGTGGCTGGCTCACATGACTTGTTTCAGGTGGCACAATTTAAGAGCTCGCCATTTCCTTCCCAGATGCTGAAAACGCTTTCACTTCTATAGGGTGGGAGATCCTGTATTTTGTACTGGTATTGAGCTTCACTTCAAGGAATCTTAGTATCGTTAATTTACTGCATATTCATCTACTGGGCCGGATCAGCACCAGTGAATTGTTTTACCAGGTGGACAGTGGAGTGGAGCATAAGGCAGGAAAGGCCCTGCTCCAGCGACTTTTCACATTACTGGTCAAACATGTGATAAATGCGTGAAGCAAGTACTTTCTAGATAGAGGACTGTAGTTTTTAGAGGTAGAGCATGTTAGAGCAATCGGTGCAGAAAACACACTTTTGTTTATGAGGGACCTGGTGAATGTGTCCCCAGATATGCTGAAGCTTACAGAGAGTTATGGTGCATGTTCAGGACCCCGGATCAACTGTGCCAAATCCCCATCCACTGGGATCCCTTACAACCCGAGAATAGGGTCCCGCCAGTTCTACCTCAACCATGGTCTTGCGACACCTTCAAATACTTGGGAACAAATATGTACTATGAGCCCCATGCGTTATTCAATGGGAAGTTCTCTAAATCGTTATCTAGAGTACAGGGTATTTATTTCGGTCTCTCTTTGCGTCGATCCATAATTGGGTGCAATGCATCGAGTAAAACGATGGCCTTTCCATATCAGTTTATATTTGCAGGCTCCCAGTGTATGTGCCCGCTGCAATTTTTACAGAATTAGACAGGATGTTTGTCAAGTTGATTTGAGAGTACAGCAGAGACAGGGTTCATCTTTTTCTTTTTGCAATCTCGAAAGGGGATATGAAAGTTGGGGATGGAAGGGTAAGACCCCCCTGACATTGAAGTACTACCTAACTGCTCAATTGCAAATTGTGTCTCAGTGATTCGTCAAATAGAAAAACCGCAGAGCAGAGCCTTCTGGGAAAAAGAGGTCTCGCTACTCGATACGGGTAACTTTTTTCATGGGGGATCTCATCTTGAAAAGTCACGCAAATTGTTTAATCTAGGGTGTAAAGTGTGGTTGAAAGAGTGCAAGATGATGGCGAGCGAGACTGTTTTCTGGGAGATATATACGATTTGGCACTGGCACCATTTCACTGGGGCTACTGCCGAGGAAAATCTGAGGCCTTCATCTAAATGGGATTGTACCGTGTTTGAGGATTTGTTTGCACTGCTTGATGTTACGCACACAGTGACTGTGCCATATCGTTAATATCACAGGCAGTGATCAAACATGAGCTACAGCTGCAAATCCTTGAGAACATCCCTGCCCAAGGGGAGGGAGCAAGCAAGTACTAAAGACTGACCAAAGGGGGAGGCAGTGTCAGAAGTTGGAGTATCAATGCAGCAAGTGATGCACAGGTGGAGATTGCGCAGAAGATGCACGCGGTGGTGCTGAAGGAGGTCAAGATACACAAGGGACTACAGGGGCAGGTAATGGGGAGGCGAGTTGGGGGTACTTGAGGTGGCAACGCAGCAGAAGGCGATGCAGAGTGAAATGATAGAGAAGGGGGAGAGCAACAATGGGATCAAGGACAATTCACGGCAGCGCCAGTTGCACTGCTTTTGTGTGTCATTTTCTATGCAGGTGCAAGCCCCCTAGGGCTCTTTTCTACATCCTCCTCAGCCCCACTACCCTAAAAAGCAATTTAAAATATACCCTTACCCCACACCCTTCCCCCATAAAGATTCCACACAAAATGCAGTGGAACAGCCATTTAATCAAATACGCTGAAATGGTTGCTGTTAGTTGGATAGGTACCAAACAATGCTGGAAGAGGAGAGCAGCAGAAGGGATAACCCCGGAGGTAGTGAAGACTAACGAGGAGGGAGGAGAACAGTGGAGGTTGAAATTGTTAAGAACCAAGGAGAATGAGGGGGCCGTACAATTGGAGGAAGAAAGAGGAGGAGGGGTAAATGAGAGACTGAACATTTGGAGGTATGAAAGATAACTGGCACGGAGAAGCCGCCAGTGGTTGGAGAAATAGAGAAAAGGCCAGATACTAGGTAGAGGGCCATGAGGATTTCCTTCGAGGCACAGGGACAGTGAGAGACACAGTAAGTCACCACTCGTATGACCTTTGCCCATGGGAGGAGGAACAAGCACTGGCAGAATGATCACATGACAGAATGGCCAGGTGATCAACCAGAAGCTAGCTCAAGTACCAGACCAGTGCCTTTGAAATAGGACCCCAGCCACAACAAGAGACAGATCAGCAAGGAAGGGTGGGAGACGGGCTTAGGTGGTAGGATCGGGCCTCTGATACAGGAAAGTGAATGGGACCTCAATAAGCCTCCTAGAAACCCTCATGGGTCACCTCACCTCTGGGCAATGCTGTAGACCTTCCTCCAACCAAGCCTGAAATTTCAACATTAGTGGTTATAATGCCTTTGAGGCTTCAAATCAAGGCTGTAATAGAGGAAAGCTCACCCTGAAACGAAGAGAAGCACCAGAACAGCAGTGAGCTACCAAGGAGGTCTGTGAGTGACACCAGGGAGAAACTGGGAAAATATACATACTTTTCAAATACTGTTTTCCTTGTTGTTGTGAACCCTAATGGAAGTCTTTCTGCTGGTGATAACTCTCCACCACATCTGGGTAGGTGGAAAGACATCAAGTATGGCCACCCGGGGGCAGTATATGGTGGGCCCTGGAAGACCTGCAGCACGTATCACCTTGCATGACTTAACACCCAGGAAGGATAATCTAGGAGTGTTTATGAGGAATTTCCATCTGGCAAGGGTGCAGTAGCACTGACTTTTTTATTTTTATTAATATAATGACGTAGGGGATTCCATCTCAAAGGGTGATCTGCACTATCCGCATCTGCAAAGCCTTCTCTCCAGTGGCACATAGCAGGTGCTGGGATCTGTGATGGGTCAGAAATGTGAGGCGGACAACTTTATAGACAACTTAGTTTTCAACTTTAGCCCTTTTATTAAATAAAAAGGTTGGCTAAACGTCTCACTATCCCTATCCTGCCGAGGATTTCCCTGCCTAAAATAAACTAAAAAAAACACTCTAACAAAAGGAGATCTGCCCCTCACACTTGTACAACCAATAAGACACTAAGGGAATATATGGCAACTCTAAACAATGGTATATAACATATGATTAGATTCACAATATGATCAATGTTTCTTCTTATAACCTGGGTGAGTTTCCCTCGCCAGATCTGAACAAGTGTTTTCTCCACAGCTCATAAGAAACCAGGAAATCCGGTTTGACCCAAAGTTCCAATACAGTTCTTATGGATTGAAAACCATAATAAGTTCCAACTCCAACTGTAGTAAGAACTGTTTCACATTTGTCTTATTCAAGTAAAAAACAGATAGTCTTGACCAGGATAATATGGAGTAAGAACAGGGTTCACCTTTGTATTTGTTTATATGAGCAACAAAAAATGTCTTTTTCAGGATGGTTTAACACAACTATGGTTTAAAAAGAATGCTAACTTTCCCTTAACAACAAGCTTTCCCAATTCTTCTTGGAATGTCACAAATTATCATGAGTTGTTTAGAACCACAGTTCAGCACTTGCCTCAACTACTACCTTTGCCATGCGCTTCTAGGCAACAACTTCTTGCCAACTCTGAAAAAAACACAACCATACCTCTACAGCACAACAAACCGCACGCACTTCACTACACCACAACAACAAAACAAAACACGCATAGCCTCACCCAACACAACATGGTGGCTACCAACTGAAACACACACATATGCTAAGTGAACAGTGTCAACCGAACTAAAGCTGGCAACAGCACATTCCAGCTGTCTTGCGCTTTTCTTCCGCTCAGTCCTACTAACTTACCCCCCTGACACCTTGCTTTACAGATCCGCCAGAGCGCCATGAAACTACGCAGGTGGCAACTGTGCGCGGTATAAGAACCTTAAACATAACATAACCTACAGATAGATTTGCCTGCCCGTCTACTTCATCAAAAAAACAGAAAAGTGTTTCAGTGATAAATTCCAACTTAAAACAACAACTGCATTAGACTTCTTTCACATCAAAACAAGCTACGGGGAAACAAGGAATCACATTGGCACTCTTCAAGACTCCTTGGCAACTATGCTCCTCTCCATCTGGATAACCTTCTCCAGAAGGGCAGTCTGTTGGCTACCTTTCTTTCCTGTTACACTCACCTGGTATCCACAGGGACGCCACCCAGCCGGGTTACTCGCTGGTATGCTCCTCAGATTTGCCCTGATGTGGTCTGCGGGGAAGGTTCTGCCTGAAAATACAGTAGGACTGTTCAAGACTGACCGACTGGGTTACGTATCCTCCCTCCCCGTATGATGTCAGTCCCTCTGGCGCCTTCTCCTCACCTTGTGGTAGAATTAGGTGTGCTCTCCGTCCTGCCTTCTTTGCAGGGGCGCGTTGTTTTTCATGGGCGAGTGCGGTCCAGTTACTTCACTGATGCCGGCCCGTTTGATATTGTTCTGGTAGGTCTTATTGCTGTTCTTTAGTTTTGTTGCTATCCTGCATGCCTTTCTTTGTTTAAAATGTCTCTTTTTTCTCCCCTAGGTATGCAGAGCTTCAGCGCGGCGAACTGGCTTGGTTAAGCCCCGCTGGTAAATGATGGTGCATTAAGAGCGCTATGATACGGTAAGTAAGCGCTATGCGCAGCGCTGCGAAGTCTTGCCTTTGCTAACCTGCGTTTTCCTTCCTTGTAGGTCGCAGTGTTCTTCAGCGCGAGTGGAAGGTCTGGAGTGGTGCCAGCCAAGAGGCGACCAGCCAGGTAAGCCTTTTGAGCAGTTCGTAATTTGTAAATGTCTCTACTGCTTTCTTTAATGTTGCCTCTATCTTCCTCTTTCAGGTCGTTCTGTCCAGGAGGCGTGCAGATTCGAGGGAGCTGTTCTCCGTAGCTGCGAGTGTTTAAAGATGAAGACTGCAGGTAAGATGCTGCTGCTAAAGATGTTCCTTTTGTCTCCTTGCAGGTTCTGCTTAGGTTCGAGGGAATAGCTGGACACGGTGAGCGTCACGTTGCAAGCTGCAAAGTAACACGAAGCGTGTTGTCTTGCTCGGGTGTGGTTTAAATAGCCCCAACAAAATAGTCCAGGTAAAGTAGTCCCTAGGCTGCCACACCCAAAACACTAGACCGCATAGCTTGGTTCTCGCAAACCAAGCTATGTGGATGCCTCCATGTTGGCTGACAATACAATAAAGTAGTTCCCAAGCACATTGTTTTTCATGGTGTATGAGCCTGGCGCCTTAGGCGCCAGGACTGGCCCCATGAGGGCTTTTGAAGAGGATGCCAAGCTCTAGAGGCCCGAGTCCTGACTCCACCTGGCCAATGGGTTTGCCAGAGGGGGTTTTGGGCAAGGGTCGTGACATTTCCCCTCAGCACCAACAACCAAATAATTACCAAAAGACAGTCTCGCTTTCCTTCCATCTTGGCTTTGGCAACGTATGTTTCCATCAACTGATGATCTGTGTCTCATTGCACATAAGCAGTACGTCTTACAACCATTAAGCCTCTCAGTATTCCCCTCTTGCCTTTAGCACTGTTTGATATAAGGTTATTCTTGGTTGTTAACACCCTATTGGCTTGGGTATTGCATGTAAGCTTTTGGACTTTTTTTCAGCTTACCCACAGGTTCTTCGGCTTTCCACAATCGCATGCGCTTATTTACACAGTCACTTTGTTTTATCAGGTATGACTTGTTGGTTTTGTATATTTCGGTATTCAAAAGAACAAGTTACTTTCTTACCTGGTAACGTTCTTTCGATGGGATGGTCCGACGACGTATTCCATATCTATGACATGTAATCACCACAGCTGTGCTGCTTCGGAAACTTTTTTTCGGCGTCTGCGTCCTGCGTCGATGACGTCGATGCGCCGTCGTCGAGGACCTCCTCCGACGTCATCCGATGTGATAAGTAGGACGCACAACGCCCGTAGCCTCAGTTGTAGTTTTTTCCCCCAGAACGTGTGACATAAGTCAACTGCCAGTCAGACACAAAGCCTTGCGGAACGTAAGCTGCAATCGCAAAAGAAATTCTGCAGCGGGGAAGGCAGGGCGGGAGCGATATGGAATACGTCGTCGGACCATCCCATCGAAAGAATGTTACCAGGTAAGAAAGTAACTTGTTCTTCGAGGGGATTGGTCCTCCGACGTATTCCATATCTATGACAGACTCCCAAAGCAGTACCAGAGCAAGGAGGAGGGAAAGAATTTAGAATCAAAATTTAGAATAGCCAATCAAATAGCAGAGCAAAGGACCGCCTTGCCAAAGGCCAGATCCTGCCCTCGGATGGAATCGAGGGAATAGTGACGTACAAATGTATGTACTGAAGCCCAGGTGGCTGCATCACAGATGTTGCGAATAGGAACACCCCTCTGCAGGGCAGTAGATGCAGCCACACCCCTGGTAGAATGGGCTCGCAAGCCAGCCGGTGGGTCCTTACCCGCCAAACGGTAACACTCCGAGATGGCTAAAATAATCCAGCGAGACAAAGTCCGTTTCGTCACAGCTTGCCCCAAACGCTTCCCAGCGTAACCAATAAAGAGTTAATTGTCCACTCTGACCCGGGACATGCGTGAAACATAAAAGCTTAAAGCTCTCCTAGGATCAAGCCTATGGAGCCTCTCCTCTTCCTTACCAGGATGCGGAGGAGGATAGAATGCCGGAAGAACAACCTTCTGGGCCAAATGAAATTCCGTCACTACCTTCGGAAGAAAAGAAGGACGAACACGAAGGACAACCCTGTCCTTATGAAACACAGTGAAGGGTGGCTTAACTGAAAGTGCCTGTAACCCACTCACTCTGCGAGCGGAAGTAACCGCAACTAAAAACACAGTTTTCAGAGTTAACAGCCTCAAAGGGCAAGAATGTAAAGGCTCAAACGGAGCACCCATAAGAAACCTAAGAACAAGGTTTAAATCCCAACAGGGCACCAGGAAAGGCGACGGAGGGAACACATTAGTGAGCCCTTTCATAAACTGTGAAATTAAAGGGATCTTAAAGTAAGAACACTCTTCAGACGAGCGCTTAAAGATGGACAGCGCCGCCAGGTAACCTTTAATGGTACCCACTTGCAAGCCCCTGTGGGCCAAAGAAAGTAAAAAGGACAGAACCATGGGGATGTCGCATGCAAAAGGATCCACATTCTGAACTCTGCACCAGTCGCAGAACTTACGCCAACGGCAACGGTACAGAGACTTTGTTGCTGGCCTTCGGGCCGAAAGCAACACCTCCATCACGTCTTCAGGGAGGTCCCAATCCTTATACCTCAACCTCTCAGAAGCCAAGCGTGAAGGTTGAGGGATCTGACCTCTGGATGGAGAACCTGACCCCCCTCCCGTGAGAGCAGATCGTCTCGGTAGGGAAGACGACGTGGAGGGCAGATGGACAAGTCGAGAAGGTCCGGGTACCACGTCCTCCGAGCCCACGTCGGATCAATGAGGATCATCCGGGAACCGAACTTCCGTAACCTCTGCAGCACTTGCGGGATGACAGGGACTGGAGGAAACGCATACAGCAGCGGGAATGACCACTCCACCACGAATGCGTCTCCTAAGGCTCCTTTTGGAGGAAATTCCCGCGAGCAAAACCTTTCGCACTTCCGGTTGACACAGGAGGCGAAGAGATCCACTTGAGGGGTCCCCCAAAGGGCGAAGATCTCCAGGAGAATCTCCTGAGCCAACTCCCAATCGTGAGAGATCGTGCTCTGCCTGCTCAGAGCGTCCGCCGTCACGTTTTCGGCTCCGGCCAGATGAACTGCCGAGATCGAAACTTCCTGCTGGATGGCCCAGAACTCGAGCTGCATCGCCTCCCTGCACAGAGGAAGTGACCCTGCCCCCCCCTTTTTGTTGAGGTAGTGCATGGCCACTGTGTTGTCCGTCAGGATCAGGACATTCTTCCCTCGCACAGTCGGCAGAAAAGCCTTCAGGGCTAGCCTGACGGCCCTCAGCTCCAACAGATTGATATGGAGTCTGGACTCCGACGGAGACCAACGACTGCTGACTGTCAGCCCGTTGGCATGAGCTCCCCATCCCGTGAGGGATGCATCCGTCATGATCGTCACCTCCGGCCAGGGAAGCCAAAATGGAGCCCCCTTCATCAAGTTGCCTTCGACGGCCCACCACAGAAGGTCCCGGGCGACCGAGGACGGCACCTGAATCGAGTCCGACATCCTGCCGGAGGACTGCGACCATTGCGTCTTGAGTGCCCACTGCAAAGATCTCATCCGCAGGCGAGCCTCTGGCACCAGAAGAATGCAGGATGCCATGAGGCCGAGCAACCTCAAGAACTCTAACGCTGGGAGCGTCTGGGCATGCTGAAACTTGTGCACCATCTGCTGAATGTGAAGAGCCCTCACCTGGGGAGGAAAACACTGCCCCAGGGAAGTGTCGAGCACTGCTCCGATGTACTGGAGCCGCTGTGTTGGCGTCAAATGGGACTTCTTTAAATTGAGGGAGAAGCCCAGCCTGCGAAGGGAGTGACAGGTGACCGATAGATGATCCAGGACTTGCTCGGGAGAGCTCCCCCTGATCAACCAATCGTCCAGGTAGGGGTAGACGTGAATCCCCCCTTGCCTGAGATGCGCTGCCACCACCACCATGAGCTTGGTGAAAACCCTCGGGCGGAGGTCAATCCGAACGGCAGGACCCGAAACTGAAAGTGCGAGTCGCCAACCGCGAACCTCAGGAACTTCTTGTGCTTGGGATGGATCGGTACATGGAAGTAAGCATCCTTGAGGTCGAGTGACACCTACCAGTCCTGAAGCTGAAGGGCCTGGAGGACTTGAGAGAGAGTAACCATCTTGAACTTGTCCTTCCTGAGGAGTTTGTTCAAACCGCGCAAGTCCATGAATGGTCTCAATCCCCCGTCTTTCTTGGAAATCAAAAAATAAGGGGAATACCATCCCTTGTTCCTCTCCGCTACAGGCACCAGTTCTATGGCGCCTTTCTCCAGCAGGGCTTGAATTTCCTGCGCAAGGAGCGGATCCGGACACCGCAAAGAGAGGTTCCCCGGTGGATTGTCGTGAGGCCTGTGCCGAAAGGGAAGACAGTAGCCGTGGGTTATGATCTCCAGAACCCACACATCTGAAGTAATGGCTTGCCACTCTACAAGATGCTGCGCCAGCCTTCCCACAACCGGCGAACCATGGGACATGGCCTCATGACTGAGTGGGAGCGGCTGCGGCGTTACCTGAGGGCAAAGAGGCAACTGCCCGAGCGGCCTTGGCACCACGGGTACCCTGTCGTCCACCTCTCGTACCCCTGCGTTGGCCTCTTTGACTGCCAGCTCCTCTCGCTTTACTGAAGGACGAGTAATAGCGAAAGGAACCACCCCTCCACTGCTGTCCCCTAGGACGAAAAGGCGGAGGTTGGCGAACTGCAGCGCCCAACGACTTCGCTGCAGCTTTCGAGGTCTGCAACCTCTCAAGGCTCTCGTCAGCCTTGCTGCCAAAAAGGTGCTCACCGTCAAAGGGCATGTTGAGGAGCCGGGACTGCACATCCGGAGCAAACCCCGACTTCCGCAACCACGCAAACCTGCGTATCATGGTGCTCGCCGCCATGGACCTACTGACGCATTCAGCTAAGTCCAAACCCGACTGAACGGACTCACACATGGCATCCTTACCATCCTGGACCATAGCAAGGAAACCATCCCGTTCGTCCCCTTCGGGAATATGTTCAGCCGCTAACGCAACACGGTTCCACAGAGTGTGTGTGAAACGCGACAAGGCACAAATGGAGTTGGCCGCCTGAAGCGCCATACCACCAGAAGAAAACACTTTCTTCGCCCAGCCATCAAAACGTTTGCCGTCCCTATCAGGAGGGATGGTAGGGTACGACGCCTGCTTCGCCGGGGCCGTGGCCGCCTGCACCACCAAACTCTCCGGAGTGGGGTGCCGGGTCAAGTAGCAGGGGTCGCCACTGGCTGGACGGTATTTTCGCGACAAGGATCTGCCCACCGCCGGGAGACTCTCTGGAGCAGTCCAAGCCGCCGCCACCCTTCTCTGTAAAGCCATATGGAACGGCAGAACCGGGTCAGTTGGGGGACCAACATCAAGGATGTCCGTCAGATCATCCTGCACAAACTCCCCTGGGGGAGCAGACCATCCCAAGTACTCAGAAACCCTAGCCATCAGGCGCCGGTACGAGGAATCAGCATGAGAGCCAGGCTCAGGCCTACAAAACTCCACCTCCGGAGAGGTGTCCAGTCCACTGGCATCATGCAGTGACTGTCTCAACTCGTCAAACTGACTATGGCCCCGAGACAATTTCATCTGGAACCTGACTAGGAACCAGGCCATCAGAATCCTCATCCGCCTCTGAAATATAGTCCAGGTGGCGAAAAGAAGGCACCCTAGAGTGCTTGCTCTTAACCAGAGCCTTCCTAGGGGGTCCACCCGTGCCACGGGGTACCTCCGACACGAAAGGCGTCGATGGCGTCGAGCGAATCGGTGCCAGCGTCGAGAGAACCGGCATTGGCGCCGAGAGGATCGGCGTCGAGGAAATCGGCGTCGACGTCAGATGCAGCGCCTCCAGAATCGGCTGCGTCGACACAGCCCTCGAGGCCGGAGCCCCGAGCGTGTCCCTCGACGACCTGAGCGTCGACGGCATCGACGACTTCCTCGGAGCCTCGAGAAAGCCCGTCGACACCCTCGACGCCTCAGACGTCGATGTCTTCATCGAAGACCTCACAGGTGCACACGGTCTCGAACGCGTCGAGGACCGGGACCTGGAACAGGTACGTCGAGAACGAGTCCCCTTGTCCGAACGGGACCTCTCCCGTGACTCGTGCCGACCACTCTTGCGAGCGGTGTCTCTCGACCTCACACGACCGACCCCACTCAGGGGCGCGGACGGTTGAGTACCCTGCGACTCAAGAATCGCCAGCATCTTCTTCCCGAAGGAAGCCCATTCCTCCGGCGTCGCACGGCCGGTGGGGTAAGCGACGTGCCGGGCAGAGTCCTCCGAAGAGGACCGGTGTCGGCGCTTCCGAGAATGCCTCGAAGAGGCTGAGGAGTGGCGAGACCGACTCCTAGAAGGAGACCCACGAGACTTCCGACGATGACGCAGAGAGTCAACCCTCGAATCATCCGTCGAAAACCCTGCAGACTTCGACTTCCGGGGCTTGGACACCCGACCTACTGACAACTTCTTCTTACGTACGCGTAAGGCTTTGGACGTGAGCGACTGACAGTCGATACAGTCATCCGTGTCGTGGGCCTCCCCGAGGCACCAGAGGCAGGCGTCGTGCGAGTCCGTCACCGACATCTTGGACCCATACTCCCCGCACTTCTTGAAACCCGGACGCGGGGTCGAAGACGAAGTAGAAGACATCTTCAGAAGGACTATCACAAACGAACAGGTTCGAAGAACCGAGAAGAACAGAACTCCAAAGAGTCGAGGCGTTTAAACCGAGAAACACGAAGCAACACGTTCGTGGAAAAAACGGAACTGAGGCTACAGGCGTCGTGCGTCCTACTTATCACATCGGATGACGTCGGACGAGGTCCTCGACGACGGCGCATCGACGCAGGACGCAGACGCCCAAAAAAGTTTCCGAAGCAGCACAGCTGTGGTGATTACATGTCATAGATATGGAATACGTCGGAGGACCCAATCCCCTCGAAATACAGTTACTGCTGCTTTCATGTGAGTGAAGCTGCCTACTGTGAACACGCAGAAGTGCTGGAGCACTTCCGAGTCACATGCAAGCTGTGACCTCACCAGGTAAGTCACTTGATTACACTCTGCTCGGGGTTCGCAGCTCTTCGGTACTTGTGGCTCCTCGCGGTTGGATGGACAGCTTCCTCTTGCCCTTCTCTGCAAACGCCACTGAAAAATGTAGCTATTTCTGCTCAGGGGAGAGGGCCAGGTGCAACCCTGCCCCCTGGTACCTCCAAAGAGGGCACACTTCCCTTGCTACTGCTGTCTCCCGCTGTGCAAACTCTGCCCAACAAATTCTTATCGGGCAAGCTTTCTTCCTTACGCTTCCCGCTGCATGACCTCTACAACAGGGAGTGTTCAAGGCAAAGACCCTCTTAGGACCTGCCTCCACTTCAGGCCCTTCCGTGGTCCCAGCGTCTTATCTGGCCTCGGGCTTCCCTCTCAGCTGCAACCACAGCTTGCGTTGCTTCTTCCTCTTCCGCTGCTCTACTCCTTTTCCTTCTCTTGATGCCTGCACCTAAGGGGGCTTTTTAAGCAGCTCAGTCCCCTTCAGGTGTAGGTCATCTATACTAATTAGGAGACCGCTACCAAAGTAGTAGTAGTGTTCTTCCAAATCCCAGTACTGAGGGAATTCTGGGACTTGAAGTCACTGGCAACAAAGTTAATTTTTCTAACTCTTTCTACTTTACTGATTGTCCTATTTTCTGCACCATTCAGTGAAGGAATATCATACAAATCAGTTACCAGTTTGGTTTGAAAAAAGGAATAAGGTTTTCTAAGCTTTTGGCGATTATTATTCACAGACTTCGTTCCATTTCCCCCTTTTGAGTTAGGGAAGCATTTAGCTCTATGAGATTGAGACTGGGTTTTATTTACTTTTATACCACAAGAGTTTTGCCTGATTTTACCCACATTTAAGGCTTCAACAGGTGGAACAGTTAGATTATTGTATTTTGGTAGTTTTAACCTCTCTTCCTTCACCCCACTGATTCCTCTCACCTCCGTGAGCCTTTTCTCCTCCCAGGTGACAGTCACACAGAGCATCACCCTCAAGATCGGGAAGAGTCTGCCTTTCCCTGGCGACCTGGGAGGAGACTTAAGGCAGGGATTTGGTAAGTGATCCATGGGATGTATCAGGGTTGCCCTCTTGAGGGCTGCAGTCACTTCAGCATAGGGACTGAATTTAACATATGCACAAGTGCTCCCAAGCCACACAACTATGACAGTTACAATGCTGGTGGCAGTTGTACATGTAAAATATAAGCCAGACCTGGGTTTAAGGGATGCTGCTAGTAGCTCTCATGGGTATTAAAGCCATATCAAACCAATATCATACAGGTGTCCGTATGTGAGCCCATCTCAGCTGTGGGAGGGTAATGTCTATTCTGGTCAGTTAGCCTGGCACTGCCAGCCTGCAGGGCACAAGACTGAATGTCTGGGCCTCTCCTGTGAACCTTTGCAAGGTCTGTTAACACTTCTCTCCAGCAGGACAGCAGCAAGAGCTGTCCTGGGAAACACCAATCAAAGGGCACACGCATTACAAAAGGAGTAGCCTCACACCAGGGTGCTGCGTACCAAAAGGCTGGAGTTTAGTGTAGACAGAGGGAGCTCAGCGTAGTTGGATGAAGATTCCACCATCTTGTTTCTCTCTAGAACACTCTCGCGCTCCTTCCCCCTACACTTTCTTCAGCACAAAACATTTTGGGTATGATGTTAGGAGACAAAGAGCACTTATCTCAAGGACAGGGATCGGACCCCTTAAAGAAGGCTCGCTTTAGTCCAATCACCTGTGGACTTTTGCCTGTAAGAGAGGGGTCTCTGACTCCCCCTTTGATTCACTTTTGGACAAACACTTAATGAGGAATTCATTTGACCGCTGTTGGGAGAGTTGACTTTCCAAAGCCCTCCGCCAGCCAGGTGAAGACTGTGTGGAAAGGCAGAGGTGGTGACCTGCTGCTGGTGAAAGACCTGCCTCTCTGCCAGCCACACTGGTACCCTGGACCTCACGGAGCTGAAGGAACCATGCACCTCCCCCATGATGGAAGCCTGAGAACAAGGAAACATCTTATCCTAGAGGACCTGGATTGGAACTCTTAGCCGACTGAAAGCAAAGACTGCCATGATTGCTGTTTTCACTGCCTAAAACCGACTGAACCGGGTTGGCTGCATTCACACCACATGGTGCGCTGGTCCTGTCTTTGGCACTCAGCTAGACCCTTCGAACCAGCTCGACTCCGCATTGTGACCTCGCAGAGTTTAGAACTGCTCAGAGCCCCCACATTCGAACCAACGCAACGCCGGCTTACTGTTTGGATCAACATGACTCGCTACACTCTAACTTGGTTCGATCTGTTTGCACAAAAGTTAAAAACCTGGCTCGACACTGTTGAACTGCCAAAGAGCAGTGAAAAGGTAATATTGACCTATAAATGTCCCCTGGTCCATCCTTGGGCCCTACAGACTAGCTAGGTCATGTGTGCACCATTTTCAATGAAAGGACATAGCTACAAAACCATTATATTAAAAAAAGACAGTCACAAGGGGGCACGGATGGGGTGTTCTTTTTAAGAACATTGTGGTTGTTGATTGCCTTTCACCCGTGTTTCATTACCAGCAGTACTCTTTCAATCTTTACATATTTTGTAGGTTTTTTCAGTGGTGGGTTTTGTGTAGTCTTTTTCTATTTAGTTGGTGTGTTTAATTAAAGTATAGATATATCTGTATAGAACCTTGATTGGACATTGCCTTTATTTTGGACTGTTGTACTTTGCTGTTTGGGTTGCTACTGGATCACATCCATGCGCCCCTTAAGAGTATAGCCTTCCCTCCGCCCATGTCATCACAAAAGCTGAAGAAGGTATATCTCGCAAATGTGGCCGTTTCATATTTATTATTAGGATCACTCTTGTTTCGTAGAGGTGGGAGGGCTAAGTATGCGGGTTAGCCACCACTCATCCTTTTACACCTGTCACATGGTTTCTTTTCTATTGAGACTTGACAATGTCCAACAGCAAAGGACAGGATGCGAGACTGGAGAGACATATCCCATTCCTACTTCAAATCGTTGACAAACTAGCTTACAACCAAATCCAAACCCATTTGGAATCGCAACAGCTCCTCGGCACCAGACAATCAGGCTTTAGGCCTAACCACAGTACAGAAACAGCACTTTTGGACCTCAAAATCCAGATGGATGCTATTAGAGATTCTGGGAAACTCTGCATACTCCTGCTTTTGGACCTCTCTGCAGCATTTGATCTGGTGGACCATGATAAACTTTGCACCTCACTCGCTCGAGACTTCAACTTCTCCAGTGAAGCCACTGCATGGGTGAAAGCCTTCTTAACCGATCGCACCTCCAGAGTGTCTATAGGCGAAGAAGCGGCCAACCCTATCCCAGTCCCCATAGGAGTGCCCCGAGGATCTCGTCTCTCCCCCACGCTGTACAACGCTTACACCAAACTCATTTTCTCAGCATTAATTGACATGAGTGTCATATTCACACATTTTGCGCATGACACCCAGATCCTCATACCACTCACAGGCAACTATGACCAGGGTACTGTAACCATCAACAAAATATACGTCATCATTCAAAACTGGATGGCACAAAATAGTTTCTGTCTCAACTACGAGAAGACAGAATTCCTCATTGTAGGATCCCCAGCCAAAATAGCGACTCTCCACCCAGACTACTCAGCCATTAATATTGATGGCACCGTTATTCCTGTGCTGAAGCAAGTGAAAACATGAGGAGTTTTCATTGACGCTAGCCTTACCATGACAAAACATTAACGTGCTCGCCTCCTCCACGGCCTACACTTCCAAACTTATTGCCCTCTGCCGACAATTTCTGACCCCAGATAATTGCCTTACCTTAGCTAGAGCTTTAGTATTATCGAAATTGGATTACTGCAATGTATTATTATTAGGCACATCCAATACCAATCTCTCCAAAATGCAACTACTGCAAAACGAAGTCCTAAGAGCAGCCTTAGGTATAAAAAAAAAAAATCAGACCACATCTCCAAAACAAGGAAGGACGTTCACTGGCTTCCTATCAGAGATAGAATTATCTTTAAAACACTATGTATTGCACACCAATGCCTGATCAAAAAAGGCCCAATCTATCTTAACAATACTCTACACATAAAAGAATAACTGAGATCACTAAGATTCAACGATAACCTCCTACTGGCACCCCCTCGCTTAAAAACTACTAGAGCGGGGGGCAGCAGCTTCACCGTTCTAGCCCCTAAACACTGGAACACCCTCCCCTTCAATATCACAAAAGAATTCTCCTTCCCTGGATACAAGAAACTGTTAAAAACCTGGTTATTTAACCAATATTAGCACCAAGGGACAGGTCTCCGCATAAGTGTAATATGCCAGTGAAAACTGTAAACTGCAAATATGATCTATCCTGTTGTACCAGCTAGCCAGTGATGAGTATATTTGTACTCTGTAACAATGTATTACTAATTCCTAAGCTGTCTTGTAACCACGCCGTGATACCCGACAGTCTTGGCGTGTAACAAATAAATAAATAAATCCCTACAGCTGAGATAGTTACACTTTATTTGTATCCCTTAAAAGTAAGACCCTGGTCCTATTTCAACCCCTTTTTTTGTGAAACCCCAAGTGAAGACCGTAATATATGTCTGGCTGTGGTTCCCCTCATCTTCGTGGCAGCGCGCACTACGGAATAAATAAGATACTTTCTGCAATTTGCAAGATCCGCATGGGCCACGAGGGAGAAATGGCCTGATTTCCCAACAAAGACACAGCGCCCTTGTTCATAATCATGTTGGGGCTGAATAGTGGTTGACACGCAGTTGTGACAAATATTACTCACCGTAATCGTATTTCTGGTGCTTGTATCTGCTTAGATTCACATACTGTGCATGTAGTCTGCCATCTAGTGGTAATCAGCGAGTATTGCATCTTTTTTAAAACATTTTTTACGAAGATCGAAGAGGAACGTCGACCTGGCTGGGCATGTCTGTAACACTATCTTGACGTGCAGTGTACCCACAATCCTCCACATGTCGAGGTCACCCGGTTGATTTTGTTCTGCCATGATGGAGCCTAAAGAGAATGTGTGAGGGAGTACAGAGGAAAAGAAGGTGTGAGATGTCTTTTTTCCCTCAACTCCAAGAGGAGAGGAAGGGTGGGCGCATGTGAATCTAAGCAGACAAGCACCAGAAATACAATTACAGTCATTAATGTATGTCTTCTGATGCTTGTGAATTTGCTCAGAATCACATGCTGTGCATAGACTAGCGAGTAGAACCAGGAGATGGTGGTGGAATGTGAGAAGGAACAGCAGCAAAGATATGTCTTAACACTGCCTGACCCACCTGAGAATCAGTCTTAGAATGTGTAATGTATCTAAGCAGTAATGTTGTGTAAAGGTGTGAACAGAACTCTAGGTAGCTGCTTTGCAAATTGAATCTAGAGGACCATGCGCAATGAAAGCTATAGTAGGACCTGTGCCTCAAGTAGAATATGCTCTAGGCATAAAGGGTAAATCTCTCTTAGACAGAGGGTCACACATCTGGATTTAACAACCCATTTAGAGATTGCCGGCTTAAAGACAGGGTCCCCTTCTCTACCAGTGGCAACAGAGACAAATAATTCATCCAACTTTCGTAGCCGTTTTGTCCTATTAAGATAATACATCACTGCTCTCCCGACATCTAGTGTATGGAAGCTTATTTAAAGAGAGGTTGGTCAATAGTAAACTACCAGCTTGCCGAGTCTGTTTTTATTGGTTTCAGTCATCAGCACGGAAAAAAACAATATTGTGACTGTCCAATATTCTCAATGATCCAAAAATGTCTCTGTGCACCAACTTACTACAGAATTGTTTGCTTCACAGGGTGAACCAGTTTCATTCCATTTCCTCTATTGCCCATCTTTAATTATACCCTTTTAGAGTTGTTCAAAAATCACAGTTCCACAAATGTTTCTTCTTGTATATGTGGTTCATTTAGTTTTGTTTCATAAAGTGGCACTGTATATATTTCTCTCTTTATACATTTTTTCACATTTCTCTCTACATGCATTTCCCCACTGTTCTATAGGGAATCATCAGGAGAGAATCTACAAAAGTATTCAGCAAAAAAAAGGGCAAATCATAATTGTGAACATTAACATTTTTGGATTTTTCTTCCACACTATCTCACATATCTAGTTTGCTTGTCTAATGTTTACTCACCCCGTTTAAGCTTATTTCAGCTGAGTTAGTGAGGTGCTGAAAGAAAGTTGGAAGTTCAATGGACTGGTTTACATGCAACTTGGAAATTAATTTAGGTGCAATGCGTGGGTGTCCTTATAGAGTATGCAGTTCACAAACTCTCCTAATGGAAGTAATAGCCATCAGAAAAGGAGTCTTATAGGTGAGAGGCTTAAGACTAGCTTTGTGCATTGGCTCAAAAGGAAGGCCCATAAGTTTAGTAAGGACCACATTCAAGTCCCATCCGGGATTTGGATAAGAAATAGGTGGGTGAAGTATTTTCACACTTTCCATGAAAGCTTTGAAAACTGGCACTTTCCACCAGGAAATCTTGCTTTGAGAGGTGGTGTAAGTAGAGAGTGCAGCAAGGTAGACCTTCAGTGAGTTAAACACTAGTCCTGAGTCTAAGAGGTGAGTTAGATAAAGGACTATGTGTGTGGGTGAAGCCATTTTGGTTGTTACAAGTACCACATCAAATGACAAAACATTTCCGCTTACTAGAATAACAGTGCCTGGTAATTGGTTTCTGTGCCTCTTTAAGAATGCCCATACACCTTTGAGGCAGTTGACTATGTCCAAACTATGACTTCAGGAGCCATGCTGCTAAGTGGAGAGTTTGAGGGCAAGGGTGCAGTGTAGTCGCATGATCTTGGGACAGCATGTTGTAGTGGCAAGGCAGCTTCACGAGAGGGCAAATTAACATTCTCATGAGATGTGAGAACCACGGCTTATGAGCCCACATTGGTGCTATCAGGATTAGTGTAACTTGTTCCTAGTGCATCTTGTGAATTATCCTGTTCAGGAGAGGAGTTGGGGAGGGGGGTGGGGGGAGAGGGGGCTAAGCAAATCTCCCTGACCATCTGATCTACAGTCCGTTCCCCTTGGACATCTTTTGGGGGACACCTGGAAGTGTCTGGGCATTGTGCGCTTCCTCAGTTTTGCAAAGAGGTCGATGTCTGGATGTTCCCATTCTGCACAAATGTTGTGCAAAATGTATTCGTGCAAGCGCCACTTGTGTTTCACGAGTAGCTGAACGCCTCTGCTGAGCAAGACTGCAAAAAAATTGTGTTCCCCTGGAAAGTGCGGTGACAGGTGGAACATGTTGTGTTTGAGTGCATTTCCAAATGCTCTAACAGTTTGGACAGCCCTGGAGAGGGAGTGCCCCCCTATAAGTTTAAGTAAAACATGGCTGTGCTTCTGTCTGTAAGGATTAGGGCGGTCTTCCCCTGCATTTGTTTCTGAAAGGCATTCAGTGCCTTGAATACTGCTACTTGCGCTAACAGGTTGATGTGTTTGCTCGCCAGTTCTAGTGACCACGCGCTGTGCGCTGCCTGCTGTAGAAGGTGAGCTCCCCACCATGACAGTAATGCATCTGTAGTGTGAGTGGCCTCCACTGCGGGGCTGTTGAATGATTTTCCCTTCAGATGGTTGTCCTTCGTCCACCAGTGCAGTGGTTGAACAAGGGCTTTTGAGACAACCACTAGGTCGTTCCAATGACCGCTTGCCTGACACCATTGGCTCTATAACCACTTTTGCAATGGGCTGCATGCGCGGACGGGCATGTGGAACCAGGAAAATGCAGGATGCCATAATTCCTAGAAGCCGCATGCCTTTCCGTACTGTTATCTGACGACTGGCTACATACTGAGGGATCTGGAACAACATGTTTTGAATCCTCTTGTTAGAGGGGAAGACCAGTCTGTCTTGTGTTAGAATTAGGTCCCCCAGACATTATTTCACTTGACTGGGGACAAGATTTGATTTGTTTTCGTCGATGGAGAACCGCAGTTGAAAAAGTAGGGCTATAGTCTTTCGGGTGTTCTCCAGACACGTTTGATTTGTGTCTCCTGTTATAAGCTAGTCGTCTAAGTAAGGTTACAACGGAGCGGACTGTCTGCGCGCAGGTGTGCCGACGTCACTGGCAGGACCTTGGTAAAAACCCTTGGGGCTGAGGCAATGCCAAAGGGGAGTACTTTGAATTGATAGTGAGTGTTCTCGATCTTGAACCTTAGGTACTTCCTGTGTGCTGGCAACATTGAAATATTAAAGTATGCATCTTTCAGATCAACATAATCTCTGTGCTTCAGCAGTGGAATTACTTCCTACACAGTTGTCTTCCTGATCCTCTGAGGATTGACATGCTTGTTTGCAGGGTGCAGATCTAATACAGGATGCGTGGTCAGATCAGTTTAGGCTGCAAGGATGTATATCGAATAGATACCCTTGTTCACCTAATGATCTAGGACGGGTTCTGTCGCTTTCATTTGCAGCAGGGTTTACACTTTTGCCTGAAGGATGAGGAGATGGTCTGGAGAAAGTCTGTTCTTTGGCGGAGGATATCGAAGTGTTTGAAGAAACTCAATGCAACTTCCCCTACAGTCTTAAGCACCTACTTGTCTGAAGTGATCCACTCCCATGCGAGTGAAGCATTTTATCTGACCACCTAATGGAGAGGCATGGTAGGGGACCTGAACCGAAGAGTCATTTGCTGGCAGGGGCAAGGGAGCCTCTGCCGGCGGCATTCTTACCCCTTCCCTTGCCATGCCGAAATCTCAGCTGTTGAGGGGCTTGATACAATTTGGACACCCCTTGGCCGCAGTACCAGTGTGATCCGTTTGTACCGTAGGAACCCTGAGCGGTTTGAGAGAAAGACTGCCCATGAAAGGAGCAGCGGGTATTAAAAACCCCATGCTGCGTGTACGGCGTGCTGAAAATCTGGTTGAGAGATTTTAGTGTTTTATGTTCTTTCTGTGCTGCCTCGAGAGCATCATCTACTACCTTTCCAAAGAGAATGTTCAATGGGTTTATTGATGAGTGAGGCCTACGTCTCAGCTTTAAACACTGAGTTCTTCGGCCAGGTATGGAGTTTTAAAAGAGCCTCTTCTGCTAACACTTTGCCAGCCGTCTCTGTGTCGTCAACCGTGTTCTTTAGAATATTTTGCGTGACCGACGTCCCTGCTGCACAATCACAAGCAGTTGCGATTTAGTTGGCTCAGGAACATTCTGAAGTCTGTCCTGCCTAGCAGACTTGCAGGGCCTAGGGCCTCCCTTGAAGGAATGAGATATTTTGTGAAGAAGATAATCGAATCTAGCTGAAAAACCAATACATTCAGAGACTTTGTCCGTACAGTCCTCAAACCGTTCCCTAGTACAGGAGCTGGTAGTTGGGGTTTCTGGAATTGGGAACGCTAAATCTTCCTGAATAAGGCCTTTGCGCCCTTGTAAGCAATGTGATAATGGGGAGGTGGCCTGTTATTGCCTGGAGGCAAAGAAGAGGTTATCTGGGACCAGAACCATGGGAGTACTGGTGTGAAAGGGCTGCAGCATGCTTTTCCCTTAATTTAGGGTGAGTTTGGCTTAAAGAAGCATGTTTCGATATGTCTTGGTACCATGAGTCACACGCGACGTTGGAGGCGTAGCAGGCCGAGAACCATCCGGTTCACCAGGCCTCAACGAAACATTTGTCGAAGGAGGCAGAGGTGGTGTGAAAATGTGTACCCCTGTCACAAGTGGGTAGTCTCCCCTTAGCAGTGCGTTCGGCATGATTGTGGAGCTGGGGACGGGCACGCGGGAGTCGGTCGACACCACAACAATGTCTTTGGTCTCCAAATTGGAGCTGTGGCTGCTGGAGGCATCCTCATCGAGACAACAGCACGGGCAAGGGAATGGGACTCTGCCTAATTTACGTTTGGCCACCCACCACTTTGTGCACCTTTCTTTGAGAGTTTTAGGCTTAAACAGTTGACAGGCCTTGCAACAACGCTCGTTGTGGTCACGAGGTAAGCCATTATTACACTCCTTACAAGTGTCCCTACAGGGAAACTTCCTATTACAGGAAGGGCAACATTTAAATAGAGTCCACTCCATTATGAAGTGGAAAAAGTGCAGCCAGACAAGGGAAAGAAGAGGAGGTGAAAAAAAGAAAAGGCATTCTCTAAAGAGAAATGCCGGGGATAAAGGTTGCCACTCTGCCTACTGTAAAGGCCAAAGCCTGATGTTGAAGACCATCGCCAGCTGTCGAGATTTCAATCCGAGAGTCAGAGGACGGCAAACAGGAAACGGCTGTTGATTAATCGTCAAAAGGATGCGTCGAAGACCCGAAAAAAACTGCAATAAATCTTGTTAACACGAGCTCTGCATGAAAGCTACTGACCAGTATGGCAGAAAAAAAACAATCTGGAGGACCTCAATGCATGAGGGATAATGGGTACACTACAAGTCACAGTACGGATAGTGTTACAGACATGCCCACTTTGACGTCCCTTTTCAATCTTCAGAAAAAAAGATGCAATACTCTGCGATTAGCACTAGATGTTGGACTATATGCGCGTCATGTGATTCTAAGCAGATCCACAAGCATCAGACATTTCTTTGCAGAGTGGTTCAGGCAGACCATGCTCTACCCAGATTGAAAATGAGAAACATATGGGAAGACTTCTTACATAAGGAATTTTGTGTTCTGTGGGCTGGAATTTCCTTGCATGTTAAACAGGTTTCTCAATACATTTGTTTCAAACAACTACAATTTAATATATATTGCACTAGACATACATGTCCCCTTTGATCAATCACCACATTGACCAATCCTAGTCCCCTGAATGTCAGATGTAGAGCACCCGAGGGGCCCCTTCGATGCAGGTGTGGATGTTTAAGCACTCCAGGTTGCTTATATACATTTTTTTTAGTTATCTGTGGTGTCAGTTGGAGTTGTGTTTAAGGAGTATGGATAGTTGTATTGGTGCATCTGTGACAGGTTAGTGTTGTGTTTAGGTAAATGTAGTGCAGACACGTGCTTCACTCTATAACAAGCCTGTGTTCTACTGGAGGAGTTGTGTGTTGCTACCGATTAGGTTATATGTGTCATGTGTTAAGCTTTAAATTGCAGCCTGTGTGTTGAGCTGTGTTGCCTGAGTGGTTGGTAGAATGATTTTGAAGAGGCTATTGTTACCACATCTTTTTCCAATTAGTTCCGAATTTGACACACATTATACAGGTGGGAATTTGGGAATTTCAAAGTGCACTTTATGTAGCAACAGCACACAGATTGTTTTCGCTGGTGACTCACCCGGGGGTCAAGGACCAGTGGAGTGATGGACTAGTCGAACAATTCACAATGGAGCCGAGAACCAGAGGAGAGTGACTCGCCAGGGAGCTAAGGACCAAAAGAGTTATGGACCAGGGCAGCCAAAAAAGTGTGTGATGAACCACAACTGCCCTCCCGAGGAGCACCACTTGAGGCAATCAGGAATTTGGTGGGTCAAGTGGAGTGGGAGGCAGGCAAACAAGAGAAAGAGGGGGGAAAAGCCCAGATTGAGGAAAGATGAACACCTCATCGGAGGCAAGTGAGAAGGGGAAGGACTCCAGAGTGGCAAGAGAGCGAGTACATCCCTAAATGGGGAGCAAGAAGTAGAAAAGACCCAGAGTGGACAGAAACTGGGAGAACCCAAAAGTGGGGAGAAAGAGGGAAAATAACCCATAGTGGAGAAAGAGAAAGCATACCCCAGAAAAGGGGAGTGAGAAGGGGGAAACAGAGGAGAAGACTGAGAACACACCAGAGTAGGGGAAACAAAGGAGAAGAGTCCAAGAGTGGGGAGAGACTGCGAGAACCCCAGAGTGGGGAAGACAAAAGACTGAATGAAACATGCTTATTGGTGTAAATTATAAGAAAGAAATACCTATCTAGCCCTACCGCTATGAGGGAATTAGCCTACCTAACAAACTAAAAGTAATGGTGCTTGTGAAATACCCAAAAACATGCACCTTACCCTATATTCTACCTGGCCCTACCACTTAGAAAAAACAGAACACAAATGTAGACCAGAGCACTAGGCTCTATAGTTGCGTTTTGCTTGACCCAATTACTGGATCTCTTTTCAAGAGAGGATTATAAAAGTTCTTCAATGTCTCACAATGTCATCTTTCACCCTCTCTGCAGGCTTTGAACTGCCAATCACAAATCTTTATACAGTTCCACCACATTCCCTTCTTCGTGTGGAAAAAGGGTGTCTTTAAGGCAATGGCACCATTTCCAATTTGGTGTTGGAAAATGTTTCTTTCTTCGGTTTGGGCATGTGAACCATCTTCACCGTTTCTGTTCCCAGTCTTGCTTTTAATGCTTTATATTTCCAGGGCTCCCTAAAGCCCTTTGGTCCTCAATTAGGCCTGCTTTTGTGGGGCCTTGGTTGGGCATCTGCTCGTTTGGATTTTCCTAGTTCCAGTAACCTTTTAGGCTTTCACATTCTTTGATACAGCCGTTTGCCGCTCTCAGCGGCATTACAGCTTCAGGAGCTTCTGCTCCGCTTTCTCTGCCCTGCTCGGAAGCTGATGCACCTCTCATGCGTAGATCGGGGAACCAATCTCTCCACTGCGGTCTGGTCTCTGTGTCTGCTAACGGGCCACAGGCCACCCACAGCTTCCGTGAGGTCGTGCCACCAGGTGAGACGGCCACTTTACCCATCTCAGCCTCTCGCTCGACTTCGTTGCTGTCCAGGACGGCAGTCTTCCAGCATCTTGCTAGTGATCAGCTCGCATGCATTGCTACCGCAGGCTCTGCATGGATCCTCCCCTCCAGAAACCCCCCCCCCCCCACCAATCAGAGGCTCGTCTTTGTGTAGGATTCTCTCTCCTCCATTCCAATTTGCTCGTTGTTTTATGTATGTCATCACAAAAAAAAGCAGTGTGTTGCTGCTCTTTGACTGGTGTTCACACAAAATTACATGAAGTCAGATTGAGGAAATGTCACTATTTGGAGAGTCCAAAACAGAAATAAGGAACAATCTACTTACCTTTAACTGTTCTCCAGCATGGGTCTGGCATGGATTCACATGCTCATGAATATTCCCAGTCAGGCTGGGAATCCTCGATACAAGAAAAAACAGTTTCAGTTTTGTTTCTTTCTCCTATAAACCAATCAATGAGCTCTGGGTCATACTGCCCCTAGCCAATGACTGCCCTCTACCTAAGCCCCTCCTCTGGCAGTCATCTTCAGATGTGGCAGCACGTAAAGTGGCAGTAGGACCAAGAGAAGAGCCGCAGAGGGGCAGGAGGGAGGATTCACATGTGAATCCATACCAGACCCATGCTGGAGAACAACTGTTACATGTCAGTAACGTGTTCCTTCTCCAGCATGGGGTCTGGCAAGGATTTACATGCTCATGAATAAAGAATACATAGCAGTACACACATGCACAATCACGGGCGGTGGCAAGGCTCTAGCTCTGAGCGATAGCTCTGGTAGAAAGGGGGCTCTAACGGCAAGGCAGCGGTCGGTTTGCCAACCGGTGACCGTGAGTCATACTGCCGGAGAGCCACCTGGAAATGGAAGCCTTGGACAGGGCCTTCCCATGGTTTACAGGACCAAAGTTCACAAAAAGCTGAGAAGTTCTCTGGAAACTCTTTGTGCGGGCCACGTAAAACTTCAGCGCTCTAGCCACATCCAGCAAGTACAAAGTCCTTTCAGCCGGTGATGAAGGAGTCGGAAAAAACACAGGAAACACCAAGGGCTTGTTGAGGTGAAATTCCGACAGCACCTTGGACATGAAGGAGGGGCGTGCCCGCAGCACCACCCTCATCTCGTGAAAAGTCAAGTAAGGCCGCTTGCATGACAGGGCCTGGATCTCACCTACTCGTCTTGCAGAGGTGATGGCCACAAAAAAGCAGTCTTCCACGACAGAAACTTTTGCGGAGCTGAACGCATAGGTTCGAATGAAGTCCCAATGAGCCTAGTCAGCATGACATTGAGCTCCCGCGCCGAGGCTGGAGCCTTCACCGGCGGGAACAGGTGGAACAGTCCCTTGATGAACTCCTTGACCAGACGGTGTGACCACAGAGTAGACCGCTCCGGAGATCTGGTGTAACGGTAGATAGTCGCCAGATGAAACTTGATGGAGGAGTGAGCCAGCCCAGATTTAGCCAATGACAGCAGATATGGCAATACCTGAGGGGCTGCGACCCTCAGAGGGTTAATTATCTGTGCACGGCACCAAACAGTAAAGCGCTTCCATTTGTGTCTGTAGTATTTTAAGGTAGATGACACACTGGCCTTGGCGAGAAACTCTGCAGTACGCCGGAAGATTGTAACCACCAAATTCTAACACTGCAGGAGCCAGGCCTTCAGGTTCAGCGACACCGGGTCGTGGTGCAGAATTGCACGTCCTTCCCTGGTGACAAGATCCACGACCACTGGCAGCTTGACTGGAGGGTACGCCGATATGCTGAGGAGTCTGGGTACCAGATCTGCCTCGGCCACACTGGTGCAACGAGGATCATCCTGCACCGGTACCAGCTGACTTGATTAATGACTCGTAGAAGTAACAGCAACGGAGGGAACGCATACAGAAACAGGCCTTCCCAGGGGAATGAGAATGCGTCCCCCATTCTCCCAGACTGGGGGAATCTGCTGGTGAACCTCCGGCACTTGGTGTTCGTCGCCAACAGATCGATTTGGGGACTGTCCCATTTGACGAAAAGGTTGTCCACCTGGTCCTGCCGAAGCTCCCACTCGTGGCAAGAGCACAGCTCCCTGCTGAGAGAGTCGGTGACAGTGTTCTTTACTCCTGCCAGGTGAAACGGAATGAGGAACATCCGCTGGATGACGGCCCAGTGCCATATGTCCTGCACCTCTTTGGAGAGCGCTGGGGATCTGGTGCCCTCCTGTTTACGGATGTAAAACATCATGGTGGTGTTGTCTGTGAAGACCCTCACCACCTTGCCCTTGAAGGACGGCAGTAACGACTTGAGGGTCCAAAACACTGCCCATAGTTCCAGGACGTTGATGTGCAATGTCTTCTCCGGCAGCCACAGGCCTCTGGCATGAAGACGTCTGGTGTGGGCTCCCCATCCTTGCAGGGAAGTGTCCGTTGTGACTGTCTCCTGGTATCGGGGGCTTTGGAAATCTGTGCCCCCGGCAAAATTGAAGCGCATGCCCCACCACCTTATCGCTCAACAGAACTCATTGTCGAGCGCGATCCTGTCCTGGAAGCCTCTGGACACCTGGACCCAACAGGCGTAGAGAAACTCCTGTAGAGAGTGCATCCACAACCTGCAGAGCCGGATCAGGTATACGCATGACGACATCATGCCGAGTAGAGACTTGATCCCCCTCACTGTGGCGACCTTCAATGCCAACAGCGTTGCACTTTGGCAAGGATGGCCGATATTCTCTCCTCCGACAGTGACACCAGGCAGGCGACCGTGTCGAGTCTGGATCCAAGGAACAGCGCGTCCTGCGATGGAGTCAAGCAGGACTTTGCATAATTCAATGAGAACCCCAGTTCCGTCAGCAGGCGGACGGTTTTCGCCACATGTTCGATGGCGACGTCCCTTGATCTGGTTCAGACGAGCCAGTTGTCCAGGTAAGGGTACACGTGGATTCCTTGCAGTCATAGATGGGCCGCCACCGGAGCTAAGCACTTGAAGACTCTGGGCGGCAACTTCAGTCCAAAGGGAAGAGCCTTGAACTGGTAATGCCTCCCTTGAACGACGAAGCGCAGAAACTTGTGGTGTTCTTTGTGGATGGGGACGCGGAAGTAAGCGTCCTCTAGGTCCAATGACGACAGAATGTCTCCCGCCTCCAGCTGGCCAATCACGTGCTGCAACGTGACCATCCTGAACTTCCGGGACTTCATATATTTGTTCAGTCGTTGTAGGTCGAGAATGGGCCTCCATCCCCCAGTCTTCTTTCGTACGAGGAAGTACCTTGAGTAAACTCCAGAGCCCTGAAGCCACTTTGGAACCAGCTCTATCGCCCTTTCTTTAACATGGCCCGAACCTCCTGCAGCAGCTGAGGGATGTGGTTTTCCTGCCGGGCCACCAGTGGTATTTGAGGACACTTTCGTTGGAACTCAGTGTGTGTCCATGGGCGAGAGCGTCCAGCACCCAACTGTCGGTGGAGATGGTCTTCCACACGACAATGAAGTCAGCCAGCCGGCCTCCCACCTGATTGCACGGGGGGGCGCCAACGTCATGGCCGTTTCAATCTTATTTGGAGGTCGATGGGCTGCCTCGCGGTCCCCGACGATGACGGCGTCCGTCCCCAAAGGCCTTGGAGCCACCTCTGTTGGCTTCCTGGGCCGAGGAGCGGGAGTGCTGGCGGTAAGAGGAGGAGCCCCCACCAAAACCCCTCAAAGACCGGCTAGACGTGCCTCCTGAGGAACGAAAGGACGGTCGTCCTCGTTGTAGCGTGCCTAGGGCATGTGCCGTCTCCCTCTTGATGGCCTGAGGGATTCATCAATGGCCTTCCCGAACAGGTTGTCCCCGTCAAAGGGCATGTCCAAAACCCTTGTCTGGACCTTCTGCGGACTTGAGCCAGCCACGACGGCGAAGGCAGACGCTGTTTCCCATTTGGCGGAACCTCATGTCCGCAATGTCCATAGCCACTGTGATGGCGTGATCCGATGCCACCTCGCCTTCTTCAAGTATCTCCAAAGCCTCTACCCGCTTGTCGTAGGGGAGGAAGTCAGGAGTGGCGCCAGCTTAAACCACAGCTCCCGGTCGTATCTGGCCACGATCGCGAGGGCGTTGGCAGCCTTGCCCGTCATCGCCGCCGAGTAGATAACCTTTCTACCCATTGAATCTAATTTCTTCCCCTTGTTGCCCGGAGGGGTGGAAGATGAAGAAGATGCCCAATTCGATTATTTCTTCCTGGTGGCCCCAGAGAGCACCGAGTCCGATGACGGTTGAGACCACAAGCAATTGGGTGCAGTCTGGCACCCTGTACTTTTTCTCCAGTCGGTCTCTCTTTGCTGGGGCTGTAGACTGGTTCCTCCAATGAGCCAGCCACACATCCCAAACATCGTACAGGAGCGGGACGGAAAGGATGGTCTTCCTCTATGCCTCCCGGCGCTGATATAAGAAACCTTCCTTCTTTTCCTCTGGTGTGAGCTGGAACAGGTCTGACACTCAGGCGATCATTGCATGGAAGGATCCCACTTTGTCCGGCACGGAGGCCCTGGCCGATGGCGAAGGGAGGTCTCCTATCCCACCATTGCCATCCATGCCCATTGTCGCTGTGTCCGATTACGTCTCCCGCGGGGGAGAGGGAGGCGATGGGTGGCATGGAGGTGTGAGATGCCTCCTCTTCTTGGCCGGCGGTTCCCCCGGTTTCAACGGGGTGGCCGGAACTTGTGCCACCAGTGCCGTGGGTGGAGGGATCGTTGGCATCCTCCTCTGGATCCGAGGCACCAGCTTGTGGAGAGTCGAAAGTATGTCCAGTGTGAGATCTTTCGGCGCTACCTGGAGGGTAGGTGCACCGAGTCCAGGGTCCTAGTCTTGTGGCCCTTCGCCAGTGTCCCCGTCGTCGACCCCGTCATGGGGCGATTATCCGACATCCCCCTCGTCGTCACCCTGGTCGGTGTGGATGGAGAGGATCTCATCCTCGTCGGCTGAAGAGATGTCTGTTCCTTGGAGCCCTTCACCTCCCCCCCTTTCTTCGGGTCCAGAGGGGTCGGCTTCAGGCTGAGGTCCGGCATACTCTTCTCTGGTGTCTCACCGAGCTTGCTCGAAGCCTCTGTCCTGGGAGGGAGAGACACCCTGGCCGTCATCGGGGTGCCCTGGACCGGGTCTGCCCCTACGGCTTTCGCGAGTGACGCCACCAGCACCACCTCGATGGAGGGGGGATGATTTTGCCTGGTGCACCTGGCTCTTTACGGAAAGGCTAGCCCCTTGGCCTTCTCCTTCACTGCTGGGTTGGACCCCTTGTCTCCTTCGGCCTGCTCTGTTGCGGGTAGGCCGGACACCGTACCCTGCTTGGCCTTCTCCTGCATGGTCTTCTCCAGATTCTCCCTCAGCTTTCCTGGGTTATCCGACTTCCTCTGGACGAAGAACCAGAGTGTTGACTGGAGATCGGTGCAGATGGGATGATGATTGCGCCTGGACCGTCGTGGGACGTGCAGCGGCTCTGACGGAAGCGGACTTGCGGTGCTTGGCCTTATGTTGGGCCCCCAGGGGAGGGGCGCCCTTGAAGGACTTTGAATCCCGCTCATGTTTGCCAGATCTGGGAGAGGCATGCGCCTGGGCATCACCCAGGGCAGAGGCCTTGGCCTGCAGCCACGACTCCAACCATTTGCGTCAATCCTTCATTGTGCGCTTTGTGAAGCCATGACAAATCACACAATCTTCTTCCTTATGAGTTGGCTGCAGGCAGTGCAGACACTGGGAATGTTTGTCATCCATGTACCCATTCCGTAAACCGCAGTCGGAGCAAGGTTTGTAGAGGGAAGCGCTGTCCTGATCCACGCGGTGTAGGCTTGAAGAACTTCTGGAAACTTCCAAGAAAAACACTCAACGATTTCTGCACTTGAGGGGCGATGAAAATGCTGAAAAACGGGTGCCTGTTAATCGGAAGGATAATCGATGGAGCACACGGGCTTGATTGACTGAGTTTTACTATCAAAAAAAGTGAAAAACACAGAAAAGCTGGAAGAAAAGCGCAGAAAGGCACGAGGACTCCCAACACTTGAACGTGCGGTAAAGAACTGAAGATGGTTGCCAGAGGAGTGGCTTAAGTAGAGGGCAGTCATTGGCTAGGGGCAGTATGACCCAGTGCTCAGTGATTGGTTTATAGGAGAAAGACAGTTAAGAAACAAAACTGAAACTTTTTTCTTTTACCTAGGATTCCCAGCCTGACGACAGGGAATATTCATGAGCATGTGAATCCATGCCAGACCCCATGCTGGAGAACAGTCTTTCTGATTCCCATGTAGGCAGACAATTTACTGGACAGGGAGTTTCTTACAGGAATGAGAGTCCGTTTCCCCAAGAGGGGAATCACGCCCAGTGAGGTTGCACTTTCCCAGACCACTAGGGAGGGTCTTGCTAAGCGGGCTCACCTCCCAAGCCTCAAAGGGGTTGGCTCCCCTCTGGGGAAAAGGGAAGAATAGTCCAGATTCGTCAGACTATCTTGAACTTGAACTGGGGGCAAGGGTCTTTACTAAAGCCCTAGGCTGGCAACACCTTGATAGCATTCCAACATAACAAGAACTGGCAATCTTAAACATGAACAAAGCATTGGTTTCTTTTTCTGTTTCTTTTGTCAGAGGGAAAGTGGTTAGGCTAGAGGACAGAGGACTTCAAACATGGACACTGACAAGCACCCTTTAGACTTTATTTTGATCTAGAGAAGGACATGGGCTTGTAGGCTTAGGGATAGATTAGGTGGACTTGACAGAAATAAAACCTTTAAACAAAGCCTTGGTGTCAGAGTTCTGATTCTGACCTACCACAGCACCCAGTGACAGCCTAGGGCACAGCTTAACAATTGGGTTGGTGCTCTAGCTATTGCCACCATGGTCTGCACTGCTGATCCATGCTGGCTTTGATTCCCCCACTACCGTAGGGATCTTAAAGGCTGCTTTACCAAAAGACTTCGGCCCAGA
Source organism: Ambystoma mexicanum (assembly GCF_040938575.1). Taxonomy (NCBI): domain Eukaryota; kingdom Metazoa; phylum Chordata; class Amphibia; order Caudata; family Ambystomatidae; genus Ambystoma; species Ambystoma mexicanum. Next base: position 242,776,623 of record NC_090933.1, read on the forward strand.
TCAGCAGGCTCCTCCAGCTGACATGCTCCATAACTATGGCTTTTCAGGTTAGGTTCCTCTGCCGCACCCTGTTCCCCTCTGTGCTCCCATTGTCTATTTGGCTCTCTTGGCTTGACCAAGGCACGTTTTCTTCTTTAAACTGAACTTCACTTAACCTGTCTGAGTGTGTGTCAAGAATGTTGTCCCATCTCCCACACTCTAGGGCAATTCCCTTTATATGCACGTTGACAAGTTTATTGCACGGGCTCCGATTTAGGAGTTCACTTCCTTAATGTCTTTGTGTCCCGCGAGTGGTGCTTGTACAATAAACCCACCGATTCCCCATCTTTATGACTGGCCATTGCGATTCCCTGCTGGTGTAGTGTCTATAAAGTTAGTGAGAGTCGATCCATGTCCCACTTTGCACGGCCTGACATGGTGAATACATTACACACCATATTGAAATTAGGCAGCAGAGCAATGGCAGTCCATGTAGCCATAGTGCAGGCCTCTTTAGTAGGTTTGTTCCTTCCTGGAAGAGGCATGCTGAAGCTTGGCCACTCGGAGTGCGCTTACTCCAAGCTCCTGCTCCGTGTACAAATCGTTGTATGGGGTTCATGGATGATGCAGTCACCAGTCACCCTGATGATGTGACCTATTCTCCTGGGGAAATTGGTATAAGACCTTGAGAATACAGCACTTTGCTTACTTTGACCCTCTAAGAAGCAGATACCCTCCCTCTGTCCACACAGGGACCCCTTTTGTGTGGTAGGCACTAAATGCAACCTGGATGCCGATCCTTTTGTCTACCAACTCCAGGTGTTGCAATACTGAACACGTGGTCCCCCTTTGCCCCAGAGCTCCTGTGCCCTTCATTAAGTGCAATTAACAAGTGACCCCATCACATACCATTAACACAAGGATGTAAATTCTGATCAAAATAGCCCTCTGCTGTTAACACAAATTCTGTCCTTAAACCCCTGCCCGTGTGAGATCCATCAGAATCCAGCCTGTGTGCACAGTCAGCCACTGAACTAGAGCTTAAGCAGTGCTTGAAGAAAGGAGCATGATTTATGAAAATATTTTCCAACAAGATCTATTCTTGGTTCACCTGCCCATAGACAATCCAGTCAATGACAAATCTTCCTCTCTCCTCCAACCCAATCTTTCAAACTTGTCAGGCGATCAAGAGCTAACGTTGTTTGGTCAGTCGGACCAAACTAAGTAAAGCCTTTCTAATTCATTGATCTATAATACATTTTTTTTTTTATTTACTTGTTTGTAGTTACAATTAGCAATTTTTACAAGAATCTTTACTGTTCTTACAGAGCTAAGAGATTCACTGAAAAGGTAGACATGGCCAACAGGACGTAGATATGCTAGAAGAAGCTGTTATTACAGAGAAAACGGCATACAATGTCTGGACTTAAAGATTCGATGTTCAAAAGGTCAGGGTTCGAATAATCAAACACCTGTAACAGATGTTCATTAGCGTCTGATTCAGTTCACCATCCTCCTATAGTTGGTTTGAGACATGATGTCGCCTGCAGTCATACAAACAAAGGTCCGAATTGTTTTCTTGCCCTAGTTACCAGACTGTGCATTTATTTTGCGGAATGCAGCTTCCAAAATTTTTACTGTTGCTAATGCCCATGATGTTTTTTCACCTAACATCAGCCTGTTCCACAATGTCGTTTATTTGTCTTCTTGTAGTCCCGCAAAGTCGGTGCACAGGTTGTTTAGATATGTAGCACGTATTTCTCTTAGCTCCGGACACTGCATCAAAAGATGGCGTACTGTTTCCAGTTTATTTACGTCGCCACATAATCTACATTCTTTAGTGGCCGTTTTTAGTCTAATCGCTTGAATTTCACGGGTAGAGGAGGTTTAAACAGGCTCTCATAAAGGTGATCCTGAGTAGTTTGTCGGGGAACTTTATACAGTACGGCATTGGCTCGTTCAGACTGTTAAAGCTAGGTGGCAGATGTTTCGTGAGTTTGTTGGACTGTGCCTTTTCCAGAGTATTAATCCAGTCTTGAGCTTCTAATTTGGTTTTTACTCTTGTGGGGTTCCTTTGCAAGTCTTCTGTATACGCCACTTCTTCCAATTTGTTCCTTAGTTTATCCACCCATCTGTTCAAGGTGGTCAGCTTGCGGTTTGTTATTTCAGTTCCGATGATCTTGTAGGTCAGCGGTGCCTCAGGTAGTGAGGTGTTTCTAAAGAGTTGCATTGCACCAAGAGTTACCGATTGTTCAAGAGAGAGCAGGCCTAATTCTCGCCTGATGAGTTCTACTGAAACTGAATTTGGTAGACCTAGTAGGGATTTCCAAAGAAACCCTTCCAGTTTCCTCCATATGGTGTTTGGCATGTTCAAAGTTGCACCCATTCCATAGGCGAGGGTCGGGACTACCTTTCCTTTGTAAAATTGCATCACTGGGATGACTGAAAATTTCCCGCATTTCCTGTCCAGGGTCTTCATTTGAGCTGCTAGATTCTTACCTTTTTTCCAGAGCGTTGCTTCCATTGTCTCTTCCTGGCTCGATGCATCTATGAAAACTCCTAGATATTTGTAGGATGGCACTACCTTGATGTTTATGTTTCCCAAAAACCATTTGTTATTTGCCTTCTTTTTCATAGAGCTTTTCCCAAATATCAGAACCTTTGTTTTTTTCTTGTTTATTTGCAGATTGTTTTCATCCATGTACGCCGCCAAGTTGTTTAGTTGGTGCTGAAGGCCAATCTGTGTCTGATCTAGCAGAATAAGGCCGTCTGCATATAATATTCTTGAGATGTTCACCTTCCCCAGATTTGGAGGAAAAGACCTTACAGAAAGTTCAGCTTCCTTGAGGTCACCTAAATAGGCGATGAATAGGGCTGGGGCTAAGGGGCAGCCCTGTTTCACACCGCGCTTTGATGGAATTTCGCGCGATAGCGTCCCTTGGGTGTGAAGTCGCACTCTTAGTTTGGTGTTTTCGTGTAGGGCCATCACAGGATCGAGTAGCTTTTTTGGACAATTCCAGTTTTCCAGTTTAGTCCATAGTCTTCGCCTGCCTACTCTGTTGAATGCTTGTGACGGGTCTAGAAAAGCCATGTACACTGGCGGTGTTCCTTATTTTACCTTCGCTTTTATCAGATTTAACAAACAAATGTTCACTGAGGTACTTCCATTTTTGAGGAAGCCCATTTGGAAGGGATCATGTGCAGGTGATGTTTCTGCTCAGGTGCGAAAGTGGGCTAAAAGTAGGGTTGCAAATGTTTTCCCTATTATATCCAGGAGTGCTATCGGGCGATAGTTGCCGGGTTCTTCTCTGTCTCTTTGCTTGTATATCGGGACAATCACTGCTTCAGTCCAGGATGCAGGAATAGCTTTCGTTTCTCTAGAGTGTTCAAAGATGGTACTGATGAACTCTGACCATTCCTCCGCGTTTTGTTTAATGTCTATGTTGCTGAGTCCATCTGGACCCGGTGCCCTTGAATTTTTGAGTCTTGTTATTAAGGCTCTTATGTCTTGTCTGTCAGATAGGTCAATCCATTGATGCCCTGTGTTTCTTTGTAGAAGCACCTCGCTAGATGTTGGGGCTTTGTAGAGATCCTCAAAGAATGTGGCCCATGATTCTTCACTCACTGCATTGATTGTTTTAATGGCTGTTTCTTTATTTGGCCTTTTGATAAGCGCCCAAAAGTCACTGGTTTTCTTGGTGCCAAGTGCCCTAAGCATTTGCTCCGCGTCCTTCTGGTACTGAATGTGCCTGCGCCCTAGGATCCAGGATTTGTATGACTATCTCGCTTTGCAGCTTGCTCCAAGCCAACAAAGTGTTTGCTGACTTGGCTTGTCTTTTTGCTTTTCTTAAAGCTCTTCTTTTTTCCACCACTTCTCTATCGTACGCATGTATGTTTGTAGTTGTGGCGTAATTTCCGTCTTTTATTTTCTTTCTGTGCTGTAGTAGGAAGGGCAAATAATCCGGTCGTGCTGAGTTGGTTTCTGATTCGTTGGTTTGATTTTTATAGGCATTCGTAATATGTGCAATGTTAGTTGCAGTTAATCGCAGCCGCGTACGTTGGTTATTTACCTCTATCTGGTGTTTGTAGCTTTGAGTTAGGAGGGATGTTTATGCCCATGCAATTGCGACCAAATTGTGATCGCTCTCTGTAGTTTTGACTATCGAGTAGTCTTCTATGTAATGTAGCATGCTCTCAGAGGTAAAAAAGTAATCAATGGTTGCTTTCGATTTTCCCCGCTCCCATGTGGTTATCGTCCCTGACCATGATCTCACTGTTGTAATGTTATGTAGATTTCTAGAATTCATCAAAGCCATCCATACTACTCCTCTCTCTTCGGCTTGTGAACAAGCTTTCTTCGCCCCCGTGTTGTCTAGGTCGACGTTGCAGTTCGAGTTTAAGTCTCCACATAAAATTATGTGTGTTTGCTGGTCTTCCAGTGCGATGCAGTCGATCACTTTCTATTTTTTACAGAATTCCGTGCTCAAAGTTCTCTGTGGATTTAAGTACACAGTTATTATTGCGATCTTTGGCGGTTTCATTTGCCTTTGTGTGCTCTGTTTTTGCATCCACGTTGTTAGGATTGCCAGAATACCGTATGATTCCGTTATTTTTTTGGTAATTTCAATTCCACATTCCATTCGGATAGCTATCAGTAGCCCTGCCGATGGTCGACCGAACATGCCTTTTGTTGCCGGGGCGAAAGCTATCTCAAAACCGTCCAATGCTGGTTTCGCCATTAACCATGTTTCTTGGAGACAAAGTATATCGAATTCTCCAAGGTCTTGGTTATCTGGGTTAGTTAGATGGTGGTGACTTCTCGTGTTCCATGAGCCCATCGTCAAGGCATTCTTTGTCGTAGTTTGTTGAAGATGAATCGGAGGAGGTTGTTTTTCCGGCACTCCTCCTGATGGTTGCTATTTCTCCAAATTAGAGTTTAGGGCTGCCTTTAGCCACTGCCATGGGCCCTGTGGTTTCCTTGAGTCTTCCGCGTCTTGATCAATCACTTCTCTTTCCTGATCGTTTTCCTGTTTATTTACTTGGCCTTTAAGGTGATAGCTATCTGGTCTCTGATGGTCTTCCTCTAATTCAGAACGAAATCTCTGTTTACGATATTGCTACCTCTTCCTGGGTGATCCATCTTTTCGTGCACACCTGGTGTAATTCTCTCTTTGCCTGCTCGACTCTCGTTTGGTTTCTCGATAATTATACCTCCTGTGGCTATGGATTTCCTCTACATTTGTTCCTCCTAAATTGGCCCTTTTCCAGTTTTCCCGGACTTGGCTTTTTGATATCTGACGACCTTTTGGACTCTCACTCTACTTGAGACTCCTTGGCCTTCCATCATGGTTACTTTCTTGTGTTACTTCTGTCAGTGTGAAGCCTGCTTTTTTTAGTTCTTTATATGGCTCGTTTGTGAGTCTCTCAATTGCCCCACTTTTGATATGGAGGTATGTTTTTGCCTTCTGATCACGATGATAGGGTTCAATTAAGATGAAGTCCTCTGTCTTCAGGTGTTGCAGAGAAGCAATTTTACTCAATGTTTTTAAGACTGTTTTCCTGTTCAGGACGATATAGTCACTTTTGCATGATGATTGTTCTAGCTTGAACACTATTTTTTTCTGATTTAGCTTATCGTAGGGTAGGTCTTTCCCCCTAAAATGCTCTTCTTGTTCTTTCCTTTGAGTTACTTCGTACTCTGTCTTTTTGAGGTCAATGTCCGCCTATTTACGTCACTCTGATTTGTTTCTTGTTTTTCCTTAGAGTGTTCCCCATGACTCTCGTCTCGTTGATTGACTCCTTGCTGTTTAGACCCTGTTTTCTCCCCCTTTTTAGATGTCTTGTTTTCTGTGGGGACTTCTGCCTCTATCTGATCCGTCTTTGTGATGTCCTCTTTGGCCGTGGTCTCAATGGCTTTGTCTTGAGACGTCTCCTTATCTGGCTCCGAGTCCGGGTAGACCGATATATCCAGTAATGGACCTCTCGTTAGAAATTCCTCCACTGTTCTTGGGGACTTTTCTGTGTCTATACCCTTTTTCAGAATTTTTGTAGTTTACAGGTCATCTCGCTTAGGACTCTTGGTCAAGTCGATACTGCCCTCCGTTGATGAAATTTTATTTTTTGCTGTCTGTTTGTTGTGCTAACTTCAAGCATATTTTTTCTCTTTGATCGCTTCTAGATATTGCATTTTGGTCCAGTCTCGTATTTTGGCTTTGCACCCGTACATCTTCAGCCAGAAAGGCATGTTTAGACTTGCCAGCCACCCGATCTGTGTCGACCTTCTCCTTTGTTGGCCATACTTGAGTTTGACTTCCCATTTTTTGTTGTTGAGCTTGTTATTCTGACTTTCCTCTTTGAGAGCTGCCTCCATGGCTTCCCATTTTGCCTCCCATGTCGCAGTCTGTTTTTCATTTTTAGCTTCCATCGCTGTTAAGTCTCCTTCAATGAAGTCAAATTTTGATAGTAATTTCCCTAAGATGGTTGTATTATCTTTTGTAGCTTCGTTTATAGTTTCATAAAGTTTTCCGAATGGAGCAAGGGAGATAGTAATTGCTGCCATGATCGTTGTCATATCAGATTTTTTGTTGGGTGAATTTTTCTGTGTATCCATCATGATTTCACTATGTCTTCTATGTTTCCCCGGCGTTTGTTCTAAATTATATGGTAGCGTGTGAGAGTGAGCCGGACTTTCAGCAAACGAAGATGCCCGGGGGGAGGTCGCCAGAGGTCGCTGATCCACGTGGTTCCCCGTCTGACTTCTTAGTGACATGCTTTTTTCCGTGGTATGTGTTGATCGAGGTTCACTCCCGTTTGATTGTTGCAGGTGGATTTTTGCCTTTGATTGTTCACTCATTTTCCTTCCAACACCCGAAGTGTGCGGATACTCCCTCGCCTGTTCCTCCTGTGGCATGGCATGCCCATGCAAGTCTGGAAATGAGGTATTCTCTATGGAATCTTGTTTTCCTGTTGTACATCATTGTGTTTTCGCAGGGTCTCAGTCTTGGACAAGACTTTTTTCGCTAAATCAGAGGGAACATTTGGCTCTAGCCATGCCGCATCTTGCACCATCTTATCAGAATGTTGGAGGCCTTTTATATCTGTTGAGAGGTGATTTTCGCCTCCTCCTCGTAGTCGACTGATAGAATCACATAGTGTAGGCTCCACGACTGGATCTTTATTATGCTCAGGACCATTTTCTGTGTTTTCTTTAGTAGAAGCTTTTGAATCGTCTGTTTTTCTTGTTTTATTTGCAGGCAGAATCTCTTCTACTTCCAGCATTTCTGCATTGGATAATTCAGTGTTTGTATTGAGTTTCCGTTTGTGCTGTTGCATCTTAAAGAAGTTGAGCAGTGCGTTTGAGATTAGAGGATTGGGTAACTTTTCTGTATAATTTTCCTTTTTTTTTTTTTTTTAACTGTTTTTTTGTTTTTTTAGTCCAAAACTGGTGCCTGTGTAAATGCTGCTAGTCTGCACATTGCCCTTTGGTTTCTCATTTTTTTTTGGTTTAAGGGCTTTCCCTTTTTGTCTTTTGCTATAGATTGTTTTTGTTTGTTTTGCCCCAGCCCTCTTTTTTCAGTCCGGCGCAGTCGTCTCCTCGGGGCTAGACGGAGTGTTTTGGTCGTTTTCCACGAGCGGCTTTGTAGCCAGGGGAGTATCGTCATCCAGATCATCCTCCATGATCTCCTCTACACATATAGAGTTTTCTTTTGTGTTGGTGAACACTTGTGTTATGTCAGAGGTCGCTGGTGCCTCTTTGGTCTTTGCCTGTTTATTTACTACTTCATGCTGAATTTGCACCTCTGTTTGAGATCGAGGGTGAATTTGGGCTGTTAGCAATGTCATTTTCCTCTGTACCTCCGTTATACCTCTGTTAATGTCCAGGGGCCGCCGATGCTCCGGCTCTTTTGACTGGGTCCCCCCTCCGTTCGCCTCGCATAGAGGCTGATCCTTGCGACCACCCTTTCCACTTTGCGGTGTTGTTATAGTTTTTTCCCCATTGTCCGCAGTGTCTGACGGTGTCGTTATAGCCAGACTTTTTCCCTGCGTTACATGTGTGTTGTCGGGGCCGGCCGGAGAAAGGGTCGTCCCAGACTGCCCTCCGGCAGTCTCGGCTGACAAAGCGCTCGCCGAGGCGGACCTCCTGCCTGCCGCTCCGCCACACACTACGGGTCCTGCTTCTGTCTCAGCCGCTAGTAGCAGGGTTTTCTCCACTGCCGTTACAGTGGCAGTGTTTGACATTTCGTTTACTTTATTTGTGTGTTCAACGAGGAGTTCAGGCAGAAAGTCAAAAAGCAACTCTGTTGCACGAGTCGGAGCAGATGGGGTAGTGTAGTTCTTACCTCGCTTAAAGGCAAGTGACTTTTTCTCCGGCAGCGGGAGCTTTGAGTTACTTCTGAGGCATCTTTCCCACTCCATCATGCTCGGGTCATCCACGTCACCTGCATCCCGAAACTCCACGTTTTCTCCCATCGCCTTATTCCTCTTTTCTGCAGGATTGATGATCGTCGAGTCCTCCGCGCCACCGACCCTCTGCACGACTGCAGACTACTCGACTCTGCAGTAGACTCCGCTGTAGCATCGCGGTCCGCTACGCGGTCAAAGGAGTGTTTATGTGGGTCCACCCACCGGCAATGAAAACGAAAAGCAGACTCACACGCTCTGCTCTGGACTGCAGACTGCTCGACTCTGCAGTAGACTCCGCTGTAGGTCTGCGGTCCGCTCCGCGGTCAAAGGAGTGTTTATGTGGGTCCAGCCACCGGCAATGAAAACAAAAAGCAGACTCACACGCTCTGCTCTGGACTGCAGACTGCTCGATTCTGCAGTAGACTCCACTGTAGCTCCAGAAGAAGACTTGCACAGCCCACAATCTGGTAAACTGTCAGGAACGGGCCACGAATCCTGAGAAGACAGTTCCCCAACACTTACGGTCTTTGAAAATGTCCTGGCATCTGTCACAATGAGACGAATGATGCTCTGAGACTACATCTCTCATGAGCAAGAGGGCACGGCGGATGCGCGTGGTGAAGTCATCCCACACGCGTTGTGAAGTCATCCCACACGCGTTGTGAATCCCAAGATGTATCTGAGGCCTGTATTGCATCAGTTAAAGTCTGGGCAGTGCAGGACCTCGAGCTTCTCAAAGATATTAAGTTGTTGTTTTGAGCAGTGTTCTTTGATTATTGCTTTTCGGTGTACCTTTTCTTCGGCCTGCTTCGGGACCTTGCTTCTGGAGTCTTCCTGGCTTTGGTGTAAAACAGCATTTGAGCCTGAGTGTGTTTCTTTTGTTTTAATTTTTTTCTTATTCTCTGGAATTGGATCCCGGGATCGCAGATTTAGTGGCATCTGTTTTTTCCCCGTTTTTGGGACTTGGATTAAGGAAGACTTCTGCCTTTTGTGGAACTGTCCCCCTTATTTGGATTACTTCCAGGAGAGCGTCCTCATGCCTTACGAGACCAATCCTTGCGGTTTTTATTTTAATGTAGAGTTTTTTTTTTGCGTTCATGTTAGCTAATCTCTGGACTTGGTACTCCTGTGATTCAAGCACTGGATCCGGAACGCTCCTCTCTATGCTCTGCATTATATCCCATCAGGTAACCATAGGTTTATGTTTGGGAGGGGAGTATTCTTGTCTTGGGCACTCCTTAACCCAACTCCCTTTACTGCTATTTACAGACAAGCAGACTGTCACCATTGCTGCCTTTTTGCCTGAGCATTATCTTATTATCCTTAGGGACAGTTCTCTCTGGAAAAACATCCTCCTTTAAGGAGCCCTTTTTAAACCTTTTACACAGACCTCAGAGGTGTCTCTTTCCCTAATTCTGACAAACTATAGTCTGGGCACCAAGCACACTAACGCCATCTTTTTTTTGTTATTGGCAATGTGATGAATCCAGGCAACTAATCCCTTCTCCCAAGTTGGAGCCACCCCTCTGGACTAGGGAGGTGAGCCCACTAAGCTTACCACCCACTAGGGTACAGGGCAAGCAGGATCCCACTGGGGGTGACCCCCCCCAACCTCAACTTAGAGGACAAGCAATCCCAAAACAGGGATATACGTTATCCTCCCTTGTCTCAAGAGCCTAATAGTTTTGTTGAATATATGGGAGTTAAACTGTAAAATAACTCACAACTTCACACACAAATGGGTGGTATGGTTTCTGAACCTTTTCAGGCAGCATCCACACCTCAAAAGGGAGAGTGGGGAATAGGCCACTCCCTGGTTGTGTGGGGGATAACAATCCAATTAACATTAGAGACGAGGAGGAAAGTAGCCCGCGGAGCTGCAAAGGAGAGACCGTTTCTTGGGAGGGAACCGGGTGGCGGCCAGAACAACCAAACCAGACCCCAAGGCAGGGTGAAAGAAACCAGACCCCCAAGGCAGGGTGAGAGAAATCAGACCCCCAAGGCAGGGTGAGAGAAACCAGACCCCCAGGACAGGGTGAGAGAAACCAGACCCCCAGGACAGGGTGAGAGAAACCAGACCCCCAGGACAGGGTGAGAGAAACCAGACCCCCAGGACAGGGTGAGAGAAACCAGACCCCCAGGACAGGGTGAGAGAAACCAGACCCCACAAGGTTGGGTATGAGACCTGAGACCCCAGGAGGGGTAAAGACCAGGAGGTAACTAACTGGAGAAAGTACCACGAGATTCCTTGGTGGTAAGCCTAAGGAGAGTAACCTAGTGCAGACTTAGAAACCAACGGCATTCCCAAGAGTGGAAGAACACCCGAGACCAAGTCCCTGGTAATCCAAGGAGAAAGAGACTAACCCAAAGACTGATAAGCACCTCGAGGAGGTGAAGGTGGAAGAGACACTTGATGCCTTTAACTGTGCAACGGGGAAGTACCCCTTTTTCTGATAGAGACATTGTGGTGGGGTCAGAAACCAGTTACCATTCCTTTGTTTGGGCAAAGGCCCTTATTGTACCCTTTGTTAAAGTTCGTTTTTTTGCTGTTGTTCGTGTATAGTGGTAAGGATAGAGTTTAGGCTACAATAGGCTTCTGGATGGCAGACTGCTTATTTTGTAGGACATGCTGCAAAGCACTGTTTTAGATTGCTTTTCTTTCTCTTTAGTGTAAGGGTAAGAAACCTATGGACAGCTTAGGCTTTGATTTTTCCAATCAAGAAATACTCAACTCAAAGCGTCGGTTTCCTAACCTGATTTACCACAGTAAGTAGTCAACCAACTCTCACGCTCCTCTCACCAAACAACTGCTACTCACTGATTTAACATCACATAGCACAACAAAATAGGTTGCTCATTTCTATCAATACTGGACATCCTCAAGACTGCATTTTAATTTAGTAATTACTAGGTCATTGTAAATGCTTTGTATGATGTTTCAGACAATGGTCTAGCGAAAAAACCCAGTTAGGTTCAGCAGTTCATTATCGAATGGTAAACTCAGTCCTACCAGGCAAAATCGGCGACAGCTTGAACACCAAATAACATAACATGACAAAGGCTCATTGAAACACACACCCATATACTGGGGGTAGGAGGCATACCCCAAAAACGTATATAACCAATATTAAATATTCATCCAGATTTGAAAGATAAACTTCCTCTTTAGGTAGAGTTTTCCCCATCATTAAAAAATCTGTAACAAACACCACAATAAATGCTTTTCAACATATATGATGTCCAGTTATACTGCATACACATGTGTATAGTAATTAATAAATACATTTGTGCTGCAGCAATGCGCTTTCTCTGTTGAGGACACAATGGCAGGATGGTGCAACATTTAAAAATATTTTCACTCGTATAGAACCACATTTAAAACCAAACTTAAATCAAACAATGTCTCACGGAATAGTGATTATGAGCCCCTTACAGCTGTTGTTTCTTTCTAAAGTTCTACTTATTTATACCGCGGTATGTCATCAGTCTGTGCTTATGTGTCCTTTCTCATAAGTTTCAAGCAAAAAAGTGGTTATTTCTCTGTAATAGTTACCTTCTCTCCTTGCTGCCGCGTTATCTCTCGGTCAACTTCACAGTCCAGCTTATTGCCAACTAGCAAAAGTTCTGCATCTTCAGAAGCGTACTGTGAAGAATATTATATTGCATATAGTTAGGAGATCAGAATAAGCAGTATGTTTGCAATCAGTTGAGCTGCAGAAAGAAATGATTGCGAGTGGTACTGAATAAGTTGGCACAGGTTCAAAGATACAATAAAGAATGGACGATTGTAAACATAGCATTACATTCTGAAAGTGAGAGCTAAAAATAAAGACAATCATTAGTATATAAAAATGGATATAGAAAGAAATAAAACAAAAACAGTTTGCAACTATCCAATTCTGCTTCCAGAACTGCACGCTAAACAGAATTAAGAGGGCAGCCTAGAAATGTCTCTGCGGCCGAGTGAATAAGTTGCTGGATCACGGGAAGCCTCGGCAGCCTTGACAAAAAAAGACAAAGAAAAAGTTCTAGAAAATACCCTTCAAAACTTATGAAACGTCCCCAGTATTACTGCAGTTTAAAAGGTAAAAGTCTCGGGAGAATAGCTCAGGTGCAACGTGCTCGCCTTGGAAGCAATACGACACAGGCCAACACAAGTTCGATACCCGGGTCCACGCTTAGAAACCTCTGGGTATTAAGCGCGTTAAAAAATAACCTATCATATCAGATATAAAAAATTATCTAATCTAAGGCCGAAGTAGGTGGGAGCGGTCGGAGCGGTGCTGTTCCTATACTTTTATTTTAAAAAGAAACCTTCCGGAAAGATTTCGTTTTAAAATTAAAGTGTAGGAAGAAGTTGAAAGTTGCAATTTCAGTGCACTGCACTGAACATTCCCTTCAACAGCTGGCACATGCGCTTTGAGGTTTGTATTGTGCGTGGCGTGGGATGGGACGTGGTGATGGAGTTTGTGGGGAGCGGGGCAGGCCAGTAGGGAACATAGTTCCTCTACTTCTTTTCGTACACGTTCGACCACTGGCTGTAAAGTTCCTTCAGATGTGCAAGACAAACTCCTAAGAGTGAGACTGAAATAAGCAGGCAGGAAATGATGTATAATCCCTGACCAATCACAGAGAGTCCGTAAATAAATTCCGATGAGGGCATGGCTAGCAGCAGGCATGCTGTGAAGACATAGATGGCGAAAGCTCCCGGAAGAGATCGCAATAAAAGATGTATTTGATGTGCTTTCTGTCGTGAAAGTCACTTTTCGATCACTTAGACGAGATTCCTCCTAGAATCGAGGTTGGTTGGCCTCTGTAGATGCTTGATCTGACACATAATGGACAGGCCTGTCCTAAAATGGCGACCGGCAGTTAGCCTTCAAAGACCTGCTATACGGTGTGCAGACGGAGTGGGAGACCTGGTGAAGCCAGGTGATCGTTGTGGCCCTGATGACAGTCTGGGCCATAAATTCGAGCCCCTCCAATCCCTCTGTGTATATCGAAAGGGACCCGATGGATGTGAAAGGCAGCAGAGCTGTGTGGGAGCTCCGGAGCAGCCGCACTGGTGCGCAGACGGACCAGAGAGGTGATGGGTGCTCTCGGCAGCAGTGTGAGTAGCCGACTGCTGCGTGGAGGAATGGCCACTGTATAGCTGGTAGACACACACAGAGTCTACTGAGTGTGGCGCTGCCCGATGACGGGCTTACGCGGCGGCGTGACGTCTCACGCCGCCGCGCTGAGTATAAATAAAGGGGGCGTTCCCGGCCGCATCAGAGCGACCGGGAAGCCCGAACACGAACACGAAGGACTGGTGTCGGCTTGACTCCTTCATGTGGTGGGGGCTTACGGGACCGCGTGGGGGCTCCGACACGCCCCCAACAGTGGCGACGAGTGGTGAGGGAGACCCGGGCCCGGCGGTATAATCTGTGGAAGATTAATTTTTTGAACGAAGCGGAACGGACCTTCGTTTCGTCTCATGCCGGGTCGCGGGACGCACACGCGGCCGGCGGCCATTTTGTCTTGGAGGCCGTAAAACTTCACGAGGCTCCGGTTTGGAGCGTGAAGTAAACACGGGCCTAATTTTTGGACACATTCATAGCAGGAGGTCTACCCTGCACGCCCATGTCTGATTTGTGGGTTTTAACCCGATTTTGGGTCTTTTACGTCGTGTGAAAGCCAGGAGAGGACTTATATGACAGGGCCTGTCTAGGCCAATCCATCACCTTTGCTCAATTTTTGGAACTTCCAAGTCCTTTTGGATTGCAGCAAGGTGGATCCACGGTGTTCTCTTTGTCCCCTTCATCATCAAAGTGCCGTGGGTGTTTTTCTTTGTCTTCTTCATCATCAAGCTTGGCTGCTCTGGGTACCGGAGTCTGTTGTACATCCACTGGTGCCTTGTCCGGAAGCCTCCCCGTGTTGGAACTGTTCGTGTACCCGGGAAGGAGGGGTGAGTCGCACTATGATGGTGGGTGTCTGAGTTGCGGCCCTCAGGACAGTAGGTGGGGGTGCCTGTGCGCTCAAGCCCATGGGTGACTCTGAGGATTCGGACAGTGGTGGTGCAGCAGCGTCCCTTCCCCGCGATCGTGGCCAGGCAGCGGCTCAACAACAGGCCGCCCTACCTCCGGTGATTCAAGTCCTTGCAGGACCGCCACCTGGACAACCAGGGTTTCCCATCATGGCTCAAGCACGAGCACCCGCGGCCCATGCCGCCTTGCAGCCCATTCCGGAATTCGATGCGTCGGGCCCACCCTCGAGCATGGGGCCCCGATGGAGAAGATGGGTGAGTCGCCTCGACATGTACTTCAGGGCTGCTCAGGTGACGGACGATGACAGCAGAATTGCCACCATGCTGTACTCGGCAGGGCCGACAGTCCAGGAGATATTTGAATCGCTTACTCCTATCAACAACTCTTATGATGCGGCCAAGGCCGCCCTCCTCGCACACTTCCTTCCCCTTGCAAACGTGGACTATGAGAGGTTCGTCATGCTCTCGGCGAAGCAGAAGGAGGAGGAGACACTGGACACTTTTTATTGTCGCCTACGCCGCCTCTCCCTTGGTTGTGCATGGGGGGATGCAGACGACATGATACGCACGATGCTAATCCAGGCATGCTTCTCCGGCAAGCTCAGGAGGCAAGTCCTGAGAGAGCCGGGCCTCACGCTGCCCCGCATACTGGAGCTGGGCAGGTGCCACGAGGTAGCAGAAGCCCGAGCCAACAAGATGGAAGCTGGGTCTCGGTCGGTGAGGTCAAAGGAGGTGTGTGTCGTGTGGCGGGGTGGCCGAGGAGTGAGACGCCCGGGTGGAGGACCCCGAGACAGGGAGTCGTGCCAGAAGTGTGGGTACGACCTCCCTCACATGGCAGAATGCCCGGCAGTTGGAAAAACCTGTGGGAGGTGTGGACTGGCCGATCATTTCTCAAGAGTATGTCGTGCAGCCATGCCGGTGATGGTGCCGAGAGGTCAGGCACGGACATGGACTCCTCGCCAGAGCCAACAGCCCAGTATTGCCCAGGTGGAACAGGGTGAAGTGGAGTCCCATCCGGAAGGAGCTGAAGACGAGGAGAACATCTTTTTCGTCTCAAGCGTGGGAGTACTCAAAGGAAGAAGCCGGAGACAGCCGAGATGTGTGGTCGAGATCAACCACTCCCCAGTCCCAGTGCTCGTTGACACAGGCGCCTCTGTCAATGTGATGGCCAGAGGGCATTATGACTCTCTCAAACCCCTCCCAGGTCTGGTCGCACCGAAGGCCCGCATATTTGCTTTTGGGGGTCAGGAACCGCTACCGCTCGACGGTGCCTTCGTGGCAGACGTGGAACATGATGGCTCACAAATCAAGGCTCGATTTTATGTGACCCCGGTGAGCAGCAATACCCTGCTCAGTTGCGCAGCTGCGGAGGCCTTAGGTATCGTCAGCTTTGCATACTCCGTCCACCTGGAGGACATTAATGATCTCCTCGACAAATATGCTGCACTCTTCAGTGGGATCGGAAAGATGACGGGGGAACCAGTTCGATTACACATCGATGAGTCAGTGCAGCCCATCGCATTGAAACACCGCCGAGTACCATTCCATTTAAGGGAGCAGGTCGATAAGGAGCTGGACAATTTGGTGAGCCTGGATATCATCGAAAAGGTTGAGGGCCCAACCCCCTGGGTGTCTCCGATCGTGGTGGCCAGAAAGCCCAAGCAACCCGACTCGGTACACATTTGCGTGGACATGAGGCTCCCCAACAAGGCAATCAAAAGGGAGCGCCATCTTACTCCAACGATCGATGATATCATTGCTGATGTTCAGGGGGCTTGAGTGTTCTCGAAACTGGACCTCCGAGCCGGGTATCACCAGGTCGTCCTTCATCCAGAGTCCCAGTACATAACAACGTTTACCACCCATCGGGGACTATATCGATACAAGCGGTTGAGTTTTGGAGTATCGTCTGCCGCTGAAGTGTTCCAAAACATCATTAGGGGCGCCCTAGCAGATCTGGAGGGCGTCCTCAATATCAGCGATGATATTCTGGTGTTTGCCAAAACCGAAGTGGATCACATGAAGAGGCTCGATAATACTCTGAAACGACTTCAATCGTTGGGCCTCACCCTGCAGAGGGAGAAGTGTGAGTTCATGCGCCCCTCTATTGAGTTCTTTGGCTTCATATTCAAGGAGGGGGGGTGTCGCCAGACCCGAAGAAGGTTCAGGACATCAAAGCGGCGAAGGCCCCCGAGTCTGTGACGGACGTGAGGAGCTTCCTGGGGATGGTAACGTATTGTGGGCGGTTCATCCCGAACTTGGCCTCGAGATCTGAACCACTCCGGGCGCTGACCAAGAAGGAGTCACCTTGGCATTGGGGCCCTCTCGAACAGGCCGCCTTTGAGGACATTAAGGGTGCCCTCACAACGGGAGATACTATGGCGTTTTTCGACCCCGCCTTGGAATCGGAGATTGTGGTTGATGCAAGTCCTTTCGGGTTGGGGGCAGTGCTGACTCAAGTGGATCACAACGGGACTGTTCGAACCTTTGGCATATGCGAGCAAAGCGCTCTCCGAAACGGAACAGAGGTACTCCCAGATCGAGCGGGAGGCCCTGGCAGTGCTGTGGGGCTGCAAACATTTCCGGCTCTATGTCTTGGGACGTCCAGTGACGGTGGTAACTGACCACAAACCACTGCTTCCGATTCTAGTGGGCTCATCGTCAAAACCACCAGCTAGGATTGAGAGGTGGATGCTCGCCCTCCTCGAGTATTCAGTCACCCTGGTATATAGGCCAGGGGCCAACAATGCCACGGACTACCTGTCTCGTCATCCGGGAGTAGGTGGGGGAGATGGACATGACACCTGCGGAGAAGAAGCGGACAGTTATGTACGAATGGTGGTGGAGGCGGCAACGCCAAATGCGATGTCCCTAGAGGAGTTGGAGGCTGCTGCGGCTGAGGATGAGTGTTTTCGAATCTTGAAGGACACAATGCATAACGGGTCTTGGAAGTCCATCCTCGGAGCCGTGTCCGGGCGCACGCCGGAAGCCAAAACAGCTCTGGAGCAGTTGTGGAAGGTGAAGGAGGAGTTGTCGTTCTCCGACTCAGGCTGCTACTCCGGGGTGACCGGATCGTCATTCCCCGGTCAAAGGTGAGCGATGTGATCAGTCTCGCCCATCATGGACATCAGGGCGCCGCCAAGACCAAGGCGCGGCTCCGCTCGAAAGTCTGGTTTCCGGAGTTGGAGAAAAGGGTGGACGACTTCGTGGCGGCCTGCGTATGGTGTCAGGCGGCCTCTTCTCTGCAACGAGAACCTGCAATTGAGGCAATGCCCCGTGGCACGAGGCCCTGGGAGATCGTCCACGCCGACTTTGGCTCAACATCAGTGGGCACTCACTTCCTGGTAATAGTCGATGAACATTTGAGATACCCGGAGGTTGAGTTCGTCGAATCTGTGGCCTTTGAGCATGTGGTGGTGGCCATGGAGAAGATATGATATGATATGGTATTTGTAACGCGCCTATACACAAGTGTTTCAAGGCGCGACGAGGGAGGGGGGAACAAGGGGAGACAGAAAACGATCCTACTAGGCCAGGTGTCATTCAGATCGCGCAAGTGCAGGGGTAGGGGAGGGGAAAAGTGCAAGGGGAAGGGGAGGGGGGGAAGTGCAGTACAAGGTAAGAGGCGGACGTAATAAATAAATAAATAGGGCCAGCTGGTGGCAAGTGTGAGGTAAGTGCAGAACAAGTGCTGGGGGAGGGGGGGCTGTAGGGATACAGAGACAGACCCGCAGTGCAAAGGGGTTCCAGGGCATCAGTGCAAGTGTAGAGTGGCATGGCCCAGGACCGAGGCCGTTTAGAGTGGTCCAATTGCAGGATCAGTGCAGCTTCAGTGAAAATTAATTAGCCGCTCAGCAGGGGAGAGGGAGAGGGAAAGCAGAAGCAAAGAGGAAGGTTTTGAGGTGCTTCCGGAACCGGAGATGGTTCTCCTCAAGTTTCAGGGAGGCAGGAAGGCTGTTCCAGAGGGAGGCCCCTGCCGCGGAGAGAGATCTACCCCCAGCTCGTTGCTTCGAGAAGCGGCTAACCCTGAGGGAGTTGGAGGCGGATGAGCGAAGGGCTCGGGAAGGAAGATATTTGGGAAGAGAGAGTTGAAGGTATTTAGGACCCAGGCCCCAGAAGGCCTTGTGGACAATGCAGAGGGTTTTGAACTTTATCCTCGCAGCCACTGGGAGCCAGTGTAGAGATTTCAGTCCTGGAGAGATACGGTCCCTGGGCTTGAGGCCAAGGACAAGTCTCGCAGTTCTGTTCTGGATGAGTTGCAGAGGGCGGAGAGTGGAGGCAGGCAGATTAAGATAGAGGCTGTTACAGTAGTCCAGCTTCGAGAGAACCAGGGCTCGGGAGACAGTGAGCTTCTGGGGGAAGGAGAGGAAGGGAAGAATACCTCTGAGGAGGTGCAGCTGGTAGTGTGACCTCTTGGCGACGTCAGAAATATGAGGAGAGAAGGAGAGTGTGGAGTCGAAGATGACCCCAAGGTTTTTTGCCTTGCAGGTAGGAGCAGGGAGGGGGCCAAGGGAGGCAGGCCAGAGAGCTACAGGGAAGGAGGGAGTGGGAGTACCGATGAGTAGAATCTCAGTCTTACTGGCATTAAGGCAGAGGTCATTGGCGGCACACCATTCTTGGATAGCAGACAGACAGTCAGAGATGAGGGAAGGAGAGGGGGAGGCTGAGGGTAGCCTGAAAATGAGCTGGGTATCGTCCGCATAGCACTGGAAATTAGGGCAGAGAGCGGCGATGCGGTGGGCAAGGAGTGCCAGATACTGGTTGAACAGCCAGGGAGAGAGATTAGATCCCTGGGGGACACCACAGGTGGAGAAAAAGATGTCGGAGAGGAAGGACCCCAGTTGGACCTGGGAGGGTCGATTTGAAAGGAAAGAGGTCAACCACGCCAGAGCCTGACCAGTGATACCCAGGTTTTCCCGGAGACGGTTGAGCAGGATGGCATGGTTGACAGTGTCAAAGGCAGAGGAGAGATCGAGCAGAATGAGAACACACGGAGTGTTGGAATCAAGGTTCAAGAGCAGGTCTTCACAGATGTTCAGGAGAGCAGTTTCCGTGCTTCTGGCAGCTCTGAAGCCAGATTGATGGTCATGAAGACTACCAACAGATTCAGCATGGAGGTTAAGCTGGGAGATGGCCAGTTTCTCCAGGAGCTTGCCCAGGAAGGGAGTGATGGAGATAGGGCGATAGTTAGCCGGGCAGGAGGGGTCGGAAGAGGGTTTCTTGAGAAGAGGGTGCACAAGGGAGTGCTTGAGGGGGGAAGGGAAGACTCCAGAGGCGAAGGAGTGGTTGCAAAAGTCAGCCAGGGCAGGAGCCAGGGAGTCGATGTGGTCCTTGATAGTTTTGGAGGAACAGGGGTGAACCTGTTTAGACGAGACTTTCATAGATCAGACTTGTCTGGAAACCTTGTCAGCAGAGAAAGGTGGAAAGGCAGAGAAAGAGGGAGGAGGGGTGACTGCAGAAGGGCCAGAGGAAGGGCCGGGTAGGGAGGGAGGGAGGTGAAAGGAGGAGAGCGAGGACAGGATGTCCTGAGTTTTAGAGATGAAGTGAGAGGCCAGTGCAGTGCAGAGGGCCTGGGAGGGGACAGGAGAGGTAGAGACTGCAACAGGGTTGGCCAGCTCCTTGCAGATTTTAAAGAGTTCGGCGGAGTTGTTTGATGCCGCAGAGATGCGGGCTTGGATAAGGGCTCTCTTCTTGGTGAGAACAGAGAGCCGGTACTGCCTTTGGAGCAGGCGGCAGGCCAGTTTGTCAGAGGATGAACATGAAGCACGCCATTTCCTCTCTGCAACCCTGCACTTTCGTTTTAGGGTGGCGAGATCCGAGTCGTACCAGGAGTTACATTTGGCTTTGGGCTTCAGGCGGATATTTGCGGCCCATGGTTTCCCCCACACCCTATGCTCTGACAACGGATCGCCCTTCCAAAGTGAGCGGTTCTCCGAGTTGATGGAGAGCTGCGGAATACAGCACAGGAAGATCTCCCCCCTGTGGCCCCGAGCAAACGGGGACGCTGAGAGACTGATGAGGACTCTGAACAAAACATTCCGAATTGCTCAGGGGCAGGGGCAATCATTACAACGTGCCCTCTATCAGTTTCTGCGGGTGTACCGCACCACCCCACATGCCGCCACGGGAGTGGCACCGGCAGAGGCGTTATTTAAGAGGTGCCCCAGGGGACTGCTGCCGGAAGTTGGGGAGAAAGAACCAGGGGTCATCGATAGTCCGCAGGTGGAGGCTGAAAGGCGAGTCCGAACGGAACAAGAAAACCTGCGCAGGGGTCTCCGACCTCAAAGACTTGAACCGGGAGATGAGGTCCTTATCCGTAATCGACACCCCCACGAGAAGCTCTCGCTCCCCTATGAACCGGAGCCATTGGATGTAGTGGCAGTGAAAGGATCCATGTTGACGGCCTCGGATGGACGATCTGCTGTCACCCGAAACGTGAGTTTCTTTAAGAAGCTGGGTGATCCACGAACTGAAACCCCACCCGAACCTGATCCACCAGACATGCCTGCTGACGGAGGTCTCTGGGACGAAGGACCCGAATCCCCAGTCCGGGGAGACGCAGCGGAAGGACGTCACGTGCCGGAGGTAGGCCGGAGGTACCCCCAGAGGGCTGGGCGAGGGAAACCTGCCTACCTCAGCGAATATGTTGTGGGACGCTTGATTAGTGAACTGGGGTGAGAAGATCTGGGTGGATGACATTAAAGGGGTTTTTTTTGGGTGTGCAGTAGTGTTTATGATAGATGTGTGGTTTCCTGGTTAATAAAGTTACTGTTAATCTATGTTCTTGTTCGTCCCGGAAAAGGAGGAGTGTGGCGCTGCCCGATGACGGGCTTACGCGGCGGCGTGACGTCTCACGCCGCCGCGCTGAGTATAAATAAAGGGGGCGTTCCCGGCCGCATCAGAGCGACCGGGAAGCCCGAACACGAAGGACTGGTGTCGGCTTGACTCCTTCATGTGGTGGGGGCTTACGGGACCGCGTGGGGGCTCCGACACGTCCCCAACACTGAGGGAACCCAGACTGGGAAAGCAGTGTGTACATACTTGCCTACATTTGAAAATCAAAAACCCTGAGATTTATGCTCCGCCCACAGTCACACAAGACTCCGTCCATTTGCACGTGGCCCCGCCCACATGTCAAAAAGGTAAACACCGTTGCAATGTGATGTGACGTCAGACATTTGCAGTTCAAATTGAAATAGGCATATTTCATTAAACTGGCTTTTCACAACCGCCAAATTGCACAGGACAAAAGGAATTTGCCTTCCATAAAATCAACACGTTAAAATGTGCACATGTAAACTCCAAGAAGCAATATAAAGCTTTTGCCTGTATTTTGCAGTACGGAATTTGGACATTTCACCTTTGTTTTTCATCAGGTTATTTAGTGCAGTGGTGAGTTGTCCAGCCTGCAAACCTGATGTCTGTGGTTCAATGGGACTAAGTACACCCTCTTAAAAATGTGGGTGGACTTTGTCCACCCACCCACCGAGCCCTGGTAACCTGGGCAGAAGGAATGAAGACAAAATAAACGCGCGCTTGCATTGAAACTCGGCAAAAAAGAATTAAAGGTGAAGCTAAATAAACACGCGTTATTTTGCTTCACCTGCATTCTTTTTGCCGATTTGCTGAAAGCATATGAACAGTCATTGTTGCAGAGACAAAGCCACACTCAAGCAGGGAGTCTGGGGCGGCGCAGTCCTGCAAGCATTTAAAGAAAAAGCAACCAGTAAAAGCTGCCCCCAACCCCAGCAACCGGCTCAGGCGAGGCACATTCGTGCCGTTTCGGGTCCGCGCAAACCTCCACCCGATTGGCTACCTTTTGCAGTCAATCGGATGGAGGATTGGACGGACCCGAAACTGCTGAGAAAACCCGGAGACCCAGAAAAAAGGCAAAAAACCCAGAGTCTCAGTGAAAATCCAGAGGAGACAGGTGTGAAGGCACCGAGAAGACCGACAGCAAGAAGGGACCGGTTGGCAGGCAGCGCTGGTCCGAGGAGGGCCCCTGATTAGATGCTTGACAAACTGGTTAGGTAGACCTGCCGCAATATTGAGTGTCTCTGAGGTGGAGACTGTAGCTGAGTGCTTGTGCCAAGGGTCAGTGTTGCCAACTCCTCAGTAAGAAAAGTAGCTATTGGCTGTCCAAAAAGTAGCTAGAAGTAGCTAAATGACGTCATCACCTAATTTGCATAATTGGGCAGGTGCATGATGGGCGATGGAAAATCTGAGAGGCAAACATCTGTGAATTTCACTTTAAAAAATCACCCTTCTACGAACGCACCAGTTTGTCTGAAAACATGTAGAATGTACTAGGTGTGACTGCAGGGGGATTAAGGTTGCCTGTCCTGGTGCATAGTGCCCCAGAGAATTCATTACATTTCCGGATAGAGCCATATACTGAATTATGTATTGATATTTTATCATAGTACAGTTTACTTCTGGAATAAAAAGTTTGACATTTATTTATGTTTTGCTATTTTCATTTTTGCAATACAGTTGTTCAAACATGTTTGACTGCAGCCTTGTGGGTTTATTCTGACAAAATGCACCAATGGAGCTTTCTAAAATACACAACTGACCGCACACGATGGAAAGATGTTCAAATCTGTTAAATATTCTTAATGCAAGTGAACATTGAATTCACTTTCTAAATTCACTGGGGAAAAACCGCAGAGCCGAAAGGCAACGTTTGCCAGTGCCCTGCAGCAGCAGCCTGGTCAGTGCAGCACTGCACAAAATGGAGGCTGAGCCTGACAGGCTGCGGGATGGGGTCAAGCTCTGCTGTTGCATACACTGGTAACCCCATAGCTGTCAAGTCAAGAGTTACGTCCGCATTAGGTCAGTTGTTAGTGAGAAATCTAGCTACTTTTTTTTCATTGGTTTGGAAACCAATAGAAAAAAGTCTAATTCCCAAACAAATGGGAGAAACTAGCTAGATTTCTCGCTAGCCGCGTTTTTTAGCAGAAAGTCGCTAGGGGGGCGCACTTTCTCGCTAAATATAGCGACAAAGTCGCCAAGTTGGCAACACTGGCCAGGGTGGACTGGTGGTGAGCTGCGCCCGTTGATATTGGAACATGAGGGGGGGCGCACTAAGAAAAGACCTGCAGGGACTACTATGGTGGAGTGCACATCAGAGAGAAGAGGAAATGAGGTGAAATCACCTCAATTTCTGACACCCTCAGTTAGCTCAATAAGAGCAGACATATATTATTATATTAGAATCTTAGATTTCTTCACATTTCTTTTTTCTTTTTTTCAAATTAGAATAACATGTAGTCTTTCAAAGAGGAAGCAGAAATATTTATGAAAAATGCAGGTAATGTTTAATTCACATTCCTGTCATATAGCTACAAAAAGTGGCGGTTTTAAAGACAGAAATTCAATACAATAGTCAATCCAGTGCAAAATGCCAATGCATTTCGGTGTGAAACACCATCTTCAGGGCTGTGCAAACTTAAATAAATCATACATAGAGGAAAATAGGCCATACAGACAGGAAAATCATGTATGCAGAGAAGTATGTTCTTATGGATTGTGTACATACCATGTTATGCCAGTCATGTGCATAAATGTCATCACCAAGGATAAAACAGAAAGAATCTCAATCAGCAACTGTTCAAGCAAACTACAATGTAATGCCCTTATTCACAACTGATTATAGTTAAATGTTTGTATCTCTAACGTATTCTACTTGGTTACCATCTAAATACCACGTGTAACTCTTATCTCACAACAAATGTATTGACCGTGGATATACCACAGACAAAGTAAAGTCAGCAGAGACACGGTTAGAGACACAGAAACAAAAGAAAAAACAGACACAGCACCACCTCTTGTCTTCGTATCGAAGTATTCAAAACAAAGTAATAGAATAAAAGAAATCATTGAGAAAAACTGGAAGACGGTTACATGTGACCAGCGAGTAGAGCATCTTTTTAAAGAATTCCCCACTTTTGCATATCAACAAAGCTGTACTTTCAAAGATAGACTTGTCAATACAAGACCTCCCCAGAAGAACAAATCTACAGGCAGAATTGGAACTTTTCCCTGCCTCAACTGTAGTAATTGTGGGTACATCCTGAAAGGAGAGACTGTCAACCATCCACATACAGGAGAATGGATCAGATTACAGAGTTACGCGACTTGTGATACACAAAGTATCATCGATGCGATAAAATGCCCACGTAATCTTTACTATATAGGACAATCAAGAAGGACTGCAAAAACCAGATGGAATGAACACAGGTCGTGTATTCGAAATCACAACTTGAATTTGGCGGTTGCTAGACATTGGCATGAAAAGAAACATAACTTGGCACAGATTAGGTTTATAATTCTTGAAGTTGTGAAGAAAAGAGACATGCATGAAAACATCCAGAAGAAACTCGACCAGAGAGAAACCTTCTGGATAGATAGAATGAGTACACTCACACCAAAAGGACTCAACGAGGAAATCAACTGTACGTGTTTCTTATGATCATGATAAGAATTAAGCCATAATTGGTCTAACAAGATTCCCCACACAAGAAACGTACACGTATACTTGTCTGTTGTGCTCGCTGCATATGATGTTCTGTGAATTGTAGGTATTTGCACAATGGGAACATTAATGACAGATGCTGCATGCAATTAATAAACATTCCGAGTATTAAGATGTAATTACACATATGCAGACTCCCCTGTTGTGCCTGTTTAACATAACATAAGCAAGAAATACTTCGAGGAGCATGATCAAATTACATATATGCAAACACGCCCAAAGTGTCTGTTTAATACAACACTCAGATCATTCTGAGAATTTGTAACAATAGAGTTTAACTGACTGAGTTTGGGGACACATACATGGATATACCCACACATTGGGGATGACGGTATCACGTGGTGATGGTGGATATAAAATCTACAGAGGACACACAGGCAGTTGCCATATTCAGCCAAACAAGGCCGCAGTGTTATCTTGGCGAATTTTCCCTTCCACAGCTTGAAGGCTCTCACCACTGGGTTCAGCCACTGACGCTCAGATCAACGCCATTGTAACACTTGTTCCAACCAGAATACACATTTGCACATGCTGCCATTTTGCTTAAATATGACTCCTTGTAGAAAGTATGTCAAAGCTTTAGTAAAGGAGCAGGAATGAGCACCTCCTTCTATACATAAGGAGTTGAATTAATGTGGATAATGGCTATTTTACGATTATGCATCAATAGGTTTAACATTTGCTAACGATCGTGCAAGAAGGAAAGGCACACACTCGTGAGTAAAACATCAACATTCGGTATCAGCAACAACGCTGTCATGGAGACTGTCCCGCCCTCCCGTTGCCAAGGGATGGTGGGACCCGAGGCGTACGTGCGCCGACATTCCCAAGCCGGAGCACGACGCCTAGCATTGGTGTCCATGACGACGTATAAATGCAAAGAGGAACCGCGCGTTCTTGCAGTTTCACTTTCGTGAAAGATAGATCTGAACGCTGAATTTAAGACATGACAGTGCAATTCCGCACGCTCAATCACAAAGTATACAGAGGTGATAGGTATTGACAGATATCTGTATTATAGGTACCGCTTTCTACGTATTGCACAGGCGGCTGACCGCATGATGTGAGATACGAGTTACAGGTGGCATTTAGATGTTAACCAAGTAGAATACGTTACAGAGGTATGAACATTTAACTATAATCAATTGTGAATATGGGCATTAAATTGTAGTTTGCTGTTTTACATACTTGAACAGTTGCTGATTGAGATTCTCTTTCGGTTTTATCCTTGGTGATGACATGTATGAACATGACTGGCATAACATGGTATGTACACAATCCATAACAAATTTCTCTGCGTATATGATTTTCCTGTCTGTATGGCTTATTTTCCTTTATGTATGATTTATTTAAGTTTGCACAGCCCTGAAGATGGTGTTTCACACCGAAATGCATTCGCTTTTTGCACTGGATTGACCATTGTATTCAATTTCTGCCTTTAAAAACGCCACTTTATGTAACTATAGGACAGGAATGTGAATTAAACATTACCTGCATTTATTTATTTAAGTTCGCACAGCCCTGAAGATACCTGCATTGTTCATAAGTATTTCTGCTCCCTCTTTGAAAGACTACGTTATTCTAATTTGAAAAAAAGAAAAAAGAAATGTGAAGAAATAAGATTGTAATATATTTCTGCTCTTATTGAGCTAACAGAGCGTCAGAAATTATGAAGTGATTTCACCTCATTTCCTCTTCTCTGACATTTTTATGATCCTTGTGTCATGGGATCATTACCTTCCGACAGCTCCAGACTAAAGTTGTAAAAGAATTACAAAAACTTAAAGAACTGAAAAGATTGAGAAAATCTGAATCATACACATGGTGCCCACCCCTGCTCTACCAATATATAGGAGTGCACATCAGACACACCGTGGATGATGTTGATGAAGAAAGCAAATTGGCTACCGGAGAAGGCACCCTGAGGCTGGTGGAAGTCCGCCACATGAACTGTGAGGCCTGGGGACCCTTCTTGAAGGGGTCTTCCCAGAATACGGCGATTGATACTCGACACCGGAGTAGGAGAATGGTATTGTACAATCGGACTGAAAAAAAGGTCCGACCGTACAATACGACTGAAAAATGCTACCACCAAAGGTTTGAACACCAAAAGTTCGAACCTTTGGTGGTAGCATTGCAGGTAAGTAAAAAAAAAAAAAAAACAACAATTTTTTAAAAAAAGACTGCGGGGGTGTCCCCCGTAACACCCCGCTCACTACAGTATAGTGAGCGGGGGTTGCGGGGGAAACCCCTGCATCGCCCGTAGTATTCAAGTGTGTTCGCATGATAAAGGTGCAAACTTTTGGTAGTTCGCACCGTTCTCATGCGAACTTTCCGGCCGCGGTCGGATCACTTGGAATCATGAGACTAACAATCAGACCCTCAGGCCTCTGATATCTGCACCATTAACCACAGGGCAGGATAAATGCCGGATCCAAAGACGAAGGGAGGGCAGAAAAGATCCATCATGGTCTCTTTTGCAGCCGGGGGAGGACAGAAGGAACCCCTGCTGATGAAGAGGGAGACTCCACTGTAAAATTGAACACTTTAACGCCGGACCAAGAGGATAAAATCCTGACAGCGATAGCAGCCTTGCGCACCTAAGATGAATATAAAATAGATGAGGTGAAAATGGACTTTAACCATCTTGAGACGAGATGTGCGCTCGCTGGCAGAGCAAGTGACTACTAAGGAAATTCAACTTACCGAAAATGGGTCGGCGAACTTACCCGGGGATATTTAAGATAGTCCAACAGATGACATAACGGGTACAGGGGATAGTACCAGAAGCTGGCCGGATAGTGCAACAAGACACAGGTCCGGACACTGTGTTTAATAATAAGCAGCGCACAGACACCGGAAGGTTCACAGCGCGAGATAAAATGCAAAATGTTAGGATATTAGCGGCAAAATTACCCCAGATGACAAAAACACAATATATATGCACAGATAAAGGTAAGTGTAAGAAAAGGTAGCAGAACCGGCAGCACAGCAGGGAGAAGAGGCAGCCAGTAACAACGATAGTAGCTCAGAATACCAGGCCCCGAAAAGGATCCTCAGCAAAACCAGCCGGGAGACGTTTTCACTACAAACAAGGGAGCCACATACCACCAGCAGCCACACCAAGCAGCGACAGAGATATGCTTAAAAAACAGACGTTATGAAAATTAACATAGCAAATTAGCTAACGCAAAAACACAAGGAAACAGCATTACAGCTAAAAATGTTGGTAAAGCTTGAATAAAGAAATACTGGTGACCGTCTCCTGGTATGGCAGTGTTTGAAATCCGGTCCCTTGAGCCATGTGGGAGCGCATCCCCCGCACCACTCTATCGCCAGCCAGAACTCCTTATTGGGTGATCTTGTGCGCAAAAACCCCCCAGACACTTGTATCTATTGTGCATCCAAGAATCCCTGTAGGGGTTGCATCTGCAAACACCCAGAGACGGACCAGGTAGATGCAGGACATCATGCCCAGCAACAATTTGATGGGCCGCATCGTGGCCGTCTTCGCTGACGGCAGTCGCTGCACCTTCCCTTGAATGGCTGCTAGCCTCTCCTCTGAGGGTGATGCCAGGCAAGCCACTGTGTTAAGTCTGGCGCCGAGGAACAGCACATTCTTGGCGAGGACTTCCCTGCAGTCCGCTGGCAACTCAACCTCCAAACCTTAACAGGAGCCATGCCCTCAGGTTTAGCGATCCTGGGTCGTGATGAAGGATTCCGCCTCCCTCTCTGGTGAGCAGATCTGGAAGTACCGCCAACTTGACTGGAGGCGACGCTGACAGGCTGAATAGGTCTGGATACCAAATCTGCCTCAGCCACACCGGGGCGTGAGCATCATCTTGCATTGACACTAGTGTGTTGATGACACATAACAAAAGAGGATAGAGGGGGAAAGCATACAGAAATAGACCTTCCCGTGGGAAGCAGAATGCATCCCCTAAGCTCCTCGGATGGTGGAATCTTCTGGCAAACTTCTGGCATTTGGAGTTTGCTGTTGTGGCAAAAAGATAGATAGGCGGTGTGTCCCATTTGACGAACAGGCGGTCCACCCGATCCTGACGAAGTTCCCACTCGTGGCAGGAGCACAGTCCCCTACTGAGGGAGTCTGCGATGGCGTTATTGATGCCTGCCAGTGCAGCGGGCGCGGAACATCCCCTGTCCGATGGCCCAGCGCCACACGTCCTGAGCTTCCTTGGAAAGCGCTGGAGATCGAGTGCCCCCTTGCTTCCTGATGTACAACATGGTGGGTGTTGTCAGTGAAGATTCTCACCACCTTCTTACCCTTCAAAGATGGTAGGATGTTGATGTATATATCCTTCTCCTCTGGAAGCCACAGACCTCTGGCATGTAGACGTCGGGTGGGAGAGCCCCAACCTTCCAGAGAGGCGTCAGTGGTGACCGTCTCCTGGTATGGCAGAGTTTGAAATCCCGTCCCCTGAGCCATGTGGGAGCGCACCCCCCGCACCACTCTATCGCCAGCCAGAACTCCTTGTTGAGGGATCTTGTGCGCGAAACCCCCGGACACTTGCATCTATTGTGCATCCAAGAATTCCTGTAGGGGTTGCACCTGCAAACCCCAGAGACGGACCAGGTAGATGAAAGACATGCCCAGCAACGATTTGATGGGCCGCACCGTGGCCGTCTTCGCTGACGACAGTCACTGCACCTTCCCTTGAATGACTGCTAGCCTCTCCTCTGAGGGTGACGCCAGACAAGCCACTGTGTTAAGTCTGGTGCCGAGGAACAGCACATTCTGCGATGGCGTTAGGCAGGACTTCGGATAGTGAACAGAGAATCCCCGCTCTGTCAATAGTTGGACGGTCTCCTTCGTGTGCTCATCGGCCAGTACACGAGAGCGGGCGTGTATTAGCCAATCGTCCAGGTACGGGTAAACGCGTATGCCCTGCAAATGCAGATGGGCCGCCACCAGGGCCAGGCATTTTGTAAACACTATTGGGGCCGATTTCAAGCTGAATGGTAGGGCCTTGTACTGGTAGTGTTGGCCTTGCAACACAAACCATAGGAACTCTCGATGTTTCCTGTGGATGGAGACATGGTAGTACATGTCCTCAAGGTCCAACGATGCCAAGAACCGCCCCCACCCCCCCTTCTCCAGTTGGCCGAGCACATGCTGCAACGTGACCATCCTGAATTTTTGGGACTTCAGATGGCGCAGGCCCAGGATGGGTCTCCAACCCCCTTGTCTTCTTTCTTACTAGAAAGTATCTGGAATAGCCATTGGGGAACAAGATCTATTGCCCCGTTAACATGGCTCACACCTCTTCCAGGAGCTGAGGGATGTGCTGCTCCTGACAGGGAACCGGTGGAATACGTGGGCACTTGTGTTGGAACTCCAAGGTGTGTCCCTGGGCGAGAGCGTCCAGCACCCATCTGTCAGTGGTGATCTTCTTCCACTTGCTTACGAACCTCGTCAGCCGGCCTCACACCTGGGTGCACAAGTGAGGGTCCGACGTCTTGGCCAGTTCATGCTTGCTTGGGCAACGGAGATGCTGACCTCTGCTACCGTAAGCCTGGGAGCGACCCCTGTAGGCTTCCTGCGTGGTGGATGCCTGTATGATGTCGAGAATCCACAGGATGATCTGCTCCATTTTCTCTCCTGGTGGAGCGAAAAGGTGACTAGCAATGCTGCTGAAGAGTGCCAAGGGAAAGTGCCATCTTCGTATCCGTTTTTATAGCTTCAAGAGATTTGTTGACCACCTTCCCGAACAGACCTTCACATGAACGTCCTGTCGAAAGTATGTGGCCTTCAACCATCCCTGCCAATGAAGGCGGACGCTGGTTCCCATCTGCCGGAACCCTGTGTCGGCGATATCCACTGCCACCATAATGGCATGGTCCGACGCCACCTCCCCTTCCTGAAAGAGGGCGAGAACTTCCATTTTCTCGTCGGCGGGGAGGAATTGAAGGATCGGACCCAGCTTGTACCAAAGCTCCCGGTCATATCGGGGCAAGATAGACAGAGCATTAACCGCCTGGATCGTGGATGCCGCGGTGTAAATGACTCCATTCCCCATGGCGTCCATCTTCTTCCCCTCGCTGTCCGGAGGTACGGATGATGATGAAGCGGGTTAACCGTACATTTCTTTGTGGCAGCCGAAAATATAGAGTCCAGCGATGCTTCTGACCG
The DNA here is from genome assembly GCF_040938575.1 of Ambystoma mexicanum. NCBI lineage: Eukaryota > Metazoa > Chordata > Amphibia > Caudata > Ambystomatidae > Ambystoma > Ambystoma mexicanum. Next base: position 242,807,718 of record NC_090933.1, read on the forward strand.
CAAGCACTTGGGTGTGGAGTCTGGCACCCTGTATTTCTTCTCTAACCTATCTCGTTTGGTTGGAGCCGTGCATGGGTTCTTCATGAGGGCTAGGCCTTCCTCCCAAATGTCGTCCAAAAAGGGTACAGCTCATGATCGTCTTCCTCTTGGACTGCCGTTGCGGATACAAGAAGCCCTCTTACTTGGTTTCTTTGGGCACCAGCTGGAATAGCTCAGAGGCCCTGAAGATCATCGTGTGGAATGATCCCACCTCATATGGTGGAGAGACTGAGGGGCGTCCAGGTGCAGTTATTCATTGTCTGCCAGAATGAAGTCCTCATCTTCATCGGTTTTGTGGCATCTCTGTATTAGTGTCCGTGTGCGTATCTGGGTCCGATAGGTGGAGTCGGGCCCGACATGGAAGCGGCTGATGGAGGCGTCGGATGCCACTTTCTCGTCTTATGCGTAGGCTGATCAGGGGCCTGCGGCACCACAGGTGTCAGTGCTGGGGGCAACCTCCGCTGGATCTCTGTCACTAGGGTGTGGAGAGTCGACAGGATGTCCATGGATATGTCCCTCGGCTGTGGAGGGAACGATGGAGCCGCTAGGCCCTGTGTGGCTGTCGTCCTCGTGGACTGTACGGACAGACTCATGATCGTCGTCTGTGCAAGAGATGTCCACTGGTTGAACGCAAACCTTGGAGGGCTGTTTTGGGGTCTCCTCACTCTCCCCCCGCTTTTTCCTCCCCGAGGGTTTTGAACAGGGACCTGGACCGGTGTCACCCCCCTCCCCCCAGGGGTGCTTGCAACCTTTGCTGCTGCCTCGGCGGCCGTGTTGCACCTTGGGGGCAGGGATACCCTCTGCGCCGTAAAAGCTACCCTCATTGGATTGGCACCTTCCGCCACAGCAGATGTCGACAAAGTGGTCGACAAGGACATTGGCTGCGCCGGTTGAGCCTGCTTCTCTTCCTCCGGTCTAGGCTTTTCTGATTTCTCCAGTAACTTGGCCGGGATGGACGACTTTCTCTTTGAGAAGGAGCTCGATTGCAGGCTGGCTATGAAGGCAGACGGCGATGGTGATCGTGGCCATCCAACCTGGGACCCGCTTCAGCAGTGCCTGTGGTTCTTGGCCTTATCTTAGATCCCCACAGATGGGGCGTCCTCAAAGGACTTTCACCTCTTCCCAGAGGGAGACTGCTCCTTGGACCGGCCAGTCTTGGGCGAGGCATGACCCTGCTCAGAGTACAGGACAGAGGCCTTGCTCGAATTGAGCCACGCCGTCAACCTACTATGTCTGTCTTTCTTTGTCTTCTTCAAGAAGCTCAGGCATAGCTCGCACCCATCCTCGTTGTGGTCCAGGTGCAGGCAGTAAAGACATTGTAGATGTGTCAAAACTCTCACCTTTGGGTCCTCTTTCCACCAACTCCTCCTCACCTGATTCTTCGATAGATTCTGTCAGGGAGTCTGTCTCCTCCTTCCTTCTAGATTTCCTGGATACCTTCTTCTTTTTGTCCTTCTTTTGATGCAAATAAGGACGCGACTCCCCGGAGGCCACCGTGACCCGGATGGGTACCAAATCCCAGGTGCCTCCCAGGAGCCAGCCCCCAAATTCAGGGAAAAAGCCGTAAGGCTGGAAAAAACCCTGTGTAGATTGCGTTCCTTCTTGCAATCTGGTGAGTTGGTGTAGAATAGTCCAATAATTCAATGGAGTAAGCACTCTGGTTCCGGAACAGTCTCTGAAATGCAGCCAGGCAAAGACGCCGAGGAACAAGTAGTGCTCAACTGGCTGGGCAAGCAAATGCCGGTGTGTCGAGATAGGCGACACTGTTAATCCGTAGAGAAAGATGAAGCTGAAGCACCGAAGAAACCAAAAGGCGCCAAGACCGCTAGAACGGCTAAAGACAGACCATTAAAGCAGAGGACTGAAAGAAGTAGACGGAAGTAAAGCGGTAAGGAATACAAAGCAACAGCAGAAAAAGGTAAGAAATGGAAAGAGAGCAGTATAGATAAACAAACGAAAGTATAGAAGCAAACAAGAAAGTGCATAGCGACTGAGGAGTACGAGAACTTACCTCCCATGCAATTAATAAAGATACGAACCGCACAAAATAGCTATCCAAAAGGACATAAACCATGAGTGAAAGGAGTAGATTCAGCGAAAGAAGGAAAGGCTGAAAATATTTGGTACGCAGTGAAAGAGCTTCAAGAACTTGCGCTGGGAAAACTCGAAAGTATTACGATACAACACATTAGAGTACCTGTGCGTGCCACGTAAATATACGTGCTGGAGGCCATCTTGGATGAGGCATAGACCATTAAGACGGGTTACAGCCTCCATGTTAGGTGTGTCTCCAACGATACCAGACCTTCCACGGCTGGTGCATTACAAGATGTTTGTCCTCCACGAAGACGTTCCGTAGCCTGCATTTGGTGCAGTTCCTTCCTTCCTTCCTTCCTTCCTTCCTTCCTTCCTTCCTTCCTTCCTTCCTTCCTTCCTTCCTTCCTTCCTTCCTTCCTTCCTTCCTTCCTTCCCCTCCGTCATTGTCAGAGGGTGCGAAGTAGGCCCAAGCTGGCCTTCCAGAAACGATGAATCTTTGCCCTATAGGAGCGCAAAACTGCTTCGAAAACGGATTCCCTGTTGCTTGCCGATGAGGAAGAGCGCACACAGGCTCTGGTGGAAATAAAAAGCTTTTCTGTGATAAAAACTTGGGAAACTTACAAAATAGCTCAGAGAGCAACACAAGGACTCCCATCACTGAAGTGTGTGGTACAAATCTGAAGATGGCTGCACGAGGCGGGGCTTAGGGAGAGGACTGTCATTGGATGGGGGCAGTATAACCCAGAGGACTGTGATTGGTTTAGGGGAGGAATATAGTTTTAAAGTGAAAGTGAAACAGTTTTGTCTTTTACAGAAGATTCCCAGCCTGACGACGGGGAATATTTATGAGCATGTGAATCCATGCCAGACTGTGGGAAAACTGAGGGTATTCTCCCAAGTAGACCTTGAGAATGCTTTATTCAGGTGAACAGGGAAGTGCTGGCGCTCTCAGATCCCAACCCTAGGGTTGGATGAGCGAGGGAGGATCACCTGGGTAGGGGAGCCCGGGGGTGTGCTCGCAAAAATGCCCCAGGTGAGACGCTGTATTATACCGGGGAGGACGACGGAGTACCTGAGACTTTATGTGTACCACTTCTGCCTACTTTCCTCAAATGGAATCTCCCTTGCTCAAATCTTACGACCCATCCATCTATAACAAATCCCCTAGGATCTCGAATCCTGTTACATTCAGAAACTATCTCTCCCAGAACCCCTGTTGACCTGTTTCTTACCAGAGTACTCCCAATCATTCTTCTCCATGTCCCTCTGATAATCCATTCCCGAACCCTCAGTCTTCCTTTACAAAAGACTACTGTTCCCATAATCCCTCTGCTTACAAACCCTACAAAACCCCTCCCTCTTCCGACATGAACTCTTTCCCACACTGTGAAAGACAGCAGACTAACCACTAAGCCATTAACCTGACATGTCCCGACACAAGGGTCGGGCAGAGTCAGGCAATTGACAGGAATCACGCACACCTGATGGCCCTTTCTCTTCCCCACAGGGATAAAAGGTGGAGCACGAAAGCACAGGACGAGCAAGGCAGACCGACAACGCGAGAACTAACTCAGCACAGCAGTTCAGAAGAGGAGAAAGACGGTGCATACCAAGATGCTGACAAGGAGAGAAGCAACCTTGCCCTTTCCGACCAAGGCCCGTGAAACATCCGCAGACAGAATTGTAAGACCGTAAACAATAACCAGCGTGTGTTGCAGCAGATGTCAACGGTACACAAGACCCTCCTCCACTGATAAAGCTGGGGAGAGATGCTTGTCTCTGTGGTGCCAACCTTAACTCCAAAGAGAAAGAAAGCCAAGCGGTTCATCACAGCCAGTGAGTCAAGGGGAGAGTCGATAAGAAACCGAACTGTGTTGAACGAAAAGTAGCAAACAACTAATTTGATACTGTGAAAGGCTAAACGAGCTATTGATGCAAAAAGGGGGAAAACCGGCAACGGAGGAGTCTGGCACCACGTGAGTGCTCACTCAGGAAACTCTGGGCGATTACCGATTGTTGAAACTACCATAACCAGAAGGCCTTGGGAAAGGCGAAAAGGGGGTCAAAGTGGTAATACAGGGGTCTTGTAAAATCCTCTGTACAGTCAAAAGTCTTTGGCCGACAGATGATTGTGAAGAGAAGGGAAATGAATCCTGCATCGCAAGAGTTGAATGAGAAAGGCACAATTGACAAGATTGGCAAGAGTGAACCCAAAGGAGGGATGCCGATAAAAGGGGCCAAGTCTAAAGTCCCGAAATACAATGTGTTGACAAGAGTGAACCCGGCCGAGGGATATCCACAGCGAAAATCACCAAGAAACTTGCATTGAAAGCCATAGTGAACCCGATCGAGGGAGGCGAACAGTATCTGAACCCGGAAGAGGGAGATCCAAGGGCGAGAAGCCAACACCTGCACAACCTGTGAATGCAACAAGTAAAGTAAAAGAGGGAAATCATTTGAATGCCTGCCATGCCAGAGTGAATCCAGCAAAGAAATATTCGAGAGGGGTCCCAGCCCGGAAGAGGGGGAACCTAGGGGTGAGGAACTATCACCCAGATAAACCCAGAGAAGAGCTATAGAACTTTTTGTCAAATCTTTGTTCTGATACTTTGAACCTATCAGGCCCTCGAAAGCAAGAAAACATAGCTATTGGAGTTCCTGGTAACATTAAGGAACTTCCGAGGGATCTGCGCCCAGAAGAGGGTGTATCCAAGGGGTGAAAGGCATCACCCAATGTGCAAATAGAAAATAACTTTTGTTTATTATTTTGAATGCATCAGGCCCACAGAGGCAAGAGACTTCTTTGTAGAAAAGAGACGTAACCACTGACTGTCCCGATTGCTGAGAGCGGAAACAGTTAGCTCGTGCTGGGAAAGCTTGAGCGTGTGTTGTGCTCCAAAGTCTTACGTTTTCCCGTGCTGAAAACGTGGAGAAGGGAGACCCTACTATCGCACTGACTTATTATCTAAGAACACTTCCTTCTAACTTATGAACATTATACCACACTTCTTTTAGGATTTAGTGTAAATATTGGCAATAGGTTTTTATAGTTTAGGCACATTTATTTTGACAAGACGCCACTCAGACTGCCTTATTGTTTGATGGTCGAAGCTTGCTCCCATCTTAGATTTAGGTTTAGATTAGGCATTTTCCAACCTACCTATACTGTTTAATAAACACCCTTGAACTGTGACCACTGTGTCCATCTTTACTGTTGCCACCATAAGTTTCTTACACAGACCCCATGCTGGAGAATTATTATTACAAACTCAGTTCAGTTTTCCAGGTAAACCATATTTCACTCGCTTATAAAATACTCCAATTGGGAATTGGACTTAAATTTTCACTCCCTAAAAAATCATTTTACTCCTACCTTTAAAAAATAGAGAGTAAAATACTCCACTTCAAAATCTTACCTGGAGCACTGTTTCTGGTTGCTTATAAACTGGAGTTGTTTTGAAAAAGCTAAAACACTCTCAGAGATGTTTGTTCCAACTAAGGGACATTGATGCAAGTCTCTTTTGGACAGATATTTTTGTTATATTTTGCCATCATGGTTTCTGATTTTCACAATGTTATGTTTACGATGAGATGTGTTCCAGCACACTAGATGTATTTAGAATATGCCTTGTTTTCAATTGTTTTGTATTCTCTAGTGATAACTTTTTTAGCACTTTGTAGTATAAAAATGTACAAGTGCCAACTGAATGCTACAATAACACGATTGACTGATTTGATTAACCCATGTATGTGGATATAAATCATTTGTTGAACTATTTCCACTGGGATCAAGCCCTTTTGCAATAGTGTATTCCCAGTTCCCACGTGAGTAGGGGATTTCCCATCTGGACAGAAAGCCCAGAACTAGGGAGACTAGCCTTCCAACTGGTATAAAAGATTCTGATAAACGCAGCTAAGTGCAATACACTTGCGTCCAATTTAGCGGTCTCGTTTGGGGCAATCAAGGATACTCTTGCAGTATGGAACCTTTATTCTTACTGAACATTTGCTGCAGAATCTTCTTTAAGGACCTTGGTGATAAGTCACGATGAGCTGAAAATTACAATTGTGACAGAGTGGCCGCCACGAATAATCACTCAGATGCCTCAGTAACGTTCCAAGTGTGTTTATTATTAGACGGGCAGAATGGCTGTAGATTCTTAGAACAGATCTTTAGGGCATATCAGGTTCTTTAGGGAGGTTGGCGCTAGGGCCGTCCCTCTCTCACTACTTCCCTCAGTTTTCCACCTGCCTAGCACAGGCGTCCTTAACAGGGATGTTAGTTCCTATTGGACCAGGGACACCCAACTGTCTTTCGTCTACCAAAGGCCATAAGTGGTTTCCCTAGGGCGTTGGCTCACAGTCACCCTAGGGATTGTCTAGCTAGCCCTAACCTTGTCCTGTTTAGTGTTCTAGGGATGGTGCCTTCTTCCACGCTGCTCCACCGACTCGTCGTTCACACTTTTTCACCTGACTCTTCTCTACCCGGTCCCCAGAGATATTCTCCTCCCACTGTACTCCTGTCCCTGCACTCTCACACTCTGCCTTTGTCACCTCAATCCTTAAACATTACCCCTCTCCATCCAACTACTCCTACCACTACCACTCTCTTACTTACTACTCCACCTTCTACTGTCACTCTACCATTACCAATGCAACTCTTGCTCCCTCTTCCAATACCGTCAGTCCCACTACTTTCACCATCACCCTCTAACACTTGCTACTGTTCACTGCTACCAACTACCACTTCCTAATATGACTACTTCTCCCACAGCTACCACTACCTTCTACCACTACTACCTCCTACTCTGTCACTATAGCCCAGTCCCCTCCCATGATTGGCCAACTCGTTCTGACGAATAACTTACCTTCCTTGAGGCTGTGTGACAGGGGAAGGCTAAGGGGAAGACTTAGGGCTTGTAATCCGCCCCCCATTTTCATGAGGTCTCGGCATAGAGACTGACATCGTTAGTGGAGGACTGGTTGCCCCTTGTGTCATGGCCCACTCTGGGCCCTTCTTTATTATTGCCATCCCTGGTGGGTTAGTGGGGTCCTCCATTTCGTGGACCCCAGCAGGCGCCAGTGGTGTGAAGTATGCTGCATTCTGCAGCATTGGGTTTCTGCCTCCTCCAGTGTCTGCGACTGGTGTGGTCAGGCTCGTCACATCCAGTGGCGTTATGCCGACCATCGCCTACTTCGAGGCCTCGTTCCACTGCTCTCTGCTGCAACCCTCACATCACCACACCAGCAGGTAAGGAGAGGTTGGGAGGGGACCTGCCCTTGCTCAGGCACCTTAAAAGCGAGGTGCGGTGCAGGCTCCCACCAACCCCCCTCCTCACCCCTCCCTGAGGCCTGACCACAAGCCTTATCCCACAATATGAACATTAAAAAGGGGACACAGGGTTCGCTGGTAAGATGCTGAGGAATACCTGATGCAGAAGATGCATTTCTAGAACCTGTGCGGTATCTGATGAGCACTTGCACATTACAACCGTAAACTAGGTGGCATCAGGTTCTAGTGAGTTAGGAACAGGAGTGAAAAGGTAGTAGAGTACTAGTTATTGCATATTTTCAGAGAAAAACATGTTAGAAAAGGCAAAAATCAAGGGTGTGGCTCAACATATACACTTGGGCAAAAGAAGATTTGCAAGCCTGAGTCAAACTGGTTTGGTTCGGAAGTCAAGTGGCTAAAAGGCAGTATTCACGAGGAAACATTTTAGACAATTGAACACAGAAATTCAAGATACAAGATTAGATCAGTTCAATGCAATATTTCCAAAGACATTGTGTAATCACAGGCCACACTGAAATACATGGACAAAGAAAGGAGCATGATCTTTTAGCTAGACAGAGCAATGTGTGTGTGTGGGGGGGATGAGAGTACATACCTTATCAATCATTTTCATCCATTTTGGTAAATCGCCAAAAGTCTCTTTTTTGGTGATATCGTACACCAATATAATTCCTTTGGCACTTCTGTAGTAGGCTGAGGTAATGCTGTTGAATCTCTCCTGGCCTGCTGTGTCCCTGAAACATAGCAGGCAACATTGACACAGGCATTCTATCAATTCGCAAATCAACCAGTAGTAGCTAAACACTCAAATGTTAGGGTCTGTGATAAATACCAAAATATTACGGACTACCACTGTGCCTCATTTGTTTTTCCATCTGAAAGATAATTTGCGACCTTGATGGGCAAGTGCAATCATCGACAATGGATCTGAAGATTGAAGAACACATCTAATGGGAGTGAGAAGCACATGCAAACTGTTAAAATATTAAGGCAAAAGCAGTGATGGGTAAAACATGCACAGCATGCACTTGCTCAACGTTAGATTGCTGGGTAAGAGTTAGAAAATAAAGCAACTTACTACGATTGATTTATGAATACGTTCTTATACTACAAATAAACAATACCAGAACACACATGACAACCTGGCGCTTACCTGATCATTTTGACGATTCAAATGGTTTGAAACCATTCCCACCCACCAATGGAAAGAGTTGGAAATAAGAAAAGAAAATGGACAGGACGTACAATGGCACAATTAATCGGTATAGGGGGATTCCATCGCAGGGTTTGCCATTGAGGAAAAATGCATCAAATTCTTTGAATCGTATTTTACCACAAATGTCTGTGGAGGGGGATAAGGTAATAATAATGGTAGAAAGTTATGGGGTGATTGGGCGGACTGTGGGGGCTCCCCCCACATACATTTGTGGAAAAATATCCTACAAAAAAATAAAAATTAAATGAATTCTTCCTCGATGAAAAAAAACGTTTTGAAATCGCATAGCTCCCAACTAATCAAGTTTAAGATTCCTTTTCTTTACTGGGGCTGATTGATTGTTTAGAAACCGATATTTATCCCTAGACCACTGGTGCCCCGGAAGTTGACTCGTCACAGTAGCGTAGGCTGAACAGTAAGGCTTACACACAGGAGAGCATGGGTTTGGTGCCAGGTACAGTTAGCATAAAATTAAGTTGACATGTAATTGTATGTGCACACAGATGTATGCAAATATACCATGTATTAAAATAGCACACAAGCATTAAAAGTCAACACTGCTACTCACTAGGACAAAACAGAATCTATATCATTTCATACATACACTTTTGGTAAGTGAAACAAGGGGCTATGCCACACTTTATCATATAAATAGTGTAATTAAGCAATGCTAAGCACAGGCAACACTATTCAAACTGAAGTGGCAGGGAAAGTGCAAAAAATGGTTAGGCATCCAATAGCATGTACCTTACAATTAAAAGTTATAACCTAAGACTTTATACTTCTTCCATACCTAACCAATTCAGTAACTAGAGTTCCAGTGGGATCAGTTCAAACTGATGTACATGGAAAGATGGTAAACCTAGTCACAAAGTCTCCCAAATGAAGATTTGGCCAAAGCCAATCGGTTAGATCAAAAAGGTACTGTGCAGCCCCCACTTTCCAGATACTGAGAGGTCCCAGGAAGAAATCCTACATGAAAACTCTAGTACCTAATATCAGGAATGGGTAGTTGTAGGGATAGGACGTTATGCCCATTGAATCCCTATGGAAGAGGGAGCTTCAACAGTGGTATACAATCTGAGCTGCCCGAATTCCAAATTTAAGACAAACCATCCCCAGGTAGGTAGGGGCTGTTGGGTGCAACTACTCGCACCTTTAGTCTGGTTGCCAGAGGTCCAGGGGTCACGGATGCAGTATCTATTTTTTGTTATCAGGTTTGAGTCCAGCTAACAGTTCCAGTCTATCCCAAAATTAACAGTTCCAATGTCCCACCAGCTGGATATTACAGATGCCGGTGAAGAATGACTGCTTCAGCTCACACCATGTTGGAGGATCTCAGGACGCCTCAGGCACAGCATGTGCTTTGGTGACCCTGCACAGGGTTAGGCAGGCACCAGGTCACATGGCGTTAACACAGGCTCCAGGCAGAAAACTAGGTTCGAGTCTCATGACGGATGGATCTGTAGAGTGCCAAGCTTCCAGACAATATTATATCCAAGCAGCACCGGAGTCCGTTCTGACAATGGCCCAGGCACTGGGGAGTTCCAGCGATGCTTCCGCAGTCTGGGGAGACCAGGAATTAAGACTCGTTAAGCCAACCATTATAAGAGAGAAGGCGGCACAGTGATTGTCGCCCCTTGCCGCAACAAGATGGTGCAGCAGTTCCCTGGTTAGTGGCTTTGGCAATGTAGCTGCAGCTATAGTCCCCTAGTGACTTCTGTCCTCAGAGTCTTGGTTCCAATGAGTGACATTCAGAATGGCATCAGACCCTCTCCTTACATCCTAAATCCACATTGGTGGAGACAAAAAAATTCTCCAATGGTAAGGATCTGCACCATTCAAATAGAGAGAGGCTGTTGAATAATGTACAGTCAATCATCCCATATCTGCCCCGCAACAGACATCCCCTGGATGGAACGTGAGATGTTCCAGCTAGTTAACAGACACAAAGCACTGACCTGGAGTTCATGGCTGGATCCTGTGAAAGTGCAACACCAAATATGGACATTTCCGACCCTAAAGGGTAGCAAGGCTGTCCAAAAAGCAAGATGGCACAAAGAACGGGCCTTGTACGACAAGAAGCCATTTTGAGAATATGGTACTCAAAATGGCATTATCGTGCTGAACTCCCTGGTGCACGGTGGTGTGCATAAAGAAAACATAGGTTAACTACCACCACCCTGTTCTGTGCACAACAAAAAAAGCTATTTAACTAGAGAAAGAAAAATGGACAGCGTTAATGCAGTACTCCACGTATGGTGGACCAAGGCATCTGTGAGAAACCTGAGGGTGCCTCCCTGATTAGTCTCCGGGAATCTGCCATCCAGGTGGCCAGGACACGGCCATCGCTGTTGGATCCAGTTCCTGGGCGTGGACCAGTGAGGGAGGATCCTCTGGGAGTGGAAGTGGGACACAGACGGGTGAGACGCAGCATTTCCCCCAACCTACCATGTAGGATACGCAAACTCTCTATGCCCCCCTTTCCGACAAGAACACTTCAGGGTCAGGTAATTGACCAGAATATATCCTGCAAATATCTATCTACACACACACACACCCCCCCCGCCAACTCCCCGCCACCCCCACCCCGCCAGGGATAAAAGGTAGAGCACAATACAATCAAGGCAAACAGCACACCAAGAGAGCTAAATCATCATGGCAGTTCAATATATGTGTGTGGCCATCCATGCCTGAATGATGAGATATATTTTGTTTACCAAGGCTATATCCATGTCGAAATTGCCAGAAAGGGGAATGAGGATCTGGGTGTCGTCTGCGTAATTTGTGTAGGTGACACCCAGTCTGTCCAATTTGTCAAATAAGGGCTTGGTAAAGATATTGTATAGAGTTGGCGAGACAAGAACCTTGGGGTACACCGCAAGTTATTTTGATAGGGTCTGTTGATGCCAATGTTGCGAAAACTCTCATAGTGCAGCTGTCTAAAAATGATTGGATCCAGGCTATAGTCTCGTTTGAAAAGTGGGTAGCCGATGCCAGGTGTTTGCACAACACTGCATGATCCACCAGGTCAAAGGCCACCAACAGATTGAGTAGTAGTACCATGGCAGTGTTTCTCTTGTCACCGAGTTCGTCAATCTGTACTTTAAGATCAATTAAAGCGGTTTCTGTGCCGTGCTGCGGTCTGAATCCTGATTGGCGGGTGCCTAAGAGTTGGTTAGTTTCAAGGTGGTGCTGGATTTGCAGGTATGCTAATCTGTCTATTATCTTGAGGAGAAATGGTACCGTAGTGATGGGTCTATAGTTGGTGGGAATGGCAGGGTCCAGAGTTTGCTTCTTGAGGAGGGGTAGGACCCGGGACTCTTTTAGGTTACTTGGGATGGTGTTGGAGGAGAATGAGGCATTGATCAGTTTGGTTATGAAGGGGGCTAGGTCCCTTCTGGCGTCCTTAATTAACTGGACTGGGCAGCTGTCTCCCTTACAGTTGGATTGTTTGAGGGAGGCGATGATCTTTTCAGTTTCCAGGATGGATATTTTTTTGAATTTTAAGGGGTTGAGGCCGGGTGAGTTAGTAGTCGTAGGGATGGAAGTGAGTGATGTTTCATTGGGAGTTAGGGAGTCTTTTTTAAGGCAATTTTAGTTTGGAGTGTCTTAATTTTATTTGCTAGGGCATTTTGGATGCTGGTGCATTGTTTGTCCTTGGCAATGTTGTTGGGTGGTGGTACAGGGCATTCCAGCTCCCTTAGGATGGTAAATAGTTCTCTAGTGTTGGAGCTTGCATTACAGATTCTTTCATTAAAGATATTTTTTTTGTGAGTTGGATTTCTTTTTTGTATTTATTGGCAAAGAGTCTAAGCTGCAGTTTATTCTCTTCAGATGGGGTATGGCGCCATTTGGATTCTAGTTTCCTTTTTTGCATTCTTAATTCTTTTTGATGTGGGGTGAACCAGGCGTTTAGGTGAACTTGTTTACTTTTTTGGAGTTTTAGAGGAGCAATGATGTCTAATGCTATTTTCATAGCATTATTGTAACTTTCTACTAAAAGCTCTGGATACTGGTTGTTTGGAAGAGCATTGATAGTAGGTAGTAGCAATGGTAGGAGATTGTATGGAGTTATGTTTTTTTGGCTCTAATAGGTTGGGGGGGCGGTGCCATAATTTTCTCTTTGGTGGTTTTTGTATTCAGAGTTAAGGTAAAGTTGATGAGGTAGTGGTCTGTCCAGTGTTGAGGGGTAATTTTGGTGATATTGGTATCACAATTCAAGGTAGACACGCAATCCAAGGTCCTTCCTTTGTTGTGAGTTGGTGACAACTTTTTGGTTTAAGCCGTGTTCAGCTAGCATCGGGGCTATAGATTGGGCTGGTTTGTCATCTGGCTTGTTAAAACCTAGGTTAAGGTTGCCTAGTAATAGGATTTGTGACGAGTCTTTGATATTATTGACTAGAAGTCTGGATAGATCCTCTTCGAAAGACCCAATGGGGCCAGGTGGCCTGTATATTAGGTAGATAGTGTGTGGCAGTTAGAGATGGGCAGTTTGGCTATGAGGGATTTGCATGATGTGAGAGGAGATGAGGCTTGTAGTCTAATGGCAAGGTTAGTTTTAGCTATAATAGTTAAGCCCCCTCCTTTGCTGTTGGGTCTGTCCATTCTTATTAATTGGTCATTTTTAGGGATAGCTAGAGAAAGTGCTGCGCCTGCAGCTTCATGCAGCCATGATTCAGTGACTGCCAAAAGGTCAAGGTTATCAGATGATTGAATGTCTGCTATTTCAGTGGAGTCGGCCACTGAGGACCTGGAATTGATCAATGCACTAGATAATATGGTTGCATTATGTGTGTTTTGGATTTTTATTTGGATGAGTTTGGGCTGAGTGGTATTGTTGCAAGGCGTAGTTATGTTGGGATATGGCTTGGTATACTGTGAGGTAGGTTTATGATGGTGGTTAAAGACCTTGTTGCTATGACATATGGCCTCTTAAAGGCAGGGTAGTCTAGCTCGTAGTCTGTTGTTTCTGTCCAAGGTGGGACACGGTGCATATTTATGGGAAGACATAATGATAGCAATGCTGAGTATGGTAAGGCAGAGCAGAGATGCTATCTGGGTTTTGTTAAGGCACATCGTAGAGTGTGGTAGTGGAGAGCAAGGTGGTTTAGCGCAGGTTAGGCAAGGGGCAAAGGCTAGTACCAAGTGTACTTAAGTTAAGAGTGCAGCTCAGTGTCTGGCAATGGGCTGTTCCCAACGGGCGCGCAAGTCTAGCGGTTAGTTTCTTCAGGTAGGCAGGATCGCAGTGGCTGACATTGGTCATAGGGCAGTCTTAGGATCTGCAGTACCTAACAGAGGACTGTGGGCATGTAGTACTGCGAGACTTCGCGGAGCCGATCAAAGGTCTCAGGCAGGTAGCAGAATGCAGTGGCAGGCGACCAAAGGTCTCAGGTAAGTAACAAAGTGTGGTGGCAGCGAACAGCACACACAATGGGTGCAATGCAAAATGCAATATAGGAACACTGGTTGAAATGTCCAAACAGCACAATGGGTGCAACGCAAAAGGCAATCTAGTAACACTGGCTGAAATGTCCAAACAGCACAATGGGTGCAATGCAAAAGGCAATCTAGTAACACTGGTTGAAATGTCCAAACAACTCAATGGGCGCAATGCAGGAGACAGTCTGGTTCACAAGGTAGCAGTGGTTGAGATACTAGATAATGCGTGGCAGGTTCAATTTGTAAGCAAACGAAATGCACGGAGAACTTGTTGTTTAGAAAGAACTTACACAAATTAGGTAGCAGATGTATGCTAGCGCAATGGTAATACTATGGGGCAGCAATAGTAACGTGTGTTACACAGGTAATGAGGGCTGTAGGTGACGCCATACCTAGCAGTTGCAATGAGCATGAATATGAACAATTAAAATCACGAAGAATAGTAGCACAAGGAAAGTTACAGTATTACATGTGACACGTTAGCAGGTCAGCAGGTATAAATTTGGCGGGTCATAGAGAGCAAGTTTAGAGTCAGGTAGCACTCGCGTGCGTGAGGGAGGGCAGCTGGTTGTTGTGGCGAATGGATTAACAGAGTGTACCTGTGAACGGGGCAAAGGATAAGTTAATTGAGCCAAAGAGTGTCAGTGTGGTGCCGGTAATAGGATGTCGTATTGGCGTGGGAGTAGCTCTGAAGCGGGAGGGTGGCTTACCAGTGAATCCATGTCAGTGAGGTAGGCGGGGGACAGCAGGGTACAAGCAGACAGGGGTTCCGGCCCTGGTCACTGCCGTCAAGCGACAGGCACTCCACAGGGCGGTGACTTATTCTGTGTGCCGGCTTCAGCCTGTCGGCTCGCAATTGGGCAGAATAAAGGTGCAGATGTCCAATCAGGACGTTTCTTTGGCCTGTTGTTATTCAGGCAATGAGAATTGGGAAAAATGGCGAGCGGCCATTTTGGAGTGGCTTCAAGCCTCGTGGCAAGTACTGTAATATTTTACACTAAAGTGTAGTCGTGGCAAATTACAGTGGATTTTCAAGTGGAAAGAGGCATCAGGGGAGCATGATCGAGTTGTGGCAGGGATCCGGTGGTTTAAGGAATACAAACGCAAGATCAAGCTGTTGCAGCCTTCGGAATGCAGGGGTAAAAGCCAGTTGGCCTACCTGCGATCAGGGTGCGCTTTTTAGGCATCTCCGGCGAGCACTGATCCTGCAGTGGGAGGAGGGGGCTGGGGGGGGGGGGTAGAGAGCTCCAGCTCCTCTAAAGGGTCCAGGCACGTAGTGTAGGCCCTTTTATTTGACAAAGACACCACTAGGACTGCCTTATTATTGTTTGACGGTCGAATCTTGCTCCCATCTTAGATTTAGGTTTAGAATAGGCATTCTTCCAATCTACCTATACAGTTTAATAAACACCCTTGAACTGTGATCATTTGTGTCCGTCTTTACTGTTGCCACCATCATAAAACGAACAAGGTAAACAGAAATGGGAGAAGCTCCTCCTGCATGGGGAGCCATAAGGATTTCCCCATGCACCCCAAAGGAAAGGAGCAAAGCATGCGAGTGAGGGTAAAAAAACCTCACCCACCCCAAAAACAGCTCAAGTCCAAATCCATAACAGATATGCAGGGGGCCCCATTGAAGTCAGTAAAGTCGAAGTTGCAAAAAGCGAACATTTCCTTAATAGCTAGACATATGCTTAATGAGGATAGTAAATCTGTTCCTCCACCTCCTATGTGACCAACTCTAAATACAGCTCTAAATTCCCCTCCACCTCCTAACCCATCCGTTTGCTTGGTCTTGAAAGTAGAATGCCTACTGATGGCATGCATTAAATTGGGAGAGCGTCTGTAGCCTCTGATCCCGAGATCAGCAGCATGCCACTGCCAGCCCAGAGCAGAAGGGGCAGAGTCAGACTGTTCCCCGGCCTACAAGTGGAACACACTCGTTCCACTATGACCAAGCTCAAAATAAACTTGCGCCATACAATACATATTGCAGCAAGTCAATACTGCCTACAGGTTCGGGGAGACACCCAATTCTAGGAAACCTATTCCCATGAAGAGCCAATTTTCACCTGCAGCTGAACTGCGTCAACGGGAGGACGGGACCGGCTCCTATAAAGGGAGCTGTTTAGTGCAGGAGGGTGTGTGTGACAAGTCCACACAGACCATGAAGAAATCCAACCCACGATTACACACTCAACCCGAGACGATTGAGTAATGAGGTAAGAGCCCCGGTATCCGACAATCACTGCGGATGGATAAAATCTGTTAGCAAGAAGAAGGAAGAGGTGCAGGAGGGCTGTAGTTGGCTGAAGGAGCGCTAAGAAGCGAGAAGCACAATGCGGGTTGGAGGAGTGAATAAACATTGGATGAGAGAGAGAAACATTGGGCTGCACTTTTGCAGTTGAGCCGCTGAGGCATGAATGCAGATGTCAACTTATTTGGCCTTTGGGTTCATTGTTCAAAATTATCTTAGTTCTAGGACACGTGTATATACTGAGGCAGCCCTGGTGCCAAGCAATAGAGGTGGGCACAATAACTGATGAGGCAAAGGGAAAAAAGGCTGAACTAAGGTCATGGGACACTGCTGCCACTTTAGCCCACCTAAGCTGAACTGCTGAATTAGGGAATACCTTATTTCCAACAGCTTCCACTGCCTGGTCTTTTTAAAAAAGATTTAAAAAAGGACCTGTGATGTGGATGTCAAGAAGGAGCAGGGTCTAACATACAGCTTTACAACAGCAACGTCTATTATTTTATTCTTTCCAGTGGTGTTTTGGCCGTATCTGGATTCGAGGGATCCCACAGGGGGAAGGGGAGGACAGTCTTGAGTCCTTCATTTGAGGTTTCAGGTCTGCTGACACTGGCTGTAAGTCTCAGAAGCCTGGACAGTTTTCCGTGGCTGTGGAAACATCTCCCTAAACACATCCCTAAAGGATTCCTTCAAAGGCTCTAAATGCATCAGCATCTGAAATTTAGTAACAAAACAATCTTCGAAGTTGGCTGCCATGAAGGCCTCCACATCCATGGGGTCCACAAAGTAATGTAGGAAGGTGAGGAACAGAGAAAGAGGATGGGGCATCGACACCACAGCCGGTGCCAACCACTCAAAATTGCTGAGCAAAGCACAGGGGGATTGATCTTGGATATGGCTCTGTCAAATGGGGGGCCGATGCTTCTACAATGTCTGCCTTAATGACGCCACTTGAAGCTCCTGCGCCTGTTTATCCCTCTGACACGAGGGGCACTTGGGAATTTGCATGGTTGGTTTTGCTGTGTTGGAAGTGGAGGCCTTTTTGCCATCATTTTCCTTAAAGTTAGCACTCACGGGGGGGAACTTCAGCCACTCCGGTAGTGTGTTTAGCTCTCTTGATGGAGTCTTGGTCGGTTAGCCCTGCAATGTTTCCCCCTATTGTGGAGGAGGGGCTCCCCTTTTCCAGTATTCCGCTTAGCCTCTGCCTGGGGAATCTCAGAGGTCACTCCTGTACTTTTAGCCCCTTGCCGGGGAGCTTCAGCATTGTCTGTGCCGCTTTAGCCCCACGTCTGGGAACCTTGGACACAGCCCTGGTGACTTTAGCCACTGAGTGGTGAGCCTTGGAGCTTTCTCTGGTATCCAGCTTAGTCCCAATGCAGATACCTTTGAAATGTCACGGTAGTGCTAGGACCGATAGAGTTCCTGCTGAGACTACCAACCCCCGGAAAGATGCCACCAGACAGGGGTGCCCTAAAAAGTAATTCATTCTTTTCGATTGCTTTTCTCCTGGAAGGAGTTTTCAAGGTGATGTGCAGGCAAGCGACAAAAGGCCTCCACCCAGCATTGCAATCAGCGACCCAGGGCATGTACTGAAAGAGTCACAGTAGAGACATGCGCCCCAGCAGTGATCCAGGCCAAACACTCCAGGCAGTGTGCTTGAGGATCCGATGCCACGTGTAGATGCCCACATGAAGAACATGTCGTCATAGGAGATACCCCTCAGCAAATGGTGAAAATACAAGAGGATTATGAATCCTGGCCGAATAGGCTACATAGAATGGTCTCTGCCCGTGCTACTGCTCCAGCAAGTACTTGCCGGAGCAATAGCACAGACATTCGTAGTTCCCCATTTGCCGAGGGTTGTCTCCTGTGATGACATATTCAGCATGCTGGATCAACAATCTGTTGCACCAGCACGGGCAATCCAATGTTGGTTAAAGGTGGCTATACATCTTGTGTCAACTTCAAAGCCACTTGAGTCTCTGATTTATGGGTCCAACTGGGTTTTCGGTCCTGACGAAGGTGCATTATCAATTGCTTTCGCCAAAACTCTGCCGAAACCTATGCTGCATGCAGTTAACTAATACGTCAACCCGTCTGCCTGCAGGCCACATGTCATGTAGGAGGTATATAATTAATTCAAGTTTGCCTCAAGAATTAAACATTTGTTTGTGGAAACAACCTGTTAGACTAGCTATCTAGTCATTGCTCGGAAATGTTTTGGTAATGTACTGATTGACCCCAGTATCCATGTGTGTAGGCGTTGGCCCTTCTGTTAACATCTCCTGATGCATTGGACTTCAACTACCACACACCCTGGGCAGCACAGTCAATGGGGAGGAATAAAAGGAGCTATGGTCCAAAACCTATGAGCAGCCACGAGTTGCGACAATAACTCTAATTAACGAGTTGCAATTGAGAATTTTAATCCTAATCGAATGAACACATTTATGATTTTAGACACAGTAATGTTTTATCAACATGGTGCACAGGGGTTGGACCTGACCACATCCTCGGGGTGGTGGACTTGAATTGTACTTGCCGTAATTTAACCAACTTTGGGGGGAGATCTTCAACTCATCTCTAATGCCAAATCAAAGGCTCATTCCAAGAGGGGTTCGCTAATGAATGACTGGGAATGCTCCACGTCGAATGGGAATCTTTCTCGGAACATTCCTTCTATCCCGACTTGGTATCAGGGTCTTTACAGTTCAGCTACTAATTATATTTTTGTTATAAAAACTGTTTTTAAGGAATGTTTATTGCATATTGTTGAGACAGAACAGAGCGACCATGTACTATTAGTTTAAAGCTAGTTTTAGGGTACAAGAATATGATGTTATGCGAAAGTTTGTCTGATCTAGTTCTGAACTCAACAGGTGAGAGGATTGTATGGTCCTATTCTGTTGTGAGAAAATGTATTACTAAGGTTAGTTTATTTTGGAAATCCTGATCGAAAGTACAGAGATTCCATTTCTCTAGATAATTTTTCCATGCTTTTCTTCAAAATTACAACTCTTACCATGCATTCCAGGTTGAAGGGGCATTGGAACAGTGGGGGAGGAGCCATAAACACTACTTCGACACTACAGTAAAATAAAAATGAAAAACTGAGTTGCGTGCTAACTTGCGTCACCTTGCAAGCGATATTGGTCTATCTCAAAACAAGTAGGTCACCTGCAAGAAACAGCCAACGCAAACATTTAAGAACTGACTACCTTCCCATAAATCTAGTTTGGCTATAAAAGACATCCAGCCGATGCTGGAATTAGTTTCAAGGAACCATACTTCCAGCTTTTGGTCCTTTATGTCTTCCATTACTGTTAGCCAACCAAATATTCAGTTGAATTCAAATTTTGAAGCGATAAGGCAAATCAAATGTGGATGTATGTAGGTTTTGCAAACATGAAGGCCAGGTGGAAACACTATGGCATATCTTTGTGGATTGTAGGGGTCTGAATGAACTTAGAACCAAGTTTTTGGGTGAGTGCTTAAAAACAAAACAATGCATGGAGGCAGAGAGCTTTTGGACACCTCTTTTGGGTGGAGAAGATTTTGTGTTAATCTTTGTTTCGATACAGATTTTAAAACAAGTGCTCCAGTTTTTTTAAAAAGGGGTGGATTTAATAGTGGAATTAATGTGTTTTGATTTGTTTGTTTTTGTGAGGAGATTTTGAAAAAAAATTAAAGAAATTGATAAAAGTTTTTAAAACTATGTAATCAATAAAAAAGTAAAAAGGAAAACTGTTTCACATGAAAGTCAGATGGGACCTTTGGCATAAAGGAAGGATGCGTTCGTAGAACCACCTTGGATTGGCGAAAAGACAAATATGGAGGCTTACACAATAGGCCCTGGATTTCTCCAACACACCTGGCCTGGGTGATCGGCAATAGGAAGGCAGTCTTCCACGAGAGGAACTTCAAAGATGTCCGCTGCACAGGTTCAAACGAAGCACCCATCAGCTTGGGCAGGACCACGCTCAACTCCTACATTGGGGCAGGAGCCTTCACCGGACAGAATGTTCTGAAGAGGTCTTCGAGGAACTTCTTCACGAGCCAGTGAGTCCACTTCTGCGACTGGCACCACACTGTAAAATCGCTTCCACTAGTGTTTGTAGCATGCCAGTGTAGACTGAGCCCTGGCCCTGGCTCAAATCTTCTTGCATTCCAACGGCAGCAAATAAAATGCCCAAATTCTAAGGCTGCAGGAGCCAGGTCGACAGGAACGCCTGGCCGTGGTGCAGGATTGCCCCTCCTTCACTGTCTGGGCCACGCCGGTGCAAAGAGGATCACCTTGCAGCGGGATAGTTTGAGTGTGATGATCACACTTCGGAGCAACGGAATTGGCGGGACCGCATAAAGAAATGTGTCTTCCCACGGGAACGAGAAGGCGTCCCCCAGACTCCTTGCCTGAGGATACCTGCGGGCAAACCACTGGCACTTGGTATTGGCTGCTGTTGCAACCAGGTAGTTCTGAGGCTGGCTCCACTCACTGAAGATCAGAGAGGCTTGAGGTTGCCAGAGCTCCCACTCGTGGCAGGACCACAGCCCTCTGCTGAGAGAGTCTGCAATGGTGTTTCGAACCCCTGCCAGGTGGAACGGGACTAGAAACATCCAGTGAGCAATGGTCTAGCGCCACAGGTTCTGTGCCTCCAGAGAGAGGACAAGCGACCTCGGCCCACCATGCTTGTTTATGTAATACATGGGTGTTGTGTTGTTCGTGAAGACCCTGGCCACCTTTCCCAATAGCTAAGGCTTAAAAGACTTGAGAGCCCAAAAAAAGACCCATAGTTCCAGGACGTTGATATGCAATGTCTTCTCCTCGGGAGCGATAGGCCTTTGACATAGTTGGCCGTCTGGGCACCCAACCTACCAGTGAGGTGTTGGTCGTGACCGCCTCCTGATGCTCAGGGGTCCTGAAGGGAGCTCCCTACGAGAGGTTAGGGTGAATGGATCACCAGTGTAGGGCTTGGCGGACAGCTGGATTGAGGGCTATCCTGTCGTTCCATGAGTCGATCTGCTTCCACCTGGCGTCCAGGAACTCCTGAAGAGGTCTCATGTGTAGTCTGCAATGAAGGACCAGATGGATGCACGAGGGCATCATCCCTGTAAGGAACTCATGGTGGCAACAGTAAAGACAGACAAGTGATCACAGTTCATGAGTGCTTATTAAACTGTATAATTGGTAATAAAAACACCTAATCTAAACCTAAATCTAAGATGGGGGCAAGCTCCGACCATCAAATAATAAAAAGCCAGTCCTAGTGGAGTCTTGTCAAATAAAAAGGGCCTATACTAAAAAACCTATTGCCAATCATTACAACTAAGTTGTGGGATAATGTTCACAAGAAAAGAAAGAAGTGTTCACCAAATGATAAGTCAGGAAGGTAGGGCTGGGATCTCCCTTCCCCACGTCTTGTAGTACGGGACAAGGCAGGACCTTTAAGCACAGCACACTCCCGGGCCTCGCCAGTATGAGGTTACATTTCCTTTCAAGAATGCCAGGATCTTCTGAAGCCAAGTCTCTTTGCTGCAAAGTCTCTTGCTTTCGAAGGCCTGTTGAACAATAAACAAACAAAAGTTCCTTCGGTAATCCTTCACGTTGGCCGATTGCTCTTCGCTCCTTTGATCCTCCTAAACCGGGATCTGATCCTTCTTGGAAAGTTAAATTCTCTCAATTCGCAGGCAACCCTCTGTCGGGTTCACAGTTGTCACCACAAATCTCATAGGAGTTTCAACACTGTGGAATTCACTACCCTCGATTTTCCAGCCCCCAGTCAGGCTTCCGCTCAGCCCTCAGGTAGGCTCCACACATTCACAGTTTGATAATTTTTCTCCAGTGTGTCAAATACTTTCAAGTGTACTGGGGTTTTGCTCAACCCTCGTAGGACCACTTTGACACTTCCTATTGGTCTCTCTATAGAGAGTCCTTCGAATGAGCGTCCCCGACGCCTGACCACTCCGATTCTGAACCTTCTATTTAGGGTTTCTTTAGTGTTCAATTACACACAAGTTCTTTGTTCAACAAGGTTGGCATCTGCAACCTTGGGCACAGCACATTTCGGTTTTACTATCCGTTTTCTCCGACTCACTGGCTGGGCTGAACTGTCGAAGTTCCTTGTCTCGGGAGTCAAGGACGGCACCCCGACAGCAAGTGCTTCTTCCCGCTCTTGCCATCATTGAGGCAGGGCCCCATGTGCCGTTGACACCCATAACACAATACGCCAGCTAGACTTCTCGGTCTTGTGATTTCCCTTTCGGAGGCTTTGTGGGTCTGAATTGAAAAGGGCAAGGGCAGTTCCCCCTTCGTCGTCTCTCCAGGTCTTTCTGCCTTTCTCTGCTGTTTGAACTGCCGGTCCGGTGTAGCTGTTTCCTCGTGCATTTGGCCTTGCCCAAAGTGTTCCCTGTGGGGAAGGGAAAGGGCCGTTGGGTGTGCATAGTTACTGTCAATTGCCTGACTCTGCCTGACCCTTGTGTTGGGACATGTCGGGTAAACGACTCTGGTTTTAGTAGGTTGTCTTTCACAGTATAGGAACGTGTCGGAAAAGGTCGGTGGGAGGGTAGAGATTCCAAGTATCCTACAGGGTATGATGGCGAAAAGGGGTTAGAAGCAAAGGGGGTACCGCATCTCTACCGTCAGTGTCCCACTTCTACGTCTCACCCGTCAGTGCCCCACTTCCACTCCCCGAAGACCGCCCCCATCCAGGTGATCCTCCCCCACTGGTCCACCCCCAGCAACTGGATCCAAAAGCGATGGCTGTGTCCTGGCCACCTGGATGGCAGATCTCCAGGGACTAGAGGGTGAGACACCTTCAGGTTTTTCACATCCCTAACAGGTATTTGATGGACCATACTGTTGCCACTCTTAACAGAGGAAAGCCTTTGGACTTTCCCAGAATGGCACGTAACCTTTCCTCCGATGGGGATGCCAGGCATGTGATTGTGTTGAGTCGGGCCACCAGGAACAGAGCATCTTGAGACAGCACCATACAGGATTTGGGATAGTTCATGAAGAATTCCATAGAGGTTAGAGTCTGGACAGTCTTCACTGTATGCTGTGCCACCTGGGCATGAGAACGAGACCCAACCAGCCAATTGTCCAGGTAGGGGTAGACATACATTTCCTTCTAACGAAGGAATGCAGTCACTGGGGCTAGGCACTTGGTGAACACCGTCGGGGCTGATTTGAGACCAAAGGGTAGCACCTTGAATAGGTAATGTCTTCCTTGGACAACGAACCTTAGGCACTTCTGATGTTTTGGGTGCAAGGGGATCTAGGGTCGCAAGGAAATCTCCCTCCTTCAGTTGGCTGAGCATGTGCTCGAACATGACCATCCTGAACTTGTGTGACGTCAGAATTTAATTGAGATGACCAAGTCCAGGATGGGCCTCCACTAGCCTGACTTCTTGCAAACCAGAAAGTATCTGGAGTATAGGCTGGAGCTCCAGAGATATGGCCCCTTTTTGCAGCATGGCCTGAACTTCGTTTGAAAAGTTGGGCTTCGTGCAGTTCTTGTCTTGTCACAGGAGGAATGCAGGGGCATTTCTATTGGAACTACAGAGAAGATCCCTGCTTGATGATGTCGAGCAGCCATTTGTCCATGGAGATGTTGCTCCACATGTCGACAAAATGAGATAGCCGGCCTTCCACTGTGGTGCTGAAGTAGGGGCTCAGGGGCTGGGCCTTGTCAGGTTGTGTCTGCATCCTGTTTTGCAGGCGACAGCGCTCGATACCTCTCCCATAGACCTGGGAACGTAGTAGTGGAGCGGGAGGGCAGAGAGTGGGAGGAGTTTAGCACCTTGAAGTTCAGGAGATCTTCCTCATCTGGGAATGAAAGGTCTGCCCCCTCTGCTGCAGCATGTCCAGAGAGCGTGCCGTCTCTGTGGCCATCTTCATGGCAAGAAGAGACTCGTCCACTGCCTTGCAGAAAAGGTTATCCCATTCGAAAGCCATGTGCACCACCTTGGCTTGGACGTCCTGCCTGAAATGTGTGGCCTGCAGCTAAACTTGATGCCGTAGGGCAAACCCATTGCCCATCTGCCAGAAACCAGAGTCCGCAATACCAATGGCAGCCGTGATTGCATGGTCAGATGACACTTGTCCCTCCTCAAAGATGGCCATGGCCTCTGCTTTCTTGTCATCTGGTAGGGAGTTGAGGATGGGCCTCAACTTGTACCACAGCTCACTGTCGTACCGTGCAAGGATGGATAGAGCGTTGGTAGCCTTAACCGTGGACGCCGCAGTGGTGATTATGCGCTTGCCAGCCACATCCAACTTCCTTCCCTCCAGATCAGGCGGGACTGAGCAAGAGGATGAAGGATTAGACAACCTCTTCCTCGCAGCAGCCAAGACTACTGAGTCTGTGTCAGATGGCCCGTGAGGCATCTAGGAGCGGTGTCCGGCACCCTATACTTTTTCTCCAGCCTTTCCTTTTTTACAAGCGCGGAAAAAAAAGGGCTTTTGTATCACCAGCAGCCCTTACTCCCAGGAGCTGGACCGAGACCACAGTCTTTCTGGAGGATTCATAGCACTGAATAAGGAATCCCTTCTTTTCCTCTGGGACCAGGTTGAAGAGCTTGGCTGCTCAGAAGATAATCGCCTGGAAAGATCCCACTTCACCTGGGGGAATGTCCCTAGATGGCAGGACCAATTCCTCCACAATAGAGGGCTGGGCAGCAGGCGGTGTAGGTACTGGAGGAGGCGGTACAGAGACAGTTTTGAAGGACTGGCCACAGGAGCCGGGCACAGAACCACAAGAGGACCAGGAGCTGCAGGCGGTAGTCGCTCCTGAATCTCAGAGACTAGAGTATGGTGAGTGGACAAAATGTCCAAAGAAACATCTCTTGGCAATGGACCTCTGGGCCTGCTGTGTCAAAAATTGCTGCATGAGGCCAGGGGCTCTTAAGGCAAGCAGGCTGAGGCAGTTGTGCAGGCCACAGGGCTGGCTACGGACGCAGGTCAACACCACCCTCCATAGGGTGTGAGCCGACATCTTCAAAGACTACTTCCTCTTATTGCACCTGGAGAAGGTAGTGTGGGTGGAACAGACCCTGCCGGGACTGAAGGAGGCCTTGGAGGCAATGCTACCCTTGAGATAGCCGTCATGACCATTGAGATAATGGCTGCAGTCAACGATTTTGTCAACGTGACAAAAATCGGGACAACAGGCCTGGTGGACTGTGTCGTCGACTGAGTCTTCATCGATGAGGACGAGTATTTGGACAGCATTCTTGGCGTCGACGAGAGGTCTTGTGGGGTCATCGAGAATGGCCCTGCCGATGAGTGAAGTTTCACTCATCGACGGAGTGGACGATCTCCGGCCCTCCGAAGACACCGTTACCCTTCATGCCCGTCACCAAACCAGACGACAGATGCCGAAGTGCTCGTCGACACGGAAGTCAGAGGGTGTGGCAACTTCACCTTTTTAGGTACTGCAAGAAACCTAAGGGTGTTCTCCCAAGTAGAACCCAAGAATCCCTTATCCAGGTGGCCAGGACACGGCCATCGCTAATGGATCCAGTTCCTGGGGGTGGACCAGTGGGGGGAGGATCACCTGGGTAGGGGAACCCAGGGTATGCTCGGGGGAATACCCCAGGTGTGACGCAGTACCATCATGGGGAAGGTGGTGAGGAGGACAAAGTCCCTGAAACTTCCATAGACTATTCCCACTCATTATCCCTTTCACCAAACTAATCTCCCTTACCTAAAGGTAAATCCAACAACCCCTCTATATGTGCCAAATCTATTACGACGTGGGGAAGACAGGCAAAACCCAGAAAGAACACCTTGGGAGTAGAAGCAGGGAAACTAAGATGCATTCCTTCACCACAACATACCTGTCCCATATATCCGGACAAGGATTTGGACGATTTTCCTATGTTATGTTATTTTGCATTTATATAGCGCCTTATATACCATTGGTATGGTCTGAAGGCGCTGGTAGGTTGAACGACCCTTGGGAACCGAAAGTTCAGATCAGTAGAGAGAGTCAAAAGGTGCGTGTGAGCACCGGGTATGTGTGCAGCTTGTGGGATATCTGTGTAGTAGCTGCTTCTTAGCGGTAGGTGTGGTGATTGAGAGATCAGGAGAATGTGTTCGTTCAGGCAGGTTTTATCCAGAACGGCTGCGGCTGCATTAGGCCTGAGGAGAACACCTGGCTGGGGGGTGTGAGACCAGCAGTGTCAACTTAGAATGAGTGGAGTGAGCGGCGGATGTTGCTATGAGAACAGTTATACCGAATGGTGTCACAGTATCCCTGTGTTCTAGTTGAGTGGTGATGTAAGGGAGAGGGTAAGCCTGGTGGTATGCTATGATGAGTTATATGCTCTTTCAAGCGCTCTTTGCATTCTAAACCATACTATATACGTCACGTAATTCTATGCGTTCCAGTCCGTACCGTGGATGGACACCTATCCATTCTATGTACTCCAATATGGTCTAATGCACTCTGGTTCGCGGTCTAGTCAACTCTGTGCATGTACTCTTGTCTGCCACACGACTGTCCACTTGTCTACCCCATGCATGTACTCTTAATAGCGCCAGGCATGCACTCTTGACTGCGCCAGGCATGCCCTCCTGATTGCTTCATGTTCTATGCAATTTATTAGTTCAACATACTCATCCATTCTACGCACTCATCAGTACTGGATGTATCAGTGCTCATTCGTTCTACGTACTCGTTGGCTCTATGCGACGCGTCGGTTCATTCTGAGCACTCAATCGCTCCAGGCACTCATTCGCTCCAGGCACTCGTTAAATTATTATTTTTATTTTTTCTCTCGCGCATGCTATGCGTTTTACGAGTTTTACGCACTACCCCCTCTACGCACTCACCCCCGCTACGCACTCCCCCCTCCACGCACTCACCCCCTCCACGCACTCATCATCTCTGCATTCGTCTGTTTTAATCACTCGTGATTTTCACGCATCCAGCAGTAATATCTTGTTCTATGTAATCATCTGTACACTCGCCTGTCATATACCTTTGTTTACTCTGAATATACATCCACTTCATATATTCATCCGTTCCATACGCCTATCCGCTCCATACTCCACTCAGCCTCTAAATACACACAACCAATGCGTACATTGATCCATTCCATTCACCCATCCGCTCCATGCGCCCATCCGCTCCATAAACTCATCCGCTCCATACATTCATCCGATCTATACACCAAAGCGCTCCATACATCCATGCGTTCCATACACCCACGCGCTCTATAAACCCATGCGTTCTATTCACCCATGCGTTTCGTTCCATGATCCGCTGCATGCACTCATCGGCTGCATGCACTCATCGGCTGCATGCACTCATCCGCTCCAGGCACTCATCCGCTCCATGAGCTTATCCGCTCCATACAACCATGTGCTCCACACATCCATCCACTCCCTACACCCCTCCACCCCCTCCACCCCTCCACCCCCTACACCCCTCCACCCCCTACACCCATCCACCCCCTACACTCATCCACCCCCTACACTCATCCACCCCCTACACTCATCCACCCCTATATTCATCTGCTCCCTACAATCATCCCCTTCCTACACTCATCCACTTCCTATATTCATCAATTTCCTACCCTCATCCAATCCATACCCTCATCCGTACCATGCCCTCATCCGCTTCCTACACTCCTTTACACCATACATTCTCCAGGTCTATACAGTCGTCCGCTCAGGCGATAAACACACTCTCCGTTCCGCACTTCCGCGTTCTTCGGTTATCCAGACTTGTTGGTTCTACTTACTCATCTGCTCCACATACTCATATGTTCTACACATTTATCCTGTTTTCGCTTATCTGTTGTGCACATTCATCCGGTTTGCGCATCTATTCTACATATTTATCCTGTTTTCGCTTATCAGTTGTGCTCACTCATCCGGTTTGCGCATTCTTGCATTCTATTCGCTTCTCCTGAAATTTACACGCTCATTCGCGTTACGCACTCATCCCTTCTACGCACTCACCTCACTATGCACTCACCCACTCTACGCACACCCCCATCTGCACATCTTCGCAAGGTCTGTAGAGTCCGTTCAGGCAATAAACACACTCTCCGTACTTCCGCATTCATCAGCCATCCAGACTTGTTGGCTCTACTTTACTCATCTGGGATTTACACGCTCATCCGTGTTACGCACTCACCTCACCTACGCACTCACCCCTCTATGCACGCACCCCCTCTGCGCGCACACACCCCCTCCGCGCACACACCCCCTCCGCGCACACACCCCCTCCGCGCACACACCCCCTCTGCGCACACACCCCCTCTGCGCACACACCCCCTCCAAACGTACTCATCCGCTCCATGAAACCCATCCCTTTTCTGCACACATTGGGCTGTTAGTCTGTTTTGGGATAGTGTGGTGCGGGTTGGGTTTATGGGAAGAGCCAGGTTTTCAGCAGTTTGCGGAAAGACGTTAAGTCCTCAGTTAGGCGGATGTGGGGTGGGAGTGAATTCCATAGCGTGGGGGCCAAGGCTGAGAATGATGCTCCGCCTAGCCTGACTGAGTTTGTCTTTGGTATGATTAGGAGGCCTGCTGAACTCGTTCTTAGAGTGCATGGGGGTGATAGGGTTTAAGTTTGTCTTGAAGATATTCAGGTCCGGTTTTATGCAGTGCTCGATGGGAGATGCATAAGGTTTTGAAAGTCACCCTTAGGGCTACTGGAAGCCAGTGCAGCGTCTTAAGAGCCGGGGAGACGTGGTCTCTTGGGCCAAGCGCAAGTAGTAATTTGGCTGCCGCGTTTTGTGTCCTTTGGAGTTTATTCAGTTGGTACGCGTGGATTCCGAGGTATAGGGGGTTTGCGTAGTCCAGTCTTGATATAACGATTGATTGGACGGCGGAGAGGCTGTTGGGAAACGAGAGATATGGAAAGATGCGTCTAAGGGTTTTAAGGTGGTAGTGGCAGGATTTTGAGACGTTGTTGACTTGGCGCGAGAGAGTTAGGTCAGAGTCAAGGGTGCACCCAAGATTTTTCACTGATTCGGCGAGTTGCCCATTGCGGATGGCCATGGTAGTGGGTGCGGAAGAAGTTTGGAGTTGCCACATATCATGATTTCTGTTTTGGAAGGGTTTAATAGGAGGTGGCTTTGGGTCATCCAGAGTTCTATGTTGAGGAGGCAGGAGGCGAGGTCAGGTCGGAGATTGAGATTTGAGTTCATGAGTTTTAGAATTAGCTGGGTGTCGTCGGCGTAGTTGTAGCACAGGATGTTGTGCGAACGGATTATTGGTGGGAGGGTGGTCAGGTAGAGGTTGAACAGGAGGGCGGATACGCATGCTCCTTGTGGGACTCCCGTGTCGACTGGTCGGGCTTGGGAGGTATAGGTGGAGAGTATCGTTATTTGGTACCCATCTTTGAGGAATGAAGCAATCCATTTAAGGGTGGTTCCATGAATTCCTAGGGAGTGGAGGCGGTCAAGGAGGATTGCGTGATTGATCGTGTCAAGGGCGGCAGATAGGTCGAGAAGGTTTAGCGCGGCGCATCCCGCGGAGTCTGCCGTCATTTTAAGGTCATCCCAGATTGAGGTTAGGGTGGTTTCGGTTCCGTGACGGGATCTGAAACCTGATTGGGCGGGGTCTAGGAGATTGTTGGCTTCGACAAAGGTAGTTTAGTTGGGAGTAGGCGGTTCGGTCAATGAGTTTGGCAAGGAACCTGGTGTTTGAGATGGGGCAATAGTTTTTGGGCTCTAGGGGGTCGAGCCAGGGTTTTTTAATTAGAGGTTTGACGTGCACAGTTTTGAATGTGTCGGGAAAGATACCAGAGGAAAGGGAGGCATTTATGATGGATCTTGCGTGTTCCCCTGCGCAGGTGGAGTAAAAAATGTCTTTGACAGTTGTGGCTGGGCAAGGGTCGAGCGGCGATCCAGATGGTTTGCGGGCAGATAGAAGTTTGAGAAATTGTTCTGGTGATATTGGGCTAAAGGATTCGAATGTTGGTTGTGTAGAGGTCGCAGCTGGTGGGCTGGCCGTTACAGGCGAGGATATGCTTGGTGGATGTAAGAGAGCCAGTTTGGTGGTTAGGGTTTTTGTTCTTTCGAGAGCCGTGGAGTAAAAGTGGAGGGAGAGTGAGTCGCACAGTGATTGTGAGGCGGTCGGGACGGTCGTGGAGCAGGCCGGATTGGTGAATTCAGAGATGATTTTGTGGAGTTCTTTGCAGTTTAGGATTTGTGAGTTGTAGTGGGCTTTTTTTGCTTTCCGGATCTCGGCCTTGTACAGATAGAGGTGGCGGGCCAAGGTGGCCCTGTTCTCCTGGGTTTTGTCTTTCTGCCATTTGCGTTCTAGGTGTTTATATAGTTGTTTGGTGATCTTCAACTCAGGAGTGAACCATTTGGGGAAGAGGCCACGGTGGGCTGATGGTTTGCATGGAGGAGTGAGGTGCATTAGAGGTGCATTGAGCCATGAGTCAAAGACGTCAGGAGTTAGTTGTTTGATGAGAGGGTTGGTAGGTGATGGAGACTGGAGGAGTGCCTCAGCTAGGTCCGGGGTGATCATTAGTTTTTTCCAGCATTTGCCTAGATTCGGAGGTTCAGATTCGAGTACAGGAAGGGGGTCGGGTGAACAAAAGGTGAACAAGAGAATAAAGTGATCGGACCAGATGATAGGGGTGGGTGGTTTTAAATGAATCAGAGTGTTGGAGGTAAAGATGGCATCAAGAGTGTGTCCTTTATAGTGAGTAGGGCCATTTATGCGTGGTTGGAGGTTGATTGCGTCTAAACCGTCAACCAGAGAGTGTGTCATAGGGTTTGTGGGGATGTCGAGCCATATGTTGAAGTTTCCAAGAAGGGTGAGGTTTGGATGGTTTAGTTGAAGGGTTGCAATAGAGTCGCAGAGGTTGTTTACGAATTGTCCATCGTATCCAGGAGGCCTGTAGATTATTAGGAAGCTGTGTGAGAGCGATGGGGAGACGGATAGTTTAACGAGGAGAGATTCGCAGGCAGGAATGGAATTACCAGGTTACTCACCGTAGTGACCACCTTACTCCTAGTCCATAGTCCCCTTTCCTCCATACTTATGGGACATCTCTCCGTCCTGTGGGACGGGACCGGAGCACTTTTGTAAAAAGCATCCACATCTCTTTCCTGCGCGGGGCCCGGCACGCGGCCGTAACCCCGCCCACCTTGGCTCCGCCCCGCGCATCGCCCATCAGTCCTTTTCTATCGCAGGGTCCAAGACCCATTAGCAATAACAGAGGAACCTTATTAGAGGGGACGGCGGGTGGGCGTATGGAGGAAAGGGGACTATGGACTAGGAGTAAGGTGGTCACTACGGTGAGTAACCTGGTGTTAGGCGATCCTCTGCACACCAGGCCACGACACATCAGAACACTGCCCACATTCCCCCAACATCTCCTCCCAAGCTTCGAGGCTCAAGTGATTCGGTGAACCCACAGAACCGAAAGCTCCGTACCTGTGTACGGGCTCGATTGCAACCCTTTCTGCATTGGCAACTGCCTTGGAGAACGTATAGCAGTAAGGGCGGCCTTACGTCTTCCCGCCAGTCACGTGATACACTACGGCGTTCCCCATGTGATCTTGGTGGACGTCACATGAACCAGAGTAGTCACATGACCCAGGGGCGATCAGTATAAAGGTCTGAGAGACAGAACGCTCATTGCTTCTCAGCTGGCTTCGGACACTGTTTGGCGTTACAACTTGCTCCTTGTTACCTTGATCACGGAACTCTATCTCGGACTCCCTCGGACACCCCTTGGTACTTTTGCTTGGAACTGTTTACCTGTTGCCGGATATTTGGACTGCACCTCGACTTGTCTTTGGATCATCCCTTGGTACCTTGCTGATCTTCTACGCCTTTTACCCCACTGGGGATTCAAGTCAAGCCCTAACTCCCACAGGTGGCTACTCTTCATCCACGCTGAACCTGCGGTTCTACCACTCCAAGGATCGCCGCATCTAATGAGCCTCGAACCTCCATACTAGGTCACCTGGGTCTCCCTTACACCAGATAGGTAAGACACTTTAGTTACTTGTCTTCTTCATTGTATTGTGCTTGCCTGGTACTTAACCTCATTCCCTCTTGACAGCAGCATCGGTGTTCCAAGAGGCTCCGTGGATCCGAGGAAGACATCTCTCACCTGTGGCCTCAAGGGTCGTACAGCGGGTTGATATTTAGTTCCCCTGTGCGTCACTTGGGGACGGAGGTCTCATCGGTCTACACGACACTCAAGTCAGAACAGACTGAGAAGCCGTATAGTCGTGTTAGACGATGCAGGGATCCACGGATGAACCCATAGCTGCTTTAGTTCAGGCAATTACAATATTAAGGGCAGATATGGCCGCCGCAAACACTGTGATCCATCAAAGGTTGGATTCCATACAAAGTGTTCAACATTCCCTTCCTGCAGACCCTGAGTTTGGCGATACCGGCTCTTCCACTACACCCTCTCCCGTTACTGCTCCTGTAGTCCCGACTCCGATGGTACTCCCAACCCCTTCCCCCTTAGCTGCCCCTGAACGCTATCAAGGGGATCCCAAGAAGTTCAGAACCTTTATTAATCAGTGCAAGTTACATTTCCTATGCAGACCTTTGGCTTTTCCCACCACCACTGCTAAAGCTGCCTTCGCCCTTTCCCATTTGGCCGGAACAGCAGCTGCTTGGGCTAATCCCCTGTTAGAGAACAATAGCCCTGTTCTTTATGATTTTGATTTGTTGGTCCTAGAAATGGCCCGAGTATTCGATACCCGACACAAGGTACAGTCTAGGGATCTGGAGTTGTTGGAATTGACTCAGGGTAAAAGGTCTCTGATAGATTACATCACCCGATTCAATCAGCTAGTTGCGGAAACATCATGGCCAGAAAACAAGAGGGCGGTGGTTTTCTATAGGGGGTTGAGTAACACCATGAAAGATGCATTGGCAGTGATCCCTTCTATGCCTACTCAGTATCAGGAATTGGTTGATCTGGTCTTGCAGGTAGATGCACGACGATCGGAGCGTAGAGCTGAAATAGGGGCCTCTTCCTCTCCCACTCTTGTTGGCACACCTGCTTCCAGTACCGAAGAACCTATGCAAGTGGGAGGGTTACGTAGTCCCATTACAACATCTGAGAGAGAACGTAGAAGGGTGGATAATGCATGCTTTTATTGTGGTACCACTGGACATTTCGTGAAAGAGTGTCCTCGACGGCCCAGGAAGAGTCAGGTTTTTCGGACGGCTCGACCCTAGAACCGGAGAACAGGTCGAGTGTTCCGTCATCTTCTCCGGGTACCTCCCTTGCCTTTACTCGTGTTCAACCCATTTCTGTAAAGGCTACCCTATGTCCCTCTACAGGCCTTCTTCATGCAGTCAATATCATTATTGATTCAGGTGCCACTGGTAATTACATAGATATTGATTTGGCCCATTCCCTCAACCTACCTTTAGTGGTGAAAACACGACCGGAACATGTCCAAGCCGTAGACGGCTCTGCACTGGTTTCTGGTCCTGTCAGACATCAAACCGCACCTCTCCTGTTAACCATACAAGAAGTACACACCGAAACCCTGAGTTTTGATTTGATCACCACACCCCAATTCGGCATCATACTAGGGATTCCATGGTTACATGAACATAATCCATTGATCAATTGGCAGTCAGGTACTGTAGTCTTTGAGTCTGATGTCTGTCAGAATTATTGTCTTCCGGTCCATCAAGCCCCTGACACACCTTCTCGGGCCTTGGGGGCCTTAGCCCAACTCACACTGACTGTCGACGATCCAGAGCTTGTGCATACACATACTGTTGGGGGGTTGGTATCTGGGATTCCGCCAGAATACAGAGAATTCGAATCAGTGTTCGACCAGGGCTCGTCTGAGGTACTCCCTCCACACAGACCATATGACTGCCCAATCGAACTGCTTCCCGATTCCAATATTCCTTCGGGCAGGATCTATTCCTTGTCCCCTTCGGAGGAACTGGCGCTGAAAGAATATGTACAGAACGCCCTACGATTAGGACACATCCGCCCCTCCACTTCACCCGCGGCAAGTCCTATCTTCTTTGTACCCAAGAAGGAGGGGGATTTACGCCCTTGTGTAGATTATCGGCGTCTTAACGCTATCACAAAAAAGGATAGGTATCCCATCCCGTTAATCACTCCACTTCTAGACCATTTAACACATGCTTCCATTTTCACTAAGCTCGACCTACGCGGCGCATACAACTTAGTACGCGTCCGCGAGGGAGACGAGTGGAAGACCGCCTTCTGCACTCGGTATGGCCTGTACGAATATCTGGTCATGCCCTTTGGCCTATGTAACGCCCCGGCCACTTTCCAACGATTCATGAACGACATATTCAGGGATATACTGGATGTATATATGGTTGTGTACTTGGACGATATCTTGATCTTTTCTCGTGATCTTGATGAACACGTGAACCATGTCCGAGAAATATTGACCCGTTTGAGAGAACACTCCTTGTTTGCCAAACCTGAGAAATGTCAGTTCCATAAGACAACTGTTGAGTTTCTGGGTTTTCACATCACCCCTGGGGCGTTATCTATGAATGAATCTAAGGTCAAAGCAGTATTGGATTGGCCAGTACCTCGAACACTCAAATCCTTGCAGGCTTTTTTAGGGTTCGCCAACTTTTACAGACGTTTCATTTCTTCCTTCTCCACAATTGTAGCCCCGCTTACGGCCCTGACTAGTCCTCAGGTATCTTATCAATGGCAGAGAGAACAGCAGGAGGCTTTTGAGGCTTTGAAAACCGCCTTTACTACCGCACCGGTACTCCAACATCCAAATCCTGATCTTCCGTTCATAGTAGAGGCGGATGCCTCTTCCTTTGCCCTCGGTGCGGTATTATCACAAACATGTCCAAATACAGGCAAATTACATCCAGTTGCATATCATTCCCGTAAGTTTTCCAGTACTGAGTCTCATTATACCGTTACGGAGAAGGAACTCTTGGCTGTCATGGATGCTTTCCGTGTCTGGCGTCATCATCTTCTGGGGGCTAGGCATCCCATCGCGGTTTACTCCGATCATCGGAACCTACAGGATCTGGCTTCTTTGAAATGCATTAATAGCAGACAGGTCCGATGGCATCTGTTCTTTTCCGCCTTTGATTTCCATATCATGCACCGTCCTGGCACTTCACATGGGAAGGCGGATGCCTTGTCACGTTCTCCGGGAGGGGTCCAGTTGCCTACATTTCCCGACACTGTTCTCGGTAAGAGCCATGTGATTTGTCTCTGTACACCCTCATTGTCACTATTGGATTCGGTCCGGTCCTGGACTAGCAATCATTCTGACCAGTTGCGAGAATGGGATCCTGTATATTCTGATGGTTTACCCTTCGTACATGAACGCCTGTTTCTTCCTACACCTGATACACGTAATCTAGCCCTTGAGTGGTCTCATGACGCTCCTTTCAATGCCCATCCCGGACAAGAGCGCACTTTAGATCTACTCAAGCGTTGGTGTTGGTGGCCTTCTATGAAGCGCGATGTGGAGTGTTATGTCAGATCTTGTGCGGTATGTGCTCAGGCTAAACATCAAAGGGGTCGACCGGTTGGATTGTTGCTTCCACTTCCGGTACCTCCCAGGCCCTGGCATACGTTAACAATGGATTTCGTTACCGATCTCCCCAAGTCAAAAGGCTTTGACACCGTCTGGGTAGTGGTGGACACGTTCACTAAAATGGCCCGTTTTGTTCCTTGTAGGGGTATCCCTTCGGCCCCTGTCTTGGCGGACTTGTTTTTTGAACATGTGTTTATGCTATTCGGCCTCCCTTCGGTCATAGTTTCCGATCGAGGTTCACAGTTCACCTCTCGGTTTTGGAGGGCCTTGACGAAACTATTGGGCATTGATACGAGGTATTCTTCGGCCTATCATCCGGAGACCGATGGTCAGACCGAAAGGACGAATCAATCGATGGAACAATACCTTCGTTGCCTCATATTACAACATCAGTCCTCTTGGTTGGCCGTTTTGCGGCTTGCGGAGTTCGCGTATAACAACGCGGCTCATTCAGCTACTGGTTACTCTCCTTTTTACGCCCTCTATGGTCAACATCCCAAGGTTTTGCCGGTCCCTGATGCCTCTGGTTCTTTGAATCCTGCGGCCACGACGTGTCTTAGGGATCTTTCTGCTATTCATGCGAGTACAGTGGTTCATCTCACTGAAGCAAAGGCCTCTATGAAGGCCCGTGTGGATGGCAAGCGTCGTGCTGCTCCCCCCCTGGTGGTGGGTTCTAGGGTCTGGTTATCTTCCCGACATCTTCGCCTGGTGGGTTGCCGGAAATTGCTGCCTCGCTTTGTCGGGCCGTATGTGATCTCGCA
Source organism: Ambystoma mexicanum (assembly GCF_040938575.1). Lineage (NCBI taxonomy): Eukaryota > Metazoa > Chordata > Amphibia > Caudata > Ambystomatidae > Ambystoma > Ambystoma mexicanum. Next base: position 242,844,284 of record NC_090933.1, read on the forward strand.
GGTTGTTAATCCGGTGGCTTTCCGTCTAGTTCTCCCCAGCTCTTGGCGTATCCATCCTGTGTTTCATGTCTCCCTCCTCAAACCCTGTCCTGACTCAATCCGTCTTCGTACCCCTGTTGCGCCGGTGTCCTTGACCTCTCCTGATGTTTTTGAGGTGTCGGCCATTTTGGGTTCCAGGTGGTTTAGGGGTAGGCTCCAGTATCTGGTGGATTGGACGGGTTACGGCCCGGAGGAGCGTTCGTGGGTTTCCGCATCTGATGTGAACGCCCCGCGGTTGGTAGCTCGCTTCCATAGGGATCATCCGTCCTGCCCACGGGGTCGTGGGCCGTTGGGGGGGGGCTATGTTAGGCGATCCTCTGCACACCAGGCCACGACACATCAGAACACTGCCCACATTCCCCCAACATCTCCTCCCAAGCTTCGAGGCTCAAGTGATTCGGTGAACCCACAGAACCGAAAGCTCCGTACCTGTGTACGGGCTCGATTGCAACCCTTTCTGCATTGGCAACTGCCTTGGAGAACGTATAGCAGTAAGGGCGGCCTTACGTCTTCCCGCCAGTCACGTGATACACTACGGCGTTCCCCATGTGATCTTGGTGGACGTCACATGAACCAGAGTAGTCACATGACCCAGGGGCGATCAGTATAAAGGTCTGAGAGACAGAACGCTCATTGCTTCTCAGCTGGCTTCGGACACTGTTTGGCGTTACAACTTGCTCCTTGTTACCTTGATCACGGAACTCTATCTCGGACTCCCTCGGACACCCCTTGGTACTTTTGCTTGGAACTGTTTACCTGTTGCCGGATATTTGGACTGCACCTCGACTTGTCTTTGGATCATCCCTTGGTACCTTGCTGATCTTCTACGCCTTTTACCCCACTGGGGATTCAAGTCAAGCCCTAACTCCCACAGGTGGCTACTCTTCATCCACGCTGAACCTGCGGTTCTACCACTCCAAGGATCGCCGCATCTAATGAGCCTCGAACCTCCATACTAGGTCACCTGGGTCTCCCTTACACCAGATAGGTAAGACACTTTAGTTACTTGTCTTCTTCATTGTATTGTGCTTGCCTGGTACTTAACCTCATTCCCTCTTGACAGCAGCATCGGTGTTCCAAGAGGCTCCGTGGATCCGAGGAAGACATCTCTCACCTGTGGCCTCAAGGGTCGTACAGCGGGTTGATATTTAGTTCCCCTGTGCGTCACTTGGGGACGGAGGTCTCATCGGTCTACACGACACTCAAGTCAGAACACCTGGTAATACTCCTACGTCCCGTCCCCTTTCCTCCATACTTATGGGAGATTCCCAAGCACTCCTTACAGGAACTATGGGTGGATGGAAATGCCCCTTACTGAAACAGGTTCTTCAGCACAGCCTGGCCGAACTGAGCATCGGCCCTAGAGCTCATATCGAGGCAGTAATGCTTACAGAAAGCAGATGGGGAGGCCCAGGTAGCCGCTCTAGCGATGGACTCCCAGGGAACATATTTCTGAAAAGCAACCGCAGCTTCCTTGCCTCGCACCTGATGTGCATGGATACCCTTAGGTGGTTTCAGCTTTTGGACGGTGAAAGATTCTGTGATACAGGCAGCAATCCATCTGGAAATGGATGCCTTAGACGCCAGCGTGCCCTGGGGTTTACCGGAGGTCACAAACAGTTGGGAAGAGCTCCGAAGCTCGGCAGTCCTGTCCAGGTAGAACTTAAGAGCTCTTCGGACATCCAGGCAGTGTAGAACCCTTTCCGCCTCCGAGGCAGGGTTCGGAAAAAAGATTGGAAGGGAAATCGACTGATTCAGATGGAATTCGGTCACTACCTTTGGTAGGAAAGCTGGGTTCGTCCGAAGGACTACCTTGTCCTTGTGAAAGACCAAGAAAGGATGCTCCACCGACAATGCCTGGAGCTCACTCACTCTCCTCGCTGACGTAACGGCAACCAGAAAGGACACTTTCCAGGACACGTACTTGAGGTCACCGTAGCAATTGGCTCGAAAGGTTTATGGCACAGCGCCCTCAGGACTACGTTTAAGTCCCAGGGCGGGTGCAGACTACGAACCGAAGGGTAGATGCGTGTCATACCAGCAAAATATCTCTTCACCACTGGGTTAGTTAACAAATAAGAACACTGGTCTGTAGAGAGGTAGGCGTAAATCACCAAGAGATAAGTCCTGCAGGACAAGACATGAACCCCTGACTCTGCTAGGGAAGAGACAAAGGACAGCACTGTGTCAATCGTCGCCACCCTCGGGTCCAATTCTTTCTTCAAACACCAATGACAGAACCTGAGCCATTTACTCTTGTATTGGGATCTGGTCGAGGGTTTCCTGGCTGCCTGGATAATGCGCATATTATCCGCAGACAAACCCAAAGGCTCTAGAGCCGTGAACTCAGGCACCATGCCGCCAAGTTGAGCGATTGTGGCCAGGGGTGCCACATCTGCTGTTCCCCTTGGTGAAGAAGATCAGGAGTTACTGTTAACCTGATCGGCGGACACACCGACAGGTGTTGAAGTTCTGAGAACCAGAACCTGGCCGGCCACCACAAAGCTATCAGTAGAAGAGAACAGTTGATAGAACTCTTCCAAATTGCTTGATGAACCAGAGGAAGAGGCGGGAAGGCGTAAGCTCTCATGTTGTGCCATGGGATCTCGAGTGCGTCCCCCAGAGAGGAGGCTCCCAGCCCCCCTCTGGAGGCGTACCGAGGAAGCTTCTTGTTTACCGCCGTGGCAAAGAGGTCCACCTCCGATGTGCCCCAACGCGAGAAAATCCATGATAGGATCTTCGCCTTCAACTCCCACTCGTAGCTGACCACTGTCCGACGGCTGAGGGCATCCGTGGTGACATTCAGTCGGCCGGGATGTGCACTGCAAGCAGTCAGACCCCATGAAGCACGGCCCACTCCCAAATCTGAATGGCTAGATCCACGAGAGGGGGAGACTTTGTTGCCCCTTGCTTGTTTATGTAATACATTGACACTGCATTGTCCGTTCTTATGCGGACCACCTTGTTGACAATGAGAGGTCTGAACGCCTTGAGCGCCAGAAAAATCGCCAGAAGCTCCAATTGATTTATGTGCAGGAGCTTGTCCTGAGGTGACCAGAGGTCCGAGACCTGAAGAAGATCTAACGTTGCACCCCACCCGAAAAGGGAGGAGTCTGTCGTGATCGTCACCATGGGGCTTGGGTCCTGGAACCCGACGCCCACTGGCAGGTTGCTGAGAGAAGACCACCAGTCCAGGTCCACTCTCTTAGAATCCGGAATCATTATCCGTTTGGAATCCGGGTCCACAGCCTGACGCCAGCAACTCCGAAGAGCCATCTGGGTCCGCCTCATTTTGAGACGAGCAAGCGGAAGAGCCAGCACACACAAGGCCATTAGGCCCAGAAGCCTCTGGAACCACCAGGCCGACATGCTCTCCGACTGCGTAAACATCTGACACGTGGCCAACAGATCCGCCATTCTGTCCCCGGTCAGATACACACGGCAGTCTATCGTGTTCTAACGAAAACCCAGGAAAGTCCGGTCCTGTGAGACCGTCATGGAGGATTTCCGCCAGTTCACCGACAGCCCAAGAGGGAACAGGAGCTGAAGGAGAGACTGGAGGTTGCCCGCTGCTGCCAACGGGCAAGGGCTGCGTAGGAGCCAGTCGTCCAAATAGGGATACACATGGATGCCCTGGAGACGAAGATGGGCCGCGATCACCCACATCATCTTCGTGAAGACATGCAGCGCCGAACTGAGGCCAAAAGGAAGCACCCGAAACTGGAAGTGCTCCTCTCTCAGAGAGAAACGGAGGTATCTCCTGTGTGGGTTCCAAATCAGGTTATGCATGTACGCATCCTGAAGATCCACCACGCTGAGCCAATCGCCCGCCTGCAACGAGGAGCGAATTTGGCCGGGCGTAATCATCTTGAATTTCTCTTGGGGTAGGGAAAGATTGAACTGGGAAAGGTCTAGGATGGTGGGCAGGCCAGCCTGGTTGGGTGGGTTTTGGCACCATAAACAGCCGGGAGTAGAAGACCTCCCCTCGCTCCCCAAGGGGAACGGGTTCCACAGCTCTGAGGAGCAGAAGTTTCTGAACCTCGGCCTTGAGGGAGGGTGAGCCCGACGGCTGAAAAGGAGGGTTGAGGGGTGGGGTAGGTGGTAAAGGTAAGCGGAAGCCCGCTCGAGCGACTGACAAGACCCATCTGTTTTCTGTGATGGTCTGCCACGCCTCCCAATGAGACGCAATGCGTCCTCCAACCGGGGTCTCGTGCGAGCGCAGAAAACCCTCATTTGGCAGGTCTATCGGTGGCGGTGCCACCTGAACCTGATGAGGAGGCTGAGGAGCGGGAGAAATACCGCGTACGCTGTTGTCTACAGCGGTTATTCCCCGCAGGAGTATCCACTCTGCGATTTTTGCGGTCAAGGAAGCCCCTAAAACCAGAGGAAGGTCGACCTTGCGACAACGGCCTTTTAGTCTTGAAGGGAAGGGAGGTTTAACCAGAACAGACAAAGATTTGGCTGTCTGAGTGCTGTCTTTGGTTTTGGTGAGCTCTACATCAGTAGAAGAGTGAAAAAGCTCCTTACCATCAAATGGAAGGTCCAGGACCTTGTCTTGCACCTCCTTCGAGAACTTAGTTGCATGCAGCCATGCTTGCCGTGAGGTATCAACCCCTAACATCAGACCCCGAGCCGAGGTGTCTATGTGATGAGCCGCAGCCTCCAGGAGATCCTGGGCCAAGACCCTGGCATCGGAAAGGCCTCCTCTGAAATCCTCCAGCTTTTCGACCGGGATATGCTCCTCAAACTCCGACAGACCTCTCCACATCCGCATGTTAGCTCCCGCCAAAATCAATTCTGCATTGGCCTGCCTGAGCTGCAATGCCGAATTGGCAAAGATTTTCCCCCCTAGGGAGTCCAGGAGCTTGTCCTCCTTTCCCAAGACCTGAGTCGCCGTCGCTGAGGAGGAAGCTGCAGGTCTGGATTGCAACGTGGCCGCAGCCACCACTGTGGAGGAGGGAGGCGGACAAGACGACAAGGCCACTTCTTCCGAGGAATGTAGCGTGTACCTCGCGTCAATCTTTTTATTTACAAAAAGTCCCGAGTGTGGCATTCCCAAACTCTTCGGACCTCGGCCAGAACGCCCTTCGGCAAGAACAGGCGGGTACGCTCCAAAGGAGACAAGGTGAACGCCCCAGAAAGCACGCCCTCCTGCGGAGCAGGTGCCTCGGGCACCGGAACATCTAAGTAGCTCATCATGTCCAGTACCCGGTCATCGAAAGCTCTGGCAGAGCAGGGCAGGTCCTCGTTGTCCTGATCGCCTTGAGGGTCATCTGACAGGTCCGGCTCCTGCTGAGCCGAGTCAGGCACTGCCTTGTCCACTGGGGACAATGGCGGCACAGGCGGAAGCGCAGGGGGAGGCACCACGGGCAAGGGAGGCGCCGGTGGAACCACTGACGGGACTGGTGGAACCGGAGGCGCGGGTGGACATATCTCCTTGAAAAGCCCCTTGAAATATTCCCTCATGGGGTCGGTGCGCATAAGCGCTTGAAATTTACCGAAAAAGGCGTCCTCAGGAGATTGTTTCGGAACCTGAGGAGGCCTCTCATGAGGTGGACAAATCCAGGGACGCAACGGGGAAGGGTGCCACACAGGCCCCTCCGCCGACGTATCCACATAAATCAAGGGAGCCGCCCCCGCGGGCAACGATACATTGTGCGGAAGAGGCATCCGGGCGTTCCAATCATAAACTGGCCGGTAAGGATGCGCACAAGGGACCTTGGGTTCACCCGAAGGACCGAACCCTACACCAGGGGCCGATGGCATAGTTGTAGGGGTAGTACCTAAAATGGCCGCCGTGGTCGTGGCGGGAACAGGAGCCATTTTGTCCTCATGTGAACTGCGGCACGTGAGGAAGTGAGGCAGAGGTCCCCGTCGATGGATCAGGGGTCTTAATTTTAGCCTTAACGTAAGGAACCTCGGCAGAGCCGGTACTATGAGGCCTGGAATGTTTCTGCGACATACCAACCGCAAACTGAGCCTTCGAAGGAAGAGCCTCGGCACTGCCGGTAAAAGAAGAAACCTTCTTCTTTGCCCCCTCAACAGATCTGGTGTCACCACAAGAGCGGGAACGGTGCGCTGTCACCCGACAGGGCCTTGCCCGGCCCCTCAGAACTGTTGGTAGCCTTAGCCTCTGTACGAGGGACCTCGGACCTATGCCCGGTAGAAGCCTTATCAGCACGGGCCTCGAACATGCGTTCGTTAACCTCAAGCCCAGCCAAGACCTCAGGGCGTACCCCGGTTTTGTTTTTGAGGGAAGCCGAAAGAACGGCCTCAGAGCAAGCTTCGGTACCCCACGACTCAGTAGAACTGGGTCTACACACAGCCCCCACAGGAGGGGCCTCGGAGTGTACTCCGGTGATCACAAGCCCCTTACGGAGACCCTCGGAGAAAACTCTGGTAGAATTATTAGGCCCGACAGGCACCTCAGGGCGAACCCCGGTAACAGAGCGATCAACGCCCCTCCCGGCTCGAGAGGAACCCGGGAAGGTATCCCCCGGCTGGGGGGGTTTGAAAATCAAAGAACTTACCGGGCGTTTTTTCTTCTCGTCGATGAACGCCTGAAAATGCGAAGGAGGAGTCCGTCCGAACACCTCCTCCCACCGCTCCAACCGACATTGAAGAGCCCGGACCGAAAGGGAGTCACAGTAAAAACAGGAGTCCCAACGGTGTTCCGGACTCAAACAATCTAAACGAAGAGGATGTGGATCCGCCCTCGCGAAGCGACGGTGACACGATGAACAGTTTGGAAAATCTAGTTTAAAAAGACAGACAGAGTAGTAAACGAATGCTAGCGAGAGCCAGAGAGGGAAAAACGGAAGAAAATCTTCCGGGGATGCAAGTGCGGCCGGCCCCGATCGTGCGGAGAAAAGGACTGATGGGCGGGGCAGAGCCAAGGTGGGCGGGGTTACGGCCGCGTGCCGGGCCCCGCGCAGGAAAGAGAGGAGGGACACATTTTTGAAAAAAATGTGGATGCTTTTTACAAAAGTGCTCTGGTCCCGTCCCACAGGATGGAGAGATGTCCCATAAGTATGGAGGAAAGGGGACAGGACGTAGGAGTAGGTTGGTTGTCGATGATTGAGGTGTGGAAGAGAGACTTGAAGACGAATGCTATTCCCCCTCCTCTGGAGGGACGGTTCAGTTGGATGAGGGAGTAGTCTTGGGGAAAGGCTTCATTAGCGATTGGGGCGTAGTCGTCAGAGAACCAAGTTTCAGTGATGAAGACAAGGTCTGGTTTAACAGAGGTGAGGAGGTCGAAGATGCAGTGTCTGTTTTTTGCAACGGATCGGGCATTAAATAGGATGCAGTTCACATCGGCAGGCGAGGTTGGTCTCGGTGCAGGAGCGGGAGGGGGTGGTGGTGGAGAGAGTGCAGGAGGGAGGGGGGTAGGGTGGGTGATGCTCGATGGGAATAGAGGGCGAGCGGGAAAATTCAGGTGGGGTTGGGTGGCTGCATGTGTTGGGGTGATTGGGTTTGATTCGGGGGATTTGAAGGTGCTGTGTGGGCGGTTAGGAGTTTCAGTTGCGGTTGATGAGAAATCGAGGGAGAGGGGTTTCAGGAAGGGCGAAGCTGCCGGTGAAGGAGATGAATGCAGGAACGAGCTGGTGGGTCGAGACAGGTGAGGTGGAGAGTGCAGAGAGATTGGGGGGGACCAGGAACGTTTAGTCTTTAGTTTTCTTGTTGTGATTGGGGTGTGTGAGAGAGTAGGGGGGTCGGCGGGGGAGAGAGATGCAGCTTCGGTTCTAGCAAGGGCTAGGCGTGCAGTTTTTAGGGAGGGGAAAGGGTGTGGGCGGGAGGGAATGCTGGCAGGGGTGTGAGGGCAAGGCAGGGGGTGGGTGATTGCAGGGCGGGGGGTGCCTGGTATGATAGTGAGGGGAGCGGGCATGGTTAACGATGGTTGGTCGGTGGTGGTGTTCACGGGAGGAGAGGTCTTAGGGTGGTTTGCACACCATCAAGCCCCTCTGGCTTGGTGTTTGGAGAGGGGGATGGCAGGGAGTGCGAAGGAGGGTGAGGTGGTTTGGGAAGGGGGGGACGGGAGGGAAGGCAGATCGGGAAGTGGGGGCGGTCCACGGGGGTCGCTTCTGACGAGCTCTGGTGACGTGGGTGCACTCATGCTTGGAACGCGCTTTTAGGTGGATTTTCAGAGGGCTTTCTAATTGTGGCTCTTAGGTGCACTTCACCTCAAGGTTGAATTGTACACAGATGATATTATGCTATTAGGTATTAATTGGGTGCACATATAAGTTCACCTGTACATATAGAAGAAATTAAGTCTTCCTCTACATTCAATTTTGCATAGAGGGGATCTTAGATTATTAGGCACGTTTGTAAATTTTAGCTTACACACTTCAAAATGCAGTTTTCACAGAGAAGCTATTGGGAACGGATTTAAATGAAGCCTTCACAGAGAGGCTATTGGGAACGCTTCTATGTACCACTTTCACAGAGAGGTTATTGGGCGAGCTTTTACATTCGCAGAGAGGCTATTGGGAACACTTCTAAAAGCAGCTTTCACAGAGAGGGTTTTGGGAACACTTAAATCCACAGAGGTGTTATTGGGCACGCTTCTAAATTTAACTTTCAGAGAGGCTGTTGTGGACACTTTCTAAATGCAACTTGCAGGGAGGCTATTGGGAACACTTCTAAAACCACAGAGGTGCTAATTAGGCACACTTCTAAAATGCAACTTTCACAGAGAGGCTATTGCGAAGACTTCTAAATTGACCTTCACAAAGAGGCTATTGGGAACACTTCTAAATGCGACTTTCACAGAGAGGCTATGGGGAACACTTCTAAATTTACAGAGAGGCTACTGGGAACACTTCTAAAAGCAGCTTTCCTAGAGAGGCTATTGGGCACACTTCTACATTCACAGAGAGGCTTCTGGGAACACTTCTAAATGTAACTTTCACAGAGAGGCAATTGGGAATACTTCTAAAAGCAACTTGCACAGAAACATTTTCAAAATGCAACTTTCACTTCTGAATTCAACTTTCAGAGAGGCTATTGGGACCACTTCTAAAATCACAGAGGTGCTATTGGGCACACTTCTGAATTGAGAGGCTATTGGGAACACTTTTGAAATCACAGAGAGGCTACTGCGAACATTTCTAAAAGTAACTTGCACAGAACACTTTCTAAATGCAACTTTCACTTCTGAGTTCAACTTTCAGAGAGGCTATTGGGAACACTTCTAAAAGCAACTTGCACTATGATTTATATACCAAACTACAACTCCATTAATCCATGTTTCAATTATAGTAATCAATCCATTCTCAATCATTTTGCAATCCCACCTTCTAACGGATTTAATTTTTACCCTGAAGCAGGAAACTACCTTTCCCAAAATCTACACCACTTAATCCCAACTGCAGTGGCATTGGAAAACCACATTTCCCAGAATCCCTATTTCCCTGTTGACCACTCAAGTACTTCCCTTTCACAACACACCTATTCTTTTTCTGACAGCCAGTTATATAATTTTCCTAAAAATCCAGGAAAGCACTACCACTCCTACAATCTTTACAATACCAATGTTATGGTAAGAAAAGGAAAAACAGACCATGGGAGCTTTACCTTTTGTTACTTGCCATGGCTCTTCAACACAAACAAGAGTCAAGCAAGTCAGGCTAACCAAGCCCAGAACTCACACCTGAAGATTGCTAACTCTCCCCATCTGGATAAAAGGCAGCCTATGAAGTAAAGTGAATAACGGAGTGGTCCGGTAACCGACTGTTACCTTGTTGAAAGACTCAGAAGGTCGAACTGTGCAAGTGCGAACCCGACTGAGACATTAGAAACTACAAGTACCAAGAGGCCTAAGAAAGGCCAGCACGAAGCGTCAGTGTGGTCATACGAGGGTCAAGCCAAATCCCCCGTACAGTCAAAAGTCTGAGAAGTTGGGAAAGTGCGCAAGAAACCAAATTAACTGAGAAAATGGTGTTTGTGCCCGGAAGAGTGGAACGCCATGAGATTTTTTGAAACCAGCATCTGTAATAGGATAACCGAGTGCTGAACAATTGTTTAAAAAGACATTACGATTCTTGAAGATTGCAAGGTGATGATATTTACTCTAAATGGCAGTGTGAACCTGACGGAGGGAAGCCAGGAGAAAGCTAAGGGGAGTGAATCCCACATTGCATGAAAACTAAGTGAACTGTTGTTTGAGGCAACTGTGAACCCGACTGGGGGATGCCTACAAAGTGGGGTAAATAGTGAGATACCCATGGACATTGTGATGACAAGCATGAATCCGACTGAGGGATGTCCACAGTGAGATGATTGGAGCCAGGCTGAGGGGGATTCAAAAGGTGAAGAGTAATCACCTGACGTGGCTGAAAAGTACTAGAAGGAACTTTTGTTTGTCGTTTTTGATGTATCATACCCTCTGATGCAAAGAGACTGCATAAAAGAGACTTGTGCACAGAAGGCCCTGATATTGAGGAAAAGGAACTGCCATTCGTGCCGGAGAGGCCCAGGAGTGTGCTGTGCTCAAGAGTCCCAAGTTGCCCCGTGCTAAAAACGTGGGGAAGGGAGACCCCCGGCCAGAATATCCTGACTTATCATTTTGTGAACATTTCTTTCTTTTCTTGTGAACATTATCCCACACTATTTTGTAATTTAGCGGTAAGGATTGGCAATATGCCTTTTTAGTTTAGGCCCTTTTTATTTGACAAGACGCTACTAGCACTGCCCTATTATTATTTGTTGGTTGTAGCTTGCTTCCATCTTAGATTTAGGTTTAGATTAGGCGTTTTTCTCAGCCATTTATACCATTTAATAAAGACCCTTGAACTGTGATATCTTGTGTCTGTCTTTACTATTGCCACCATGAGTTCCTTAAAGTACCGTCTCCTTAGAAGCATACTCAAAAGGATCTCGACCTCTTGCCAGAGGGAGTACGCTCTTTGGGCCTGCCGGCCCTGGAAGAAGCATGACTGCACACAGACGCCGAGTCAGAGGACTTGCCTTCCTCTAGCCATGAGGCCCAGTCTCCAATGGCGATCCTTCCTCATCTTTATGGAGAAAGACTGACAGATGGGGCATCCCTGCACATCATGGTCTGGGTGCAGGCAGTAAATGCATTTCGGGTGGCGGTCCTCGAAGAAGACATTCTTCTGACCACATCTTGAACAGGCCTTGAAGAGGCTCTTCTTCTCAGCCTCTGACATGGCGAGTGAACTAGGCTAAAACTCAGTCTGCAGCCTCACACGACGTAACAATCCGACGGACGGTGGGATCGAGACCGGCAACGGTTCCCCGCTTCCGACAAGTCACAGTGGTGACGGATTGAAGAATCTGGAAGAAAAATATCAAAAATACTCGAGAAAGTCGAGGAGGGAAACTGGAGGACTCCCAACACGAAAACGTGCAGTAAAAATCTGAGGATGACATCCAGGGGTAAAGCTAAGGGGGACAAGTGTCATTGTTTGGGGCAGTATGGCCCAAAGTGACAGCAATAGGCTATACCAGCGACAATGCAGTTTTTAACTTGCAGCTAAACTGCTTTCATTTACAGAAGATTCCTAGCCTGACGACAGGGAATATTCATAGCATGTGAATCCAAGCAAGACCCATGCCGGAGAATGCAATTTTGTATATTTAAATTCTTTAGTTTGAATCACTTGCCCTCTTAACCTATTGTTACATACCTTTTCTGTCTTGCTTTGTCCAGGGTATATGTCCCACTTTTTACACCCTCAAACTGGCTCACTACTTGTTCTCACCTCCTGATATGATAATTTGGCTGAGTTATTGGAGAAAAAAAGTTTGTGCAGGAATTGTTATAGGCGTCTCCTAATTGTGTCACCTGGCGGTTAAAATCCAAGTGAAGGTGCATAGAAGCCAAGAAAGGCACCCTTAGTGGGAATGCCTCTGCCATTGCAAATGTGTAATTTATGTGTCAAATAAGTCATTTCTGTTTGAAATGGACATCCCTGTTTTTCAAATAAATGAATACAAAAATACAAATAGCATTACCAAAAAAACATGAGCAGGATTGATAGGCTAGACTACTGTGACTGAAAGGAAGATTAAGCGGTGAGAGGAACAGTCAGGCTGCGTGGCGAACCAGAGGTAGGACTCGGACTCTGGGACATCATGATGTTCATGGATTTTTATTAGATTCTTTTACAATTGCACTGGCCTCTTGGCAAGCTTCAAAGAAAATAAGCATTGGAATAAGTTTTGCTTAAATTAGATCCTCCAAGGGTCATCCCTTATTGGTCAGTTCGAATGACAATTGAGTCAATTGGGAGTCCCAGTTAACTTTCCTATTTAACAGCTCTGCTTCTGTTTATCTGGTTTGCTCCTCCTGGATAGATGGTAGGTATGGCTCTCTGCATTCCTCTTGCTTTCTGGAAGAAGGTTTAATTCCCCCATGCCTTTGTAATGCTGTAGATGTTATTTCATACATTTATATTAAATTTACCCACAGTCCTTAATGGGTCATTGAACCCAGGTCTTTTACATGGGAGGTATCAGTTCTACCTCTGTGCTATTTCAGCGGTGCTGCTATTCAATGGTGAGGGAAGCTGAAGTATTTTTCCTCTCTCTGTGCTGGCAGGGCACCTTGTTGCATGTTGCCAGCTTTATCAGCTGCTCCTCTCCCTTCGCCACCACAGGGTTTGACAGATATCTGCGTGGGTCAAGGAAAAACCTTGATTCACCACAGCCGGTATTCATGTAACAGGAATGAAGGAGAGATTGAGGCCAGGACTGACACACAGTCGTTATTGCCTCTTGAGCTAGACTGGGACAGAACAGGGCTGTCAGACAGTCATCACAGGGAGGACAAGAAGGGGGCAGGAATGTCAGGCAGGTGCCATTGTAACACAGTTATGACAGAGCACGGTGGAAGGTGACCGTGGCTGTCAGGGAGCAAATTGTGTGGGCAATGTGGGAGGGAGGATGGTTGTGAGGTGAGTGTGTCATAATATCAAACAGGGATCACTATAACTGGGTGAGCTTGGGCATGAGTATGGTGATAGGTGGGATTGATAGGCAGGGATTACAGTCACACAGAGGTGGCAGGAGGAAGAAGGCTGACTGGTAGTTGTCCGGTGATCCAATGAGGGAGTAGTGTCCAAGGAGGGAGTAGTGATGAAACAGGATTTTGATGCGAGTTAGAGCCTCTTGTGAAGCGTGGAATGGGAGTGCTTATCCCCCACTGCCTTTCTTTGGGTACTTTAATGGCTAGGCACTGGGAGGTAGCGATCTGAGGTCTCGTAAAGAGTATTATGAGAAAAAATAGTTTGGGAGGCTGAAGGGCTGAGGTATGGGAGCTCTTTGGGGCACTCTCCTGCACAGTGTGTTTTTTTTCTTCTTTTTTTTAATCACTTTATTAACACTTGACAACAGCACAAAGACATGAGATCATATAAGCAGCACTTCGGCACTGATGCACATTGATTCAACTGGAGTAACTGCCCATGCCAACAATCAATACATTTCCAATAAATGCTTCTGTGTTCCCGTGATCCTGCTCAGCCTGATCTAAGGTATCGTCGAAAGTCCACTCATATGTCCTTGGGCCTGCTAGTAGCATGTACGGAACAAGTTACTTACCTGTAACTGTTGTTCTCCAGCATGGGTCTGGCATGGATTCACATGCTCATGAATATTCCCCGTCGTCAGGCTGGGAATCCTCGGTAAAGAAAAAACCAGTATCAGTTTCGTTTCTGATCTGTCTTTCGTAGTAATAACCAATCACTGGTCTCTGCGTCATACTGACCACAGCCAATGACTGCCCTCTACCTAAGCACCGCCTCTGGCAGCCATCTTCAGATTTGGAAGCACGTGAAGTGGCAGTATGACCAAGTGAAGAGCCGCAGAGGGGTAGGCGGGAGGGTTCGCATGTGAATCCATGCCAGACCCATGCTGGAGAACAACAGTTACAGGTAAGTAACTTGTTCCTTCTCCAGCATGGGGTCTGGCATGGATTCACATGCTCATGAATAAAGAATACATAGCAGTACACACATGCACAACCACGGGAGGTGGCAAAGGCTCAACATTAAGCATCACATCAACTCAACATTAAGCATCTTACCTCCTCACCAGGCTCACCTCAGGCGAACAGGTTGCGCAGCACTGCTTGGCCGACCCTGGACTCCTCCCTGGAATCCCGGTCGACGCAGTTGAATTTCGTGAAGGTGTGCGTCGACCTCCACGTAGCAGCCCTGCATATGTCCAGCAGGGGCACACCAGATAGGAACGCCGTGGTAGCTGCGATCGCTCTGGTGGAATGGGCTCTCGGACGGCCAGGCAGCGGTCGGTTTGCCAACCGGTGACAGTACATGATACAGCCGGAGAGCCATCTGGAAATGGAAGCCTTCGAGAGAGCCTTCCCCTGATTGACAGGTCCAAAGTTCACAAAGAGTTGTGACGTCTTCCGAAAACACTTCGTGCGGTCTACGTAGAACTTCAGCGCTCTAGCCACATCCAGCGAGTGCAAAGTCCTCTCAGCCGGCGACGAAGGCGACGGGAAGAACACAGGCAACACCAAGGGTTCGTTGAGATGGAAGTCCGACGGCACCTTGGGCATGAAGGAGGGGTGCGTCCTGAGCACTACCCTCGTGTCGTGGAAAGTCAAGTACGGGGCCTTGCAGGAAAGGGCCTGGATCTCTCCCACTCGTCGTGCGGAGGTGATGGCCACAAGAAAAGCTGTTTTCCACGATAGAAACTTCAACGGGGCCGAGTGCAGAGGCTCGAACGGAGGTCCCATGAGCTTGGTCAGCACCACGTTGAGCTCCCACGCCGGGGCCGGAGCCTTCACCGGCGGGAACGATCTGAACAGTCCCTTCATGAACTCCTTCACCAGACGATGAGACCACAAGGACGTCCGCCCCGTGGTTCTGGTGTATCGGGAGATCGCAGCAAGATGAATCTTGATGGACGCGTGTGCCAGACCAGCTTTGGCCAGCGTCAGCAGGTACGGCAGTACTTGGGGAGCCGTAATCCGTAGAGGGTTAATCTTCTGTGCGTGGCACCAGACAGAGAACCTCTTCCATTTGTGTCCGTAGCATTTAAGAGTCGAGGACGCCCTGGCCTTTGCAAGAACCTCTCTGCAATCGGCCGGTATGTCGTATCCTCCAAACTCTAGCGCTGCAGGAGCCAGGCCTGCAAGTTCAGCGACTTCGGGTCGTGGTGGAGGATGGCGCCTCCTTCCCTGGAGAGTAGATCCGCGTCCGCCGGCAGCTTGATCGGCGGGGACGCTGACAAGTCCAGAAGGTCCGGGAACCATATCTGCCTCGGCCACGCAGGTGCGACGAGGATCATCCTGCACCGTGACCTCTTGAGCTGGTTGACGAGCCGGATTAGCAGAGGCAAGGGAGGGAACGCGTAGAGGAACAGGCCCTCCCAGGGGAACGAGAAAGCATCGCCCATGCTCCTCGTCTGGGGAAACCTGCTGGCGAACCTCCGGCACTTGGTGTTCGTCGCCGTCGCGAACAGGTCGATCTGGGGTGTGCCCCACCGTCGGAAGAGGCGATCCACCAGATCCTGCCGTAGTTCCCACTCGTGGCACGAGCGCAGCTCCCTGCTGAGTGAGTCGGCGATGGTGTTTTTTATCCCTGCCAGATGAAACGGCACCAGAAAAATCCCTTGGGCGACGGCCCAATGCCACAGGTCCTGCGCCTCCTTGGACAGCGCTGGGGACCTGGTTCCGCCCTGTTTCCTGATGTAAAACATGGTGGTGGTGTTGTCGGTGAAGATCCTCACCACCTTGCCCTTGAGGGACGGAAGGAAGGACCTGAGGGCCCAAAACACTGCACGGAGCTCCAGGACGTTGATATGCAGGGACTTCTCCGTCGGGAGCCAGAGTCCTCTTGCGTGCAGATTTTCGGTGTGCGCTCCCCACCCTTCCAGGGAGGCATCCGTGGTCACAGTCTCCTGGTGGGCTGGGGTCTGGAAGTCCATGCCCGCCGTCAGATGCGCGCGGGTGCCCCACCACCGTATCGCTCGTCGGAAACTCTCGTCGAGCTTGATCCTTTCCTCGAAGCTGCCCGTCGTCTGGATCCAGCGCGCATCCAGGAATTCTTGCAACGGGCGCATCCGGAGCCTGCACATGGGAATGAGGTAGATGCAGGAAGACATCATCCCGAGGAGGGACTTGATGGACCTCACCTTGGCCGCGTCGGCCACCAACATCCGTTGCACCTTGCCCAAGATGGTCCTGGTCCTCTCCTCTGACGGGGAGGCCAGAAGGGACACTGTGTCGAGCCTCGCTCCCAGAAACAGTGCGACTTGCGCGGGCACCAGGTGGGATTTGGCGTAGTTCACGGAGAATCCCAGGTCCGTGAGGAGTTGGACGGTCCTTGCCGTGTGGACCACGGCGAGCTCCCTCGTCTTGGCGCGGATGAGCCAGTCGTCCAGGTAGGGGTAGACGTGAATCCCCTCGCGGCGCAGCTGCGCCGCCACCGGTGCGAGGCACTTGGTGAATACCCTGGGTGCCGACCGTAGTCCGAAGGGAAGGGCTTTGAACTGGTAATGACGCCCTTGGACCACGAATCTGAGGAATTTTCGGTGCCCCTTTAGGATGGGAATGTGGAAGTAGGCATCCTCCAAATCCAACGACGATAGGAAGTCTCCTTCCTCCAGCTGACCCAGGACGTGCTGGAGGGTGACCATCCGGAACTTCTGCGCCTTGATGAACTTGTTCAGACGTCGCAGGTCTAGGATGGGGCGCCATCCTCCCGTCTTCTTCTTCACAAGGAAGTATCGCGAGTAGACTCCGGAGCCCCGAAGCCTCTTTGGGACGAGTTCGATGGCGCCCTTTCTGAGCATCGCCTTTACCTCCAGGAGAAGTTGAGGGACGTGAAGTTCTTTCCTGGCCACGGGGGGGACGCGCGGGCACCTTCTTTGAAACTCGAGCGCGTGGCCCCGGGCCAGGGCGTCCAGCACCCAACGGTCGGTGGAGATGGACTCCCACACGCTGACGAAGCCCGCCAGCCGGCCTCCCACCGGGGTGCTTCGGTGGGGGCCCGACCCCACGGCCGGTTCAATCCTGCTTGGACGCGGCCTTGCCGCCTTGACCTCCTTGGCGACGACGGCGGGGTCCGCTAGACTTGCCTCGTCCTCTGTAGGCCTCTTGCGACGACGAGCGGGCCGCTTGACGGTAGGAAGCGAAACCGCCGCCGGAACCTTTGGAGGCGCCCTTGCCTCCGCCGCTCCGAAAGGGCGTTCGTCGTTGCTGCAGGACTCCAAGGGCCCTGGCCGTCTCAGTATCCGCCTTGATGGCCTGAAGGGAATCGTCCACTGTCTTCCCAAACAGGTTGTTCCCGTCGAAGGGCATGTCCAGGACTCTGGTCTGGACGTCCTGCCGAAAGTCCGTAGCTTTGAGCCATCCACGACGTCGAAGGCAAACGCCGTTGCCCAGCTGGCGGAACCCAGTGTCGGCGATGTCCGTCGCCACGGTGATGGCGTGGTCCGAGGCCACCTCACCTTCCTGCAGGATCTCCAGGGCCTCCGCCCTCTTGTCGTCCGGCAGAAAATCCAGCAGGGGAGCTATCTTGTACCAGAGCTCCCTGTCGTAGCGGGCCACGATAGCCAAGGCGTTGGCCGCTTAAATCGTCGTCGCTGCCGACGAGATGACTCTACGTCCCATAGCATCCAATTTCTTTCCCTCGCCGTCCGGCGGGGAAGTCGATGTGGAGGCCGCACCCCCCCCCGCTTTCTTCCTGGCTGCCGCGGAGACGACGGAGTCCGGGGTAGGCTGCGCCCGGAGGCATAGGGGGGCCGTGTCCGGGACCCGGTACTTTTTCTCGTACCGGTCTCTTCTAGCTGGCGTCGTGGAAGGGTTCTTGAGGAGGGAAAGGCCCTCATCCCAAATGTCGTCCAACAGAGGCACTGCGAGGACCGTCTTCCTCTTGGCCTCGCGCCGCTGATAAAGGAAGCCTTCCTTTTTCTTCTCCTCAGGGCAGAGTTGGAAAAGCTCAGAAGCCCTGGAGATCATGGAGTGGAAAGATCCGATCTCGTCGGGCGGAGAAGCCCTGGTGGGAGGCGACGACGGAAAATCCTCGTTGTATGCCTCGTCGTCCGTACCCGTCGCTGCCGTGTCAGTCCCCGTATCATCCCCTCGGGTGGACGGGGAGGAGGGCTGGACGGGGCGCGACGGTTGAAAAGGAGGTGGTGGATGGATCCTTCTTTTCTTGGTAGGGGGAACACCAGAAGGTCCCGGTTCTGGATCCCCCGACGGGAGAGGTTCCTCCGTCGGTAACGGTAGCCTCGTCCTTATCTCGGAGCATAAGGACTGTATGGCCAACAAAATGGCCGCCGAGTTGTCTTGCGGCGCTGGCAGAGGGGAATCCGACGGGCGAGCAGGGGCCCCGTCGGTATCCTCGACGATGTCGTCGTCGTCACCTGCGTCGGGGTCCATTCCGACGGGCTGGCCTTCTTCCACGCCTAGGCCGTGGCTTAAGACCACGATCAGCTCCTCTTCTGAGGTTGAGGCCGAATCTACGACGACGCCCTGCCCCCCCTTCTTCTTCCCCACGGAGGGTTTCACGGGGGTCCTATCGATGGGCACAAAGGAAGACTCCCTCCGCGGAGGCAGGGAGATTCTGGGCCCTGAGGTCGTCACCACTGGTGTAGCCACCACAGGCTGAGCCAGGGCCGCCGCGACCGTTTCGATAGAGGGCTTGGTCGGATGGATCAAGGCCTTCACCACCTTAGGTGCGCTCACCGCCTTATCCTTGAGGGAGGGGGCACTGCCACGCTCCTCCTCTGCCTTAGAGCTCGACCGGGGCCTCTCCAGGAGCTTCGCCGGGTGCTCGGCCTTCCTCTTACCCGACCCAGAGCGTTGGCTCGTGGTTGATGGTGCCGGGGAGGGTGCGCCCTGCCTGGCGCCCGTAGAGCCCGACCGTTCGGCGCTCCCGGTGCCAGCGGACTCGCGGTGCTTGGCCTTATGTTGGGCCCCCGTCGCCGGGGCGCCCTCAAAGGTCTTAGAAGACCGCTCGGATTTCTTCTTCTTCTCGCCAGACGGGCTCTTACCCTCCAGCCAGTTGGCGAGACGTTGATGGCGGTCCTTCATGGTCCGTTCCGACATGTTGCCGCAAAACGCACAGTCCTTCTCCACGTGCGTCTTGTCCTCATGAAGGCAGTAAAGGCAGAAAGAGTGTTCGTCCTCCTTGAAGACGTTCTGCAGTTGGCATCCAGGGCAGACCCTGAACAGCTTTCCGGGCGTCGAGCTTCCCTTCTCCTGGGCCATCTCCGAGACCGGGCCTGAGAAGCTTCTGGAGTCCTCCGAAGCGTAGCTCGACGAAATCTTCACCCTTGAGGGGCACAGATGAATCCGACACGGGTCCCCGTTGATCGGATGTAGGATCGGTGGAGCTTGAGGCTCTTTTGACCGAAAGAATCGAAGTTTTTTGTGAAAAAGCGCGAAAAATAGCACTAACGCTCGAGAGCAATAGCACGAGGATCCCAACACATGAACGTGCGGTAAAAATCTGAAGATGGCTGCCAGAGGCGGTGCTTAGGTAGAGGGCAGTCATTGGCTGTGGTCAGTATGACGCAGAGACCAGTGATTGGTTATTACTACGAAAGACAGATCAGAAACGAAACTGATACTGGTTTTTTCTTTACCGAGGATTCCCAGCCTGACGACGGGGAATATTCATGAGCATGTGAATCCATGCCAGACCCCATGCTGGAGAATAACGTTGCGTAAACCTCCTTTGCTTCATTGGCCCAGACCAGATCCTTGATCTCAGACATTTTGAGATCATAATCTAGTATACACACCAATGGAGCCAGTTCTGCCTGCAAGACAATTACTTCAAGTAAACGCAGGACACCCCATCACAGTAATCACGCAAATTGGAACATGTGTACAGCATATGGAGGAGACCGGCATCCCTTTTCGCACACCTGGGGCATATGCCCTCACATTCTGAGTTTTACAGTCGAATTTTCGACAGAGGGTAATGCAACCAGTTTACAATCTTGAACTGTATTAATCTGAACAACGAATTATACAAGACTTTCTTGGTTAAGTTACATAGACCTGACCATTGTTTTCCCATGAGCTGCACCTAGAGACCCCGTTCCCCATTTTGATTTATTGTCTGGGCCCTGACTGTGAAGACTACCCAGGAGACACTTTTACAAAACGGATACGCTCTTCTACCCTGCTGCAGCTACTACTTCATGAACATACGACATCCCAGGATTAACGTGAGGTTCATCCGGAAATATTCCAAACTATTGCTCTAACAGCGGACCTCATTCGGCGGTAATACATGAATTTAAATGGAGTATCACCTATTTTCCCTTTGATATCATCCTAGTCGGCAAACCTCCCATGGGTATATATATCTCCCATCTTGTATAAGCCCACTGACTTCCAACTCTTATCAATCAACGGGTCTAAGGATAGCAAGCATAAGTATTCTCCACAGTGGCACCCCTCTATCGTAGGGAGACTCCTCCCTCTGCATGCAGAGTAGTCTCTTCCACGCTATTCTTGTTGCATCCACTGGGCCCAGCACCCCCCTCCACCGATATGTACTTGCCTCTGTATAAGAGCGCAGTGGAGACCTCCCTGCAGCGCTGTTCTAGAGCTGAACATGGGGTGGGGCACGCACCAATTCTTCCCAGTATGCTGCATACAGCCCCAGCGCTGCCAAGTAGTATAGCTCATAGTGCGGAGCTAGTACTGCACCCTCCTCCCACGGGCGAGTTAGAGACAACCATCCTTTCTTAACCATGCGGTTCCCCCATATAAATGATATACTCATAGCCTGCAGCTCTTTGAATACAGCCTGTCCGGGCCAAGTCGGGGTATTATTCAACAAGTATAGCAGCTTTGGAAAAACACAATCATTTTAAGTAATGCTAGTCTACCCATCAATGGCATTGGTAGCTTGGCCCATCTCTTTAGCTTGGATCGCAATTGTGTTATGTATGTGGTATAATTCAAATGTATCGTCTCAGCCCAAGATTGTGCCACCACTATCTCTAAGTATTTCATAGTGGTTGCTGCTATTTTCAACCTGGAGAACAGCACTGCGGGGAGGACTCCACTGCGCTCTCTTATACAGAGGCAAGGAACAAGTTACTTACCTGTAACTGTTGTTCTCCAGCATGGGTCTGGCATGGATTCACATGCTCATGAATATTCCCCGTCGTCAGGCCGAGAATCCTCGGTATAGAAAAAAATCAGTATCAGTTTCTTTTCTGATCTGTCTTTCTTAGTAGTGACCAATCACTGGTCTCTGGATCATACTGCCCCCAGCCAATGACTGCCCTCGCCCTAAGCCCCGCCTCTGGCAGCCATCGTCAGATTTGGTAGCACGTAAAGTGGGAGTATGACCAAGTGAAGAGCCGCAGAGGGGTAGGCGGGAGGGTTCACATGTGAATCCATGCCAGACCCATGTTGGAGAACAACAGTTACAGGTAAGTAACTTGTTCCTTCTCCAGCATGGGGTCTGGCATGGATTCACATGCTCATGAATAAAAGAATACATAGCAGTACACACATGCACAACCACGGGAGGTGGCAACAGGCTCAACATTAAGCAATACAACAACTCAACATTAAGCATCTCTTACCTCCTCACCAGGCTCACCTTAAGCGAACAGGTTGCGCAGCACTGCTTGGCCGACCCTGGACTCCTCCCTGGAGTCCCGATCGACGCAGTAGAACCTTGTGAAGG
Source organism: Ambystoma mexicanum (assembly GCF_040938575.1). NCBI lineage: Eukaryota > Metazoa > Chordata > Amphibia > Caudata > Ambystomatidae > Ambystoma > Ambystoma mexicanum. Next base: position 242,865,979 of record NC_090933.1, read on the forward strand.
TGTGCGTCGACCTCCACGTCGCAGCCCTGCAGATGTCCAGCAGGGGCACACCAGACAGGAACGCCGTGGTAGCAGCGATCGCTCTGGTCGAATGGGCTCTCGGACGGCCGGGCAGCGGTCGGTTTGCCAACCGGTGACAATGCATGATGCAGCCGGAGAGCCATCTGGAAATGAAAGTCTTCGAGAGAGCCTTCCCCTGATTCACAGTCCCAAAGTTCACAAACAGCTGTGATGTCTTCCGAAAACTCTTCGTGCAGTCCACGTAGAACTTCAGCACTCTAGCTACGTCCAGCGAGTGCAGAGTCCTTTCAGCCGGCGACGAAGGAGACGGGAAGAAAACTGGCAACACCAAGGGTTCGTTGAGGTGGAAGTCCGACGGCACCTTGGGCATGAAGGAGGGGTGCGTCCTCAGCACCACCCTCGTGTCGTGAAACGTCAAGTATGGCGGCTTGCAAGATAGGGCCTGGATCTCTCCCACTCGTCGTGCGGAGGTGATGGCCACGAGAAACGCTGTTTTCCACGACAGAAACTTCAACAGTGGCGAATGCATAGGCTCAAATGGGGGCCCCATGAGCCTGGTTAGCACCACGTTGAGCTCCCACGCCGGGGCAGGGGCCTTCACCGGCGGGAATGATCGGAACAATCCTTTCATAAATTCCTTCACCAGTCGATGAGACCACAAGGACGCCCGTCCCGTAGTTCTGGTGTATCGTGAGATGGCGGCCAGATGTATCTTGATGGAAGCGTGAGCTAGTCCAGCCTTGGCCAATGACAGTAGGTACGGCAATACTTGAGGGGCTGTAATCCGCAGAGGGTTAATCTTCTGTGCACGGCACCAGACAGAGAACCTCTTCCATTTATGTCCGTAGCACTTGAGAGTTGAGGACGCCCTGGCCTTTGCAAGAACCTCTCTGCAGTTGGCCGGGATGTCGTACCCTCCAAACTCTAGTGCTGCAGGAGCCAGGCCTGCAAGTTCAGCGACTCTGGGTTGTGGTGAAGAATGGCGCCTCCTTCTCTGGAGAGAAAATCTGCGTCCATCGGCAGATTGACTGGTGTGGACGGTGACAAGTCCAGAAGGTCCGGGAACCAGATCTGTCTCGGCCACGCGGTGCGACGAGGATCATCCTGCACCGGGACCTCTTGAGCTGGTTGATGAGCCGGAGCAGCAATGGCAGCGGAGGGAACGCATAAAGAAATAGCCCGTCCCAGGGAAACGAGAAAGCATCGCCCATGCTTCTCGGCTGGGGGAACCTGCTGGCGAACCTCCGGCACTTGGAATTCGTCGCCGTCGCAAAGAGATCGATTTGGGGTTCGCCCTATCATCGGAAGAGTCGATCCACTTGATCCTGGCGTAGTTCCCACTCGTGGCACGAGCGCAGCTCTCTGCTGAGTGAGTCGGCGATCGTGTTTTTTATTCCTGCCAGATGAAGAGGCACCAGAAACATCCCTTGGGCGACGGCCCAATGCCACAGATCCTGGGCTTCCTTGGATAGGGCAGGGGATCTGGTTCCGCCCTGGTTCCGGATGTAGAACATCGTGGTGGTGTTGTCGGTGAAGATCCTCACCACCTTGCCCTTGAGGGACGGAAGAAAAGACCTGAGGGCCCAGAACACTGCGCCGAGCTCCAAGATGTTGATGTGGAGTGACCTCTCCTCCGGGAGCCAAAGGCCTCTCGCGTGAAGATCTCCGGAGTACGCTCCTCAACCTTCCAGGGAGGCGTCCGTCTTCACTGTCACCTGGTGAGCTGGTGTCTGAAAGTCCGTGCCCGCCGACAGATGAGAGCGGGTACCCCACCACCGGATCGCCTGACGGAACGTCTCGTTGAGAGGGATCCTGTCCGTCGACTGGACCCAGCGGGCGTCGAGTAACTCTTGTAAGGGGCGCATCCGAAGCCCTCAAAGGCGCACCAGATAAATGCAGTTGGACATCATCCCGAGGAGGGACTTGACAGATCTTACCCTGGCCCTGTCCGTGGCCAGCAGACGCTGCACCTTGCCCAGAATGGTCCTGGTCCTTTCCTCCGATGGTGAGGCCAGCCGCGCCACTGTTTCGAGCTTGGCTCCCAGAAACAGGACGACTTGCGACGGAACCAGGTGGGATTTTGGAAAGTTGATGGAGAATCAGAGGTCTGTGAGCAGCTGGACGGTCTTCGCAGTGTGCTCCACGGCGAGCTCCCTTGTCCTTGCCCGGATTAGCCAGTCGTCCAGGTAGGCGTAGACGTGGATCCCCTGTAGGCGCAGCCGCGCCGCCACCGGTGCGAGGCACTTGGTGAACACCCTGGGTGCCGACTTCAATCCGAACGGGAGGGCCTTGAACTGGTAGTGCCGCCCTTGGACCATGAACCTGAGGAACTTTCAGTGTCTTTTTAGAACGGGGATGTGGAAGTACGCATCCTCCAAGTCCAACAACGACAGGAAATCGCCCTCCTCCAGCTGTCCCAGCACGTGCTGGAGGGTGACCATCCAGAACTTCTGTGCCTTGATGTACTTGTTCAGTCGTCGCAGGTCCAGGATGGGGCACCATCCTCCTGTCTTCTTTTTTACGAGGAAGTACCTTGAGTAAACTCCGGAGCCCCGAAGCCTCTTTGGGACGAGCTCGATGGCACCCTTCTTGAGCATCGCCCTGACTTCCAACAGTAGTTGAGGGACGTGATTTTCCTTCCTGGCCACTGGTGGAACGCGAGGGCACTTCTTCTGAAACTCGAGGGCGTGCCCTTGGGCCCGGGCGTCCAGCACCCAACGGTCGGTGGAGATGGACTCCCACACGCTGACGAACCTCGCCAGCTGGCCTCCCACCGGGGTGCTTCGGCGGGGGCCCGACCCCGCGGTCGGTTCAATCTTGTTTGGAGGCCGCCTTGCCTCCTTGACCTCCCTGTCGACGACGGGCACCACCTGACTTGCCGCGTCCCCTGTAGGCTTCCTGGGACGAAGATCTTGCCGCTTGGCGGTACGCGGAGGAGCCACTGGCGGATCCCTTGTAGGCACCTTGTCTGCCTCCGGAGCTCCGAAAGGACGGCCGTCGTTGTTGGAGCACTCCCAGTGCCCAGGCAGTCTCCGTGTCTGTCTTAATGGCCTGAAGGGACTCATCAACCGTCTTCCCAAACAGGTTGTTCCCGTTGAAGGGCATGTCCAAAACCTTGGTTTGTACGTCCTGGCGGAAATCCATCGCCTTGAGCCATCCTCGTCGTCTCAGGCAAACGCAGTTGCCCAACTGACGGAAACCGGTGTCGGCGATGTCCGTTGCCACCGTGATGGCGTGGTCCGAAGCAATCTCACCTTCCTGTAGGATTTCAAGGGCCTCAGCCCTTTTGGCGTCCGGAAGGAAGTCCAACAGGGGGCGATTTTGAACCACAACTCCCTGTCGTAGCAGGCTACGATAGCCAGGGCGTTGGCCGCCTTGATAGTCGTCGCTGCGGATGAGATGACCCGTCACCCCATCGTGTCCAGCTTCCTGCCCTCGCCGTCCGGCGGGGAAGTTGATGTCGAGGCCGATGCCCCCCCCAGCTTTCTTCTTTGCCGCCGCCGAGACGACCGAATCCGGGGTAGGTTGCGCCCGAAGGCACAAGGGGGCAGCGTCGGGGACCCGGTACTTCTTCTCGTACCGGTCCCTCTTTGCCGGCGCTGTGGCAGGGTTCTTGAGGGGGAGCCCCTCATCCCAGATGTCATCAAGAAGTGGTACGGCGAGGACCGTCTTCCTTTTAGCCTCGCGCGTTGGTAAAGGAACCCTTCCTTCTTCTCTTCTGGGCAGAGCTGGAAGAGCTCGGATGCCCTGGAAATCATGGCATGAAAGGATCCAATGTCGTCGGGCGGGGACGCCCGAGCAGGGGGCGACGGGGGACACGTCCCTTCGTCGCCTCCATCGTCATCTGTACCTGTCGTAGCCGTGTCCGTGCCTGTATCATCCCCGTGGGTAGTAGACCGGGGGGAAGGCAGAGCAGGCCGCAGAGGTGGGAGAGGTGGCGTAGGATGCGTCGTCCTCCTCTTATGTGGTGGACTTTCCGAAGGTCCTAGCTCCGGTTCCCCCGTTGGGTCTGGCTCAGGTACCTCTGTCGAGGGGAGGGGCAACCTTGTCCTTATCTCCGAGCATAAGGACTGAATCGCTGACAAAATGGCCGCCGAAGTGTGCTGCGGCGCCGGAAACGACGGGCGCGACGGCTCTTGAGGAACCTCGTCGGCGACACAGTCGCTCTCGTCGTCGCACTCGTCTGGATCCCTCCCGATGGGCGGGGCCTCTTCCACGACTTCGATGAGCTCTTCTTCAGAGGTCGTGTCCGTATCCACGATGGCCACCTGCCCCTCCCCCACCTTTTCCAACGAGGACTTCGTGGGGGTCTTCTCAATGGGCCTGAAAGACGACTCCCTCTGCGGTGGCAGGGAGACTCTGGGTCCTGAGGTCGCCTCCACTGGCGTAGCCTCCACAGGCTAAGCCAGGGCCGCTGCGACATCCTCAATCAAGGTCTTAGCAGGGTGAATTAAGGCCATCGTCACCTTGTGTACGCCTGGGGCCTTCACCTTGGGGGGAGGGTCCGAGCCTCGCTCCCCCTCTGCCGGAATTTTCGAGATCGACCGGGGCCTCTCCAGAAGCTTCGCCGGGTTTTCGGACTTCCTCTTCCACCGTGAGGATGCGCTGTGTCTGGCAGCCAAGTAGCCCGACCTTTCGGCGCTCCCGGTGCCCGCGGACTCACAGTGCTTGGCTTTTGTTGGGCCCCCGTCGCCGGGGTGCCCTCACAGGACTTAGAAGACCGCTCGGACTTCTTCTTCTTCTCGCATGACAGGCTCTTCCCTTCCAGCCAGTTGGTGAGACGGAGGTGGCGATCCTTCATGGTCCGCTCCGACATGTTACCGCAAAACGCACAGTCCTTCTCTGTGTGCGTCTTGTCCTCATGGAGACAGTAGAGGCATAACGAATGCTCGTCCTCCTTGAAAACATTCTGAAGCTGGCATCCAGGGCAGGTCCTGAACAGCTTCCCAGGCGTCGAGCTTCCTTTCTCCTGGGCCATGTCCGGGGTAGGCCTTGGAACTTCTGGAATCCTCCAAAAGCGTAACTCGACAAAATCTTCACCCTTGAGGGGCGTAGAAAACTCCAAAACGGATCCCCGTTGATCGGATGTAGAAACGGTGGAGCTTGAGGGTCTATTTAACTGAAAAATGAGAAATATCTCCTGAAAAAACGTGAAAACGCAGCAAAAGCTTGAGAGCTAGAGCACGAGGACTCCCAACACTTGAACGTGTGGTAAAAATCTGAGGATGGCTGCCAGAGGCGGGGCTTAGGGAGAGGGCAGTCATTGGCTGGGGGCAGTATGACCCAGAGACTAGTGATTGGTTACTACTAAGAAAGACAGATCAGAAACGAAACTGATACTGATTTTTTTCTATACCGAGGATTCCCGGCCTGACGACGGGGAATATTCATGAGCATTTGAATCCATGCCAGACCCCATGATGGAGAAGCACGTATCGGCAAAAGGGGGTGCTGGACCCAGTGGATTTTCAACCCATGTGTTTCAGCTGATGTTAAGGTGAAATAAGTAAGGGGGAACACCTCGGATTTGTCCCTATTAACATGTAGCTCCGAGTACCTCCTGAAGTTTTCACCCACTTCGAGAATGTTGGTCAAGTGTTCATCTGGATTTCGGCCATACAATATATCATCCGCGGTCTTAGTCCACTTTGCCCATAATAATCTCTCAGTTTATCAATAACGAGCGCTGCCCTTTTATCGCCACTGTTTCCTCCTCCGCAGTTAACGCCATCTCAAGAGCTTCCGATGCCTCTCGGGACAACTGAGATGTAGGAATAGTACTTGGGTATGTGTCTATCTCAACGCTTGGCGCCTCCCCCTTTGGTTTAAACAGGAGGGGCAACAGCGGGAATCCCTGCCTCGTACCACCTGCTAATTGTATAGGGGGGATAAAGTGTTATTTGTGCTAACCCTAGCAGTTGGGGGCCACATAGAATATCCTGATCCATGATTGAAATCAAGGTCCAAACCTGTAGTTCTTAAGTATTTGGAATATGAAGGGCCAATATACTGTGTTGAGTGCCATATGCATGTCAAGAGATATGGCAACCGCCCTAGCTTCCGGGGTAACTAGTGACATTACATTGTACAGTCCGTGTTAGTTAAGAGCGGTGGCCTTACCAGCAATAACTGAGCACTGGTCTTTAAGTACTAAATGGGGCATCAATGGTAACAGCCTACATGCAATGACCTTCGCAAAATTTTTAACATCCATGTTGATTATGGATAAAAGACGGTACGGTGCACAGTCATTGGGTGGCTTATCTGGCTTCCACAACAGCATTATCACAGCCTCTCAGAGCGACTCCGGCAGCTGACCCACCCCAACTACCTCTTCCCATAGCTGCAGCAAATATGGAAACAGCACAGCATGAAATCCTTTATGCAACTCAGCAACAAGCTTGTTGGACCCAGGGACTTCCATTTGGCAGCCCCTTAATCGTCACTGTTACCTCCTCAGCAGTTAACACCATCTGAAGAGCTTCCGATGCCTCTCAGGACAACCGAGATGTAGGAATAGTACTCGGGTACGTGTCTATCCCAACGCTCGATGCCTTACCCTTTGGTTGATACAGAGCAGCATACTAAGTGCGGAACACATTATTGAGGTTTTCCTCCGTATAAACCGCTCCCCAGATTCATCATCTACATACACTATGGGTGTCCTCCCACCTTCCCGTACCAGTCTATTCAGAAGGCGGCCAGGTCGGTCCACCTTCCTGTATCACTGGGCCATCCAAAAGCTTCTCACGCCCGTAAGTTCCATAAACTTATCCAATTCAGACTTGATGCCTAACATTAGGGTCAGGTGAGAGTATGAGCTGTTCCGATTCACGCATGTCCCTCCTGATATCTCTCAGATCACTGTATTCAGACATCAAAGCTATGCCTCTAATATATACTTTGAAAGCCTGACAAAGTGTTGCCACTGTGGAGACACAGCCCACATTTTTGGCAGAATAATAAAGATATATACTTTCCCGTAGGGCAAGCGCGAAGGCGGGGTCTCGCAGGGCTTCTGGTTTAAATAGCCATGGGGTCTACCAGTCACCCCATCAGACGCAGAGTGCGCCAGTAACACAGGCGAGTGATCAGAGTAAATCGTGAAATCTTTGATGTTAGATATGAGGGCCCCCAACAAGCACCACAATCCGCGAATACATGCCATGTAATAACGAGTATATCCCCACTGTTCCTTATGCAATATTCGCCAGGCATCAACTAACCTTAAGTCTTGGAGCCACTCCGCTATTCTGCAAGCAGCTCTCGACACACCCCTAGCGTGCGCAGTGGACCTGTCTAAGTTCACATCAGGTATGGTATTAAAATCTCCGCCTCAGCTAATCTTGGTTGTTGGGAAGGCCATCAGCTGCTGCATCAACCCACCATAGAAATCAGGGTCATCAATATTGGGACCATAACTGTTCAATATTACCACCTCCTTTCTACGCAAATACCCAGGCACTAACACAAAAACGCCCCGAGGCGTCAGCTATCGATTTTTCACAAGTGAACTGCAAAGATTTATGTATCAATGACATGATGCCTTCAGTGGAATATGAGGTTTAGTATCTATACGCTCCCCAACTTTGTGCTATTCTCTAAGCCAGTTGTTCCATGGCATTTGTCTCCTGAAGTAACAAGATGTTGACTCCCAATCGCCCGCCTAAGCCATCACCTTCCAGGCTTTAGTGAAATTACACAGACCGCTCACATGCCAACTCAGGAATGTAACCTGACCCTGATTGTCACAGGACCCCAGATGTTTGTGGACAAATACTAAGTGCCATAAACCACTCCCTTCTGCCTTTTCTGCCACCAGTAGTACGCCAAGCTTGTTTTAACTGTTTCCTCCTGTGTCTCCGCTATACCCCTCCCTCACTGCCCTCTCAGAACAAGCAGTGTACACACCCCACCCCCAAACCTTCCGCAATAATAACCAACATTGCATTTTCCACCAGGCAGACTGCTTTCACCCATGGCAGCGTATGCAGCTCAGAAATACTGTGTAGCATCTTTGAATACTCATAAACCTAATAACCAAAGTTACCACCTACTCAGGTTACATGACAGCATATTTAACATGCAGCAACGCTACTAATTCAAGCTGTGGGAGAACTGGATGACGAAGCACGTTCTGGGAGCGGGACCTTGCCTCAATGAACTTCACTGCCTCCTCTGGGACTGTGAAGAAAAACAATTTCCCAATGAACTGGAAGCAGAACTGGAAGCGGAACTGGATATAGCATAGCATATTTCATGTTGCGGCTGCAGGTTAACCAGTCCCTCATTCACCTCCCGGAACGCTGAGCCTTCTAAGGGGACATCACAACCCACCCCTGCATCTCCTGATTGGTTACCGGGCACACTAGACTCACCTCCCGCAGGAACCACCCTCTCTTTGTCCACCACCACTACACGCCTGAGACTCCAGGTGGATCCATCATCCAGTTTTACATAGCCACGACCACGCTTCATTACTTTGCGTGGATTTAAATATTTGCTGAGACCCTTGGCCAGAAACCTAGGATTCCTAATCTGAACCCAATCACCAATCTTCACCGGAAGGGGTTTCCTTCGGGCAATTTGCTCACTCAAAAAGCATTCTTGCTTGTTCCGAACCCTATCCAAAACCTCCTGCATGTCCACTTGTGTCTGAACACCACCCCCCAGGGCTGGCACTCTCAACTTGGAGCCAGGTTTCCTCCCTCGCATCAGCTCAAAAGGAGAATGACCAGTAACAATGGAAGGGGTAAGCCTGTAAGCCTTAAGCGATTCTGACACCACCCTTCTCTAGAATTTCTGCCGTAATCCCCCCAGAGCACACAACACCACCATTTCCCCTCTCAGTCACACTCATTACCACATACAACTTACCCCTAGCCACTCTACCTTGAAACTCTAGGTCAACCCATTCAAATCCCAGAACTTTAATGGGCAGACGTACATAGGCATATGGGTTTATATCAGGGGAGGATAACTCAGAAACTCTCTTGTGAAACTTGGATTCATACAGTTCAGGGGATATCATCGTGTATGGAGACCCCGTGTCCACCATCATCTCTAGCGGAACACCGTTGACCATGAGGGTCGCCCACGCTCTTTTATTGCAACTCCCAACACTCAGTTATGAACCCTCAGGCACACTCCTTTCACTCCCATCTGAACAACCCATGTAACCCACTATTGTCACATCATCATCCTCATCATCATTTGTGTCCAGCATGTTCACCGAGTCCTTAGTGGAGACGACAGTCCTGCACATGCGGGCATAATGTCCCTTAGCTTTACATTTTCTACAAACCACACTGCTAGCAGGACATCCCTTAGCACCCGCTGCATGGCCACGCCACCCACAGTTCCTGCACACATTCATCGAGGAAGACACTGCCCTGTTGTCCTTGTTCTTCCCTTTGACTTCCTTGGGCTTGCGGGGAATGATGGCATGCACCGCTTCTCTTATCGGCCATTTCCTTCACACTTTTCCTGGATTCCTCAATAGCACGGGCTATCTCAATGACTTTTTCCAGGGGCGGGTCTTTCTCTATCCATCGCCTCTCCCTGACGCGCACATCACACGTCCGCATCATCACTTGATCACGGATGTATTCATCAATGGTGCCCGTGAATTTGCACGTCGCTATTAATGTGCGTAAAGCAGTCACATAAGCATCAATGCCTTCACTGGAACCTTGAGCTCTCGAGAAGAAATGATACCTCTCAAGTACCACATTGGCCCTCTTGCCAAACCTCGCCTCCAACTTGCCTAAGGCCGTTTCATAGGCTAGTACTACCCCTGGTAGGGCATCACCCCCATCAGCTCCTTCCGTGGGGGCAGCGGGGGCAGCATGCACATTGGGGCCAGGAAGGTGCCTGAACAGTCTGAGTCCTTCGGTCCCCAAACAGTTAAGTAATGCAGCCTCCTTATCATCCGTGAATTTAGCGCTGCCTGCTGCCCTTAGGTAAATTTTGAACGTGTCAACCCCTAAGTCCCATACAATTGCTGGCTCACCAGGACTGGCCAGAAAGGCTGGAGGCGGACGCGCATTGTTGTGCTGCATATTGGGGTGAATATGGAAATTCTTTGGGACGAGCACTAGGTCACAGGCAAAACAGGAGGTAAAAGCGATTTGTGCCCTTCTCTGATTACTGCACAGCAATCCCTTGGCGCTAGGAGACACTGGAAAATGTTCACTGGCAAGTACTGGGTTAACACTTCCCTGACTGAAATGTCCACAGGGCTTCTCTCCTCTCCTGTGGCAGCCGCGTTTTGCAAGGAAAATGTTTCAAAGTTGTTCGTGGGTGGTACGGGGTTAACTTCCAGCCAACCACTCAATGTCTACACCTCCTCCCTCTCCTGCCGCGCAGCAGACAGGAATAGTGGACGAGACCTCGAATCGGCAGGAGGGTTCACACAGGGCTCTCCCTCCCTCGAGTATCCTTGCTCAGAGGATGTCTGCAGACTGGGACGCTGGTGCCAACGAGAGGACTGCGTGCGGCTCCTGGATCCCCGCCGACTTTTCTCTCTCCAGGGACACAGTTGGAGAGGAACTCCCGCTCGCTAGCGACTAACGCTAAACAGGTACACGTCCGCGCAGCAGGCAACGTGGGGAAAACATACCCGCAACTCTCTCACCTGATTGTGTTGCAGTGATCCGTGCTCGACCCGGCCTGGGGAGCGCGGACCGAAGGCGGCGGCCTTCGTTGTCCACGTCAGAGGTCCTCTCTCTCCTCTACGGGGCACTCGCTGGAGCAGAGGGCCGCGCTCGACCCCGGTTGGGGAGCGCGGACTGGACGCTGCAACCTCCTTTGGCAGTGTCCGTTGGCCTCTTCTCCCTCACTCGCGCTGCACTCGACCCCGGCTGGGGAGCGCAGGCCGGGCACGCCGGCCCGTGATGTGGTGGAGGGACTGGCTTCCCTTCGCTTAGAAAAGTCACTTGACGCGGACGGCGTTGGTTGTGAGCCCTTCCCTTGAAGAGCCGGGTACAGGCTTCCGAGGAGACGGCCCTTCAGGGAGACGGCGTAGGCACTGCTGGGCCGAAATAGGCTGCGTGGGTTGGGAGGCTGGTTGCCCTCGTCGCCAGTGTGGTAAAGAAGACACACGGTAGATTGAGGAGCTTCTTTATTGGCAACCAGTCTAGCCCAGCAGTGCCGAGCCTACATTCAGCTCTTCAGGAACCACTCTTAACCGTCCTTTACAGAACGTAGAACCAAAGCATAACAACATGACATCATAGCATGGTGGAATTCTACCTAGGAAGAATTCCACCCAAGAGACATTATAACACCATACAACTGGGCAGGCTAGCTTGCAACTGAAAGATCACATGGTGTGAAAACATTTGTGATGTAATCACATCATGTTATGGGGCTAGAACCTGATAGCTGGCATGTCAGGCGTGTGGGGAACTGGGAAACACTTTTTTTATGAGAAGGACATCTCATGCGTAGTTGAAATTATAGAGCATTGCAGATGAATTATGTGATTACACAATGGTTGCTAGGTAAGAAAAGGGCTCCTTGGAAATCCAAGGATGTCTAGCTAGAGGATCTTCTCACCATGAATTTTGATGTCACAGTGCTAACGCTGCTGTGGTTCTGGTGTCACTGTGCTCCCCTTCCATTGTAGTTAGTTTCTTTAAATAGCTTCAGGGGTCTCTTCCCCGCATCACTCATCCTCTTTTAAGCACTTCCATGGTTGAAGGTTCAACAGATTCTACCAGAGGTGAGGTGGGTGGTGAGGGTCCAAAAGTTGTTTCTGTGGGTCTATCCCCTGGTCCAAATACCTGAAACTATGAATGCCCAGCTTGCACTGGTCTTCCTCCTCACTGGACTGATGATCCCTAGTCCCTATGCTCTGACCGGGGAGCTTAGGAGTGGCCTCCTCAACGTTGCACCACAGACTCGTTCCTCCTTGCGTCTCCAAGGATGACTTCAACCTGCTCCTTGTTTAGTATCTCCTCTCCTTTTCCAGCTCTTCCCTACCTACTCCTCCACCAAAGCAACTTCTCCCACTGCCTGTACTCTCTGCTTCTCTCTACCACCTCCTCCGCTTCAACTAGGCCGAACTCCTCCTCTTGATGGAACGTATTCCCCTCTCTTCTTCAATCTTTTCCTCCAACTTTTAGCTGTTTCTCTCCTCCCCCTCTTCTCTTTGCTCCTCTTGCACCTCCAACTCCTCCGACCTCTCTTCCCTGTACTTCCAATTTCTCCTCCTCATTGCTGTTCTTTCCAACCTCCAAACTTCTGCACGTCTAAGCTCTCCTCCTTCAAGCTCCCATGCACCTCCAGCCTCTCCCTTGGTCTCCTGCTCTGCTACTCTACACCAGACACTGGCACATCCAGCTTTTTAAAGGGTTCTCTCTGTCCTCCCCTAGAACTGGCTAAAATCAAGTGTTGACATCTGTGTGTTATTTGCTGGCAGCGCGAGCTTGGCTCAGTGTGGATTTCTTAGTAAAATCAGCTGTTACCAATGTTGAGCACTGATGTATTCTGCAAAAGTGACATGTCCACCATCTTGGATCACTTACTTGAGGGCACTTGGTGATGCGCAAACCAAGAGGTTTGCAGGGCCAGCGACACCTGTGCATGTGGTCTGTTGCCTGCTTGCATGCTACTCTCCCTGCTCATAGAACCCGCGGGTGAGCTTTCCTTAAGCAAACTTTGATGTAACATTAGAATAATGATTATGGATCTGCAAAGTCCATTCGTCTGGGCTGAAAACATGACAGTCTTAATCTGGCTTCCTACTGAAAGGCCCAGCATCAACAATGGTCTGAATCTGAGGGGTCCATGCCACTTGCTCATTGTTGTGAAAAACTAAAGCGGGTCTCACCTGCTAGTCCCAAGGAATCTCTCTCAGGTGGCCAGGGCACAGCAATCGCCTTTGGATCCGGACCCTGGGGGTGGGCCAGTGCGGGAGGATCACCTTGGTGAGGGGTCTTCGGGGAGCAGGGGGGAAACAACCGATGGTGAGACGCGGTATTCCCGCTTTTTCCGTACCCATGACCAATCCTATTTTCCAGGATTCACCAATGTTCCAACTCCCGCGCCCTCTGCAATAACACTGGACCGGGGAAGAGGGCGACCGAGCGTAAAGAGTCTAACCCTTACATATCTCATTGGACATGACCCGCTAATCGGGTCAGGCAAAGTCAGGCACTTGACTTTAACCATACACATCGGATACCCATTAGCTCTCCCCACACGGATAAAAGGCAGTACCAAGAGACACACTCTGAGCAAGGTGGAACACGAGAACGAGCAGAACTTCCGGGGCAAAGGAAAACATACTGGAGCAGAGAGACCGAGAGAGGGTCGAGAACAAAGGGAAGAGAATCCCAGGAGATCCTTGCAGGAGGTTGTTGCCTCCGAAAAGGAGTGAAAGATACGTGGAGAAGTCCAAATCCCAGACAAGAAGACTGCATTGTGTTTCAAGGGCTCCAGCGACCCTCCCGGGTGAACGACCAAATTGGGGAGGCGAGGCCAAGCCTGTGGTATTAACCTTGACTCGTGAATTAAAACCGCAAAGACAAGAAAAGAACGCAGACAGCCGGTGAGTTGGTGAACGACATGAAAGGCTGGTGTGTGTTAAAGAAAGATTTAAGTTGCAACAGTGTATCTCACAATTGAACGCTGCACGTGTGTGGATGAGACGCAGAGGAAGGCAGACCTGTGGTGAACTTTAAATTGTCAATAACTGTGAAGCCAGTGATATAGAGAAGCAGAGTGTTCCGGCGAAGGGAAGTAGCCCACTTGAAAGTCTCTGCGAAAGGTGAAAGGTTTTGTTATAAAGCAACAAAGTGAATGAACTCTAAAATACGTCTGATCAAGAATAACCCCTGCAAAAAGGGGAAGTGAAAAGGTGAATGTTGAACTTTTGTGCTTCTGATACTGAACTACCCATACAAAGTGACACTGGGGCAAATAACACAAGAGTCTGAGCTGAAGGGAAAGTCAAAGTGGCTCTAGAGAGGTCTATAGCAAAACCTTGCACATTTGAAAGTCTTCGGCATTGAAGAAAGGTCTCAGTCCAACTGAGGGAGACCAGAAGTGTGATAAGTTAAGGGAAGGGAACCCCTAAAGAATGTGAATTAAGCTTGGGGAAGGGAACCCCTGCAAGTGCTGTAATTGAAAGGTCCGAGCCCGACAGAGGGAGACCTACGTGCACTTTTTGTTGAACTGTGAAAGAACCTTTGAAAGCTAGAATTAGAGACTTTAACGTGGAAGGCCAGGCATGCCTTGATCCATGTTCTGAAATGCCTTTGTTTTGAGTACCTGAGTGTGTCATCTTGTACGTGGGCCTCCTTACTTTGTGCTGTCCAACCTGGGGAGGAGAGCTGACTCAGCCATCGTGATTCTTTATAACTCTGACTTTTCATTGCATACATATTGCCCTTTACACACTTTTTTGTATAAGAGATTGGGCAGGCATTAGGTTTTGTTAGGATAGGCCATTTTAATTTAACTGAGACCGACTAGTACTGTGTTTTCTTTATTATTTTATTATTTGATGGTAGAGATTACTCACATCCTAGCTATAGGGCAAAATAGGAGTTTTTCCAAACCCCACAAATCTAATAAAGGTTTTGAAATTGTATCTCTTGTGTCAGTGTCATACTTTTGATACCATGCCTTCCTTACATAGTGCTGTGGGTTGACCAAGGAATCCTGCCCCATACCACTCCAAGTTCCTTTATCACTTATCCAATTGTAGTTCCCAGCCACTGGAGTTGCCCCCACACAGACACTCCCTCCGAGTCACGCAGGTGACATCGAGACACATCTGAACCCCCATTATTTCTTTTTGCTTCTGGGAATGGACCTTTCATGGGCCACACCCCATGATTTCATCCTTTCTTTTCACCCTTCCTTTCAGGCCTTTCCTTTCGGCCAGCTTTCCACTACCCTGTGTCTTCCTACTAGATGCACCTACTAACCTCCCAATAACGGCCCATGATCCCGCATAAGTGCCTCAGTAGCGTGATGTTAAGCTGAGATCTGGTTAAATGGCCTTGAGGTGGCAAGCAGAAAAATGTGTTTCTATATCTGGTTATCAAAAGGAGTTGTGCGCAAAAAGGAGGTGGGGCGATGGAGTTTTACAAGAATTGGTCTCACAGTAATACATTTGAGAGAGGGACCCATCAGGGAATCAGCAGCAGTTGTCGGCAAGGGTCTTTTGGAAGAGCAGGGCCTTTAGTTCCTGCCTGACGTGCATGAGGGATGGTAATTTATTCCAAGGTCCTGGTGTACAGCAGGTGAAGACCTGGTTTCTCTTTTCTCTTTCTTGCACTTCTGGATTCCAAGCCACGCAATCATGTGTCTTCTGGTTGTTTCTGCAAGGTGCAGGGCTAGAAGGGTTGCCAGTGCAATTATTTGAGGGCGTGCGATGTGATTGAATATCGTCTGGCTTGTGATAAGACTGACTGAGGAACATAAGACTGCTTTAAAGGGAGCAGGGTGGAAGCTGGGGAATTCGGGAGGAGAGTGTTGTGAGACACCTGAAGGTGTCTCACAAGGTAGTCCCCGGAGATCTGTCAACCAGGTGGCCAGGACACGGCGATCACTATTGGATCCAGTTGCTGGGGTGGACCATTGGGTGAGGATCACCTGGATGGGGGGTGGTCTTTGGGGAGTGGAGGTGGGACACCAATGGATGAGATGCATACCCCCTTCCTTATAACACCTTTTTCCCATCCTACCACGTAAGATATTTAGAAGCTCTATGCCCCCCTTTCCCACATAAACACTTTCTTACACCATGAAAGACAACGGGCTAACACCAGAGCTGTTTACCTGACATGTCCCTACACAAGGGTCAGGCAAAGTCAGGCAATTGACAGTAACTACACCTGACGTCCCTTTCCCTACCACACAGTGCTTGCTACCGCGGTACCGTCCTTGACTCCAGAAACAAGAAACGACAAGGAGTTCAGAACAGCCGGTGAGTCGGAGGGAGAACCGATAGTAAACGGGACAGTGTTGAGCAAGGTTGCAAAAGGCAACATGTTATGAACAAAGAACTTGTGTGCTGATGCTTTAAGCCCAGGGAAAGACCAGCTTCAGAGTGGTCCGGTGTCACGTCTGCGTCCATTCGAAAGACTCTGGCTGGTCCCTTTTTTTGTGAACTTTATAGAACCAAGAGGCCATAGAAAAAGGCTGGCATAGAAATCGAAAGTCCTTAAACCATCACCAACATTTGGACATTGTGAAACAGGCATTTACGCCGAGCTGAGGGAAACACAGTTTCAGTTAAATATATATTTATTTACACATATGTTTTAGCTAAGCATTCTTTAAAAAAGGAAATTGTAACAGTCAAGCAAACTTTGGAATCACTTTACAAAGTCAATAAAGTTGGTGAATACTCTTTGGATCTGCTATTACATTTCTCCTACACCCTCGAGAGACTGAGAACAAGGACAGTATTCTATTTATCATAAACACCAATATACTTTTTAGACTCTGGGTTTCAGGAAGGAAGGCATAAGGAAATAAGAAGGTTAGAACATACTTTCTCATAACATGAAGACAGTTTGAATCCTCTAATGAAATCTAGGTAAACCTTTCCCAGCATTAAAAGTGTCCAACAAATTACAACCTATGAGGGGACAAGCATGGCCAAAGTCAATAGATCAGAAGGGTGTCTTTAATGAGCAAGGAAAGCCAAAGTCAATTGGATACAGTCTATAGTTCTGATGCACTTCTTGGACAAAAGTATTTCACAAAGTCTGTTAGTTCAAGAAAATCACTGAAGGAACAAGACTTATCTTATTTATTTCAACTCCCCTGTGAAAGGGGATTTGAAATAAATCAACTCAGAAAAGGTAAGCCAGAGCACTTCTCAAGTGAGAAAACATGACTTAAGGCAATAAGGTAAGTACCCCAAGCCCAAAAAGTACCTCTGGTTTGAGGAACGTGGTCCAGCTGGATTCTGTCTTGCTACAGCCAAGCAGACCCTTGTTCCTGAGCCTCAGTCGTCGGGACAAGAGTGAGGACGTCTGGTGGGCTCCTGCAGCAGTACTTGGGAAAAGACTTGGCAGCTACAGGCTCTCTTCAATTCAGTGACTCTTCGCAGTTTCAGCGCCTCGCAAACAGCACTGACGCAGAACGAATATCTCTGGTTGGACTTTCCTTGCTCCCTCGGTCCTAAACTCTGGTGAGGGGACTCTGGATCGGGATGTCCTGTTTCTGGTGTGTCCTTAGGAGGCTCTTGGAGCTTTTGGCCGGATTCGTTGTGCGGAAGACGTTGCTCTTGATTATGGACACTCGACCCCTGGCATTGGGCTTCTGCAGCACTGGAGAGGCACAGCAAGTCGGGGTTGCGCGAAAGTGGAGTTCGTCATGGGGCTAGTTGGTCCCACCAGCCCTAGGACAGAAGTCGTTCCATCTGAAGCTTCTCTGTCAATGCAAAAAAGGAGGTCAGCACAGCAGCAGCGCTTCAGCGGGCACTTCGAGGACCAGGAGGTTTCAGCGGGCTTCTCTTCACGATTTCTTATTCGGCTGTTTCTTCTGGTGGTCGACTCTGCCTGTAGTCCCAAGAACCTCGCCTTTTAAACTCGTTCTCATTCATTCACAGCCCTCGGCTGTCAATCACACAGCAAGGTGACTGTCCTTCCCGTACAGCTAGCTGGCCAATCAGGACTGGTTTCGATCAGGCACACCTACAGACAAAAGACAGGGGAGTTTCGGGGGCCTCCCTAACTGCCTGTCCTTCCATACACACTGGAGCCAGGGACGGGCTTCAGGGCTGAACACACAAAGGGCTTAAACCTGTCTCAACTTACAGAGTAAATGCCAAGAAAGATCTCACAAACAGAAAAGGACGAAAAAAGAAGGCAGGGCCATTTTGACAAAATGGTCACCCATGAGTGCAGTACTGCAGCTGAGGGTTTAGCCTGCGGTAAAAATGGCAACTGGTAGTAAAAAGTAAACCACTGGCACCAGCCATTTAAAGTAGTGAGGGTAACAAAAAATGTTACATTAAAAAGTAGGATAAGTGGCTCCTAGGTAACCCCACACACTCCACATAAGATGATGTGTGCTGGACCTACAACAAGTAAGATCAATTTCACCTTACTATTCTTGGGAAGAGTAGTTCACCCAAGAAAAGGCATTTAAACCTGAAGAGAGATCCAAGGGGTCTCTCAGAAACACTGCACTGAGGGTGCTGTGTGTCACTATACAAAAAACCGATGCCTATGGAGTTTGCCAGACTCCAAAAACAGTGAAGACATAAAATCCTAATCAGAGAAAAACACATAAGGGAGTGAGAAAAAGGTCCCTCTCACTCAGGAGTTAAAATTCAAAAGTCCTAAATCCAGCAAAAGAGCTGGGGGTCTCTAAGGTGGGAGGAAGATAGCACAGAAATGAAAATTCTTCCTAACATTCACAAATAAACATAGTTAATATTGCATAGCTAGATTTCTATGGCACAACTTGCCACATGAGTCAAAACTAGCTCATGGTAGCTGTTGGTTTCAAGGTAACCAGACTCCCTCCCCCCCCCTGGCTATAACCAGGAGCTAAATAGCTCCTAGCTCCTGGCAATTTCGAACCCGGAGCATTATAACAGGCGGATGCTCTCTCCATTTTCTTGGCGATGTAAAGCCTGAAGTAGAGATCAAACACTATGGTGGACCCCAGGGATATTGTGCATGGTCTCAGTTTGGAGGCAAGATCCATTTCTGGACTTGAGTTTGCTTTCAGGCATTTACCAGTATTCGGAACGAGTTTTATAGAGATTCAGCTTGCGGCAGTTACTCAATATCCAGGACTTAGTGAGAGAGAAGCAGTCTTTCAATCAATGGAGGTTGACACATTTGACCCTCAATTAGAGTTGTGTGACATCTGTTGATCGAAGGATCTTGATGTGAAGGACTGTGAGGAATTCCCTTACTGTCTTATGAAGATACTGAAAATTACATCGGAGAGAATGGATCCATGTAGCCTAGGTCTCCACAGGTTATTGGGTCGGAGGATGTTCATATTTGTTAGTGTACAGCTGAATATGATGGTATTGGTTCTTGATGTAAAAGACAAAGCACATCAAGACAGTTTTGACACGAAAACAGGTCAGATTGTCAAAGATTTGGAGGGCCTTGTGAAGGAGATAAGAGGTCAACTAGGACCAGTAGGCATATGTCCCCTTTGAAGGGAAGGGAATCAATGACCCGGTTGGTGCTAGTATCTGTGCTAAATCTAGGTCAGATGCTGGACAGATCATTTTGAAGGCGGTTGTGTTGGTGAGCTTCTCATGTAATTGGAGACGGAAAAGGCTCTGTATCTTGCCCATGAAGAGCAGGATTGTGATTGGCTAGTAATCGACTAGGTCGAGTGTGGACGTCAGGTTTTTATCAATATTAATGTACATCCCTATGTGAGAAGCGCCCTTTGGGATATGTTCAGGGAGGAGGGGAGGCTTGCCAAAATTGAAAGGAAAATTAATTGACCTTCAGTTCCTGGGGTTAGGGGAAGAAGGCTAGAATAAAATCTTGTGTTCCTCCAGGGATAGCATGTCTGTGCCCTTGTATGAGCCAAGCTAAACCTGCAGGTCTTCTGTTTGGATCAGTGCAGGGCAGACTTGGCTCTTCAGCCTTCTGAGTTTGATAGGAGGACTTCTATTAATTTGGATAACGGTAACATGTTATTTACACTGCTATGAACTCAAAAATGGCTCTAGTGAGTGCTGCATAAGAATGTATTTTTCATGCAATAAAAAGGGCCAGCATTGATGACGTAGTTGACATGACATGCAAATGTTAGCAAAGGTTAAAACCAACAGTAGAAAATGCAATGTTATTACCTCCGTCGCCTCCAGTACAGCCACGGCTATTTAAACATGTTCATATGATGACAATTTTCCAGACAGGGGCACAGATGAATGATGTAGGCATGCCACTAACAATCAAGCAAAGGGTGAAGTTGAAAGGGTAAGTGGTTAACAAAGATGGGTGCAACACGTGAGCATGGCAAACATTAATGTGCATGGCCTTTTAAAGCAGTTAGTAAGGTGGGCCCAACAGATTGATGGATGCACAGTAAATCTATGAGAAAGTAGCAGCATTTTTACAGAGAAGATTTAAATGAATGATACCGCCAGTGCACTATCCCATTTCCCTTCACATGTTACCAACATGTTTTTACTCCTGGTGGCCCCACTTAAGATTCCAGAAATCGAATTAATACGATACTGTACGTGCAAAATATACAGTGGAAAAGTAGTTATCCTGTTTCGAAGATATCTTCTTCATAGATCATGTTGAGGCTTCATTGAAGTGTAGGAGACAGACACTCTTGCTGATACAAAATTGGGGCCTGGTTCATGGCACCAGAAATCATACTTTATGGAGGGATGTAATTTTGTAAGGGTTTCCTCCTTAATGACTGCGCCATTTGTGTGCACACGTATGGTATCCTAATGGTGTTGTAGCTTTTTCTGCACACAACAAAAGTAGTGACAAAGCAGTAGTAAGCAAGGCCCTAGAGTACACATGACCAGGGGAAAGGTTTCAAGTTGCAAGCTACTAGCCAGACCTAAAAAGACACTTGCCACTTCAACTCTATAGATACACACAACATTTCTCACTCGCCATGAGTCAACTGTCGCATGCAAGTGGCGAGTGCACATTTTACACCTTGCACACAAGTGTTCCCTTACTAGCTTTTAGAGAGATTTCTCATTCTCATAGGCAGGGGAAGGGGGAACAATTTTGCATCCAGCACAGTCGAGTACCTCTTACATGGAACACAAACACATTGCACAAAAAAGCAGGCAACTTTATCTCACGCTTCTCCGAAGTGTATCTGCATTGTTATTTAATCACCATATTGCAAATGCCTTCATTCTAACATTACAATACATTTTCACTGATAGATGCACACAATAAGATTCACTGGCTACACTTTTTCTTTTATACAGAAGTGGAGGCATTTTATCAAAATATTTTGTCAACAAACATATCGGTTGCTAGGTGCTTTGCAGGCAAGATGCACAATATCTACAGACAAGTCACCAGCCCACCGCAGGATAGGGATATAAGACTTTGGCAAAATAAATATTAGTAAGAAAATGCCAGCAAGCCATAGTTTGCGTCCTACCTGAATTACACACTCTCAATCCATAACAATGGCCACACCATATTTTCAATGAACCCAGCCTAAAAATAGGAGTGCTATCGATCGGCAAAATCACTAGGTGGGTCAATAACCAACTGTTCATTTATCAATGAAACTATTGGTTTATGGCAAATTATTGATGCATATTGAGGAACAAGTTACTTACCTGTAACTGTTGTTCTCCATCATGGGTCTGGCATGGATTCACATGCTCATGAATGTTCCCCGTCGTCAGGCTGGGAATCCTTGGTAAAGAAAAAAAATCAGTATCAGTTTTGTTTCTGATCTGTCTTTCTTAGTATTAACTAATCACTTGTCTCTGGCTCATACTGCCCCCAGCCAAATACTGCCCTCTCCCTATGCCCCGCCCCTGGCAGCCATCCTCAGATTTGGAAGTATGTAAAGTGGCAGTATGACCAAGTGAAGAACCGCAGAGGGGGAAGGAGGGAGTGTTTGCATGTGAATCCATGCCAGACTCATGCTGGAGAGCAACAGTTACAGGTAAGTAACTTGTTCCTTCTCCAGCATGGGGTCTGGCAAGGATTCACATGCTCATGAATATAAGAATACATAGCAGTACACACATGCACAACCACAGGAGGTGGCAAGGCTCAACATTAAGCATCTCTTACCTCCTCACCAGGCTCACCTTAAGCGAACAGGTTGCGCAGCACTGCCTGGCCGACTCTGGACTCCTCCCTGGAATCCTGGTCTACGCAGTAGAATCTTGTGAAGGTGTGCGTCGACCTCCACGTGGCAGTCCTGCAGAGGTCCAGCAGGGGCACACCAGACAAGAAAGCCGTGGTAGCAGCGATCGCTCTGGTTGAATGGGCTCTCGGACGGCCGGGCAACGGTCGGCTTGCCAACCGATGACAGTGCATGATGCAGCCGGAGAGCCATCTGGAAATGGAAGCCTTCGAGAGAGCCTTCCCTGGGTTCACAGGTCCAAAGTTCACAAACAGCTGTGATGTCTTCCGAAAATTCTTCATTCGGCCACGTAGAACTTCAGCGCTCTAGCTACATCCAGCGAGTGCAAAGTCCTCTCGGCCGGCGATGGAAGTCCGACGGCACCTTGGGCATGAAGGAGGGGTGCGTCCTCAGCACCACCCTCGTCTCGTGGAAAGTCAAGTATGGAGGCTTGCAGGAAAGGGTATGAATCTCTCCAACGCGTCGTGCAGAGGTGATGGCCACAAGGAACGCTGTCTTTCACAACAGGAACGTCAACAGGGCCGAATGCAAGGGCTGGAGCCTTCACCGGCGGGAATGATCGGAACAGTCCTTTCATAAACTCCTTCACCAGGCGATGAGACCACAGGGACGACCATCCTGCAGTTCTGGTGTATCGGGAAATCGCTGCCAGATGTATCTTGATGGAAGCGTGAGCTACTCCAGCCGTGGCTAGCGACAGTAAGTACGGCAGCACTTGAGGGGCTGTAATCCGTAGAGGGTTAATCTTCTGTGCACGGCACCAGACAGAGAACCTCTTCCACTTGTGTCCGTAGCACTTAAGAGTTGAGGACGCCATGGCCTTTGCAAGAACCTCTCTGCAGTCAGCCGGGATGTCGTACCCTCCAAACTCTAGTTATGCAGGAGCCAGGCCTGCAAGTTCAGCGACTCCGGGTCGTGATGAAGAATGTCGCCTCCTTCTCTGGAGAGAAGATCTGCGTCCGTCGACAGTTTGACTGGTGGGGACACTGACAAGTCCAGAAGGTCCGGGAACCATATCTGTCTCGGCCACCTTGGTGCGACGAGGATCATCCTGCACCGGGACCTCTTGAGTTGGTTGATGAGCCTGAGCAGCAACGGCAACGGCGGAAACGCATACAGGAACAGGCCTTCCCAGGAGAACGAGAAAGCATCGCCCATGCTCCTCGGCTGGGGGAACCTGCTGGCGAACCTCTGGCACTTGGAGTTTGTCGCCGTCGCAAACAGGTCGATTTGGGGTTTGCCCCATCGTGGGAAGAGTTGATCCACTTGATCCTGGCATAGTTCTCACTCGTGGCACGAGCGCAGCTCCCTGCTGAGTGAGTCGGCGATGGTGTTTTTTATCCCTGCTAGATGAAAAGGCACCAGAAACATCCCCTGGGCAATGGCCCAGTGCCACAGATCCTGGGCTTCCTTGGACAGGGCTGGGGATCTGGTTCCTCCCTGCTTCCGGATGTAGAACATCGTGGTGGTGTTGTCGGTGAAGATCCTCACCACTCTGCCCTTGAGGGACGGGAGGAATGACTTGAGGGCCCAGAACACTGCTCGGAGCTCCAGTATGTTGATGTGGAGCAGTCTCCTCTCCGGGAGCCACAGGCCTCTCGCGTGAAGATCTCCGAGAGGCGCGAGGGTGCCCCACCATCGAATTGCTTGGCGGAATACTTCGTTGAGCGAGATCTTGTCCTCGAAGCTGCCCGTCGCATGCGTCCAACGGGTGTTGAGGAACTCCTGCAAAGGACGCATCCGAAGCCTGTACAGGCGCACCAGATAGATGCAAGAGGACATCATCCCGAGAAGGGACTTGATGGACCTCACTCTGGCCACGTCCGTGGCCAGCAGACGCTGTACCTTGTCCAGGATGGCCTGCGTTCCTTCCTCCGACGGCGAGGCCAACTGCGCTACTGCATCGAGCTTGGCTCCCAGAAACAGGGCGACCTGCGATGGAACCAGGTGGGATTTGGGGAAGTTGATGGAGAATCCCAGGTCCGTGAGCAGCCGGACGGTCTTTGCTGTGTGTTTGACGGCGAGTTCCCTTGTCCCTGCTCGGATGAGCCAGTCGTCCAGGTAGGGGTAGACGTGGATCCCCTGCATGTGCTGGAGGGTGACCATCCGGAACTTCTGTGCCTTGATGTATTTGTTTAGCCGACGCAAGTCCAGGATGGGACGCCAACCTCCTGTCTTCTTTCTGACTAGGAAGTATCTTGAGTATACTCCAGAGCCTCGGAGCCTCTTTGGGACAAGCTTGATGGCTCCTTTCTTGAGCATCGCCCTTACCTCCAACAGCAGTTGAGGGATGTGGTTTTCCTTCCTGGCCACGGGTGGAATTCGAGGGCACTTCTTTAAAAATGCCAGAGTGTGCCCGTGGTCCAGGGCATTCAGCACCCAACGGTCGGTGGAGATGGACTCCCACACGCTGACGAACTTTGTCAGCCGACCTCCCACCGGGGCGCTTTGGTGGAGGCCCGACGCGACGGCCGGTTCAGTCTTCTTTGGAAGCAGCCTTGCCGCCTTGGCCTCCCTGGCGACGCCAGTGAGATCCACCCGACTTGCCTCGTCCCCTGTAGGCTTCTTGCGACGAGGAGCGGGCCGCCTGACGGTAGGTCGAGGAGCCGCCGCCGAATCCTTTGGAGGCACCTTGCTTGCCTCCGCAGTTGCGAAAGGGCGGCCACCGTTGTAGAACTCCCAAGGCCCGAGCCGTCCCTGTGTCGGTCTTGATGCCCTGGAGCGACTCATCCAGTGTCTTTCCAAACAGATTGTTCCTGTCGAAGGGCATGTCCAAAACCTTGGCTTGCACGTCATGGCGGAAATCAGTCGCCTTGAGCCACCCCCGCCGTTGAAGGCAAACGCTGTTGCCCAAATGGCAGAAACCGGTGTCGGCAATGTCCGTGGCCACAGTTATGGTGTGGTCCTACACCACCAAACCCTCCTGTAGGATCGCCAGGGCCTCTGCCCTCTTGTCGTCTGGGAGGAAGTCCAACAGGGGGGCGATCTTGTACCACAATTCCCTGTCGTAGCGGGCCATAATCGCTAGGACGTTGGCCACCTTAATCTTCGGCGCTGCCGACGAGATGACTCGTCATCCCACGGCATCCAGCTTCTTTCCCTCGCCGTCCGGTGGGGAAGTTGAGAATGAAGCCGATGCCCCCCCGCTTTCTTCTTGGCCGCTGCTGAGACGACCGAAACCGGGTCGGCTGCGCTCTAAGGCACAACGGGGTGGCGTCAGGGGCCCGGTACTACTTCTCGTACCGGTCCCTCTTGGCAGGTGTCGTGGACAGATTCTTGAGGAAGGCAAGTCCCTCGTCCCAGATGTCATCCAGCAACGGCACCGTGAGGACCGTCTTCCTCTTGGCCTCGCGCCGTTGGTAGAGGAAGCCTTCCTTCTTCTTCTCCTCAGGGCAGAGCTGAAAAAGCTTGGATGCCCTGGTAATCATGGCGTGGAAGGAGCCAATCTCGTCGGGCAGGGACGCCTGAGGAATCTGAGACGGGAGGCCAGTCCCGTCGTCACCGCCGTCTTCATCCGTCCCCGTCGTGGCCGTGTCCGTTCCCGTGTCATCCCTCGGGATCGGGGAAGGCGACAAAGGCTGAGAAGGCCGTGAGGGCTGAAGGGGTACTGGATGAATTCTCCTCTTGTTCGGAGGGCTTCCCGACGGACCCAGTACAGCTGGGTCATCCATCGGGGGCAGGGGCAGTCTTGTCCTTATCTCTGTGCATAAGGCTTGGATTGCCGTCAAAATGGCCGCCGAGTTATCCTGAGGCTCGCGTTGCGAGGGGCGTGCCGGGAGCGACGCTTGTTCCTCCACGGGAACCTCGTCGTCGTTGCCACCCTCGCTCTCGTCGTCCCCCTCCTCTGGATTCCTCCTGTGGGGCTGGGCCTCTTCCAAATTCTCGGTCAGTTCCTCCTCGGAGGTTGTGTCTGTGTCCGTAACGGCCACCGGCCCTCCCTCTTTTTCCACCGGGGTCTTCACGGGGGTCTTCTCGATGGACTTAAAAGAGGATTCCGTCCGCGGAGGCAGGGAAACTCTGGGCCCCGAGGTCGCCTCCACTGGGATAGCCGCCACAGGCTTTGCCAGGGCCGCAGCGACTCCCTCGATAGAGGCCTTAGCCGGGTGAATCAAGGCCTTCACCACCTTGGGCGCGCTTGAGGCCTTCACCTTAGGGGGAGGGTCACCGCCTCGCTCCCCCCTCGGCCGGTTCCTTCGAGATCGACCGGGGCCTCTCCAGAAGCTTAGCCGGGTTCTCGGATTTTCTCTTCCCCGAGCCAGAGCGTTGGCTCACGGTTGATGGCGTCGGTGAAGGTGCTCCCAGCCTGGGAGCCGAGGAGACCGATCGTTCGGCGCTCCCGGTGCCCGCCGGGGTGCCCTCACAGGACTTAGAAGACTGCTCGGACTTCTTCTTCTCACGTGCTGGGCTCTTGCCTTCCAGCCAGTTGGAGAGACGGGTCCGGCGATCCCTCATAGTCCGATCCTGAACAGTTTGCCGGGAGTCGAGCTTCCCTTCTCCTGGGCCATGTTCTTCTCATCCACGAGGTAATCCTCAGAAACTTCTGGAATCCTCCAAGAAGCGCAACTCGATGAAAACTTCACCCTTGAGGGGCGTAGATAAATCCGACACGGGTGCCCGTTGATCGGAAGTAGAAACGGTGGAGCTCGAGGCTTGATTAAACCGAAAAATGAGATAAATTTCTTTGAAAAAGCTCAAAATGCAGTAAAAGCTCAAGAGCTATAGCACGAGGACTCCCAACACTTGAATGTGCGGTAAAAATCTGAGGATGGCTGTCAGGGGCGGGGTTTAGGGAGAGGGCAGTCATTGGCTGGGTCAGTATGACCCAGAGACCAGTGATTGGTTACTACTAAGAAAGACAGATCAGAAACGAAACTGATACTGATTTTTTCTTTACCGAGGATTCCCAGCCTGACGACAGGGAATATTCATGAGCATGTGAATCCATGCCAGACCCCATGCTGGAGAATCTATGCTTCTATCACACTATATTATTGCCCGTAGATACGGGTTTAACTCTAGGGATACACTCATGGAGCCTCTTCGAGATACGCGATGCCTTTAAAAACACAGATTAATACAGCACATGACTTTAAAGGGTAGCAATCAGCCGCACCAGTACTGTGATTCTTACATGAGTGCTCCCCAGGTTGGCATGGGCGCAAACACTTATCACAATAATATAGAATGTATTTTCATTCACTACGTAATGTATTTTTTTTAAAACAGTGAACGCATGGTGTTGCAGGAACGTCCCGGCACCCGCTTTACGAACGGCGCTGGGACGCAAGACGGCTGAGTCATGACACGCCCACTGGCGAGCCTGACTCATTTGTCTCAAGCATGCAAACATGACAACGCATAAATGCAGCTGATTGAAGGACGCAGGCGCGTTCTTCACAGCTTAGAGACGCTGGAGTGAGAAGGAAGGTAAGCAGTGGTCTCTATCAAGAGAAAATCGTATAGTTGCTAACTACTTTGAAAGGCATAACCATTGCCACAGCAGTAATAGAGCGTTTATATATTCCTTTAAGGCTAAAGACTTAAAATTTGACCACCTTCTCCGCCATACGAGCACAGCAGGCACGTCTACTTGGAAGTATGTGTTGTTAAGCAACAGGATTCCTATTGGTTTGTCCAGACCATTTTGTAATCTGAGGTATATTACACTTTAGGAATCTTTGTGTTGAACCTTGGATGGTTCTTAATGGACTTCAAACGTATAGCAGACAACGTTCAGATATTTAGATATATGGATATCCTCTGAAGCAACAAGTATTAACATAAATTATGCATGTTAAAGCTGTGTGTTAAAGCTGATTTTCTGTCCCTTTTTCTTGTTTTTTCTTTTACTTTGATTTACAAATGGACGATTGGAATGATGGTATGTAATAACTACGTCACATTATGGAAATATATATATATGCAACTGTTGACCTTTGTTTTACATATG
This sequence comes from Ambystoma mexicanum, assembly GCF_040938575.1. Taxonomy (NCBI): domain Eukaryota; kingdom Metazoa; phylum Chordata; class Amphibia; order Caudata; family Ambystomatidae; genus Ambystoma; species Ambystoma mexicanum. The sequence continues at coordinate 242,893,775 of NC_090933.1, forward strand.
AACAATTGGAATTATGGTATATGCAACTACCTCACATTATTGAAATGCATATGTATGATTTGTGTAATTTATCTATTTTTGATGTTAAATTGCTATAATCGTAATGTTGATTGCTAGTAGAGAGTACAGCCCTGATGAAGGAGATCATTTTCTCCGAAATGGATTGGCAAAATGAAAGCTCTCATGAATATATCAACCTAGCATGGTTATTTGCTATCTTCCTAATTATGGCAAAACGGCAACCCTAGTACTAAGTAACAGTACGAATCAACTAATTGATAGATTGCTAATTGAGAATATACCTACAGAACTTGAACATAAACTCACTATGTATGCCTTACACAAATATATTTATATATCAACTACCAGTAACCTCAATTAGGGGTACCAAAGAGAGAGAGAGAACGTCTAGTAGGGTGTTACTTACCCTGCTTTCCGCAACAAATTAATTGTGCACGACAGGAAACTCCTTCACAAACCTTTTTCTCCTGTGTTCTTGGGCCAGAATTACAGAAAAATGCTGTCTATAACTCGGGATAAATTGGCCTTTTTATCCTTAAACGGCTGGAGGGCTGCATCGTCGGCAAATAGATTGTTAGCAAGTTCACAACCGATTTGGCAATATAAAAAGCTATATCACAAATCGCATATTGGTTCAAACATCATTGGTGATGAAATCTGGGATTTAACTGGAAAGGTTATGGGACCGAGTTGCCCACATAGTCCTTTAGGGGACTCTATATACATTGCATATCCAGCACATCAAGGAGCAGGGAGGTCAGAGATGGTAGATGAGCAAGGGGAGGGACACTGAACGGACCAACTCTTCTGAACAGGGTTGTGGATTTTGAGGGTACATTGATAAGTGCACTGTAGGAATCATAGTGGGTTAACAGAAATCTGTGACGAGTCAGAAATGAAAGCCGGACACAAAGTTGTCATGTGTTTGGTTAAAGACATTTATTAAATACAAATGGGTTGGGAAAATGCTTCTCTGGCCCCATTATATTCTAAAGAGGAACTTACCTTCCTAGAAACCAAAAACTAAAGATCTGTCTGTGTCAGGATGTCAGTAACTGAAAAACCTTCCAAACATCCTATCCTGAGCATCACACTATAAACAAAACAACAAACTGGTGCAAGGAAATGTCTAACTTGATGCTGTCCAAAGTGTTCAAAGGCAAATGTATAAGAATGACTTAAAAAATGTCCTCCAAGGTAAAGGCCCTTGGATCCAGAGGGTGGTCCCCTTCCCCTGGATAATTAAATAGGATGGCAAAAATGTCTCTATAGCAAAAAGTGCCTTTGTATCTTCACTGGGCTAACAAAGTTCTTGTTTAAGTGATTCGTTCTGTAACAGCCTTTCTATAGTATTTCTTGTACCTTTGCAGTCTGCCTGGTATACTCCCCTGCCAGGAATCTTTATTTAAGTAAAGCTGCCCGTGTACTCGCTGCCAGGACTTCTTATGCGTTTCACAGTTCCTTGGCTATACCACAAAAGCATATACCATGAGGTGCTTGGAACATCCGTCTATGGTATCATTTGCTCAAACTTTCCTCCTCCCACCTCCACACTGGAATTTCATTCATCTGATTGGGGTTTGCCTTTGTACTTTGCCTTCAATGTATTAAAACAAACTTTGGATATTTTCTGCATCAGCAATTTCGTACCATTCAAACATTTGTTGGTGCGCTTGTCTGAACGCCTCGTGGTCTCCAGCTGCTTTGGACAGACTCAGCAGTTCCTTCCAGCATCTCCGATTCGGCTGGTGGCTCTGCGGTGGGGTTCCTTCACCGGTTTTCCACTTTGGAGTGTACGGACATTGTTCCAGCGTCCAGCGCAGCTCTGCGGTCACATGCTGGCTTTCCTTTTCAGCCCAGACTGGAGAACGCCATTGAGCGGCCCAACATCCAGGAGCTCCTTCGCCTCTCCCATCGTCTTCACGGCCCTTATTGCTCGCACGCAGTGTTTCTCCTCCTGTCCCGGAATTTTTCTCCATTCCACCACACCTGTCCGTGTGCCTCATGTTCGTGAGCATCAGCCTGGGGTTCAATGTCTTATCCTACACTGCTTGATCCAACAGTGCAGTTGCCATCTTTAAATGTCCCACGCACTGAATATTTGGCAAAACAACTAGCCTGCATTTTGTACTTCGAGCTCCTGTCACTTTGCACAAACTCCCTCCTCCTCGTCTCAGTACCTGACCTGTGTGGTATGGGAGCTGGAGTCCATGGATGTCATTGGACTTTTAACTCTTAGATGGTTTTCTCAAAAGATTTCACATAAAGGCACATCAGGAACAAAAGGGATTATGTGGGTGTTTGGGTCAAAGGTGGGGGCCTCACCAGAGTAGTGTAGCGAAAAGGTTTCTTGACTGGCTGACAAAAGGCCATTAAGGTCTTGGATGTCAGAGGGTCTTATTCATGGGAAAGGGGGGAATACGGTGTCTCATACAATGAAGTATTGACATCTCCCTGGTAGTTGTCTGCTCCTATGTGGTCCTAACTCATAGACGCCCCAATGGTCAGGATCAGGTTGCAGCTGCCGTCCCCAGGCCACATGGGAGGAGGTCACTGCTGGGGAATCTGATGACTCCATTATATTCAATCACAACTTCTTGTGCTTTCATGTGGGGGAAGTAAGCCACCAAGGACTGGGCTGTCCAGCCACTCCCAGGTGTGCTTCCCGCAAGTTGGATTAGGTGAGATCTGTGAGAAACCTGAAGGTATCTTCCCAAGTAGAGCCCGGGAATCCCTTATCCAGGTGGCCAGGACACGGCCATAGCTATTGGATCCAGTTCCTGGGGGTGGACCAGTGGGGGAGGATCACCTGGGTAGGGGAACCCGGGGTTGTACTCTGAAGTGCCCCAGAGGAGACGTGATACTAGATCGGGGAGGATGGTGGGGGGAACGAAGTCCCTGAAGCTTTTATAAGCTATTCCCGCTCATCTCTTCCACCCATTGAATCTCCCTTACCCAAAGGAAAAACCAACAACCCATTTATATCTGATAAATACCCTAGGAGCACGAACCCCATCAGAATAAAAAAACTTCTCTCTCAAAATCCTTGTTTCATCAGTCTCCATACGAATACTCCCCATCCATCTTCCCATTCCCTCTGATTATTTTTTGCACTCGCAACCTGATCAGAAAAATCACTACGATTCCCGCAATCCCCTTTGTTCATGTCACGACCCTAGTTATTCCTGCTTACCCAGCAAACCCTACCAATCCCGTCCCTCTGATTGTCATCTTCCGAAATCCCAATCTACTACGACAGAATACTACAGTTTCCACAATCCCCTATGTTAGGTTCTTCATCCCCGGTCATTCTCACCCATTTCACAAACTTTTCCTATCCCCGTCCCATGGGATAGGCTGACACTCCAACCCCTGCCCTTGCCAATACAAAGACTATAATTTCTGACATGAACACCTTTACACATCCAAGACAACGGACTAATGTAAAACCTGTCTACTTGACATGTCTGAACCCCAGCGTCAGGCAATTAACCTGAATCACACACCTGACGGCCCTTTCCTTTCCCCACAGGGAAAAATGGTGGAACAGAAGAGCACAATACGGGGAAGGCAAGCATCTCAGACAGCATGATTAGACGGCTAACCAGGCGTGGAAGTTCAAGCGAGGGAGAAAGGTGGCAGGAATCAAGAGGGTAGAGAGGAGAGAAGTGACCTTGTCCTTTTCATCCGAGGCCAGCGGAACCTTCGAGTAAAAAAGCCTAAGACCACGAGCAATAGCACGAGTGTCTGGCAGCAGATGTCAACGGTACACAGGGCAAGCCTATGCGGAAAAGCAGGAGCGAGGGAAGCTCCCGCGCCCGTGGTACCGGCCTTGACTCCAGAAAAGCCAAAAGGCAAGCAGTTCATCACAGCTGGTGAGTCGAGGGGAGAATCGATAAGAACCGGGTTGTGTTGAATGGGAAGTGCAAAGTGGCAAGTTTGAACCAAGTTTAATGAACCGTGTAAAGAACTGTAAAGGTATTAAGCGGAGACAAGCTGCAGAGGGAAAACAGGCACCAAGTGGGTCATATTTCAAGAGACTCTGGTCGATCCCCATCTGAGAGAAACCAACGATACCAGAAAGCCGTAGGAGGGCCAGCAGAATAGGTCAAAGTGGTCATACTGAGGATCAAGTAAAATCCCTGTACAATCGAAAGACTTTGATCTACAAGCAATGTGAAAGCAAGGGACGTGAATCCCGTATTGAGCGAAAACAAGGGTCGTGAATCCCATCATAGAAGTGAAAGTAAAGAGGGGTCAGCGCCCAGAAGAGGGGGACCCAGGGGTGAGCCACTATCACCCTAATCGAGGGTCACAGTGAACCCAGAGGAGGGAGACTCACAGTCGAGAAGGGTCAGAGCCCACCAGAGGGGGCTAGAAGGGTGAAAATGTGTCACCCCAAAGATTGGTGAAAGTAAAAGCCAGGAGTTAAGTAAAAGGAATTGAGAAAGCCAGAGTGAACTTGGCGGACGGAGCCTGAAAGCAAAGAAGGGTCTGCGCCCAGAAGAGGGGGACCCAGTGGTGAAGCCATCACCCAAGAGACATATAGAACAGAACGTTGTGTTTGTTAATTATTTCGTGGAACTGTGGCTAAGAATCGAAAGAGGTCAATGCCCAGAAGAGGGAGACCCAGAGGGTGAATCACTACCGCCCCACTAAAGTGTGAATGGAACTTTGAGTCAACCAATTGAGAAGGGTCAGTGCCCAGAAAAGGGGTACCCCGGGGTGAACCCATCACCCAGCGAACATTGGAAACAAACTTTGATTTGTTAAAGGAACTTTTGTTTTGTTGGCTAAACACGCCAGCCCTCGAAGGCAAGAGACTTTCATGAGACAAGACTAGGCAAGGGATGGTCCTGAGAGCTGCCATTAGAACGGTCGCCTCGTGCTGGAGAGGCCCAAGACTGTACTGTGCTCCAAGCTCCCATTTTGCCCCGTGTCCAAAACTTGGGGAAGGGAGACCCAGGCTACCGCATCCTGACATATTATTTGAGAACACTTCTTTCTTTTCTAGATAATTATCCCACACCCTTTTTGTATTAGTTGTGCGGTTTGGCAATAGGCTTCTTAGTAAAGGCACTTTTATTTTGACACAACGTCACTAGGATTGCCTTATTATTCATTTGATGGTTGATGCTTGCTCCCATCTTAATTTTAGGTTTAGATTAGGCGTTTTTCCAACCTGCATACCACATTCATTGTTCAATAAACACCCTTGAACTGTGATCACTTGTGTCTTACTTGTTGCCATCATGAGTTCCTTACAGATCCCATCAGCTTGCTTTCCCCTTCCCCAGAATGGGAATGGTAATGCCCTAATGCTTATCCCCGTGTGGAACACAAATCCAAACTACATGTCCCAGGGTAACTTGCATGAACATGAAGAAAAAAAAACGAAGACCCGAAGATGCCGGCACGTATGGACCAAGAACTGTGGTTTTGTGAACCGTGGGAGTCTGCAAGATCTGAGAAAACCCACCAGAAAGCGTACCAGCAGGTGAGTGCGCAAATGCAACTTCACAAACGTGGACTGCTAAATCACCTGAGGCGGGCAGAGCACCTTCAACGTGAAGAGAGTGCAGAGTTGCTCTCCTTGAAATCTAAGATGGCACCACAGGTTCATTTAAACCCATGCAGGCCCACACTAATAATAATAAAGATATAACCCAATACGGAGGCCTCAATGCGAATAACGAGAAGGCAATCTATAAAGATATTATCCAATTAACTCATAGAATTCAACCCCCCCCATGTCAAACACTATCAGGGACGAGAACACCCATCAAACCTACAGAGGAGGAGGATATAAGATAGAAAACTGCAGAGATGAAGACTCTCGGAGGAAGCAGATGTGCTAACTACACTCCCTTGATGAGAAGGGAGGTTTTGGAAGACCAGACTAAGTAGACATAGATTGTGCAAGAAGGTGAAGATGTCCTGGGACAAGCTGAAGGAAGTTCATGTGCAAATCATCCACGACCTGCGCCCTTGGAGGAGGAAGGCATCCAGGGAGTTTCCTCCTTATTCCCCTACCTACAGGGAAGTGGAGAACTGAAGACACTGGCCATCGACCAGCAACGCAAAAGGTGCAAGGACAGACTCCGTTTTAGGAGGGTTGGTGAGAAATAGCTGTCAGAGTAAAGTTGGGGGGTACACATCACGAAGAGTTGTTGAAACAAAAAACCAAAGTCCTTAAAGGACCCATTGTGAACCCGAGGTCCAGGATGGACCAGTTGTGAATGCTAGGTCCTGCAGGGCCCCCGGTCTCAAGTCGAAGTCCAGAGGGACCAGTTGTAAATCCAAAGTACGGGATGGGTCTGTTGTGAGACCTAGGTCTAGAACCTAGCCATAACTGCAGTGCTTGTGAAAGCCTATATGGTACATTAAGCAAAGCTGCAAGAGAGGGAATCTCGACAGCCTGAACTCCAAGGAATTGTGGAGGAACCTGTGAAAGCAGAGAGGCAGAAGTGAAGCAGATTCAGACTGTAATAGCTTAAGACCTTTCCTCAAAGGATACGTCTAGCTTGAGAAGGGATGGACTTCTAAGAATAGATTTAAGACTCTGCTGTGGACATAGTGTTGAAACCTTGTACTATTAGGATAGGGAAAACAAAGGATAAACAGGACTCATTTGAGATTACATTTTGGACTTTTTTTTGTTGGCCTATAACTGTAAGTCCTTGGTTGTAGACTATGGTATTTCAGAGATACATACTCCTTTAGATTAAGGACTATGGGCTAGGCATCGAAAGAATTCTGCCTACATTTATATTGAGACCCTCATGCACAGTTATGCCCGACACGTCCAATTTAGCTGTGATCCCGTATCAAACCCAGTAATCGCATCACAGTCTTTGATGGAACCCGGATATGAGGGTCTGCTCCGTCATTTACTCGGCCTTACCACAGAAACACTTGTGTATAGGCGCGTTATAAATGTCAAATCATACCATATCATATCAATATGCCTCATGCATTCTATATTTACTGGAAAAACAGGAGGGAATAAATATAATGTTGCAACAAACTTTACACACATATTCCAGAGCTTTCCAAAACATCCCAAAATCAGTATTTTAAAACGCACAGGAGTAATCAAAATGAAAAATATTAAATAAGTGCCACAGTTGTAAAATTAACCATTTACTGATTGGATTAGAAGTAACAATGGTAATATTATCGAATTGTCTACAAGGGTAAAGAAGAGGCTTGTCCTAATTGGAGGTGTTATTATTATCTACTCTTGGAACATTAGGAGGGGGGAGGAACCTTGACCAGGTTATCCCCAAGAATGTCTCATGGGTTCAGTACTGAAGTAGGGTCTAAGAACGATGGAGTGAACCATGTCGAGGTGGCAACAGTGTGGTCCAGAGCAAGTTCATCCTGAATGTTAGCCATCAAAGAGGTAGAGGAATCTACTAACAATGGGGCCTCAAGCAGAGTAAGAGAGATAGTATAGAAGATCAGTACAGACTTACCATATCGAGTGGTAGGCAAAGGTACTGCAGGGAAACTGTTGTATTGCAGAATCCTCTTGCCTCACAGGAGAAACAGCCCATTCTTGAAGTGATAAAGTAAAATAATCTGTGGGACTTAACAAATTCCACTAAGTGTCCAAAGTGTGGATCAGCTCTGAGGAATGAGACTCTCAGCCAGTAGGAACTTGAGTATGTGAGCTATGGTGTTTGTGAGCGTGTGCATCGCTTATTCCTGGAAGCACTGGAAATATAAATCGGTCTTGGTGCCAGTGGACCTGGCATGATTTTGACTTTCCTGAACCAGTCTTCTTGCGGGTTCTGCAGTACCGGAATCGGAAAGGCAATAGACTCAATCCCAGTAAGAAGGGACAAGCAGTCTTTGAGAGGACTTGGGGTCCCCAGTGTCCTGGTTGCCTTTTCGGGACAGCAAGAGGCTGGTGTGCCCCTCTGCAGTACTGTCTGTACCTTGACTGGTGAGGAAAGGTAGTCTGGGACAGCAGGCCAAGTTGTGTGTTTTAGTGCTTTTCCTCCAAGAGGTACTTACAAATGCATGCAGCGGAATGTGGCTCCTAAATGGCCCTTGGCACCGGAGGAGGCATTTTTGCAATCAGCACCAAAAGGTGATGCAGGCTATAAGACGGTGCCCTGCCCCACATGCCTCTTATCACAAGAATGAATTTTCCACCCTTCCACAAAGTCCAAATTGGCCAGTGGAACCAAACCCTTCCTCGCAGAAATCTGATCTTCCCACAGAACTGGTAAGACGTTTCTGAGATACTCACACAAGCTCTGTGAGGTTCGGCCGTTGAAAACAGCTTGCACCATCCAATGAATTGCTTGAACTCTCATCAATGGTATGCATGAGTGGGAAGCAGTTTTACAAAAATAAGGTGTCCTGCATTAGAAAATATGCTACTCGGAGGGGAGACCAAAAATCGGAAGGGAATGTTGCCCAAAATAAGGTGGCATATGGAACAAGCTCTTCCCACGAAAAACAGGAATAGGTAGTTAACTGTTGGTGAAGCACAGGGGAATGGTTGGGCCTAGCTCACAAAAGGATGCTCACACCATATGGCCCAATTAAGTGACAGCACTTTTGGAGAAGCTTTTCCTCGCTCAGCGCACAGTGAATGCTTACTGAACGTCTGGTCGCTGACGTGTGACTGCTCGTTTGGTGTAAACCTATCCGGCAGTTAGTTTTGAAAAAAATAAAATAAAGCTGAGTAAAGGGGAGCTCAAATCTTCTGGAAGATATTTTGTCTCCTCTCTGTGAACCCCTTTGGCTGTTTTCAAAGCACAGATTGTTCAATTTTAATGAGGGGTCACCAGATTCGTTAGTTAGGAATGTGCCAATTGGAATGGTTTGGAGCCCCTAATGTTCTCCTTTATTGTTTGCAGACATTTACAGGACCCTGCAGGTAAGGAGGGTTGAATACGGCAAACAAGATGGAAAGATCCCTGGGAGACAGCCCCAACTCAGGGAGAGTCGTTCCTGTGAACAAACAAAAACATTGTTTTAAAAAAAATATTTGACCCCACCTCACCATCTCTGGGATGTGAGGGACTTGTGTGGCGAAGAGGCGGTATGAGTGGTGTGAGGAATACCACAGAGATCAATATTTGAGCTCGCTCAAAACCACAAACCATGTCAACTAGTTTAGTGGTAGACCTTGTACCCACTATGGACACTGGAGATTGTGACGAATCGCAGGATTCGGTCACTTCTCCCCAGAGGGGAGTGTCATCTTGTGAGACTAGGAAGGTGAGCCTGCAATATTCTCCATATGGGTGGTGGAAAGAGGGATCTCAAAGGGAGAGACTCCCCTATTGGGGATAGGGGCTCAAGACTAACCAGACTGTATTGACAAAGCCAGAATCCTGGCTTTACTGAAGACACACGTAGCGTAAGTACTGAGACGAGTAAACACTGGAGAGGAGGAGAGATTGAGAACGTGCCTGATACGGAGATGAGGAAGCCAAATAGAGTTGGTCCAAACCTACGTCAAAACACAAAGGAAGGACTACTGTGTGAGATTGGGAAAGCCTCAAACTGGGCAACATAAAAATAAGAGGAGCAGAGTCAAGATGGAGAGAGATCCGGGAGTTTCAAACGAGTCATAAGGAGAAACAGATCCAAGAGAATCACCTATGTCAAGAGAGTCAAAGGAGAGGCTCTGCCCCAAATGAGAATCTCAGGAGGTACTCACCCGTTGAAGGAGGCGGCTGGATCATGGAAGGAGAGAAGGAGACTGTTCCAGTGCCTTAAAGGAAGAGGTATCCCGAGAGGTACCGGAGAAAGAACGAACCTGAGAAGGAAAACGTATGGGAACAACTATCACCAGGAGAAGGAGGGAGAGGGAAACCCTCTTCTCCGAACTGGTAGAACAATCTAGGGTGTACGCTGAGGCGTACCGGAAGAGAACCACAGAAGTACTGAATGCACCCTGCAAAGACCGAACGAAGCAGCTCGGAAGAAGAGAGAAGCCAACCTGGTGACACCTATCTGAAGCAAAGATGGTAACGGTGGAGCGGGAGACCTTGGGACAGGGGTGGCTGGAGACAGCAGTGATCCCCTAATTGGCGGTTCATTAAGGAGAGCGAGCCTTACTACGGCACTCATACTTGTCCCAGTAGTACAGAAAACAATAAGAAGATTGAGCCTTGCTACAGGACTAATCCTACTCGTCCTAGTAACACCAAAAGCTATGACATGCATTACTCATCGTAATAGCATTTATGATGATTGTATCTGCTTAAATTCACATGCTGTGCATATGGTCCGACATCCAGTGGTAACCACAGAGTATTGCATCTTGTATTTCGGGGACCGAAAGGGGACGCCGGCATAGGCGTGTTTGTAACACTAACCCTATCGTGACGTGTAGTGTACCCAAAATCCCTCACACGCCGAGGTCCCTCCGATTGTATTTTTTCTGCCATGAGGGAGCTCCAGGCTATTGTGAATGAGTATATAAAGAGAGAAAGTAGTAAGACGTCTATGTTCCTTCCACCCCGAGCGGGAGGCAGGGAGGGCGCATGTGAATCTAAGCAGATACAATCATCAAAAATGCTATTACGTGAGTAATGCATGTCTTCTGATGCTTGTTAATGTGCTTAGAATCACATGCTGTGTATACACTAGCGAGCAGTACCTGGTGTTGGAGGTGGGTTGTGAGAAGGAACAGTAGTGAAACGATGTCTTAATACTGCTTGTCCCACCTGAGAATCAGATCTAGAATGAGTGTCTAGGCAATAGTGTGTTGTAAAGGTGTGTACAGAACTCCAGGTTGCCGCTTTGCAAATGGACTCAAGGGGAACATTTGCAATGAATGCTATGGAAGACCCAGTGCCCTGAGTAGAGTGTGCTCTAGGCCTGAAGGGCAGTTCTCTCTTAGCAAGAGTGTAACATAGTGTGATGCATTTTACAATCCACCTTGAGATAGCTGATTTAGAGACAGGATCCCTTTCTCTACTAGCTGCCACTGAAACGAAAAACTTTTTTCTTCCTCAGTGGTTTTGTTCCCTCCAGGTAAAACATGACTGCCCTATGCACATCTAGTGTGTGTAGGCTTCTTTCAGCCATGCTAGTGGGATTCTGGAAGAAAGTGGGTAGTTCAATTGATTTGTTCACATGGAACTTTGAAATGTATCTAGGTGCAAATCTAGGATGAGTGCGCAGAACGACTTTATCCCTGTGGACTTTAAAAAAAGTGTCTAGAACTGAAAGGGCCTGTAGTTCGCTAACCCTTCTAATAGAAGTGATAGCCACTAGGAAGGCTGTCTTGTAAGTAAGGTCTTTTAGACTTGCTTTATGTATTGGTTCAAAGGGAGATCCGATGAGTCTGTTTAAAACCACATTTAGATCCCATCCAGAAGCTCGGTGGCAAATGGGGTGATGGATTCTCTTAACCCCTTCCATAAAAGCCTTAATAACCAGTATTTTCCACCACGACACTTTCTGCTGCGACGTAGTGTAGGCTGAGAGAGCAGCTAGATGAACCTTTAGGAAATTGAAAACCAGTCCTGAGTCTAACAAATGGGTTAGGTACAGCACAATGTGTGTAGGTGAGCAATCGATGGGATTGACGCCCTTCGTATTACACCAGATGACAAAACGTTTCCATTTACTGGAATAGCAATAGCGTGTGTTAGGTTTCCTAGCTTCCCCGAGTATGTCCATGCATCTCTGAGGGAGTTGAAGGTGTCCAAACTCTATGACCTCAGGAGCAAGGCTGCTAAATTCAGAGTTTGCGGGCATGGGTGTAGTGTCTCCGTCCCCCCACATCCCCCAGTCCTGAGACAACATGTTGTACGTTCAAGGTAATTTAATAGGGGGTGGGGGGGAGGGGAGAAGGACATCTCCATTAGATGAGCGAACCAGGGTTTGCGGGCCCACATGGGGGCCACCAGTATCATGGTAAATGGTTCCTGGTGCATCTTGTGCACTATCTTGTTGAGAAGGGGAGTTGGGGGAAAAGCATAGACACATTTCCCTGACCATGTTATCCAGAGTCCGTTCCCCTTGGAGCGGTTCTGGGGATACCTGGAAGCGTAGTCTTGGCATTGGGCGTTCTCCTGAGTAGCGAACAGTCTCCTGAGTAGCGAAAAGGTCCATCTCTGGGAAGCCCCATTCTGCGAAGACGTTGAAGTCTTTGTGTAGACGCCATTCGTATTCTAAGGGCAGTGGGAAATCTCTGCTGAGCACGTCCGCCAGAAGATTGAGTTCCTCTGGAACGTGTTGGGACAACAGGAACATCTTGTGTTTGAGAACCCACATCCAAATGTTTTGGGACAGCTTGGATAGCCCTGGAGAGTGTGTGCCCCCTTGTTTGTTTAGGTAACACATGGCTGTGGTGCTGTCTGTCAGGACCAGAACTGTCTTCCCTTGTAGTTGCGTCTGAAAGGCCTTTAGTGCCTTGAATACTGCTAATAGCTCTAACAGATTTATATGGTTGGATGCTACTTGTGGGGACCACACTCCATGCGCTGTCTGCTGAAGTAGGTGAGCCCCCCACCTCGTGAAAGATGCGTCTGTCGTGAGAGTGAATTCCACTGCATGGGTGGTGAAGGTCTTCCCCTTCAGGAGGTTTTACTTCGACCGCCACTGCAGAGAGAGAACGAGGGCTGGCGAGACAACTACCATATTTTCACATTGTCCGCTGGCCTGACACCACTGGCCGTTGAGCCACTCTTGCATGGGATGCATGCGCAGCCGCGCGTGGGGGGAGCTAAATAAATGCATGACGCGATCATACCTAGCAAGCGCATTGCCTTGCGTACCGTCACTTCCCGACTGGCTACATATTGAGGGATCTGAGAAAGCATGTTCTGAACCCTCTCGTTGGAGGGGAAGACGAGACCCTCCTTTGTCTGAATCAGAGCACCTAGGAATTGTTTGGCTTGACTGGGGTCCAAGGTAGATTTCTTCTCGTTGATGGAGAATCCCAGGCTGAATAGGTCTATTGTCTTCTGCATATTTCCTAGGCATGTCTCGCAATAGTCCCCTGTTATGAGCCAATCGTCGAGGTAAGTCTAGACAGGGACGGTTAGTCTGCGCAGGTGTGCTGCCGCCACTGCCAGGACTTTCGTAAACACCCTTTGGCGCCAAGGCAATGGCGAAGGGGAGTACTTTGAACTGATAGTGCTTGTATTCTATCATGAACATTAGGTATTTTCTGTTCGCTGGCAACATTTAAATATGAAAGTATGCATCGTTCATGTCCAATGTTGCCATGTAATCCCCCTGTTTCAATAGTGGGATTACTTCCTGCAGAGTTACCATACAAAACTTTTGAGGTTTGACAAACTTGTTTGCTGGTTGCAAGTCTAGTACAGGGCGCATGGTGAGGTCCTTTTTGGGTACACTGAATAAATACCCTTGTTTACCTGAAGAATAGGGACTGCTTCTATGGCGCCCTTAAGTGCTTCCAGCTCTTGTTTCAGGATTCGCAGATGGTCTGGCATCAGGCGTCTTGTCTTGGGCGGTCTGAACTGTGGTGACCGGGCGAATTCCACGCAGGTACCCGTGGGCGACCGTTTTTAGAACACATTGGTCTGATGTAATCCCCTCCCATGCCGAAAGGAAAGATGTTAAGCGCCCCCCAACCGGGGTTACATGGGAGGGGACCTGGATCCATAGGTCATTTCTGACCAGAGGCTGTGGCACCCCTGGAGTTGGGACCTCTGCCTTTCCCGCGTCGCTGACCCCTAGGTGGATAGTTGGCGGGGGTGCTGGATGCTTGACCTGAGTTCCAGTTGTTTCCCGTGTTGTACATGTTTTGGGCAGTAGGGGATTGGCCTCGAAAGGACCGGCGGGAACCGCTTCCCCTCTGGGGGGTGGGTTTTTGTGTGATTTGTTGCAGGGACGTAAGAGTCTCGTGCTCTTGTTTGGCAGTCTTTAGAGCCTCATCGATTGCTTTACCAAAGAGATTCGACTCTTCGATAGGTTTGTTAATAAGAGCTGCTTGGGTCTCCGGCTTGAAGCCTGAGTTTCACAGCCAAGCGTGCCATTTAAGCAGTGTGCCCTGAGCCAGGTATCTTCCTGCCGGCTCTGCAGTTTCCAGAGTGTTTTTTAAAACATTTTGGTTGACTTGCCTGCCCTCGGCCACGATGGCGAGTAATTTTGTTCTTGCAGGTTCAGGTACCTCCTGGAGACCTTCTTGTATAAGGTTCCATTGTGCATCAGCATAATTGGCAAGAAACGTGGTGTTTTCTATGCGCGTGGTAAAGCCAGCTGCCGTGGTAATACGTTTACCCAAGGCATATCATCTTTTTGACTCCTTATCGGGAGGTGCCTCTCCCGTAGCAAGGGGTACTCCAGCAAGTTTCCAGGTGGTGGTAACCACTAGGGGATCGGGGGTGGCGTGGCTTTTAATATATTGAGGGTCAGTAGGCGATGGCGAAAATAATTTTTCCACCCTTGGATTTACTGCCCAGGTCTGGGCTGGTGTGACAAGAGAAGGAGCCAATCTCCTTTTCATGGAGTTTAGGAGAGGAATGGCTTGACTGGAGGGGGGTTTTGCTTTAAGAATGTGCTCCACAAAATCTTGTTCAGGTATGGCTTTTTGGGTGGCGATCTGAAAGTAATCGGCTGCCTTCCTTAAAATGGCATTAAAGGCCCTCTGATCGTCTACTGGTGAAGCTCGGTGGGCCGGGGTGAAAGGAGGGGAGTCCAAACATAGGACATCTGTGTCCTGATTTTGAGTAGAGAGAGGCCATGGCTCCGCCTCAACTTGACGAGTGTCCTCCCAGTTGTCCGTGGCATCCGCCTGGTCATCTGCAGAGGAGTCCTGTAGGAAGGTAATATCTTCTCCATCATCATAAATGTCTTGATATGTGTTCATTTGAATTTCATCTTCAGGGTGGATAGAAGTGAAATGGTCCCGAGAAGACTCTAAATTTCCAGGAAACCTTAAGGTTGACACAGAAAGAGGATCCTCCTGAGGTTGCTTGGGTGTAAGGTGCTCTGAAAGCGACAATCCTTTCCAAGCGGTCCATGCACCCTTCAAATTTTTCCCCGGTCCATTTAGACCAGAAGGTGCAAAAGGTGGAAAATCTTTATTTTCTTGCCTTTGGCGCCGGAATTTATTACTAATAGTGCTAGACAAAGACTCCCGACTTGTCTTCATAGTCTTCGCGAGCATCAGGTGCTGAGGCGCGTCTTTAGACGTGTCCGCGTCACGCGCCTTGCATTTCGTCGACTCCTTAGGCATCAGCCCCACTGCCGAAGTAATCCTTGCGATGTTTTCGGTGATGTCCAGTGAATCGGGGCGTGCCGTACAACTAGGAGGCCTAGCGGTAGATTTGTGTCCTACTGGTGCCTTAGGGGGCGTCTGAGCGTCAGCTGAGTGCGCTTTGCCAGCCAAATGAGATTTTGAGGTAGCGCCCGTAGTTTTCGAAGGCCCAGTCGCAAGCCGCTGCTGGATGCGGGGAATGCTGTTGATCTTCAAGATCAGAGGATTCCGTCGAAATTTTCGGCAGTCCTGTTGCCGCTTTCACCCATTTCGGAACCGTCGAAACCGGAGAAGGTGTTGTGTGTTTAGTGTGTCTTTTTTTGTACGCCCCTGTCGCCAGGTGTTGTCCCCGTAGCGTGACTTCCGTCAGGCCTGGTGGGGTCAAGGACGGGTGTGGCAGACCTAGAAGTGTCCGTCGTAAGGTTGAAGGCATCCGATACGGATGCTTGGTCATCACTAGTGCCCCCGTCACTTTTGGCGGGTGAAGAAGATCCAACCCGCGACATGCCGTTGGCGGCCCACCGCTTAACGCGGCACTCCTTAAGTGTTTTAGGTCTAAGGAGTCTACAAGCCGTGCACCGCGCTTCGTCGTGGTCAAGGGGCAGACAATTATTGCACTTTTCGTACTCCTCCTTCCACGGGTATCTGACCCTGTAAGAGGGGCAAAACCTAAATGGTTTCCTTTCCATAGCGAAAGGTAATGAAAATGATGACCAGACCTAGAGGGTAAAGAGGGGGAAAGAGGAGACACATAGCGAAAGATATGACCACCCCGACCCCACTCTCCCTACTGTGTATGCCGGCCAGAGGGCCCGGCCACGTGGATGGCTCTGCCGTCGGATCTTAGGCGTCGAGGTCCACCACTGTCGAAAGTTTGCGCAGTCTTCGTCTTAGTATTTGAAGCACCGACAAAGTGACTTTAGGGGAAATAACCGACAAAGTTGGTAAACAAGGATATACAATGTCTCTTATGAAGAGCTCCGCAATGGGGCGACCAGTTATCTGGGCGGAAAAAAACAATCTGACAGACATCGGCGCGTGAGGGATTTTGGGGACACTACACGTCTTGATAGGTATAGTGTTACAGACACGCCTATGCCGATGTTCCCTTTCGGTGCCCGAAAGACAAGATGCAATACTCTGCGGTTACCACTGGATGTCGGACCATATGCACAGCATATGTTTCTAAGCAGATTAACAAGCATCAGAAAAGAAAGTTACGTTTACTGTGAGACGACTCCTACTCATCCCAATAGTATCGACGATTATGAAAAGAGTGAAGATAAACCCTGGGTACAAGATACAGATCTCAGGGAGAAAGAAGAAACTGGGAATCACAAGAATTAGTCTCATTGTAGAGAAATCAAGAATATCAGAGGAAGAAAGAGCATTAATTGACAAGAACAAAGTACTAACGAAGATCGGGGTTCACCTAAAAGTACACTACAACGATGCAGAAAAGTCCTATACCAGAACTGAATGAACTGGCTAAGAAAATAGCAAACCTCTACTTAAGGATTCCCTACTGAATCTGAACATTCATTGGAGAGACATCTTTCCGCCCAGGAGAAGGGAATCATTCGCTTGGGATTTAGTTGTTTAGTATTACTGGTAGGGTCAGGATAGGGTAGATTTGTGACTGGGGACGGACATTCATTTGGACATTTCCAATGACGACGAGCAACCTAGTTTAAGTTGTGTTGGGTAGGGCCAGCTTTAGGTTATGGAAAGTTAGCCCTTTTTTCTTTAATTTGAATAAAAACCAACCCTGGTCCGTCTCATGCTTCTGAGCCACCACAAGATCCTTGTAGGAATATTAAAGGCATTGTCCAATATAAAGTGTTCACCGGGCATGGGTACAGGCCATGCCGGTGACCACTTTCCATGGCTAACAGGGTTGGACTGGGGCATACAAATGGTCCGAGAACCAATGAAAAAGTTGCCCACAATAGCAAATGGCAAGTCATACCTTTTGTGACAAACCGAGCAGTAGCAAACGGAGTTCTGGGGTAAAATGTGTTGGAAAATTGTGCATTTTACTAAATGTGCGTTTAGTAACACTGGTCAAATTACTAGCTGCACACTGATGTAACTCCCCAAACTGACCCACTTTGGACCAAACAATCCAGCCCACTTTGGACCATAAAGTGGGCCTCCTTTGGACCCCCCCAAAAAAGGCCACTTTTGCCCCAAACAATGGCCCAATTCTGCTTCCAAAGGAGGGCCCACACTAGCATGTCGGGTCTGATCTTCGGGCATTGCCCTCTCGATGAGGCTGAGCTTTGTTAGTAGTAGCCAGAGGTCTCACCATTGCCACCGAAGGAGCTTGGTGCAAGAGCAAAGCCCATCATACCCTGGACAAAGTGAGCAGAACAGTTTGGGGTAGCACGGGTTTTCCTTTGCTTTTTTTGTCCCTGTCGTGTAGGAACACTGTAACCTTAATGTCCTTTTAAGCTACTACTTTTTTAATGTTACATGACGCGGTGCCCTGGTGGAGCCAGTCTTAAGAGTCGCACTTATGACCCAGTGGGTATTTAAAGAGTTCTGAATTGAGATGGCTTATGCAGCTACTACAAAAGATTAGGATATTCCGGGAGAAATGCATCCATGAGAGCAAAACAGTCAAATACAATAAAAACCAACAAAAAGTTATCGGTGGAGAACTTGACCTAAACAGATTCTATACGGACAAAGGAGGCGAAGAAGAACCAAATGGAGTGTATATGGACAAAGCATAAACACCTATCTGTAACCATGCTAATATTTTCAAAACCAACGAACGTTTCAAATCTCTGCACGTGGGAGCCCCATGAATGCCATTCCCCTTAATCCATAGAGAATGGCCTTGCAGATGGATTCTGTTTTTCGTGCCAGTAGGGGTTTTTGAAATAAAAAATGTTCAGATAAAAAGTGTTGTGCAAGTCAAGCAGGAATGTAAAGTTCTCGTTGGACACTTGATGGCGCTGCTGCAGAAGTGATGGGAACGCTGACAGTTTTCAGGGAGAAAATGTGAGACCTCCACAGAGTTCTAATAAAGAACTAGAGGACCAACATTCCATACTTTGAGAGAGCAAAAAGTGACACATCCGTTTTCCAATCATTTAGCAGCCATGGACGCCATGATGGTGGAAAAGCTGCCATAGGAAACAATGGAAAGTGACGGTTTTCCACAAGCATGGCTGACAGTTCATGGTGGAATTTTGTCCCTCTAGTCCTTTATTAGAACTATGCGGAAACCTCAACATCTGTATGTAGGATACCACGATAGAAAACGTGTCGGAAAAAAACCTAGTTCTAATGAAAAACCAGAGGGCCAACATTCCAACAGAAACGGTCAGCGAAGGACACCATGCTGGCATGTCCTGTTCCATTGCAGCCTACGGCTCTTCATCCAGCAGCATGGCGTCCATGGCTGCCAATCGGCTGCCGTACTTTCTTTTGCCATTAAGTACGGCATGTTAGTCATCTACTTTTTTACTAGAACTGTGAGATGAAGTATTTAAAAATGCTTTACCACATAACTTAGCAACTAAAGCGTGTGCCACGGCAGGGGCACAGACTCAGGGGTGGCCAATGAATAAAAGGTGCCTGCTTAAACCACATACACATAAAGCTTGAACCTCGGTAGAGAAATTAAAACCCTTTTGGAGCCGAGAATGCACGTGATGGAGAACAGCGGGCCCATGGACGCCAATGGAACCTTGCTTTTTCTTTTGTATTGTGCATAAAATGGTTGCGCAGTATGCTCCAGTCCCAGGCCCTTACCAGGGACCACTAGAAATGAGGTTTTGCACTAATTAGCCTTTAATGCCTGCCTCCAGGTTTTAGAAAGCCTTACCAAGTGGTAAGGCCCCCTCAAGTTTTATGAAGCTACCAGCAGGTGTACCCGTGCTCCGCACAGTAATTCCTAGGGCTGAAGCATGTAAGTTTGAAGTGCTGTACCCGAACGTGTACGGCTGAAGCATCTAAGCTTCGTATTGTTGAGGTGGCATGCATTCATCAACTTCCGTGGAAAATGAAGTTCCTGTAATTATCATGAGAATTTTGCCACAATGTGACAGACAACGTAATTGCGGACACTATTGAGGAGATATGCACCGTTTCCTGTCATCCGCATGGCTTCAAAAGAGAGTGCCGCTTATGTTAGCCAGAATGCGGATAGTGTGGAAAGTTTAGGGACAATGAACTGCTGATGTTTTCATGAATTGCTGAGGTTTATGAACATAGAACTACAGCAGAACTACAGCGTGAAAAGTCACATGGAAGGGGTAAGCATTGCAGACTGCTTAAAAAAAAAAAGTAGGAACATTTACATTTTATACTTTTCACATTTTCATACTTTGCTCATCTCGGGAGGATAGCTCAGGGGCAACATGCTCGCCTTGGAAGCGAGACGACATGGAGCAACGCAGGTTCGATCCCCTTGTCCGCACTTAGAAACCTCTGGGTGTTAAGCGCGTTATAAATAACCTGTCACATCATATCATTGCCTACACCATGGAACCTACCCACATTCCAAAGGTCAGTTTTGTAGCATGTTGGGCCATATGCTGAACAATATTTATATGGGATACATTACTCACCGTAATCGTATTTCTGATGCTTGTATCTGCTTAGATTCACATGCTATGCATAGGCCGACATCTAGTGGAAGCTGCAAAGTATTACAGTTGTTTTTGAAACTCGAAAAGGGACGTCGCCAGGGCGTGCCAGTAATACTATCCCTAGTCTGGCATCTACTGTACCCATGATCCTTCATGCGTCAAAGTCCCTCAGATTGTTTTGTTTCTGACATGAGGTAGCATGAAGTGTAGCCGGAGTACAGGTGTATTAAAGCAGATATGTGTCAGATAAAGCTCATATAAACATCTATGAACCTTCTTTCCAAGGGAAGGAAGGGTGGGCGCATGTTAATCTAAACAGATACAAGCATCAGAAATACGATTACGGTGAGTAATGTATCCCTTCTGAGGCTTGTGGAATCTGCTTAGATCATTTGCTATGCATAGATTAGCGAACAGTGTTAGGAGAATGCGGTGGGTTGTGAGAAGATCCAGCAGCAAATAGATGTTTTTAGAACTGCTTGGCCCACCTGTGTATCTGCTTCGGAATGAGTGTCAATGCAGTAATGCTGAGTGAAAGTATGTACTGAGCTCCATGTAGCTGCTTTGCAAATGGTGTCTAGTAGGACACTTGCGATAGAGGCCAAAGTAGCTCCTGTACCCCGTGTGAAGTGAGCTCTTGGTGTGAAAGGCAGTGTTTTGCTTGATAATGAGTAACAGAGCTGTATGCATCTGACTATCCATCTGGAGATGGCATTCTTGGAAATGCAGTCTCCTCCTCTGCCTGTTGCTACGGAGATAAACAGTTGGTCTGTTTTTCTGAGCGGTCTGGTCTAGTTTACATAGTAAAGGACAACCCTCCTTACATCTAGTGTATGGAGTTTTTTCTCAGCCGAGCTGGTTGGGTTCTGAACGAAGGCCGGTAGCTCAATGGATTGGTTTACGTGAAATTTGGAGATGAATTTAGGTGAAAACCTAGGGTGTGTTCGTAAAACCAATTTGTCCTGCACTGTGATGCTTGGAAGTTCATGAACTCTTCTCATGGAAGTGATAGCCACTAAGAAGGCAGTTTTATGGGGAATGTATTTGTATTTTATTTATAGGTATAGCACGCCAAGCTCAGGGGCATCTGGGTGAATTTCTTAAAGGTTAGTTACATATATTTACAGAATGTTACATTTGCATTAAATATACAGTTAAATAATTTACAGGAGAATTACAGGGTTCACAACAGGGTTAGCAGGCATGAGCGTGGTATCTGAAGCTAAGCCTAATGGTCCTGCGCTACAAGCCAGGTTTTGGCTTTACTTCTAAAGGAATGGAATGATGGTTCAGTTCTAAGTGAGCTAGGTAGAGAATTCCAAAGCCTAGCAGGAAGCACCGGGAAGCTACTGCCCCCAGCCTTCTGAAGCTTGAACCTCGGTATCACGAGGCAGTGTGCTTGGGCCGCTTTCCTGGCTTGTAAGGTGTTTAAGACTTGCCTTATGCATAGGCTCAAAAGGAGGTCCCATGAGCTTTGCAAGAACTACATTTAGATCCCAGCCTGGCGGTGGGTTTGAAATTGGAGGGTGGAGTTTCTTTACTCCCTCCATGAATGCTTTGATGACGGGACTTTCCACCATAATAAAAAAAAAAATATATTTTTTTTCCAAATATGTTTTTATTGGTATTTATGCATGCAAGCTTAACATTGCATCGCCAGGGACGCCTTTCCCAGAAGGCATGCATGTAAGATATTACAACGAGGAAGAGAAACACAACAGAAACAGAAACGGAACACAAATAGGCCTAACGCTGGGCGAGTCTTTGGGGCTCCAGGGAGGAGTTAGAGGGGGGAGCTGTCCACAGCAGGGTGTAGGGGAGAGCTGAATGTCTTAGGTTGACGGGTCAAGGGGGCGGAGCGTACCGCTTGCTTGGATGCAGGGCTCTGGCAAGGTGCAAGCTTCCCCGGGTCTCGGGGCACCGGAAGGGGGGTTGTGTCGGGCCTAGGACTGTTTGCTGGTGGCAGAGTTGTGTTCTGTTCCGCCTTCCCCGGCATGAGTGTTTTAGGCCTGTGCCCCCATCCAGCGAAGGTTGGGGGGGCTGACTCGCTAGGCCCGGATATTTCCTTGTGTAGTCCAGGAAGGGGGACCAGATTTGTTCAAATTTGGCGGTATTGTCGAATTTTATGGCCGTGATTTTTTCCGCCGCCACTGTCTCCCAACATTTGGACCACCACATTTGTATGGCTGTGCCTTCGGGGTTCTTACAGAGTCTGGCCAGGGCGATCTTTGCTGCCGTTAAGAGTTGGATGCATAAGTCCGCTATGCGGCCGGTTAGCGGGACCTGGCCCTCGCCTGTAGCTCCCAAGAGAATGATGCCTTGGTCCCAGGGGATTGTGAGGCCCGTTATCCCTTTGATCTGGTCCAGGACCTCCCTCAAGAACAGTGTGGACTTCGGGCAGGTCCAGAGCAGGTGGAGCAGCGTGCCCCGGTCGGGGCAACCCCTCCAGCACTGTGGGGGTATGGCCGGATTGAATTTGTTTATAGCTTCTGGGGGACGGTACCACCTGTAACACACCTTGTAGGCGCCCTCTCTGTCGTGCATCTGGAGCTCTTGTGGGCTTGGGACTAAATCTGACTCCATTCCTCCGGCTCTATGGTTCTGCCAATGTCTTTTTCCCATTTGAGCATGTACAGTTCTTTTTCGGACGGGTCCGACCTGTTGATCAATTTGTATAAGGTTGAAGTTTTCCCTTTGGGGGGATTCTACGAGAGGGTCTGTTAGCTCTCTGCCGTCTAGTTTACTGGCTGCTCCGCTGGATAGCCAGTGCCTGAGCTGGGCATAACGGAATCTTTTCGTCTCATGGATCGAGAATTTGGCCTTACATTCCTCGAAGTTTAGCAGGTTCCCATTCACGTAGAAATCCGCCATGGTCCTCAGGCCGCCCTCCTGCCACCTGATAAAGGCGTTTGGGACGAGTCCCGGGGAGAAGTCAGGGTTGCCCCAGATTGGGGTGAGCAGACCTGTCGGGCTTCTGCATTTCCAGAGGTGGGCCGCTTTCTTCCAGTTCAACACCATGTTCCACGTAGCGGCGAGATTTCCTGCTTGCGCCAGCGTCCTAGGTTGTCTCTGAGATCTTTGATTAGCTGTGGGAAATCTGTTCTGTATATGTTTCCCGGTTTGGACGGGATCTGGACCCCCAGGTAGTTTATCTGAGCTTTAGCCCACTGGATTGGGTAGGAGGTTTGCAGTCGCTCCATGAGGCTGTCCGGCATGTTGACTCCCATAGCTGTGGACTTGGCAATGTTTATCGTGAACCCCGAGGCTTCTTTAAATTCCTCCAGCTCCTTCCATAGGGCCTGCATGGACCCCTCTGCTCGGGTGAGCAGTTTATCGTCCGCGTAAAGGGCTGTTTTGTAGGATTCTCCCTTGAGTTCCAAGTCCTGGATTGACGAGTTGCTCCGGATCCTGCTGGCCAATGGTTCCATGGAGAGAGCGAAGATGAGCGGGGAGAAGGGGCATCCCCGTCTGTTCCCCCTCGTGATGCTAATTTTCCTGGAACAAGCTCCGTTCAGTCTCAGGTGGGTGGACGGATGCTGGTAATTGGCGAGGGCCCATTTCCTAAAGTTCGGGCCGAACCCATAGTGGCGGAGGGTTTCTTCTTTGTAGCCCCAGTCCAGCATATCGAATACTTTGAGAGCGTCCAATGAGAGAACCACTAGGGGGGTGCCCACTCTATGCGCTGACTCGATGATATCGATCGTTCTTCTAATGTTGTCCTGCGTGCTGCGGCCCGGGATAAACCCAGTTTGGTCCTGGTGGATGATGTCTGGGAGGATGGGGGCTAGTCTGTTGGCCAGGATTTTGGCGAACAGTTTGGCATTGTTGTTCAGTAGCGCGATAGGTCTATATGACGTGCAAAGTGTGCAGTCTTTGCCCGGCTTTAGGATGAGGAACCTGGGGGACTCTTCCATGGATGGTGTGGTGGCCCCCGACGTTAGAAAGGAGTTGAACAGGCCAGCCAGCTGCGGAGCCAGGATGTGGGCGCACTTCTTGTAAAATTTTGTTGTGAGTCCGTCTGGCCCGGGGGATGTGTTGTTCAGAGTGCGAATCGTGTTAGATACTTCCTCCGTTGTGATTGGCTGCTCCAGAGCTTCGCCGGGTGTATCGGGGGCTTCTGGGTGGCCGCCAGGAAACTGGCACGGTCTGGGGTGGCCGTGGGGGGTCCAGCCATGATACCTTCATGATGATGCGTCATAAGGTCGAGCTTCTCTGCCTCTAGGTAGAGCAGGGTGCCGGAGTGGTCCGACAGGCACTGGACGAAGTTCCTCATTTGAGTTTTCTTAGTTTGTGCGCTAGGAGGCGGTTCGCCTTGTTGCTGTTAAGATAGTAAAATTGTTTGGTGTACAACAGGGCTCTGGCCGCCCGGTCTGCCTGGTGCACTTCCAGTTCTGCCTTTGCTCGTTTGAGGTCTCGGCCGGTGGCTTTGGCCAGACGCTTTTTGAAGCGGCTTTCCAGCTCTATTACTTTCCTCTCCAGGTTGGTTTGGTGTAGCTTGTTAAGTCAGCGGAGCCTTGCTGTGGCATTCATGGCTACCCCCCGGATCACTGGCTTCATTGCATCCCAAGTGGTTGCCCAGGTGACGTCCGGGGTGGCATTCTCCTTGAAATAGTTCACAAGTGTTTCTGCTAATTCGGCATTGATGGCTGTGTCCGAGAGGATGTGGTCTTTGAGTTTCCAGGGCCTATGGCGGGGTTTCGGGAGTCCTCGAGTGCGTAGGCTCAAAGTCACTGGTGCGTGGTCTGAGATGGTAATGTGTCCTATGTTGATTCCCTCAACGCAGGGGGCCAGAAGGCTAGAGGCTAGTATCAAGTCAATCCTCGAGTATCCCTTGTGTACATGCGACAGGTGTGTGTAGTCTTTTGCTCCTTGGTTGAGGAATCTCCAGATGTCTAAGGTTTCTGTTTCCCTTAGGAATTCAGCCAAAGCTAGGGCGTTAATGAAGTCCTCTCTCGAAGGCGGGAGGGTTTTGTCCAGGTTGGGATCTGGTGGCAGGTTGAAGTCCCCCCCCCCAATGAGCAACTGGCCTCTGGCGAAGGCGGCTATAGTCGGCAGGAGCTTGCGGAGGAAATGGCCTTTGTCCTTGTTGGGGCTGTAGATGGCGACTAGGGTGATCGGTAGTTCGACCAGTAGGCCTCTGAGTAGCAGGTATCTGCCCTCAGGATCCTTTTTGGTGGTGACTTGGGTTAGGGGCAGATTGCCGCTGATGATGATGATCGCGACCCCTCTTTTTTTTTGTTTCGCCGAGGCGAAGAAGCGTCTTAGATAACTTCAGAAGTTGAAGCGCTTTTCGTCAGGCTTCAAGAGGTGCGTTTCCTGGAGGAAGACTATATCTGAGCCCCGGCGAGTTAGCTTTTGCTCCACGAGTTTCCATTTCCTGGGTGCGTTAAGGCCCCAGACGTTCCAGGTCATCACTTTAATAGTCTTTTCCGGTGTCCCCATCCGAGGCTTCTATGGAAAAGAATTCTGTTGCCCCCCCGCTGCGCCGAGTTCCCTCTGACCATTTTGGTTTGTCCTTCTGTTAAGCTCCGCCCCTCCCCCCCAACCCACTGAATGAACATCCAGGTCAGCCTTAAGCCAACGGGGCAGGCGACCGGTCCAACACGTTTACTCTGAGAGGTGTTGTAAGCTGATAAAGCCACCAGGTGAACCTTTATAGAGTTGAATACTAACCCCGAGTCTAACAAGTGGAGCATATAATGAAGAATGTGGGATGGAGTACATTCTATGGGGTTTATTTGTTTAGGCTGGAACCAAATTACAAATCTCCTCCACTTGTTGAAATAACAGTGTCTAGTGTTTGGTTTACGAGCCTCCTTGAGGAGGTCCATACACCTCTGTGGCAGGTTTAAATGTCCACGGAGGTCATAACCTTAGGAGCGATGCTGCCAAGTTCATTGAGTGAGGTTGAGGGTGTACTGTTATTCCCCCGTGTTGGGTCAATAATTTGGTCTGGCACAGGAGTTTGATGGGATTGCACATCGCCAGTTTGTGCAGATGTGGATACCATGGTTGCCTTGCCCACAATGGAGCAACTAGGATTAGCGTCATTTGTTCTTTGTGAATCTTGTTCACCACCGTGTTCATTAGAAAAGTAGGGGGAAAAGCGTAAGCAAATTTCCCTGACCATCTCATCCATAGGGCGTTCCGGTTGAAGTCTGGTTGGGGAAACCTGGACATGAAGTCTGGGCATTGCTGGTTTTCTCTTGCAGCGAACAAGTCTAGCATAGAGTAACCCCACTATAAGAAGATGTGGTCTACGACATCTGTATCTAGTTGCCACTCGTGTTCCTATGGTAGGGGAACGCTGTTCAGCGAGTCCGCTAGAGTGTTAAGTTCCCCTGTAACGTGTTTGGAAGATAGGAACATCCCCCATCTGAGTGCCCATTTCCATATTTTCTGTGCTAGCTTTGAAATATTGGGAGAATCTGTGCCCCCTGCTTGTTGATGTAGAACATCGCAGTGGTGCGGTCGGTGAGGATCTGTACTGACTAATTTGTCAGCTGTGCTTCGAATGCTTGAAGCGCTTTGAATACTGCCAGAATTCCAGCAGGTTGATGTGTTTCTGTGCCGTGATGTGAGTCCACAGACCATGTGCTGAGTGATGAAGGTGATGGGCCCCCCACCCGGAGAGCGACGCGTCTGTCGTAACTACTGCTTGCACCGCCAGATCATGGAAAGGTTTTCCCTTCAATAGATTCTCCCTTGTCCGCCAGTGAAGGTTTTCTACTAGTGTTGGCGAAACGACCACTAGATCGTCCCGCTGACTGCTTGCCCGAGACCACTGTTTCGCCAACCACTCGTGCATGGTGCGCATGCGCAGACGTGCGTGTGGGACCAGGTAAATGCAAGATGCCATCATGTCGAGCAAACGGATTGCTTTGCGTACGCTTATCTGGTGACCGGCTTGATACTGAGGTATTTACAGTAGCATGTTCTGAACTGTTTCTTTTGAAGGAAAGACTAACCCTTCTTCTGTGTTTATGACAACTGTTTGGTTGTGCTTGGCACAAGGCTGGATTTTTTTTATTATTTATTGAGAAGCCCAATTGGAAAAGAAGGTTTATGGTTTGTTGAGTGTTTTGCCTGCCAACCTGAGGTGACTACCCTGTAATCAGCCAGTCGTCCAGATAGGGGTACACTGGGATTGCCTCCCTGCGCAGGTGCACTGTCATCACTGCCAGTACCTTTGTGAATACCCTTTGAGCAGATGCCATTCCAAAGGGTAGCACTTTGAATTGGTAGTGCGGGTTCACTATCTTGAAAAGCAAGAATCTTCTGTGCAGTGGGAACACTGAAATATGAAAATAGGCATCTTTCATATCCAATGTTGCCATGTAGTCCCCCCGCTTTAGCAGAGGTATTACTTCTTGTAGCGTTGTCATGCAGAATTTCTGTGGCTTGACATAGGTGTTTGCAGTGTGTAGGTCTAATACTGGGCGCATTGTTAGATCTTTTTTTGGCACAAGGAAGTAGGTTGAATAGATACCCTTGTTTACCTGGTTCGCTGGGACGATCTCGATGGTGTCCTTGAGAAGCAGCGTTGCGACCGCCTCGATAAGGATGCGTTCTTCCTTCGTGGTTGACTTTTGACGCAGGGGATGATTTCGGGGGTTGCTGAAACAGCTCCACGCAATAACCGCCTGCTACGGTTGATAGCACCCACTTGTCCGTGGTGATACCCTGCCATGTGTGGGTGAAGTGTGTAATACGCACTCCTACTGGAGAGGCATGGGAGGGAACCTGAAGCGGGTTGTCATTGTTTAGGAGATGTAGCTCTACCTCTGGAAGTGGAGGCCCTCCCCCGGCCACGAGATTGACGCTGGCCCCTCTGGAAACCTTGCAAGGCTTGTCCCCGATTGTTTCCCCAGGATGTGCCCTGACTTTGGCCATAACCTGAACCTGTTTTTGAATTTTGACCTTGAAATCAACAAAAATTGCTCCCGCGTCTTTGGCCTAGTAGCTTATTAGTTAGCTGGCCTAGAGATTTCAGAGTGTTGTACTCTTCCTTGACGGATTTTAATGCATCCTCCACGGCGATCCCGAACAGGACATTGGGTTCTACTGGCATGTTGAGGAGTGTTGCCTGTGTTTCAAGTTTGAACCCGGACTGGCGAAGCCATGCATGGCATTTAATGATGGTCCCTTCCGCAATGATCCTGCCTGCATTACCTGCAGCATCTAAATTGCTTTTTAAGATTCAGCTGGATACCGCCTTGCCATCTGCTACGGCTAGGGCCAGTTGCGATTTGAAGGGTTATGGAGCGGAAGCCATTAGGGTTGAAACATCATCCCACTTGTGGCAGTTGTAACTTGCCAACAAAGTGGTGTTATTTGCAATCCTCGTTTGAAAGGCCGCTGAAGTGGCCACTTTCCTCCCCAGAGTGCAGAGTTTTTTACTTTGCTTATCGGGGGGTGCTTCTGATGAGACTAGAGGTGTTCCTGCCCTCTTTCGAGTTGTGGTCACCACAAGTGAATCTGGTCTTAACTGCCCTCTGATTTACAGTGGGTTTGTGGGTGCCCGGCGGAACAGTTTTTCAATACGTGTGTTGACAGCCCGTGTTTGGTTAGGGGTCTCCAGAGAAGGTTGTATCCTTCTTTGAGCGGATTGAAGAATAGGTATACATTTGTGGCAGCTTTCCTGTCCCCCAAAATATCTTCCACAAAATCTTTATCTAGCTGAGTTACTTGGGTCTGAATTTCAGCTGCCTTCCAGAGCATAACGTTATATAGTGGTTGATTGTCCACTGGTCAATCTGGCACTGGTGGGTCCAGGTTAATGGGAGAGGGTAAGTGTACACATCCTCTTCATTGTAGTATTGATCTGCCTCCTATATAGTATCAATGTCCTCAGTGTCTGTATTTGGATCATATAGGATCTTGCTGAGGTGAAATTAGAAGGGTGCCACAACGTGACCTCATTGCTGGGGGCTGAGAGGACGAGGCGGCAGTAGTTGGTGGCGTGGTCTGTAAACTTTGGACAGCCTGGGGATTTTTCTCAAAATGTTCTGCCATGAATGTCATTCTTCTCAGAACCTTATCAATGTCCTCAGAGGTCCATTGAGAGGAACATGGTATGCACAGAGGGTTCTGAGGTGTTGTTTGACCCTGAGGTGTAGGCTGACCCTTGTTCTTCAAGGCTGCTGCTATGGTAGACGCTTCCTGGGAAACAGATTGTTTTTTCCTGTGAGGTGTACTAGACTTCTCCCTGTGAGAGTGATGTCTCTTTGAGGAGAGTTTCTTCGAATTTTTCACCTTACGAAGACTCTCTGGGACATGCTTTTGCACCAAATGGGCTATTTTTTAGCTTTTGGCCGACGTTCACAGCGTCTGCATTGTCTCTCGACTTTGGGGATCTGTCGCGCGGCGATCAGGACCTCGAGTGCCCAGAGGACAGGGAATTGCTTGACCTCCCCCTCGACGCTGTATGCGGGCATGTAGACCACGATGCCGTCGAATCTCAGCCCTTTCCATTTTCCATTTTTAGATGGAAGGGTAGCCAGGTGGGAATAGAGAGGGTAAAGGGGAATATGCATTATCAAAGATCCCGAAGAAATGTCCACCCCCCACTGTACCTACTGTCTGGGCCGAGGCCCGGTGCGGCCTTCCAAGCCCGAAGGGGTCCATCAGATCAAAGTCTTTGTCCGACGTTCGTCCTTTTCACTGCCGTCAAAGATGTTTTCAAAAGTCAGTGAGTAAAAGGATAGAAAGAGTAACTAACTCTAATTAAATATAATCAAAGGCATTAGCCGAAAATAGGACTCTGTGATTAAGCGTCCGTCTATGATGGTGGGAAAAAACAATCTGAGGGACCTTGGCGCGTGAAGGACCATGGGTACAGTCGACGTCACACTAGGGATAGTATAACTGGCACGCCCTGTCGACGTGCCTTTTTGAGTTTCGAAAACAACAACTGTAATACTCTGCAGCTTCCACTAGATGTCGGCCTAGGCATAGCATGTGATCTAAGCAGATTCCACAAGCCTCAGAAATATATTTATATTTGTACCCTGGGCAAGTAAGCCAGCTTTGCACATAGTCCCTTTAAAAAAAAAAAAAAACTCCCAAAGATCATCACCATGGGCACAGAAATAGCAGTTCTTTTTAGATGTCCATGGCAACAGAAGCGCACGCTGGCCATAGGCAGTTAAGCAGTGGGTGAGAGGGTGAGTGTAAGAACCTTCCCTCAACCCTCAGGCCAGTATGTGTCACCTATACCGATGCCTATAAAGGTGTGGGGAAGGTGTGGCATTCGTGCTGGGGTCAGAAACAGGTTCATGTACAGTGGCACCGGATGTGAGGGTGGATTTGGGACAGACAACTTAAATACCGGTATGCTTGCAAACTCAGAAGCAAGGCATCAGTACACTTGGAGTACTTTGCTGTAACCTGCTTCTCCCTGTGTGTCTGTGCTGTAAGCATGTGAGCTGTGGACTACTTGTGGAATGTTGGATGCAGAATGCTGAGTGAGTGTTTTCCCTTAAATGTCCTGATAACCTGTAACAAGAGCCTGAAGTAAAGAAGCTGTTTGCTTACCTGAAGCAGCAGTGTCATCTTTGGAAGAAAATACTTGGCGACAAGTTAAAAGGACCCACAGGCGACTGTCCAAGAGGGATGGAGAAGAAACTGACAGAAGAGGCAGAAGAAGAGACACCCTCAGAAGAACCAGAGGAGACATTCACACGCCACATCCCAAAAGAGAAGACTCTCTCTCTCTCTCTCTCTCTCTCTGCAGAGACGTAATTTAACCAAAATGCGAGGGTAGCGAAAGTGAATTTACATCACCGGAAGTGAGGAAATCAGACCTTCCACCCCTTGATAAAACAGGAAGTGGCATCACATAGCATTGTTCCTAAGTACACTACGGAAAATATGGTTACTATATCACTATAATGAGATATACATTTCATACAAGAATGGATCACCATATGCATCGTTAATATCAGTGTGTATAGGCCCAGATTACCAAATTACTTTGAATGCAAGCTGAGGTCCAAGGCCCGCCTCAGTGCTTTCTAAAGAACAAATATACATACACTATCAACCAACCTGCGTTGGTACTCATTTATCGACCTCTGAAGAAAAAAAGGCTGAGTTGAGGTCTTTAAGAACAGAGTAAATCAGTAACTCACCTCCTGAAGTGTGCCTGAAATAAACCTTTGAGTTTAGAATTATTGCATAGAATTCCAGAAAGACACATTATTTGTTATTCCGATTCTTTCTTATTTATGGTCACTGCTCAAAGTGTTAACACTTATGGAACCCCTTGCTTTTTAGGAGTCCTGAACAAGAAAGCCAGCCACTCCAGAAACATAGAGCCACATGGTGCTGGCCTCAGTGTAGGAGCTTACATTTAAACATGTTTAAAAAAAGAATTATTGCCCCTAAGTTTCAGAACGACCGTGATAAAACTAGCACACAACGACACCACTGGTGGTCATCTGGCCAGGGAAAAAACTCACGATAATTTGCTAAAAAGGTTTTATTGGCCAGGGGTGCATCGAGATGTGGGTTGATACTGTGAAGAGTGTGTGATATGTCAGAAGACAAATCCCTGTACACCCCCCAAGACTCCATTACAACCAATGCCTCTGATAAAAGAACCTTTTTTCAGAATTGGGATGGATATCGTGGGACCAATGAAACCTAACAGTCACGGTCATCAGTACATCCTGGTCATTGTGGACTATGCCACAAGATTCCCTGAATCCTTCCCCATGAGGGGTACTAGTGCTACTAATGTATGCAATCTCTTGGTACCTTTCTTTGCCCGGGTGGGTTTACCAGCAGAAATAATTACTGACCATGGAAGGAACTTTGTCTCCGGCGTCATGCAGAAAGTATGCCAACAACTAAAAATAAGGCAACTTCGAACGTCGGTTTATCATCTCAAACAGACGGCCTTGTAGAAAGGTATAGTAAGACCATTAAGCAGATGTTTAAAAAAAATCACTGAACCATCAGGAGCAAACTGGGACAGAGTACTACCATGGGTCCTTATGGTGCTAAGAGACACCCCTCAGTCATCCACGGGATTCTCCCCATTCGAGCTGTTATTTGGACACAAACCTAGAACAGTCCTGGACATCGCAAAAAGTGAATGGGAAGACCAGGAAGAGGAAACCCAACTCACTGATTATGTTATGGAATTACGAGAAAATCTAACAAAATTGAGAGAATTGGCACAAGTGAACCCAGGCAGAGCCCAGGCAACCCAAGAGAAATATTACAAGCGTAACTCCCAGGTACGATCCTTCAAAAAAGGGGATAAGCTACTGGTGTTGTTGCCTACCTCCTACAACAAGATGTTGGCCCAATGGAGAGGCCCATACACGGTATTGGCTGTATTAGGGCCAGTCAACTACTTAATAGAACCACCAGACAGAAAAGAAAAGACTAGGAACTATCATATAAATCTATTAAAGGAGTGGAAAAACCTATTGTTAAAACTGTGGGAGTCCAGGCCATGAACATATCCACGATCAAAGAAGAGGCAGAGCCAACTGCACTTCAGTCGGTCCAATGGGGGTCTGAGTTAACAGATGAGAAGAAGAAAGAACTGTTAGAGTTCCTTACCCCTTTGAGGAACGTATTTTCCTTCTTACCTGGCAGAACCAACCAGATAGAACATAACAGAGACTCTTCCGAATCAATTTGTTAGAATAAGGCCATGTCATGATTCCTGCCCCTCATGTCCCCAGCCCTCCAAGAGGTCAGGCTGGAGCCAGGCCACGATCACCTACATGGCCCTCAAGGGCCTCTCCATCCCTCCAAAGACCCACTTGGAGTCAGACTTGGCGCTTGTGGCACCAGACTCACTCACTCCCATAGGATAACATTGGGGATTGGACTTGTAGTGCATTGATGGGGACAAGATGGATGCCCCCACATATTTAGGTTCCCAGAACTGCATGTGCGGTCTAGTCTTTTGGGTGTGGTTCAGCCCAGAGACACCTGGGATACCCAGAGACTATTTAAGCCACACCCAGGCTGAGAAACATGCTTTGCATTTTCTGCACCTGCAGCGTGACACTCACCGTGTTCGGATCGGTCTCCAGTAGGCCTGCATCTTTCTTCTGCGCTCAGCTACTGCAAGAACAAGAACACTGTTAGGAACAGCCTTACCTTGTGGTGCTTCTGCCCATCATTCATTGCTCCTTCTGTTCTGCGGGCATCTTCGGCAGTGTCATTCACATTCCGGCACTCCGCTTCCTAAGGAAAAGGGAAAAGAACAGAAAAAAGGCATTAGTAAGCATTCTTCAAATCTTCGCTTATTTTTAAACACTGTACGAGCTTCAAACGCTTACCTGAATCCCAGCCGCTCTGGGGGAACTCTGTCTCCGGAACTCCTCATCCATCTGCAAGAGGGAAAAGACACTCCAGGTTAGCATGGAAACATCTAGAGGGGCTGGATACCACGCTTACCCACGCATTTGTTCTTCATAACCGGCATCCACGCTGAAAACGTCGCGGCACCTAAAAGACACAGAAAAAGAACTCAGTTCAATGCAAATACGAAAGGGGTGCATCGCGCATTGCGCTCTCACTCACCTTCAGCGCTGCTCATCTCAGCAGCACGCCGCCATCCCCAGACGCCGGCCATCATCTAAGGAAGGAAAGGAACGAAGTTATAGAACTGTTCAAAAGACTCATTATACTTACCTGTCGGACTCTTGCCAGTGAAGTAACTAGGCAGCAACGAGCCTGCATCAATCAACGCGCCCCTGCGCTGAAAGCAGGACAGAGGGCACATTATCCAAGAAAACAAGGTGAGCTGTGGATGAAAGGGAAGGGTTGGACACTGGGGAAGAAGGGGTTCAAGCACACAGAGACAATAGGGAGTTAAACTCTACCAATCCTGTGTTTCAGGCCCAGTCTCCAGTCGAATAGCCTCCAGGGAAGGGTTTGAGGTCGTAAGAGGTCAGAACGTCCCCGTGGATACCAGGTGAGCGTTACAGGCCATACAGGTTGCCCGAAAGCAAAAGGTCTGCAGTTCAGCAGGAAGTAGAAGAAATGTTAAAGCTGGGAGTCATCGAACCTTCTACAAGCCATTGGTCATCACCAATCGTACTAGTACCAAAACCGGATGGCTCCACCCGGTTTTGTATGGATTATAGGAAATTAAATGGCATTTCAACTTACCAAGCCTACCCTATGCCTCGCATAGATGAATTGTTGGAAAAGCTAGGGGCGGCACAATATTTGACTACACTAGACCTTACCAAAGGTTACTGGCAAATTCCTTTAAGACAAGAAGACAAGATCAAGACAGCCTTCGCGACACCATCCGGGTTATACCAGTTCACGGTATTACCTTTCGGACTACATGGATCCCCAGCTACTTTTCAATCACTAATGAATCGGATATTAGCTCCACATGGGGAGCATTGTTCGGCTTACTTGGATGATATCATAGTATTTACCAACTGTTGGAGCAACCATCACATCCATCTGCAGAAGGTAATAACCGAACTAGACAGCAGGTCTAAAAATCAACCCAAAGAAGACAACAATAGGAGTACAACAAACTCGATATTTAGGATATCTGGTTGGAGGAGGGAAAATCAGACCTCAGTTGGACAAGGTAGACGCCATACTACGGCTCCCTATGCCGAGTTAGCGCAAACAAATAGAGCCTTTTTGGGGTTTGTAGGTTACTACAGAAGATTCATTCCTTTATTTTCTTCAGTATTAGCTCCATTGACTGAAGCCCTGAAAACTATAAGATTTACACTACGACCCTAAGGCTCTTCAAGCTTTCCTTCAGTTAAAGAAAGCCGTTTCAGCTCTTACCTGTTCTCCGGTGTCCCAATTTCAATGAGGAGAGACAGATGCCTCCGGTTCCGGTCTAGGTGCAGTGCTTTCACAGGGGGTTGAGGAGAACTTATACCCTGTTGCTTTTATCAGTCGAAAACTCTTGGCACATGAAGAAGCTTATTCGACAATAGAAAGAGTGCCTTGCTATTAAATGGGCAGTGGAAACCCTTAGATATTACCTCTTGGGGCAGACATTTACGGTATTCACAGACCACGCCCCTTTACAGTGGCTGGCTATTCAAAAGATTCAAAGCAGCGAATTCTGCGGTGGTTTCTAACCCTACAGGCTTTTTGTTTCAAAACCTTTCATAAACCCGCTGCCTTCCAGGTACCTGATTACTTGTCCAGGAGTGTTGAACGGCTCGATTCTTCGGGGAGGGTTTGTGAACATGTGGATGTAGAGGCAGGACGGCCTCTAAGTTTGACCCATGCCGTGTCGTAATCAAAGGCCGGCCACGAATCAAAGTGGGAGACACAAGCGGAGGGAGGTTTCTGGCCGGCAGACAAAGCAGAGCTCACCCGATGGGCCGCAGCCAGTAAACTGAAGTTTCAGCTCGAACGCAGATGGGAGGGGGTTGTGGAAGCTGGTGGAAGCTCAGAAATGGGAACTCGGAATCACGAGGAAAGTGAACAGTGTCTCTGGCACCCGTTCATTAACAATGATGAACAAACAGGAACGGACGCCGAGCGAGACAAACGTGACACAGACTTGACAATACCCGCTCCCCGCTCCTGCATACAAACAAGAAACTCACCTTTTAGTCGGTTCGGCAGCAACCCATGGAAGGGGAAAGCCGCCGGAACAGTGGGTGAGACATCTTGGCAACCTTCGTACAGAAAGGAAGGGGGCTGGGCTTATGGGGGTATTTATAGACTTAACAACCAAGTCCCTTCTGATTGGTCAAAAGCCCTCTGTCCTCTATTTAAGGAACAAACTGACAACGGACTGTGTGTGTTTCATCTGATTTCTCTCAGAACACCCGAGCTGAGGGAGAGAGAGCCACACCGGAGACGCTCTGGGCTTATGAGGATTAACCTAAGGAGACAACAGGTTCATCCCTATAAAGGAAGGAGCAGAAGACTGAATTGAAGTTCTTTGTCTTTTATTTTAAATATTTTTCCTTGCACACCTGAATAAAAGGCTGTTTTATTTTCCAACTGACTGCCTTCCTGCCCCATCCTTACACCCATAAACATACTTAAACTGGTTACTTTCATCTTTTCTTCATGTAGAGTCTCCAGGTAAGTTTCAAACTTTAACCTCCTTATTCGCCACAGTTGATGCAGGACCAAATCTTCCCAAGATTATAGAAGGCCCAATAGCCATCTTTGTTCAACAGGGAATTGGTGGCCAGCCGGCATGCAGTGAGGCAGCAAACCTGCAGAGCTCCCGCTTGATCCAAGGAAAAAATATTATTTACCACCTGATTCTGTGTGCCGTTGCAGGGGAGGAGGGCTGTGGTGTTGTGGATTAACACTGGAGAAGGCTAGGGAGGGTCAGGGGGGTGGCCCTGTCTGGTTGAGGAGGACGGAGTGTCCTAAAAACGAGAATGTGGCACCCAAAATGGCAGCTGGAGCTCTCGCTCACATTGGCGGATAGCTTGGCGACCCAGAGCCGAGGAGCTGAACTGGGGAAAGCGGCGACCCCGTGTCGACCTGAGTGGGATCCGGTCGGTGGAGTGGTGATAGGTGGAGCTCGTGGACATCAGGTGTGGAAGACCGATACGAACCGCTGAGCTGCCGTGGGTCTGGAACTGGGCACTGCTTGGGGTCTGGCCTCCGGCCAAGATGAGTGGGGGGCCTCAGGGAGCGACAAAGGTGCTGACTGAGGACCGGTCAGAAGCCAGTGGAAGGAGTGAATGCACACCGAGAACTGAGGCGTGAGAACTCCATGGCTCCCAGGGACACAGACATCCCGAAGTCGAGGCGGCTTAGCACTGGGCACACACCCATCTGATGCATTGATTTCATGGACCCAGGCTTGCTGTAATGCTGAGCTAAAGTACGCTGAGGCGGTGACTCAAGGTTCCGGATTCATAGGCATGCTTGGACGCCCACGTGGCAAATGTTAACAATTAATCGGGACGTGCACGGCACAGTTGGAAAAGGCTAACATACTGTGGGACACACAGAGAATACGAAGTGAGAGACAGCTGCACGCACCAGTACTGCACGAGTCGCCCATATAATACAGAGCACTTGAATCAAGCACATGCTACGTGAAGCCCATCTGTAAAGAGCTGCCATTACTGCCCTATTGGCAGAAAGGAGACACTGGAGGCAACATTGTAGGCAACGTGGAAAACCGCATCAAGACGCTGTACCCGGGTTGCCACGAGGTGCACCAAACGACTTGGGAGACTTTGGGGCGCAGGGCGGCATACCGGGCACCAGGTCGGCATGCCAGTGGGTGGCATTGAAATGCCTGGCAAGGCGACCCTCTGTGTAACGCTCACCTGGCTCCCGCAGAGGCTCTGGTCTGGGTTGCTGTGGCCTCTTCAAGCGTGATGCGCAGAATTCGGACCACCGATTGAACAGGCCCCCCAAATCTTGCTTGTCTGGCCCGTAGGAATATCCTTCTGCAGATGAGAAAGTGGATTAACTGTCTGCTGAATAGTGTGGTTGCTCCCCCCTTTCCCCCTTCGTTCTTCTCTGACTTCCTCCAAAACCCCCGGTTTAAGCTCACCTTATGGTTAGGAAGGATGAACTCTCCATCCTGCTTCTGGTGCAGGGGCATGCGTTCGTCCAGTTACTTCACTGGTTTTCAGAATGGCGCTGGCACATCCACTTGACTTTTCTGAGCGATACGCCGTAAGTATGAAGATGCAAAAGTTGAAGTGTGAGCCTCCTTTTATGTTGTTTTTTCTGTCCTTTATTTCAGGTGCAGAACAAAGGCGATGCGTTGAGGGGTTAAATTGCCGGTGGTAAATCAGGTGAGTTAGTGATGGGGGCGACCCCTCTAAATGTCTTTATAATTCCCCAGTAATGTCTTTTGTCCTTTCCCCATAGGGGCCGGGGTGCGGTACCTGCCAAAGATGCGGCGCCGACCCGAGATGTGGAATGGATCACCAAGAAAAGCCGGTAAGTAATATGGCTGAAAATTCGGCTTTCCTCTTGTGTTCCCTTGCTCACCTTTTGTCTCTTCTTCTCTCCCCTAGGT
The DNA here is from genome assembly GCF_040938575.1 of Ambystoma mexicanum. NCBI lineage: Eukaryota > Metazoa > Chordata > Amphibia > Caudata > Ambystomatidae > Ambystoma > Ambystoma mexicanum. The sequence continues at coordinate 242,931,588 of NC_090933.1, forward strand.
GTAGAGATGTGGCGACCGGTGCTGAGAGCCGCGATGGAGCCGGGCGGCGTCTCGGGAACAGGTGAGAGAAGCGCGGCGCTGCAGCGAGCAACGCGGTGCTTTTAAATGGAAGTTTTCCTTCAGGAATGCTGGCGTGAAGATTCCGGATGCAGTTAAGAAGTTTGAATAAGTTCTTGGTTTTCACCTTTCTCTTCTCTTATTCCCTTACAGGTGTTCCAGGTTCGAGGCGGGCGTGGCTGGAGTCCAGGTGCAGGAGCAGACACGGTGAGCGTTCAGCTGCTGGGATGCAGAACAACGCCAAGCACGTGTGGCTGTCCGGGCGTGGCTTAAATAGCTTTGGAAGAAGTTCCAGGTGAGTATTCTTCCACAGCCCCACCCAAGTAACAAAATAGTTCCTTCAGAAAAATAGTCCCTCCTAAGCCTCATTTGGCTTGGTTCTTCATGCAGCATGGTCTGCATCAGGTGAGTGTGCAGCATGGTCTGCTTCAGGTAAGTGCACCAAACACTTCCCCTTATGATCCTGGCGCCTATGGCGCCAGGACTGATGTCCAACATGAGCCTGGCGCCAACGGCGCCAGGACAGAGTCCAAAGAGCCCCTATAAAGAGCCCCTGGGCTTTTACCCGGGGGCGTGATGCCTGCTCCCGGGGGTGCTGGCCCTGGCCTGGTGCTCCGGGGGTAGACATCCTGACACTCTGAGGCAACGTACAGGAGAGACTCGGAGTGGCAACGGAAGAGAGGAGATCCTAACAGCGAAAGGGATGCCAAAAGGCTGTGAAGGAGGCGTACATAATAGCCAATAGCGAGTGTCCACACATGGGCAACGTGTGGAGAACTCCTCAATAGACGAAGGGCTTCCAGACACGGAGGATACATGATAGTGTTGGGCTCTTCCCAGTGAAGCTGCCGTAATTGTGTGAGTAGAGCAGGGAGAGAACAGTTAACAAACCACCCCCACCCCCTGGGTGTAGCAGACTGTGGTGGAGAGCAAAGTGGTGGTACATCTCACTGAGAGGCGCACACCGGTGCTGTGACACAGAGAAGAATGACAGTTAAGCCAGTGATACCAGGTGGGGGGTGGTTGGGGTGTGTGGTGGGACGTCATTTGCGGACCGCAACAGCAGTCAGGCAGGGACTAGTTGTGTCATGACAACACCTGTATTCGCTCGGCAAGGACATCAAACTAAAATGCTGGACAAGGGTCGTAAGGGTAAATCTAGAAAGAGAGTAATGGAGGCTTCCACCTGCAGGGAGGAGAACGATGCAGAAGAACAGGATAACCTGAGTGCGGTCCCGCCAAGGGCCCTATCCGGGCAGCGATTCGGCACTGAAGACCGCACTAGAACACAAGATGGATGCGGTCATAGTGGATGTCGGATTATTGCCTCAAAATGTACTCCCACTGGCAGACCAATCAGGCACAGCAGAACAGCAAGTACAAGATAATACGACTAACATCTCAAGTGGCAGACCTAGTGGAACGAGTGAAAACCTTAGAACACAGAGCGGAAGCGTGGATGGGAGAGCCCGCAGGAATAAGACCAGAATACTGGGCCTCCCGGAAGGAGAGGAAGGCAGGGACCCTACGGCTTATGTCGAGAATATGCTCCTGCAAGAGGTGGGTCCGGGCACGCTAACAAAGGGATTCACAACCAAGAGAGCGCATAGAACCCCGACGTAAAAACCACCTCCTGGAGCCAAGACTGGTGATAGCTAAGATTATGAACTATAAAGACAGGGAGAGGATCCTTGCTTTCTCAAGAGAGGGAGGAACTATCACAAGGTGCTCTTCTAAGTTGGCGATATACCCTTACTACAAAGCTTTAGTGCAACGATGCAGAGTAATGTTTGGTCCGACCAAAGATCGACTGAGGAGAGCAAGCATGGACTACATGCTGATTTACTCTGCTAAACTGAAGGTTCTACACAACGTAAGATTGCATTTTTTTTGATAATACACAGGAAGCACATGCCTGGATGTACGCGCAGCGGTTGCCACAGCTGCCGAGCAGAAACCACAATGTGCCGTACTGTGTTAAGATGTGACGTGTCCAAACGCGGCCTTCTGGTCCTTGGGCCGTCATGCGCAACTCAGATGAAAAGGCGGAGGATGACGAGAAGACAGCGGGACACATCGAATAGAGACACCGAGACTGAGAACAGGTGACTCGATGGCTGCCGCTGCGAACGGCTGCCATATACCCCTGTTGGAACTTAAGATGTCAGTTGCAAGGCAGCAAGCTGCCGCACGATACCCGTAGGTGGGGAGGCGGGTACGGGGAAGGCGGCTAAGCCGGAGTTTACAGCGTGCTGCTGGGCTGTTTGAAGTTGGGGAAGGTTTTTTAGGTATTAGAGTTATGGTTTGTCGGGATGGGTGGGGGGGGGAACAGAGTTCGGTGTGTGGACAGGTATGTGTGTGCTAGACATAAAACCAGGGAGTAATACCGAAGCGGGTATGGTCTTCTGACGTTTGGTCATTCAACTGAAAGAGCTGGAGGTGGGACCCTAGTAAGTAGAGGCGAGAGAAGTAGCAAAATGAGGCCCGTATTGGAGAGGTGGAAGTAAGGTTCCGGAGAACAGATTGGTTGGGCAATGGGAAATCGTAGACCCAGTCAGCACTTTTTATGGCAAAGGTAGATGACATGAACATAGTTACCAGGAACGTTAGGGGCCTTAACTATGTTAAGAGATTAGGAGTACATGCATGTTTGAATAGAATGGGGGCAAAGGGGGCGTTATAACAAGAAACGCACTTAACAAGAGATAGACAAGCTACGATAGCCAAGAAATGGGGTGGTAAGATTTACGTGTCACCGTTTTCAGCGTGCGCAAGGGGGCTACTTATCTGGATTGCTCCCACTGCCCTCTTCCAGTTATTAGAGTAGACGCTGCAGTACACGGCTTGTTGGAAAACAGAGAAGTCTGTTTCGTAAATACTTATGCCCTGAACCATGATGCCATGGGGTACTTCCGATCGTTATATGCAAAGTTATCTACATACAGAGGGGCCACATCGGTCAGGGGTGGCGACTATAATTGCACACTTAACCATAGATTAGATAGATCAGATGAGAAATATAAAAAACCGGCCCAGTCAGCCAGAGCACTTAGTTCCCTTCTGAGTCAAATGCACCTAGTGGATGTATGGAGGGAGAGGCACAGGGAGGCACACGACTACTCCCATTATTTGTCTCCCCCCCCCATGGGGTACATACAAGGATAGACTACATCTTCACGGGGGCAGAGACTTTGGGGGAATTTGAAGACACAGATTATTGAGCTAGTGTCCTCTCTTACCATGCCCCACTGGTGACAGCATGGCAAGGTATCGCGCAAAGACCCCTGATACCTACCTGGCAGCTGAGAGCAGAGGCTCTGCTTCAAGATGAATTTAGTGGCCACTTGGGAAACAAGATAGAGGACTATTTCGATATCAACACAGACAGTGTGGTAGAAATAGGCAACCTGTCTGACGCCTTCAAGGTGGTCATGCGTGGGGCGGCATTTGGGAAAATGGGAGGCCTCAGAAAAGACATAACGCAGGCCCCAACGGACACTGAAAATGCCATTGTGCAGAAAGAGAGAGCTGTGGGACTGGGAAAAAGGGTGGAACAGCGCCAACAATTCATTAGGATGGGAAAGGTTGGCAGGTTTGACTTTGCCAGGTATACACAGAAATTGCATGCTGAGGGAGACACGCCTGGGAGATTACTGGCATGGTTGTGCAAACGGGAAGCACCGAAAGACTTAAGTGCCATCCCAAATGACAACAGTGTAGTAATCAGAACCCAAAAAGGGATCAAAAAGGTTTTTTCAGGGTTCTATGAATCCCTGTACTCGACTGACAGACTAACAGAAGAAAGGGACATCAGCGAAGCCCCAACCCAAATGAAAGTAGTTAAACTAGAGGAAGAACAAGCAGATATGCTTGATGCCCGACTGACGATAGAGGAAATTAGCGAGGTGATCACAGAACTCCCGACGGCCAAAACACCGGGACCGGACGGGCTTCCAGGGGAATTCTTTAAAACGTATGCAGAAGTACCAACGCCCAAGCTCCTAGAGGTATACAGTGAGGCGTATGAACGAGGAGTGCTACCAGGTAGCATGTGGGAATCTATTCTAATACCCTTCCTTAAACCAGGCAAGCCCCCACAGGACTGCAGCTTGTACAGGCCACTCTCCAAGGTGAATCAGGATTACAAGGTCCTGACGGCTGTATTGGCGAATAGACACAAAAAAGTAATAGGAAGTTTAATCCACACAGAACAAACTAGGTATGTCCCGGGGTGCAACAACACGTGGAATTTAAAAAGGCTTCACCATGTTATAGACAGTACTAACCACATGACAGAAGACTGCGCAGTGGCCTTACTGGACACAGTAAAAGCTTTTGATTTGGTCATTGGGATTGGTTGCTGGAAACTCCAGCGCTTCGGGGTAGGCGCATGGATTTTAAGATGGGTAAAGCTGATTTACACCGCACCCAGGGCCAGGGTGAAAACTGCCAGATGGATCTCAGATGCATGGGAAATACAAAAGGGCACTAAACAGGGATGCCCACTGTCGCCGATGTTTATACTAGCGCTGGAACCGCTGGTAGCCTTCCTTCAAAAGGGGCACACAGAAGCAGGAATAGAGATTGATGGAGTAGAACACTTGATCTCTAGACGCAGATGATATGTTGCTGTATGTGTGCGGACCCAAGACTAACCTACCGTACCTGTTGGACGTCATTAATCAGTTAACTACCCTCTCAGGCATCCAAGTTAATAGGGAAAAATCCTGCGTGTTCCCATTGGCAGGGCTTCGAGAACTCACCATGGAACAGCTACCAGTGCTGGGTCTACGGTGGACGAGAGACACCTTCCGCTACTTGGGCTTCAATGTGTGGCATGATCCAGTTGCTTCACACCAGAACAACACACTTAGGGGCTGATTCATGGAATTATTTGCGCCGAAAAACAGGTATTCGTGCGCCATTCTGCCCACAAATCCCTGGTTAACAAATGGGGATTTGCGGGCAGAATGGCGCACAAATCCCCGTTTTACGGCACAAATAATTCCATGAATCAGCCCCAAAAAGTATTAAAAGAGGTAGCAAGCTCCACGAGTTTCTGGAAAAAGCAACCGTTGGGGGTACCAGGCAGAGTAGCATTAATAAAAATGGTGGTGCTCCTGCGTCTCTTATACCACTTTACTTATATAACCTTTAATATACCTAGAGGGTTCTTTCAGCAATTGAACACGATGGTTTGAGAATTTATATATGTGGAGGAGGGAGGAACAGAATCGCTTTGCGCACTCTGCAAAGAGGCTCTGACGAGGGGGGTATCAGAGCACTGCACTTCGAATTATACTACTTAGCGGGGCAACTGCAATTTGTGGTGAATTGGATGGGGGACGAGACATCGCAGCACACGCTGCTGTTGCAGCCAATGTTGAGACAATACTTTTTGAAAGAAATGTTGTGGGTGGAACGAGTGTTGACACCAAGACCCTCTCAATTGTTGAAAATTGGAATTGACTTAAGGCGCAGGGTGTGGAAGCTCCTAGGGACATCAGATCCTTGCTCCCTGTGTCTCCCCCTAGTAGGGGTAATGGGCAGACAGCAGGGTGCTGTGAACCGGTCCAGAGAGCACTGGGAGGGCAAAGGAATAGCAGTAGTAGATCTGCTGCAAGATAAGTGGCTAGACTTTATGACTCCGGTCTGCGAATACGGTATACACAAGGGACAATTCCTATTGCATATGGGAATGATGGGAAGGTTGGACAGACTATTGGTGGGACTTCGCGATGGGACAGGGATGAATGAAGTACGGAAGATTATTTATGATGTAACTGAGGGTGGCCACATAGTCTCTGTTATATGAATTATTTCTAAATAGGCTCAGCACGGTCGAATTGAAAGCAGGTACACACTGGGAAAGTGATTTAGGGAGGGCCCTCTCAGGTGCAGAGTGGAAGAGGGTGATGTCGTATACTAAGGGTGTCTCCAGGAATGCAAAATTCAGATTTATGCAACTGTATGTCACGCACACAGCATATTTAACTCAACACAGGCTGTCACAGATGGGAGGAAGTGGGGAACAGGCATGCCGGAGGTCCGCCCAAGACAAAGCGTACATGATGCACATATTTTGGACATGCCCAGATGCATGCATGGCTACCGCAATTATGTTTGTTGAGTCTATTCCCTAGGGGGAATAAACACACCAGGCATTTAGCTAAGTTGAAAGACCTGATCTGTGTGCTGGCAAAGCGAGAATTGCAATGGCCTGGAAGTCAGCTGAAGGCACCAGGATTGAAGCCTGGTGGGCCGATTTGAAATGCTGGCCACTAGCTGATACTGCGGTATGGCACAGAGCGCTAAAGAGGGACATGCATAAAAGAAGTATGGGGTGGATGACTGGGATGTGTTAGCACAAAAGATATTTTGCTCTGAAATAGTGGAGGCCGTGGGACAGATTCAGTTATGGTCCCTCCGGCATTGCACACTGACTGTATACTGGACTGCTAAGGAGAGGGAATGGCTGGGCACTAAGCAGATCTGAGCAAGGGCCCCGAGGGCGTAGGGCTGGTACAGAACAAAAGCTCCTGTATGTTATATGACCAAACAATGGTACTGTTTAGCCGCACCCCTGTCAACTGTATGTTTGTTTATTGGTTTGTTAAATCTAAATCAAATGTTTTTTTTTTTTTTTTTAAATCTGATCAACAGGGAATTCTCATCTTCCTGGCTCGGCTCCACTCGGGCTGCTTACTCCTCTTGTGCTGTGCTGTGGGCTCCAACAATGCAGGTCTCCTCTATGCTACCTCTCCTTTTTCAAGCTGGTGCCAGTGGAGATGCCCGCTGACACACAGGATCCTTCTGTGGTTTTTCATTCATTGTGTAGCTTCCTTTTAATGCTCCTGGTTTTGGGAGGGTCCGTTTCCCTGCAAGGGACATTACAGCAGTGAACCATCCTTTCCAGTGTTTCTTCTCTTTATTTCCAGATTGTTGGTTGCTGCACTCTTCTCATGGCTTTTCTTCCGTTTCCTGAATGCTGGGTTTGGGTTTCCACGATGTGAGAAACCAGAAGGTGCATCACCCACTAGTCCCCGGAGATCTATCATGCAGGTGGCCAGGACACGGCCATCGTTTTTGGATCCAGTTCCTGGGGGTGGAACAGTGTGGGAGGAGCACCTGGGTGAGGGGCCTTCAGGGAGTGGGACATCTGATGGTGAGATGCAGTATCTCCTTCCCTATAACATCTTTCCCCGTATCCTACCAGGTAGGATACGTAGGAACTTTACCCCCTCCACCCGTTAACAACACAAACACTTTCTCACGGACAGCCCGCTATGGGAGAAAACAGACTAACACCCAAGCCGTATACCTGACTTGTCCCAATACAATGGTCAGGCAATTAATAATCTTCAAACACACCCGACTTCCATTACACTTCCCCACAGGGATAAAAGGCGGAGCACAAGAGCATACTCTGAGCAAGGCAGAACACATGAGGAAACAGAAGTTCCAAGATGGCAGTTCAACATGAGAGGATAGACGGCAAGGCCAAAGGGGATCGCAAGGAGGGACATTTCCCTTGACCTTTTCGACAAGGAACCATTACTTTCCAGAGGCCTCAAGGATAAAAAGTGTAAGACCAGGAAACCAGGCCGAAGAGTCCTGCATTTTGTGTCAGAGATACCCGGGGCCCTGCCACGTCAAGGCAGGGAGGATCATCAGCCTCTATGGTACCGTCCTTGGCTCCAAGTTCAAAGCAGCAAATCAACACAGCCGGTGAGTTGGGGAGACCGATTCAAGACCGGTCTGTGTTGAAGCCAAGGTTGCAAGCAGCAACATTGTATGGCGAGGGCTGGAACGAACATTTTTAAAACACGTTTGATAAGAAACGCAAGTGAAGTTAAACTGCTAATGAGTGATAGAACCTTGAAATCAAGATGCGATACCTTTGACATAGAGGTCCAGCACTGCGTGTGTGCTCAATCTAATAAGTCTCTGTAAGGTATCCAGCTGAGGATTGTCAAAAGTGAAAGTGAGAAAGAGCACATCAAGAAGAGCGCGGGTAATTGTGAATCAAAGTGGTCCTGCAGCGGGTTGAACAAAATCCTGCGCACAATTGAAAAGTCTTTCGATTTCTGAAGTAAGGAAAGTTTGGAAAAGGTAGAGCAAATTGGTCTAAGCCTGATGGAGGGAGATCAATTGAAAGCTTTGTGTTAAAGTGGGTCTGAGCCCGGCAGAGGGGGACCCTGGGTGAACAGTGAATCACCCAAGAAGTTGTATATGAGAATCCTGAAGAGAATGTTTGTTGCATCAGGCCCTCTGAAGTAAGAGACTTTGAATGACAAGAGACTTTGGCACAGAAGACCCTGATACTGAGATTTGAACAGCATTCTCATGCTATAGATTTAGAAGTAAGGATTGGTGATAGGCTTATTAATACAGGCCCCTTTTATTTTGACAGACTCGACTAGGACTGCGTTATTATTTGATAGTCGTAGCTTGCTCCCATCTTTAGATTCAGGATTAGATAGATGTTTTTCAAACCCAGTTGAAGTTCAATAAACATCCTTGAACTGTGATCACTTGGGTCTGTCTTACTGTTTGATACCATGCCTTCCTTATAGCGAGCATCCCCACTGGACATGAGACCCACCGGGAATGTCTGCTCAAATATTGAATCCTGCTGGTCTGCCCAGGAGTTACAATGAGATCCAATTATAGATGTGTCCTGATTTCCCCTGACCTCATGTACAGCGGAGTCATAGGTCTTTGTGAGTAGGGCATATGTGCCCCACTTTAGTTCCGATGGGATGAGGTTGAGTTTGCAGGCCGAGGGATGGGGACTCTCCCACTCCCACATGTACCTTCTCCAGGTAGCTCACAGCTCTGGTAACACGGCTCTAGAATGCCGTCTTGCCTGCGCCACAGTTCTCTTCATGCCTTGCGACTGCGTCAAGCACTTTACTTTATCAATGTACTGAATTATAGGCAATATCTGTGTCAAACCTGATGCCATGTACACGCCTAAAAACATCAGATCCCCTTTTAACACTAGTTTACATTATTTGTATAAAAGATACGGTTTATAGTGACATTTTCGAATGTAATAATTTCGAATGCCTTAATGTCGAATGAAAAATGTCGGAAAGAAATGTCGATTTTTTTTTTTTTTTAATGTGTCTGGGGGGGGGTTCCTCCCCCAAACCCCCACCCTTTTTTTTAATTGACCCTTTTTTTTACTGGCTAAACTCAAAAAAACTATAAAATAAAACAATATATATTCGAAAAAAAATTGACATTTTTTTTCGACATTAATGCATTCAAAATTGTGCATTCGAAATTTTAACTGGATACCCAAAGGTACATCAATTTAATATGCACAGATATATATTGTTTGTATATAGCATGTACTCAGCTATGTGATATAAAAATAGGTATTTTTTATGAATGATTTTGTGAACTACTGTTTCAAAATAAATCTATTTGATGCAGGTCTGAAGTGTGTACTGTGACAAGGCCAGTAATCTGGTCTTGCCAAGAGGTCATGGGATTCTCTCTCAGCCAGGTTCAGAGGCCTAGCAGGGAGAAACCCAATGCCAGTCCTTCCCCCGAGGTAGATGTGGCAGTTGAGAGGGCCCCCATTCTTGTACACCCCCTTGTGCTAGCATGTTTCTAGGCAGACCCTCATTATCTCCAGTCTAGCATCAACAAAAGGGTGAAAGGGAGTGGGAAGAAAAGAGATCGATACAAACATCGGGAGCCCCCCCCGGAACACTGGCCTTCCCACACCACCATCTCCGGTACGCAGTGAGCCCACATGCAGGAAGTGGACAGGGCTTAGCATACTACTTTGACGTTTCACATTATACACACAACCCAGGTGGGGAAAACTGGGCAAGATAGGACAGGAAAAGATGTCCATTCCTGGACAAATGAAGGGAATATAAACCAGAACAGGAAGCAAGACGTCAGGGTTTTTTTAGGTGGGATCTGAGGTGGAGACCAACAGGAGGTAGGAACGAGCGGCACATTGTGGAGGGAATTTGTGGAGCAGGTGAGGTATTGGCTAAGGAGTACTGCAGTGTGAGTGGGCGTGTTTGTGTGGTGTAAGGAGTGATTGTGAAGTGAATGATTAATGGGTGGAAGAAGAGTGTTTGAGTAGTGATTAGGGAGGAGTAGGGAGTTGGAGGAGAGAGTAGTAGTGTGAAGGGAGGAGTAGTAATATGATGGAGAGAGAAAGATCATCAAAAGTGTGGAGGAAAATCCTAGGAGGAGTGAGAACATCAATGGGAAAGGAGACAGGTGGGAGGAGTTAGGTGGAGTGGAGAAACATAAGAGCAGGTGAGGTATGTTAAATGGGGCCTGAATCAAACATCGTATTTGCAATGCACTATCCCAAATCCAGTTAGAACACCAACTATTTCATAGTGTAGGGAAGAGTTAGAAAGTCCAGAAGGCGTCTAGTGAGATAAACATTCAGCCTTTAGGTTATTAGCACTAACTGACGATAGAACTAGAAAGTAGGGATCAACAACGCCTGGGTTAGTGTGGAGGTTCTATAAGAGAAAGGGATGGCCATGGACTGAAATTCCTCAATAAACAAATCTTGAACTATCTCAGAGAGTGGCCAGGACTCTTGAGCCATCCTCGACTTGACAGTGCACTGATGAAATGGGTGGGAATATGCTATTTGGGGACAAGTCAATTTAAGAATGAGCAGAGTGACTGATGCTTAGGCAGGGCAGAGACAACTTATTGACCTCTCTATAAGGTTCTTTTTGATGGACTAGTCTTTCCTCCCGCTGATTTTTTATCTTCGATAGATCTTAGTCAGCTCTAGCTGGCTTCAGAAACTTTTTCAGTCACCAAGGGGTGCAAAAAGTAGGACTGAAGTATTTTTTTTCTTCTAAACAATTGCTTCCTTTCACAGATTCCTCAAATTAGACAGTCTCCCGTAGCACGGAAGGAGGAGTACTAGAACATCACCTACTCAAACTCTGCAGGAATATTCTACCAAAACTAGCATACAGTCCTGAAAATGAATCCAGACAATAACGCTTGGCAAACGTGTGCCGGGAAGACTATGTAGCTGCCTGAAAGCGGTCCAGAATAGGGACAAACCTCTGCAGCGCAAGGATGCACTGCCAGGCCTCTGGTTGAATGGGCCCTGGACCTATTAGGCACAACCTTCCTTAACAAATCTTAACGCTCTGAAATACAGAGGACAAGCCACCTGGACAGGGTTTGCTTATAACAGCCCTGCCCACACGAGCACCAGCATAACAAGGAGCTGGCCATCCTTCCTGATGTCCCTTTTCTGAAAGGCAACATAAGAAGAAAACAGAAAGATGGACCTTTTGTGTGAGATGAAAGTCTGACCAACTTGGAAGGCAAAGTCTGTCTCACCGTCAGAGTAACATACTCCGAGCAGAAAACAAGGTAGGCAGGTATAACAGAGCTTGAAGATCACAAGCCTGCCTCGTGAATGCAATGGCAACTGGGAAAATCATCTTGAAGGTGAGCAATCTCAATGAAAAAGTGAGTTTCAATAAGGAATGTAAGAACAAGTTTCAAATTCCGCGCATGAATAATAAATTGGTGTGAAAGAAACTGGTTAGAGTCCCTACAAAACCATGTGGATAGGCAAAGATAAGCCTTGCTCAGTTCAAAGACCGAAATAGCAGCCAGAAATAGCAGTCAGGCACCCATTCACAGTGCTAATATGAAGCTCCTACTAGGCTAAGTAGCAGGATGTTGGACAGATCAAAAGGGCTCCCGGCACATTCCCAACAGATTACACCATCTGCAGGCATAGGTGGCTTAGTGGTGGGCCTCATTGCACAAAGGAGAACAGACAGGGCCCACTCCGAAAGGGACAGCTGGTCTCCTCTCTGACCACTCTCCCCAACACCTCTCTCTCTACACATCGATTTTTCCCTCTTGCTTCAAGCATGCTTCTATTCTCCCTATTGTTAAGAATGGTTCTCTTGACCCTTCTCTTCCCGTCTCTCCCTTCTTCCCCATCTCTCGAAACTGCTTGAGCGGCTAGTCTATAATCTGGTTTCTACCTTTGTTAATGGCCATTATATCCTTCCTTGTCTCCAATCTGGCTTCCGTCCATCCCCACTCAACTGAGACTGCCCTCCTCTCCGTTTGCACTTCTCTGCTCTCTGCTCGTTATACTAAGCATTCCTCTTTTCTCATACTTCTAGATCTGCTAGCAGGCTTTCAACACGGTTGATCACGCTCTCCTCTTGGATTCTCTGGCTTCATTTGGGTTTGCCGACTCTGCTCCTGCTTGGTTTCATTCCCATCTTTCTAAATGTATGTATTTTGTATCCTGGGTTGGTTCCTCTTCTCTGACATTTCCCCTTCTTCATGGTGTCCCTCAAGGCTTGGTTCTTGGCCTGTTTCTTTTTTCCCTCTTTACTGCTCTTCTTGCTGCTATTATCTCATACTTCGGGATTTCTCACCACTTCTATGCTGATGACACGCAACTTTCTCTTCTTTCCTACCTTTACTCCCGTTATTCACGATAATTTATCTTCCTGTTTATTTGCTATCAAATCCTGGATTTCAGACCACTTTCTTGTTCTAAACTCGTTGAAAACTGACGCTTTCTTCTTCCCGGCCACGACTATGCCCCCCCTTACCCTCCCATCTCTATCTCTTTCCCCGCTTCTTCTTTGTCTCGCTCCAGTACGACTCGCAATCTCGGCCTTTACTTTGACACAGACTTATCCTTGTCTCTTCACATTTCTACTAACTCCCGGTCTTGTTGCTTCCATCTCTTTAACCCCTTAAGTGCGGGGGACGAGCTATCCTGCGATACGTTCACAGAGCGAAGGATGAGATAGCTTGTCCTCCGCACTACTCACCTTGGGGAGTGGGGAGGGGAAAATCAGACGCCCACTCCTGCTGCTGCGCTCTTGTCCCTGACCCCAGGCTGTGAAGGGGAAGACCTCTCCGGCCGTGCCTGGGAGTCAGGGTGCAGCTGTGATGACGTTGCTGCACGCTATGTGCGCCGTTCATCAGGAAAAATAAATGTACATGCTGAGGCCATGTACATTTCACAGACACGCTTTTGCGTGCTTCAAGGGCATTTTCTGCCCGATTTGCTTCAGTGAGCCAGCAATGACCACTAGACCAAGAGGACATTTGGGGACGGGGCCCCCCAACCAGGCCAAACTGCCCCACCAAAAAGAATTGTAAAAAAATGGCACAATATTTTGCCTTCAAAAGGCAACAACAAAATTGCCAAAAAGGCACACTTGATGGCATTAGGGGGCCGGCCCTGTGCCTGTGGGCCAGCCCCCCCAAAAGTCCCCTGCAGGGAGGGGCAGATTCTTGCTGCTTCTATGGGGGTGGGAATGGAGGGGGCAAAATTGAGGTTCGGACTCAATTTTGCCACCACAAGGAAGCAAGGACCACTAGGCCACCAGGGATAGGATCTTGGGGGTAGGCGGGCAGGCCACCCCCAGAAAATGCCAACAGATGGCATAATGTTGTGTTGCCTTCCTTGGGGGCAAACGGGTGCATTTTTGCACCGATTTGCCCCCAAGGAAGGCAAAACAACATTACACTCCATATATTGTGGAACGCATTGTGTTTCTCAGGGCGCTGGCTCTACGCCTGTGGGTCAGCCCCCTTAGTATCCCACCCAGGATGGGCAGAGCCTTGCTGCTTCCCTAGGGTGGGGGAAATTGGGGTTCTGGCCCCATTTTGCCACCCCTGGGAAGCAGCAAAGACCACTGGGCCACCAGCGATATGATCTTGGGGGTGGGCTACCCGGGTGGGCCCCCCAGGCAAATTCACCCCCCACCCTCACCCCCCGAAAATGCCAATAAAATGGTATAATCTTGTTTTGCCTTATTTGGTGGTGAAATGCTGGTGTTTGCCCCCAAGGTAAGAAATCAACTTAGGGCAACTTTGCCAGAGGCTCACTTGGGGACATCAGGGGGCTGGCCCTATACCTGTAGGGCCGCCCCCTCAGGAATCCGCCCCCCCCCAAAGGAGGGGAAGATCTGTTCTGCTTCTCTGTGGAGGGTGGGGGGTGGGGGTGTACAATTGAGGGTCTTCTCTCATTCTTCCAACCTTGGGAAGCAGTAAGGAGCACTAAGCCACAGGGAAAAGATTTTGGGGTTGGGGGCTGTTCGCCCGTCGCAGTACCCCCGGCTGCCCTGGATCTATGGCCGGGCCATGTTAGGGCTTTTCCCTCTGGGAAGGGATGGGGGCCCTGCGGGTGCTCCCTGGGACCACAGCTGGACAATGGGATGTGCGACCCACATGGGAGACTGTTCTGGAGCTCTGGCCATGCAGCGTTACAGCTTTTCCCTCTGGGGAGGGACGGGTGCTCCCTGGGACCACAGCTGGACAATGGGACGTGCGATCCACATGGGAGACTGTTCTGGAGCTCTGGCCATGCCTCGTTACAGCTTTTCCCTCTGGGGAGGGACGGGGAGACTGCCAGGTCGTCCGATGATGGCCGCTGGGCTGGGGGGCGGTCTACCAACATGCGTGGCAGATGCCCATAGCTGCGGCAGCACCCCCGACCGTCCCGGAGCTATGGCTGCGCTGCGTTACAGCTTTTCCCTCCGGAAAGGGTTGGGGACCCTGCGACTTGTGAACTGTCGACCCACATTGGAGACAGGCGCCCAAGGCTGGGGGCAGCAGCCCCGGCCATCCTGGAGCTCTGGCTGGGCTGCGTTACAGCTTTTCCCTCCAGTGAGGGATGGGGACCCTGCCGGGGCTCGCTGGGACCACTGCTTGACTTGGGAGACGATCGAGCCACATGGTAGACAGGCACCCATGGCCGGGGACATCACCCCCGACCGTCCTGGAGCTCTGGCTGCGCTGCATTATAGATTTTCAATCCAGGGAGGGATGGGGACCATCTTGGGGTTCCCTGGAAAAGCTGCTGGACTTGGGGCGGTCAACCCACATGGGAGACAGCCTCCCAAGGCCGGGGGCAGCACCCCGGCCGTCCTGGAGCTCTGGCCGTGCTGTGGTATAGCTTTTCCCTCTGAAGATGGATCTTGACCCTGCTCAGCTCCCTGGGACTGCCGCTGGACTAGTGGACCATCCACGCTTTTTATTTTCCGCCCACACATGTGAGGTACTGTTTTCTTTGGGACACCTTTGGGAACGTGGGAAGGTAGGACATGTGTTGTTGCCGGCGTCAGTGGTTTCCTGATAGCAAACGTCTGAAAATAACCACGTTAGTCACCGTAGTGACCACCTTACTCCTAGTCCATAGTCCCCTTTCCTCCATACTTATGGAACATCTCTCCTTCCTGTGGGACGGGACCGGAGCGCTTTGTAAAAGCATCCAAAATTTCAAAAAAGCACATTTTCTCTTGTCCTTCCTCTCTTTCTACACGGGGCCTGGCACGCGGCCGTAACCCCGCCCATCTCGGCTCTGCATCGCCCATCAGTCCTATTCTATCGCCGGGTCAGAGACCCTTTAGCAATAACAGAGGAACCTTATTAGAGGGGACGGCGGGCGGGCGTATGGAGGAAAGGGGACTATGTACTAGGAGTAAGGTGGTCACTACGGTGAGTAACCTGGTTATACTCCTACGTCCCATCCCCTTTCCTCCATACTTATGGGAGCTTCCCAAGCACTCCTTACAGGAACTATGGGTGGATGGAAAAAAACCCTTACTGGAACAGGTTCTTCAGCACAGCCTGACCAAACGGGCATCCGCTCTTGAACTCAGGTCTAGACAATAATGTTTACAAAAAGCCGACCGGGAGGCCCAAGTAGCCGCCTTTGCGATGGTCTCCCAGGGGACATATTTCTGAAAGGCAACTGTGGCTGCCTTGTCCCGCACCAGGTGTGCATGAATACCTTTAGGAGGCTTTAGCCCTTTAAACGGTGTAAGACTCCGTAATGCAGGCCGCGATCCATCGGGAGATGGTCGCCTTAGAGGCCTGCTTACCTTGTGGATTACCAAAAGTGACGAACAGTTGAGAAGAGCTCCTAAGCTCGGAAGTCCTGTCAAGATAGAACTTAAGAGCCCTTCTAACATCCAGACAGTGTAGAACCCTTTCCGCCTCTGAAGCGGGGTTCGGAAAAAAGACCGGCAAGGTAATAGACTGGTTTAGATGAAATTCAGAAACCACCTTCAGCAAGAAAGCGGGGTCTGTCCGTAGGACCACCTTATCCTTGTGAAAAGCCAAGAAGTGATGTTCCACCGACAAAGCTTGGAGTTCGCTCACGCGCCTTGCCGAAGTGATGGCCACCAAAAAGGACACCTTCCATGAGAGGTGCTTGAGGTCCACCGTGGCCATTGGTTCGAAAGGCTTATGGCACAACGCTGTCAGGACCACATTTAGATCCCACGCCGGGTGCGGACTGCGAATCGGAGGAAAGAGGCACATCAAACCTGCAAAATGTCTCTTAACCACTGGGTTAGCCAGAGAGTAAGAACGTTGGTCCGTAGATAGATAGGCGGAAACCGCCGAAAGGTAAGTTCTACATGATAAAACGTGAACTCCCGACTCTGCTAGGTGGGATACAAAGGACAGTAACGTGTCAACTGTAGCCTGCGTTGGGTCCATCTGCTTGTCTAAACACCAATGACAGAACCTAAGCCATTTGCTTTTGTACTGGGACCTAGTCAAAGGTTTTCTGGCTGCCTGGATAATGCGCATGTTATCCGCAGACATGCCAAGATGCTCTAAAGACCTGAACTCAGGCACCACGCCGCCAAGCTGAACGATTGTGGGGAGGGGTGCCATAGTTGTTCCCCCTGGGGAAGAAGATCGGGGGTCACCGGTAATTCCGCTTACCCCTACCCCCTACCCCAACCTTCAACCCTCCTTTCCAGCTGTCGGGATCGCCCTCCCTAAAAGCCAAGGTGCAGAAACTGCTATACCTCAGAGCCGTGGAACCCGTTCCCCTGGGGGAGCGAGGGGAGAGCTTCTACTCCCGGCTGTTTACAGTGCCCAAATCCAACCAGGCTGGCCTGCGCACCATCCTAGACCTTTCCCAGTTCAATCTTTTCCTACCCCAAGAGAAATTCAAGATGATCGTATATCTCCCGAAAAAGACCCTTGAAATACTCTCTCATGGGGTCGGTACGCATGAGCGTCTGAAATTTGCCGAAAAAGGCATCCTCCGGAGACGGCTTTGGAGCCGCCAGAGAAGGCCTCTCATGAGGAGGATAATTCCAAGGATGCCGCGGGGACAGTTGCCACATAGGCCCATCCAACGAAGTGTCCACAAAAATCAAAGGTGCCGAACCAACAGGCAACAAGACATTGCGCGGGAGGAGCATCCGGGCGTTCCAATCATAAACTGGACGAAACTGATGCATACAAGGAACTTTCTGTTCACCCGCGGAACCAATTCCTACACCTGAGGCCGATGGCGTAGTTGTAGGGTGAGCGCCCAAAATGGCCGCCGTGGTCATGGCGGGAACGGCCGCCATTTTGCCATCACCTGAGGGGAACTGCGGCACGTTTGGAAGTGAAGCAGGGGTCCCCATCGGTGGGTCAGGGGTCTTAATCTTAGCCTTTAGATAAGGAACCTCGGCCGAGCCGGTACTATGAGGCCTGGAATGTTTCTGCGACATACCAATAGCCAAACTAGCCTTCACAGGAAGGACCTCGGCACTGCCGATAAGGGAGGAACTTCCCCTCCTTGCCCCCTCAACAGTTGTGGCGTCGACACAAGAGCGGGAACGGTGAGGAACAACCTTCACCGATAAGGCCTTGGCAGGCCTCTCAGAAATGTTGGTCGCTTTAGTCTCTGCATGAGGGACCTCGGACCCAGGTCCGGTAACAGCCTTACTAGCGTGGGCCTTGAACATCCGTTCGGTAACAACAAACCCAGCCCAGGCCTCGGGGCGCACCCCGGTACTTTAGAGGGAAGCCGATAACGAGGCCTCAGAGCGAGCTCCGGTACCCCACGATTCAGTAGAACAGGGTCTACAGGTAGCCCCCACAGGAGGGGCCTGGGAGCATGCTCCGGTATCCACAGGCCCCTTACGGAGACCCTCAGAGAAAACTCTGGTACAATTATTAGGCCCAGAAGGCACCTCGGGGCAATCCCCGGTGACAGAGCGATCAATGCTCCTCCTGGCGCTGGAAGAGCCGGAAAGGTATCTCCCGGCCGGGGTGCTCTGAAAAGTCAAGAACTTACCGGACGTTTCTTCTTTTCGTCGATAAACGCCTGAAAATATGAAGGAGTAGTACGTCGAAACACCTCCTCCCACCGCTCCAACCGATGTTGAAGTGCCCGGACCGAAAGGGAGTCACAATAAAAAAAAGGAGTCCCAACGGTCATCCGGACCCAAAGACTCTAAACAAAGAGGATGGGCATCCGCCCTCGCGAAGCATTGGTGACACGATGAGCAATCTGGAAAGTCTAGTTTGAACGACAGACTAGTAAACGATCGCTAGCGAGAGCCAGAGAGGAGGAAAAGGGAAGAAGATCTTCCGAGGATGCAATCGCGTCCAGTCCCGATCAAGCGGAGAAAAGGACTGATGGGAGATGCGCGGGGCGGAGCTGAGATGGGCGGGGTTATGGCCGCGTGCTGGGCCCTGTGTAGAAAGAGGAAGGGCAAAAGAAAATGTTTTTTTGAAATTTTAGATGCTTTTACAAAGCGCTCCGGTCCCGTCCCACAGGTTGGAGAGATGCCCCATAAGTATGGAGGAAAGGGGATGGGACGTAGGAGTATTGTATTTTTTTCCCTATATTTTGGACTTTGCCAGGCCTTGTGGGTAATACATTCTAGGGCGATTCATGCAAGTGAGACCTCTTTGGATTCCCACGGGTGCCTTCTTTTCAGAAATGCAAGGGGTTCCCAGTTTTCCTTGGTGGCTGCGACACCCCAGACCCAAATCTGTGGGTTGTCCACGAAGCTAAATCCAGTCTTCCCCAGTGCATTTGATGTACCAGTTGTTTAGCCTTTTCCCTTTGCGCCCACGTCAGTGCACCCACACATGTGAGGGACCATTTTTAATCGGGAAACCTGTGGAAATGTGGGAAAGTAGGACATTTGTTGTTTTCTCTTGGTTTTGATAACGCTTTCATATATTTCCTACTGCACTTTGCTACACAACCCTTTCATTTCCCAAATGTGACCTAAATTTAGTTGCTGCTTTAGGCACTGTACGCTATTGTAGCCTGTGCAAGTCACCTATCATTTAAAGGTTCTGCCTGTGCTCTTTCAAAAAATGTATACTTGCCATTCTTCACCACATTCGTTTTCCTTATTTTCAAATGCTAAGTACGTCTGGTTAGGCAGTCAGCATAAAAGAATCCTGTGTACCATAGTTTAGTTTTTGGCTCATGGTAATACTTGTTTTGTATTCACACATAAAACGACTCAGGTTAGTCGATTCAGTAGGGGGTAATTTGATCAAATATTTTATTTAATTTTGAGTTAGGGTTCGCCCTCTGATGAGGTACTTGGAATTCCTTTAAAACTGCTTCATAGATGAAAAAAGATTTTTATTAAATTTCTCTATCCACAGGACGTAAAAATAGGATACATGTCTGCGTGTTCCTACTGGATGTTCATATTCGTTTTTCATAACATGTGGTATCCAATTCTATCGAAGTTTCTTAAAGTTCAAATCTCCCATGTTTTTTCTGTTCTGGTCTTATCCAGTGTCCAGTTAGAAGGTTTTGATGATTCTCATCTTATTTGGGGGAATCGTGAACCAGGTAAACCAGCAGGTTTTGAGCAGGTAATCTACTTGTCTGCGTCGTTGCTGGTGAAAGAGCCACAAAATTACTTGTTTTGTGAAACATTATGAAAAATGTGTGGGATTTCCTAACTAGAAGAGTCAGGGGAATGTAGCAGTGCATTGCTTTTTCAATAAGCGCATTAAAAAAAAAAAAACAACATTTATTAATATTCACAGAAGCCATTAACTTACAAGTGCAAACATGTCAAGCAGATACTTTTTTTTCGTGTCACTTTTCCAATTTTTTCCCAAACTATAGGAATTTGTCTTGCCTTTATATGGGAATTTGTCTATGCCTTTCTATGGGAATTTGTCTATGCCTTTCTGTGTTCCCATTGAGCATTCCTATCCTCCGCTTCCATTCCGTCCGAGCATGTTCTATAAATAAAAATAAAAAAGGGAAAAATCACCTACTTCTTACAAAAAACGATGGTAACCTTATGAAAAATATGTTTTTCTATTTCCACTGAACCTGTTCTTGAAAGCCTGGAAAATGGCGAATTCAGCACAGCAAACCATTTGTTCCTAGCTCTTAAAAAAGAAAGAAATCACGGCTTCTTTGTACATCATTTTATTGTCATTTTCTGAAAAAACACAAACGACTAATCCCTTGTGGCGTTATGACCGCCTACATGTGGGAAGAAAAGGGTGCAAATTTGGCTGTTCTTGAATGCGACATACTTGTCCAAAAAAGGTTCAGCACTTGGAGTGAAAACCCTCAGCAGTTAAGGGAATAATATTCATAATGCTCTCTTTTTTCTGACCTTTGGAGACACCAATCTCCTGATCTCATCTCTCATGTTATCCCGCCTTTTTTAACTTTTCTTCTACACTCTTTTGTCTTCCTCTTTCCCGCTTGGCTTCTCTTAAATCCATTTTTAATGCTTCTATACGTCTTCTCTACCAATTATCCCCTCGCAACTACATTTCACAATCTCTGTCCTCGCTTGGTTGGGTGACTTTCCTCCTGGCTCAAATTAAATTTTCTTTGCATGGTGTTCAAATCCCTCCACGGTCTTGCTCCCACTTATCTATTATACATGTTCTACTAGGGCCCAATCGTCCCATTTGTTCTCAATCCCAGTTCTTGCTATCAGTCCCTCGTCCCCCTTGTGACCAATCTCGTTTCCGTTCATTCTCTCTTCTTGCTCCCTACTAATGGAATTCTCTGCCCTTCCCATTCCGTTCTACTACTTCTTAAATTGCACTTTTCTGAAGACCTCTCTTCTTCAGTCCTAACTCTCTACCTGTAATTATTTATTAACTCAACCAATCCTTACTTTATTGTACCAAACTCTTTAGCTGGAAATATTTTGTAATCTAATCAATTTTCACTTTATTATACTGTAACCATTTTATGTTCAGTGCTTCGGAGTAAAGCTCTCAATAAATGCCAAATAAATACAAAGCGATAGACGGCTGTTGGATGACTGAATTCAAGGACTCAGTCCTTGCCTTCGAGGTCTTAAACTTCTCAAAGCACTCCTCAGCCTTTGTCCAAACAGGTTGTTGCTGTCGAATGGCATGTCAAACAGTTTGGCTTGAACATCCGGGATAAACCCAAAAGACCTCCACCAAATAAAGGACCCAGTGCCCATTGCTTTGCAACTCAGCCTTCCATGTCAAGGCCAAATTGTAGTGTGCAACGTACGGCTTCCTTTCAATCCTCTGCCCCAAGGAGGGAAACTCATCTTTAATCCCCTGTGTCGGCAAATTATCAACTGTCTCTGAGATCACGACTGGGTGGTTTTAGTTGAGCACAAGCAGCATTCACGGTTCTTAGAGCTACACTGCCTAAGGAGAAAACGTTGCAGCCTCAAGCATCCAACTTCTTCCTGCCCCGGGAGCTCTGAACTACTAGGCTCTCAGGTGTTGGTGAGTAGATATAAAGCCATGATCAGAAGGAGCTGGTCAGTACATGTTCACCAGGTCAAGGTTCACTGAAGAAACAGAGGCAGGCTTCTGCCACAGTCTTAACGGGGACTGCAACAACAAGTTAAAAGGGAAACCGAGTCTTCCTAGAAGGACCCTTTCTGAAAATAGAAGTGTGAGCAAATGGGACTGTAGATCACAGATACGCTTATCACATTGGCACTGGTCCCCCTAAAACTATGAGTGAAGCTTGCCCCATTTAAATTTATTTGAAGAAAAGGGATGTCAATTTCAAACAGAAAGGACTTACTATAACACATTAACAGATTGTGGAAGCATTCTCACGAAGCATGCCAGTTGTGACGAATCTGGACTATTCGCCCCTTCTCTCCACAGCGGAGAAACCCCTTTTTAGGCTAGGGAGGGGAGACCGCTAAGCAAGAACCTCCGTAGGTGTTTGGGAACGTGGGTCCTCACTGGGAGGGATTCCCCTCTTCTGGACAAGGACTCCCATTTCTGTATGGAACTTCCTGTCCAGAGTACATTGCCTACATGGGAATCAGAAAGACTTACTTCTTTTTTGGACTCTCCAAATTTTGAAATTTCTTCAATCTCTTTGGCTTCATGTAATGCTGGCTCTTGCCTGAACCCCACAGTCAAAAAGCAGTGACACACCCCTTTTGTTTATGATGCCGTACATAAAACCATGAGGAACTTGGAATAGAGGAGAGAGAATCCTACTTAGAGGCAAGCCTCTGACGGAGGACACCTAGAGGGGGAAAAGCCACTCTAGACACAACTGGCAGTAAAGTGAAAAGCGAGGTGATCATTAGCAAAACGCTGGAAGGCTAGTGTCCTGGATGGCAACGAAGCCGAAGGAGTGGGAGGGAAGAGAGAGGTGGAGAGAGAGAGAGTGTAAAGTGACCGTTTCGGCTGGTGGTGTGACCACACTGCAGTGGAGGGATCAGATCCCCGATCTCCGCATGAGTGGTGCATCAGCTACCGACAGGGCAGAGTGTATGCAAGGCTGGAAAAGCCCAACAGGTCACAGGAGTCAGGAAAACCCGGCTAAAGCAAGCCGACCAGAGGGCCAGAGGGCTTTGGGGAGCCCTGGAAAGAAAGCATATAAAGCAACACTGGGAATGGAGAGGATCAGGAGCCAAACCAAAGCAAAGAACATTTTTCAAAACAGAGGAAGAAATTGTGGCATTAGAATAAAGAGAACTTTTCTGTTTCCTGCAAACAAGGAACTGTATAAAGATTTAAGAACTGGATGTTCAAAGTCTGCAGAGAGGCTGGAAGAACGCATTGTGAGAAATTGAAGAACTTTTAAAACCATCTCTTGGGAACAGATCCCAGTAGCAGGGTCGAGCAAAATCCAGGGACAGAGGCTATTGCTCTGGTCCATATTTTTGTTCTGTTTTTCGAAGTGGTAGGGTCAGCTAGTATATAGCGTTTGGACTAAGGACTATTTCTTTTGGACACTTTGGCAAGCACCATAAGTTTTAGATTGTTAGGGAAGTTCTTTCATAGCGGCAGGGCTAGATAGGTGTTTTGCTTATTATTTAAATAAACACCCTTAAACATGTCACATCCTAGTCCGACTCCTTCTGGTTCACCACTCTGTACAATAGCACAAAGATGAGGCTAAGTAGAGAGCCAGATTATAAGGGTGTAAAAAAGTAGGCCATATACCAGGGACAAAACAAAGAAAAAATATATACAGGAAAACAGGAGACTTACAAAGGTAACATTAACCTAAGGGGCGTGGGGGATTGCTTCAAACTAAAAAGCAGCGCTATTTAAATATACAATATTACATTATTGTCACTGGAGGCAGTAGTGGGGTCAAGTAGGGAGGATGGCGTGAAAGTAAAGTTTAAACTGAGCTTTGAAGACATCCACTGTTGGGGTGGCTTTAATTGTTATGGGCAGTGGGTCCAGTGGCGTCGGGCAAGTAGGAAGAAAGAGCGGAAGCAGGAGGCGGTACAGGAAGGATATGGGATAGTGAGGGTGAGTGCTGAGGAGGATCATAGAGAATGAGATGGTGAGTAATTTGAGATAGAATCACACAGGTACTGAGAAACATGACCATTGATAGCTTTGTAGACTTAGGAGAAGGAGATTGTTTGGACATGGAGAGCCAACCAGCATGATAACGGTAAGTGGACGTGGGGGAGGATCTGGGTAGGTTATAGAGTATGGGTAGCAAAGATGAGGACTTTGTCTAGAGGAAGGAAAGAGTAGCTATAAAAGCCAAGAAATAAGCCATCAGCAAAAAGGTGATACTGAAAGCCAACGGATGATGCAAGTCTTCCTAGGCCAGCGGTATAGAGGGTGAAGAGCATAGGTCCAAGATCTGATCCTTGGGGGACGCAAGCAGGAAGACGGGTGGAGTCTGATGTTTGCAAGTTCCAAGAGATTTTAAAGGATTGACTTTCAGGGTAGGATGTGATCCATGCAAGAGCAGATTGCAAAATCCGAAGTCCCGGAGAGTGAGATGGTTAGAGGAGTGGTTGAAGGTGTCAGAAATGGCAGAAAAGTCCAAAAGGATGAGTATAGATGAGTTTGGAGTGGTGAGCATTAAAGAGCAAGTTGTAAACCTGCATGAGTGCAGTCTCGTGCAGTGTTTACTATGAAAGCCAGACTTGAAGTGGATCTCCAAGGCCATTATCCTCAAGGTACTTAGTGATACGGTCGAAGACCACCTGCTCAAGGACTTTTGAATAATGGGGAACGAGAGAACCTGGGTGATAATTTGCTGGGGGCGTCTGGGCCAAAAGAGGGGTTTCTTCAATAGGGGTAAGACAGTTGCAGGTTTGAAGGAGGAAAGCAAGAGTCCAGAGGGAGAGGTTAAACCGCTCAGAGAGATACAGGCAAGTGATTGAGACTAAGTCTATGACCATTTGGTGTGCAAAAGGGACGACAGGAGCATAAGATGGGTTGGCAATTTGAAGGACGGGTGATAATGCAATAGGAGGGGGTGGGGAAGAAGTATTCAAGAGCAGAAGAGGTAGGGGGTGAGGTGGTGGCGAGCGAGAGAGAGAGCGCGAAGGTCTGTGAGTGTGTCATGAATTTGAGAAATTTTAGAGGAAAAGTAATAAGCCAAGTCAATAGCAGAAAGGGAGGAAGCAATGGATATTGGCTTGGTTGGCGTGATCAACGATTGGAGGGGAGATGAAAGTTTGCGGGGGTGATTGCGAAGGGATGAGATTAGGTTTGTGAAGTAGGAGAATTTATCCAGTGCAGAGGTGAAGGCAGCAAGGGAATTTTAGTAGCATAGGCGCGTGTAATTTGTGCCATTGTCGTAACTCACGTTGCATGTTTGTTTTGAGGGTGTGAATTTCAGAGGTTATCCAAGGCTGAGGAAGGAAAGTGTGAATGTGTGAGCAGGATAGTGTTGGTCAAATGGAGACATTTGTGCATATGCGGATGATACCCAGCTCATTTTCAGGCTACCCTCGGCCTCCTCCTCGCCTTGCCTCATCTCAGACTGTCTGTCTGCTATGCAGGAATGGCATGCTGCCAATGACCTCTGCCTTAATGCCGGTAAGACTGAGATTTTACTCAATGGCACACCCACTCCCTCCTTCCCTGCAGCTCTCTGGCCAGCCTCTCTTGACCCTCTTCCTGCTCCCACCTGCAAGGCTAAAAACCTCGGGGTCATCTTCGACTCCACTTCCTCCTTCTCTCCTCACATCTCTGACGTCTCTAAGAAGTCACACTACCAGCTACACCTCCTCAGAGGTATTCTTCTTTTCCTCTCCTTCCCCCAGAAGCTCACCATCTCCAAACCCCTGGTTCGCTCTAGGCTGGACTATTGTAACAGCCTCTATCTAAATCTACCCGTCTCTACGCTCCGCCCTCTTCAACTTATTCAGAACAGGACTGAGACTTGTCCTTGGCCTCAAGCCCAGGGTTCGTATCTCTCCAGGACTGAAATCTCTGCACTGGCTCCCAAGATTAAGTTCAAAACCCTCTGCATTGTCCACAAGGCCTTCTGGGGCTCTCTCTTCCCAAATATCTTCCTTCTCGAGCTCTTCGCTCATCCTCCTCCAACTCCCTTAGGGTCAGTCGCTTCTCCAAGCAACAAGTTGGTGGTAGATCTCTCTCTTCGGCAGGGGCCTCCCTCTGGAACAGCCTTCTCGCCTCCCTCAAACTTGAAGAGAATCATCTCCGGCTCCAGAAGCAACTCAAAACCTTCCTCTTTGCTTCTGCCTTCGCTCCCCGCTCCCCTGTTGAATTCCTGGCTGAAACTACACTGGTTCCCAGGCCACCTGTTCTGAACTTGGGCCCAGGTCCCGCCAATTGCACACCTGCACTGCCTCCCTGGCAACCCCCGCACCTGGGGACTGTTATTCTTTCTCCCTACAGTCCCTACCAGCACTTATGTCTGCTCTTACCTTGCACTTGCCACCATCTGGCCGTTTTATTTCTTATTTTTTTACTATCCCATGTTCTGCACTTTCCCCCCTCCCTTCCCCCACGCACTTTTCCCTTTCCCCCTTCCCATGCACTTGCGCGAACTGAATGACACCTGGACTAGTTACATCGTTGTCCGTCTTGCCCCCGTTTACCCTCCCTTGCCTCATCGCACCTCGAAACACTTGTGTATAGGTGCGTTATGAATGCCATATCATATATCATAGGGGAAGTCAGAGAAAGCACAGTCAATGGAGATGGCATGAATAGGGGAAAAGGACAGGAGAGGGACCTCACATCATCATGATAAGGGGCAAGATGTATCTGCCTCATTTTCCTCAGTCACTGAAGAGGGGAGATGAGTAGAAGGTGGCAGGATTTAAATTTTAAAAGGAACAATGGAGTGATCGGATGGAGAGGGCAATTGAGAGGTTAGAGTAGGAGAGTGAATTAAGAGAAAGACCACATCAAGAGAGTTCCCACCAAAGTGGGTAGGCTTTTCGTGGAGGATGTAGAGTGAGTGGCCATATAAGAGGGATTTAAGTTCAAGGCAGGTGGCTGCAAAGGGTTTGGGGAAGTTAAAGACAACCAGGATGACAATGAGGATGTCGGTAGGAAGTGACTCAAGGAGAAGGATCAGATCGGGGAAGGAGTTGTTGAGAGGACCATGTGGTCGAGAGAGAGCCAGCAAAGTCAGAGGAGTAGGAGGAAGAAGTTGAATAGTGGCATATCCAAAATAGGAAGTGTTTAAGTCAGACAAGGGTCAAGGGGCAGTGTTGATGGCCTTATTGATAAGGAACCCCACACCGCCATACCTTCCTCAAAAAATCGGCGAGAGTGGGAGAAGGTAGCAGAATCAAGAGCTGCTCGTGTAGCAGGGTCATGGGGGGAGATCCAGGTTTCTGTGCTAGCAAGAAGTGAAAGTTGAGGGTGCCAAGAGGATATGCAGAATATTGCAAAAAAAGACCTCTGGTGGGTTGTCAAATGTGCCGGCATCTCTTCAACAAGACACCAAAATCAGCCAAGTCTACATCCTGGTTGTAGAACTCCTCTGGGAAGTCTTGCCCTTTACCAGAATCCAGGGTTAAAACCCATAAAGTATGGAGACCCCTCCCTCATGGAACAGATGACCCATTTTCACTAAGAACTCCCTCTTAGATGCCAAAGCTTAATCCAGCAAAGCCGGTGGCCAAGACAGTACCAAGGCTTCAACACACGAAGACTGAGCCCAAAGGTGTAGAAGTGGAGCAGTCTCCAAAGGAGAGTTCCGGAACCAAGCCAGCAGTGTGCTAGTGGATGCCGATGAAGTACCCCAGTCGGCTTCAACAAACGCCATCGGGCCTGACTTTGCCACAAAGAAGTCAGAGCCGGGGGCTTGGTGAAAATGTCAAGCATCTTGAAGTTCCTAATGTCTCAGTCAAGGAATCTGATCTCGACATTTGCCTCCCTTCGGGGTATGAGGCATGATGTAGTAAATTAGCAAAAACTAGCTGGTGGAGTTCCAAGCAGCATACGGAGGGCAAGAAAAAAAACAGGAGGTGTGTGTGTGTGGCTGTATCCATATTTATAGTGGAGCGCTGCACTCCCAATTTAGCTGAAAAATCTTCCGAAGACAACTGGCACTGGAGAAGATGCATCTAAGATGAGGAATCTGTGGGAGGAAGCAATCTATTAGAAATATCAACTATGTTGTGTAAAGAGTAGATGGGTACAAGAAAACCTCTAGAAAAAAAATAGCCTATTTGAGGGCTGTCATGTGGATACAACTCTAAAAGGTCAAAGTAAATGCCACATGCTCATTAAGGAGAGCTATTAGGACACGTGGGAAGTTAGAATGTGCAGGGAAGACATATGCACCAATATGATGGGAACCTCCACACATTTCTGGTAGAGGAGGGTATGCAGTGTATCTTCATATCAGAGGTACAAAGACACCTGTGTATTATTGCATGCATAAAATACACAACTATGAATGGTGTATGGATACTTTATACTTTTGTTCAATACCTTTTCTTTTCAGATGAAGAAATCATGCTTAAGCGTGATGTAAATGATATTCACGCAGGTGGGTTTACTGAGAACACTTGTTCTTCAACACGATGCAGTCAATATTTGATGAGGAGGCTGACGGGATTCCATTCAGGTTAGTGCCAATTGGGGGGTGCAGCCTTGTACCCGTTGCCCGATTTTATGGTGGACCAGGTGGGGTTGCTTCAACTGGTGGAGGGTCTCTGTGATGCCAGTGGGCTGAACACGTCAACAGATGCAGAGTTTCAACAGCTCAACCCATAGGCACACCTGAATTAGCAATACCACAAGGTGGTCGAGAAGGTAGTCATGGCCTTATACGGTGCCCAACGTCAAGTCTGATCGAGGAATGGAATGGCCATATACGAGGGGGGAGTCGTCGATATCGATCAGCACCTCTGTCAAAAAGAAATCTGAGCAGTGGATGCTGGATAGCTATCAAGATGAGGAATATGTGGGAGAATGCAATCCATTCAGCGGCAGGCACATACAGGACTCAGACTTAAAACAGAAGGAAAAAAGTGTAAGGTGGTAATATGGTCGTTATTGATCGTTTCACATATGAAGCGAGGAAAATGTGACAAAAATAGACACACAGCACACCATGTGTTACTCACCAAGAGTGAATTAGCACGAGAGTTAATTAGCACAAGTCAATAGCTTCAACCAACTCCAAATTTTTGCACCCAAGAGGCAGCGAGCGAGAGTGGCGAGTTTAATGGGCAGATGCTTGAAAGGGTCCACACTTGTGGCCATAATAGGAGGCATTGCTAGTGTTGTGGCAGTCATGGGTGTTGGCTCAGGCAAGAATTATTTACTTGCTTGATTGAGACAGAAGAGCCACCCACCTGTACAGCATGACACGCAACTTACTTTTTTAGGGCAGACAATTAAATCGAGCATTAACTAAGAGGTGATGGCTGGAAGGTTTAGAATGAATCTTAAAGCTCTGGCAATTGCTCTGGGCAAACCCCCAGACCACAGTTCTTCACCTGCAAAGCCATTACAGAAAGGGCAATCACTGTATGCAAATCAGGCTTGGCACCATCCCCAAAGGGGCAGTCCAGTCAAACTGATAGGTCACATCCCTTCTGCACGAAACCACAGGCATGTTTCTGCCTGATTGGGCGTCATCAGTGCGGTGAAGCTTGGGTCTCTAGGACCAGCAGGCACAGAGCATTGCCAGTGGTTCAGATGAATTCAAAAACTTCCACCCATCACTTTTTTGGTTAGCGTTTGTCTCCCTGTATGCCCAGACATGCGCCATAGGGAACCCAAGCTGCACCTCACTGATGAGGCCAAATAAAGACGAGACATATCTAGGGTTACTTGTGCTTCCGTGCAGAGGGGACCTGGCTTAGTAGTTCAGGGTGTGTTGCTCCCATTGGTGGCGTTACCGTATGGCTGGACCCCTTTTCCCATGGCGCAGGCAGGCTAGAAAACAGTGGTGTGGAAGGTTGTCCAGAGCAGTGCCAGTGGTTGAGATTTATTCAAAACCTTACGCCCATCACTTTTTTGGGTATATTAATACGAGCATTGTCAAAGCCAATAGCAATAAACATAGTAAAATCTTTGTAAACGGCTGTGAATTCAAATATGTTTTACTATGTATATTACCAATGATATAATAACTCATGCCACAACCACAAAGGCTAAAATGATTGTCTTAAAAAATGTTTTTTTTTTTTTTACGAAGCAGTAGACGTTTTTCAGGAGAACCGATTTCTGGATCGTTAGTTGTAGCTGGCTTGCAAAACGCTGATACAATATGGAGAGGAGAAAGCATTTGCAGGAACATGGCCACAATAGTAGCATGTTCCAAAAAACAGAAACGCCCCATAATCTGTCATTTGAAAGACCGTTTTGCAGTATTTGGTAGGCCACGGGTTTGCACGAGGCGTGCGCGTGACATTTGTTTTGGAACTTACACATCACAGCAATGGGTCCCTAATACTTGGCCATCTTAAAACATCCTTCCGTTTCACTCGGCTCATTTCCGCATCCGCAGCACATTAAGGGTTTCTGCCCTTGGCGCAGTATGAAGACCGAGTATGGTCTCGCTGTGGAGTCCAACATATGTATGTTATTCATATGGGAACCCATGCTGCACCAAGCGCATTTTGACGCCTTTCTGGGGTTCAACAAACATGACACCCCGATAAGCCCCCGTTGTACTTCATTATAATGGCTTTTTTTTTACGGTGAATGCATGTCCTTTGCTTGGACAGCTCGCAGGAGGTTAAGGATCCTGCCTCTTTGTTCACTAAATCGTCATAATATAATAATAATTTAGCATGTATATAGCCTACGAACCCTCAGGCATCTGAGTGCTGCTTGTGATTACCTACGGTGTGTGGTACTTATTTATGGACCTCGGAAGTATGAAAAGCTGAGTTTGGCCGCCTTAGATCGGTTTACTGTGGGGATTCGAACCTGTGTCAGCAGGCTCTGCAGTCTAGAGCGCTCTACTCGCTGTGCTATCGACCGGCTAGATACATACACAACATAATATAATATAATATATATATGTCATATGATATAACATACACGGTTACCATTCAGACAAACAAAAATGGGCTGCAAAGAGTCACTGCAACACTTTGTGGAACTGAGCATACTGCATATGGAGACATTCCCAGTAACGTCCACAGGCTCTGGGCCACTGCCGCTTCCTTCACTTACCAGATCTGCAATCGAATTTTCTTTCCTCTCAGTTCGACTGTCTTGATTTTAAAATCAACACCTACAACAGAAAGGGAAATATTAACATGGGACTCTGAATTTTAAGCACACAGCAGGTCTAAAGCGTTACAGCTTAAAGGCATTACAATTCACAGCAAACATGCAGAGGGGAGGTTTTGTTTAGTAGCGCAAGGTGTTGGCTTTTGGAGCCAGGAACGCTCTGTTCTGGCTGCAGTTCTCCCACATCAGAAACCAAATAGCATGGGACTCCGCGTCTCCGCTCTGAAACTGAAGCACACTTGGAGGCAGGCCGTTTGCTGTATGAAGCACGAGCACTCATGGGTAAACAAACTGTCTGTGCAACTAGCAGACGCGAGTAGCCCATCTAGCCTGGAAAATTATAAACATGGCATTTTCAAATTGCATTCTTTGGCCCGACGTCCGAGTTCTAACCTTTTCACCTCCCCCAAGAATACAAGTTACTCATCGTCAAAACTGTAACCAGATCTAGGCCCGGCGTTACACTTCCAACCCTTGCCTGCCGCCCTCACCCTGCATCGCACCTCATCAACACTAGGTTGGTTCAATCGCATATTTAGCCCAAACAGGTTCAACGCTTAGGGTCTCAGTACATAAAAGACAGAGAAGTCTCTTCTCCTGGGGCCACCAACCCCCATCCGCCCCCGGAGAAGAGAGAACTATTTCAGGCCTCAGTTCTCACCAATGTTTTCACAGTTGCAGATATTATACATATCAAGGCGCCCTTTTGCCCACAGCCTCTCCAGCATTTATCCTTTTATGTTTGGTAGATAGGTGTTTGGCGTGTCGGGGTAGGATTCCATCTGTACACAATTTTGTACTGTGTTGCTTCATGTTGCATGCAGGGGATTGTTATGGTCAGCCTTGCCCATATCCCTTTCTATTTCACCACCGGTTTCTCTTCCCAACTCAAAACTGGCATTTATTTCTGTGCGGCCTCCCCAGTCCCTCTATGACTTATCAGGAGTGGATATGTGGATGAAATCAGGCCTCTGGTGGAAGAGGGATGTTGGATCAGGGCTTCCAAACCGGTTAGCCCCTCAGAAGAACCGGATTGTTTTGCCTTGTGCAAGGACTATTCTTTCATACATAGAACATTGGGGAAACTTCCACCAATATTGGTTCCACCCAAGTAGTAAACATTACATATAGATGTAAACACTTTTGAGTTCCAACTGCCTAAAATTCTCCAATTTTCTCGTCTGTGTAGGTCATTTTTGATTGACCAGCTTCTTCATCAGAGACTACTTGAGCATCAGAAATCATGGTTGTAGCCAATGGATTTCGGACCCATGACGTAACTTTCTTCTGTTAGCAGCGTTCTGCTGTATTTACTTTCCAGAACCACTGCTCTACAGTGCTAAGTTCTCTACAGCTGTGTAAGATGTTGTACTACGTGTCGACATTTATCAACAGGAAGAAAGTTACACTGATCTTAGCTCTGCTTGATGCCGGAGATCACCCTGATGAAGGACATGGGTCTGAAATGCATTGGCTACGACCACGATTTCTGCAGCCAACTAGTCTATGATGAAGGAACTGGTTCAATAAAAGATTATCTACTTTGGTGGAACCAATGTTGCTGAAATGTACCCCAATTTCCTACATTAACACATTGAATAGTGCAATATAGGTTTTTGGTGACCACCATATAACTATATTTAATATTGTCTAATATAGATATATATATATTGATAAGCACGGGCTGGCTGGCAGTCCAAAAATAGCAGCGGCACTCAGGCAGTGCTAGAAAAGTAAAAACAAGGCAAATCCCCAACGGAAAAATCTGCTGCAAAACAGTCCTTTATTTTTCAAATATCCATGGCCAAAGAGGACAGCAGACAATGTATCTCTCTTTTTTTTGGTGGTACCCGCTCGCTCCAGTACTTTAGGACTATTCTTTCATCTCAAAAAACACGTGCCACTGATCGCTGGAGTCGGTGGGGAAGGTGGAACTAAGTCAGACAGGCTTTCACTGCCAGTTTCTCCCACAGTTCCACTGTGTCTTGTGAGCAGGTTTTTAAAAGTTTTCTGATCCAGTGCATTTCTACATCATGTTTTGGACCATAGGTGTGTGTACTGGCTGGCGATTGCTTGAGGACTATCCAATACTTTTCAGAGATCACATTTGTTCATCTTGTTACCATTTTCAAGTGAGATGCTGCAGAATGTCTTGGCAGTCCAACCCCCGCCAAGGCATAAAATAAGCATTGTCGCATAGCAATTTGCTATGCAATTCTGTAGGTTTGCTAATCAAATGGACACTTGTGTAGCAAAGCTAGCTATTTAAGTTGCCATCTTGAATGAAAGCACAGCTCGCCCTACATTCCTTTCTTGCCCTCGTTGTTCTCTCTGCCCTCTTTTTTTTCTGTTCACTCCAAGTGCTAATGGAGAGAAAGTGCAGCAGTAATCAACTCCTTTACTCTTAACTACCAAAAGGCATTTATGGGAGTGCTGGGCAAACCAGAAGTATTCAGGATGATTTTTTTATTAAGCTTTCTATATCCATCCTGTCTCGCAAAGACCAGTATGTGTCAACTTTATATTTTTGAAAAAACAGTCATGCAATTCCATTCCTAAAATGTAAGTTGTTACATAAAGCATCATTACAATATTGATACTATAAAACACTGCATCATCTCCATGCTTTTCAGAAAAGTTTAGGTTAGTGTATCTAAATTTCACAGGCTCAACTATATTTCATTTTGTTCGGGAAGATGCATCATATATTGAGGGTTTACTGTCATTTTATTGCAAAAATTACAGTGAAATACAATTACAAAGTGCAATAAATATTGCAAGAAAAAATATCCACGTGCCTTTTACATTGCCCATTGTAAAAATACCTTTTTTCGGGGGGAGGGCACCTCCACTAGCCCCACTCTTACCTTGCCTACTTCTAAACTCTCCTTGTCTCCCTCCCCTTTATCCCAATTTTAACCTAAATCTGTTTTGTAGTTGTATTTTTTACACCTAAAACTCAACCCTATCTTTACACTACCTTTATTTCGATATTTGTTCTGCTGGTCGGTATTTTTTACCCACTATTAATTCTAGAAATATTTTGTCATCTTTGTAAATTCAGTCATTAATATTTCCTGCACTATTATCACTGGCATCCATATTGACGCGTGAACACTTTTGAAACATGATCACATGAACAACTGCTTTTGACGGCAAACCTAGTTCTGTAGCCTGCAGGTTGCATACACCTTGCAACGAGTGCTCAAACCATGAGCGAACCCATACTCCTTGACATTCTATATTATCACCCTGTTGCTTGATACCACATAACCTGAAAGTGGGATGACCACAAACTACAATATTCTACCTAGTTTGCCCAGGTCTCTGCCTGCTACGTAATCCACTCTGCTTAGTCTCTTTCTTTCCTCTTACATAATGAGTACACAAAGCGAACTAGATGCTTACGCAAAGTAGTGATCAATAGTTCCATCCAGTCTGTACATCAACTGCAATACCAAACACAGTAGTTAGCCTCCAGAGCTCGCTTTGCTTTAGGATTATGTTTGCATTATATATTCCCACCTGCAGGAGACAGCTGGCCAAACTGTTTTCAGAGCCTTTTTTATCATATCTATGTTTTTGTGTCCATTCATGCAGCTAATCTTTTACATTTTACAAACACTCATCTATGGCTCGTCTTTTTGTCCACTCGCATAGTCGAGTAGATTTTATGAAGGGCAAGTAGCATTTGCAAGAGATGTTTGAAACTTTTATTTAACATTGACTTTGTCTGCAGTGAATGCCAAATAAACTGCGCATGGCTGGCCTCTGGGTGGCAGCAGTGTGCCAGACATAAATCGGGTTTGTAGCGACATGCACCATTTTACAGAAAATTTGTTGTCCTCCATTGCTATGGGTCGAGTGCATTTCTCTTAGGTTGAATAGGTAAATTAAGCAACCCTACCTGTAGGTTGAACTGAACTTTAAAGAATTTGCAAGGCCTGACTCCTCTCAATGTCTTATTTCAGCGGTACACAAACTGCATTATTGCTCATTTAATTTCTTGGGTACAAATACATTCTGGTGACATTAACAATATTAGTACAAAATTGCTAATCAAAGGGGTCTGTTTACTAATCAAAAAATGTTTAATTAGCAAAATCTGCTAATCATTTTTTGAAAACTAATTTATGCCTTGCACCACCCTCTCATTTGGGAGCCAACAAAAAATCCTTTTGATACTTATTTTGCCCCAACCCATCACCACATCAATTGCATGATCTCTAATTTGTCAAGGTTTTTCTTCAGGTGAGGTGATGGGAACGCCTTTGGGTAAATGTTAGAATTATATTTTATTTATGTATTTATTTATAGTGTGTCTGGTTACATTGTAGCCTTAAACACTTTACACAAAAAAGAATATACAAAAACAAATCTTAAAACCGCAAATTACAAATCATTTTGCCTAACATAATAAAAGAATACATTGTACAACAATTAGACGATAAATTGTCACATTTACATTTCATTAAGACCTCTCTGAGGGTGCATGTTAGAATTTAGCGAGTGCATTCCTTCTTAATACACATATTCCCCATCAAAGTTATGAATAGACTTTGCCAGCTACTTAGGACTGCACTTACTGAGTCAACCACTCCCTGAACGTTGGCTGGAAAAAGCGTGGATATCTTGAGAGTGAATTTGTATGCCAAATATTTTATGTAATTGTAATTGGCCATTTAGAACGCGCTTAATACCCAGAGGTTTCTAAGCGGGGATCGAACCTGTGTTGCTCATTGTCATTTTGCTTCCAAGGCAAGCGCGTTGCCCCTGAGCTATCCTGCAGAGTCCTGTATTTGTATACCCACACAAAAAGGGTGACACCATGCAAGGATTCTACCATCTGCTTAGGGACTGACAGCTCTTGCATTAATCTTAAAGCCTCAGACTTCGGCATAGGCATTGAACGCCGCCATTGTTGTGGTCAGTGAAGTCAGAGGGCCACAGAGAGCCAGCAATATGTAGACTATAAGACGAATCTTGTGCACGGTTTTCCCAAAGATCAACCTCTGCACCTTATCATGGCTATATACTGGTTGTGCAAAAGGGTTCCACTGTGAACATTCCCGCCCAGGGAATGGAAAGCTGTCTGTGAGAAACGCAAAGATTGTTATCTTTGGCCAAATCTTCCTCTAATGTGACAGAATCACCCTAGTCATGAATGCACCAAATTTACATTTGTTCAGAATATTTGTGGGTTCCAGCGTGCACCTCAGCCCAAAGCTGGCTGCTAAGATGGACTGATCTTGTAATAGGTTTACTGTAGAGCAATTGAAGTAGTACTGCATTAAGGGAAGTCACCCCCGCAGGAGGCACTTTGTCTCCCCGCACCCCAAGGCTCAGGTTCTAAGGCCTGTTGATTTCCTTATGACATGCAAGCGCTGACATATAGTACACAAACAAGAATCTTTCCCAAGTCCACCCGGTTTAATTCCTCCTCGACGTATACGTCCAAAATAAAAGAGGTAAGTCTGGGGCATCACCTTATCCAGCAAAATTAAGGATACTGTGAATCAGTGCTGCAAATCTGATGCTATTTTTCTAGCTCAATTGTTTTCCTTAAACACAGACTATATATTGAAATGAGGTAGCAGGAACATTGAAGGTATATGGGGGAGCCTAGTGCCATTTAAACGAGTCTGTTTTTGCATTACACCAAATACACAGGGGTGCACGTCCTTCACTTGTCTGTTTGAAATAGCTATAAGGAAGACACATTTCTGGAAGGATCAAGTGTAGGGTTCTGGAAGACCAACCCACGTCTAGGTTGTAGGGCTTCTATATATGCCTACCGCTAGCAGAAGCAAATGTGGCTTTGCAGTCGAGACCAATCGGACAAGGGGCGCATAAAAGAATGATCACAGAGTATTTATCTGCAAATACGCACTTTACAGTCTTTTCCCATAGATTAAAATGCAGTATAAAGTCATTAGGTTGGTCATTTCCGCAGAATTAATTGGCAAACAAAGAGTTCATTACGAGAGACAAAATCAGAGATTAAGGTGAAGATTTTTAGAAGTGAGGCAACACACAATCTTATTAAATAGGATAAAGTCAATAGTAAGATGTGCGATTATTGTGAAGCAGAGATTAAATCTTTTTGAAGTAGGCACTAGTTGCAGTTTTTGACAGCTCGCAACCAGTGCTTTCCTCTTGGCCAAATGCACGAGGAGAACCTCACCTTTGTGGGGAAAAGGAGCTGTCAAAGTTGCTGTTCCATGACCAATTGGCAGAGTAGGGAGGCGGAGACCCCCAGCCAAGTAGGACGACTCAATGGCCCTGAGCAAGATCGGAGAAGTGCATGTGATGAGCCGGATGCTGGGGTGATGTGCACATACTCCATTAACACAGCTTGTAGCCTTAGTGTCAAAAGTAGTACAGACAGTGCCCCTGAGCTGAGCAGGTTAATGGAGGACTTTGGCCAGTCATAGGTCACAGATCCTACCTACTGTCAGTCTTTGTAAGGGGTGGAGGCTGTTGCTCCAGGGCACAAAGTGAGCCCTGCAGGGTCCAGTAGATGCAGTGTGGGAAGCCTTAAAAAAGGCGAGTAAACCAGCTGGTCCTGTCAGGCCAGAGAAATGGAACAATGGTTTTCTCTGGTGTTGTGAACAGGAATATGGATGCGCCAAGTTCAGCTGTACTTTGCTTTACCTTTGGATTGCAAACTCTTGAGTGGATCTTTAGACTTCTTCAAATAAGTTTTTCTTTCCGCTGCTTTAGGTTGAGTTCCAACAGTAAAGTGCAGAAACCCTTATCCTCACAGTTATTGGTAGCTGGATGCTGATGTCGTTTCCAATCAGACACAGAGACACGCAGCACCATTCAAACATTTAATGGCCACCCAATTAGGGATGGTCACCACATTCCAACCTTCCCAGGTTTCTTCCTCAGCGCAAGCACAGGCTGTGGATTCTGCAGTGAATCCCATTGATACATCTGGTCCTATCCCATGAGCGCTACCAATCACAAAACCTGAAGTCTCAGGAAGCCTCTATGGCCATGCGGTCTCCATGCAGAGAGGGTAAATACA
Organism: Ambystoma mexicanum; assembly: GCF_040938575.1. Taxonomy (NCBI): domain Eukaryota; kingdom Metazoa; phylum Chordata; class Amphibia; order Caudata; family Ambystomatidae; genus Ambystoma; species Ambystoma mexicanum. Next base: position 242,969,395 of record NC_090933.1, read on the forward strand.
GCCTTATTGTGGAGTTTCACTGGACTTCCAAACCAAGGCTGCCATTTTAATGTAGACCTGCAGGGAACACAATTTTGAATTCTGAAATTACACAAAAGGCTGCCACCTCCCAGTGAGTTACACAAGGAGCCGAGCAGGGCTGGATGCTTTGGGAAAGAATCTACGTGGTACCTTTGAGGCATGCTGCCCTGAGAGCGGGAGGGACTTCCAGGGGCTCAGTGCACTTCAAAGGGGAGCCCCTAGATGGAGATTTACTGGGGAAAACAAGCATTGGCAATGCAAACAGTTTGGACTTTTGTGTAAGCATTTTATGACAGCAGTAGCGGTTTCACAACTCCAACTAAGTAGTTAACTCTCAGAAGACTGCTTTGAAAAAACACTGGCAGGCACGTTTGAGTGCAAAGTGTGATGGTAAGGCGTGACTAAAGCAAGCTTAAAGAGTTCCCATGGAGGGGCATGAACTGGAATGGCCATAGGGATTAGCATAGCCATGGGCAGTCAATAGGTGGGCAAATAACCAAGGAAAACCTACAAGTTGTGCCCCCCCATATGCCATTTCTCCCTACCTGTACTCTAATGCAATATTTTCAGCTTATAGGTGGTGCAAGTGCCACCTAATAGCCCAAACTAAAAGATGGTGAAACATTAAGCAAAAACAAATGCTACGGTACTCTGAGATTTAGAACTTTTGTGATAACACTTTAGCTAATCCAAACATAAGCTAAGCATAGCCAATACACACCCCATTACAACCAAATGCATAATAAATAATTCTTAATACTATTTAATATGTATAGTGTTAGAGGTCAGTAATGCGAGGTGGACAACTACTTGTGTTTTTATTCAAATTAAACATTTTATAAGTAAAAGATGCAAATTAATCCTCACTAAACCTACTCTAACAGGGAGTTCCCTACCCATTCTAAGGTTTAAGGGAATAACTCCTAGCATCAACAAAACTGGCCCTCACACTAAACAACAAAACATTCAAGGTAAAACATAAATACGAATCTAACCAACAACCAGTGATTTGGATGACCTTCACCTGTACGATCCTTTCCCCAGGATTGCTCAGTCACTTTCACCCAAATGTTCTAAAGAAAAGTCAAGTCTTGAGCCAGTTCTTATAAGTTCCAAAATGAAATAAAAGTTCACCAAACGAGAATCCACTGGTAACAGTTCTTCAGCCTTCTGTTGAAAGGTCCCCAACTGGGAAACCAGCACCAATGGTAATCCTGGATATCCCCCTTCCAGGAATGGTTTTCCACAGTTCAAAGAACAAAGAAAACCTCTGCTTCAACAATTTACTTGGTATTTCTTCCCTCTGCAGTGTCTTTAGTATGCTTGTCAGTATGCTACTTCTTAGGATGTTGCTTTCCTCTTGACAACCCCCTTCTACTACTTTACAGTGGGAACAGGTTGCTTTGTTCCACAGTATACCTTTACTTCAACCAGCTTCAGGGTAGGATGCACTGACAGTCTTATACACAACCACAGTTCCATTTGGTCTGCTAAAACTTGATCCTTTAGAATTAAAAGGCTTCTTAAAAACAACACTTTTCGACCGCCACAGGTAGGCAAGGCACTCTTCTTTCCTAGGCTACGGGAAAAGGGTAGCCTCTTCTGTCTGTCTTATTGCCACCAATGTAATCCGACTCTGCTGTCGGACTGCTCCCCTTTTAACTTCAACAAGTCTATTGTTGACTTGATCGTTTTACAAGCACCCAGCTTCCTTCCCCAGCTTCATTCACACCTTCATGATTCCAGTAGCTATCCTTAAACTGTATTGCCACACTTTCAGCTCTGGATAACAATGGCACGCTTGTATCAGAGGACACTGGTCCTTTAACAACTTCAACACTCACGGAATGCGGGTGAATAGGTCTTAACAGGACTGGTTTCACCATAGAAAGGATTCATCTACTGGCTTGGGTAATGCTTGCTCTTCTTGTAAGTTAAACAACTTCTTTATTCATAGAATACTTGTTCTGAATGTTACAAGGATTTTTCTTCAAAATAGAAACAGATTTAGGTACACTAAAAACCACTTTTGGAGGAGGATTTTTAACTTTAATGTTTCATAAGAAATTTTATTTCCCTTTAATATCAGAGATACAGTTTGACTCCAATCGAATCACAATTATTCACACGCGACCTCTCTGATGGAATATGCTTTGTAACAATTTGTGAAAGTCAGCTTTAGGTTTTCGAGTGATCTGGAAAGCGGTGCCCTTTTGGTAACGTTTCAACAGTTCAACAATAGATACTGAAATATTTTTCATACGCAAGCACGCCGACTTGCATTAGAGTTGCACGTGATACATTCTAATTGTTAATCGGCCTCTTCACAGTGACAAACAACTTCTACTCGCTCCCACTCTTACGCAAAATAGTATTTAGGGTTTTCAAAGTGAACTTGCAAACAGAGCGCCACTCACCGGCTCCAGGAACACTATGCTTTCGGGCTGCTTCCACTTCCCGACTTCTTCGGGCTCTGCTACTACTTTAGGTACTCTTGGGATCCACACCCCTCAGCAGCACAGGTGTCTTAGGTCGGGCACAGAGTCTCCTTCACTCCTCTGTCCCCCGGCTTGCTTCAGTACACAGGCCTTGGGTTACAGCACTGTCTTGGCTCTGCATTCACAGTCACTAGACGCACTAGACGCACCTGGGAAGACTTTAAACTTCGTCACTCCTCTCTCAGTACGGCCACGACAAAGCAGGGTTTGTGAACATAGGACTCTAAGGACTTGCAGGTGAAATCTGCTTTCCTCTAGACCCAGCATCCCTTAAGTGAAAACAAGTGTGTTCCTCACCAACTGCCAGCCTCATGCTCTTCTCCTTCTTGCCAGCCTTCCGGTTCCTGCTCTAGCTCCATTCTGCAGCCTTTTATGCTTCTTAGGTGGGGCAATTGATTTCTGGTGCAGGCCTTTATTGCTAATTGCCTGACCCTGGCGAAGGCAGTTAGGTCTGCTTGTCTGTCCTTCACTTCTACACAGCCCTCTTCTTCATATCAGTCCCTATGGGTTTCTGGGAAATGTATGTTCACTTTAGTGAAAGTAGCTTTTTCTACTTCGTTTACAGAATTAAGGACAGATTTCATTTCCTTAATATTTTCAAAATAGGGATTGTGGGTTTTAACCTTATTAGAGGAAGATAAGACAGCATTTCCATTATTCCTAGTAGTGCACCTTTGGTATTGAGGAGGGCATTTGTTACAAACTTAGAGTTTATCATCTCAGTTTTGACAGGAGGTTGAGAGATGTTAAAATGACAAACCATAACCTCCTCTTGCATGATGGTAATGGAGCCCCTTTCAGAGGAAAAAAACAATGTCTCATCCAGTGGATTCTCCTCCCTAACCTGGGCCCTGTCTCTCCACCCAGGTGGTCCTTCTGCAGTACACCACCTCAGGATTGGGATCTGGAAGCATCTGCTCTCGCCTGCCCACCTGGGAGGAGACTTTAGGCAGGGTTTTGGTGAGGGACCCGCAGGATTTTTCACAACAGCCAGCTCCGATATTAGGACTGCCAACGTTATGCAGTGGTTTGCTTGGCTGAGGGATGCAAGATTTGCTTCACAGGCCTCAGCACTTCAAGGCAGTGTCAATGACAGTTGAGTGTTTTGCAAATACCAAGTAACTTAACATTTCCTCGTATGGCAAATTGCCAAATCTTGCGCTAAGACATTTTGGGTCTATTGTAGCTCTCTAAATCAATTGAAGAGGGAGAGCAATTGCATAATGAACCCAAATAAGGAACTATACCCAAGACTGCCACACAGCTTTCCAGACATAGTAAGAAATGAAGCATTTACAAATACACAAATTACATTTTTATTTTCATAAGCATGACACTTGGATTGATTTGTGTAATAAATTACTTGTTATATGGAAATGTGTGGTAATAGGGAAGGAAGCAGATCGGGTGGAAGAAGATGCTTTACTGTTGACGGATCCCGCAGCCAAATCACCGAACCAGAGACCCACCAACCATCAAGTCAGCTACGAATGTGGAATCCCCACTGGAACATAACGCTTTGGGGATTCCACTACACCACCACTACCTCCCTTACAACACACACAATGCTACAATAAACTCTATAATAGCTAACAAGGAATGCTTAACACAAGAAGGATCTCCTAAAAAGGATTCAGACAAATGAAAGTTAAAAATACCACGCAAACATCTCACTATTTCCTCCACACAGTCTCTCAACCTAAATCAATTCATCCCGAGCATCGTTCTGCGGCCCTGGACACCAGGCCCTTGCTTCACAGTTGAGCCCCCAACGGCCTCAGAACAAACACCACCATCCTCACCACCGGCATCCCCCATCTTCCTCTACACCTTCACTCGTATCACCACCCTCTCGCACAAGGGGCACACACCCATTGCCACTGTGCACACACCCCTTCTCCAAAGAACTCGATTGAGGCCAATAGATAGCATCACACAGGTCGTATGGCACTACCAGTGAAGCATTATGAACCACAATCCTCCTTTTGCTCCAACACAAACCATCATCCAGAACCACCTTAACCACCACCCGTGGGGACATGTACATACACGCTTACGCCCTCTGTGTGAGTGTGAAGAATCCCAGATTTGTACCCGATAACAACCTTGAGGTCGGTCTGAGCTCTGTTCATCTGATGCAATCTCAACCACTCCTGGCGACCGTGCACACTCTCCAAAACCTAAGACATATTCACCTCTATCAGCACCTATCCCCAAAAAGCAGCCAGTCTCCGCTTTGAACCAGCTTTCCTCCCCCTGATGAGCTCAAATGGAGAACGCCAGAATGAGTGCACCTATACACAAGCCAATGCCTCTGGCACGACACAACGCCAATATAGTCAATTGGCCACAGCCAACTGAATTGCGCCCTTCACAAACCTACTCATCCTCTCCACCAGGCCATTAGTGGAGGGGTTATACAACAGAGTCCTATCATGCCCGATGCCAAATTCCAACAGAACCTCCTCCATACGACATGACACAAACTGTACACAGTTATTTGTACCAATGCTTGTAGGAACCCCTTCCCTGTCAACCTTACACAAAAACACAATGATCAATTCAGTTGTCACTGGCTCCATGGTGGTGACCTCCACCCACTGTGACGTATAATCCACCAGCACCACCGCAAACCTCAAACCCCCGCTAAGCGCATCCATGGACCCATGATATCCAACGTCAGCTTAGACCACACCTCACCTCGAATTTCCACGGAATACATTGGTTGTGGGCGCAAAACCTTACTTTTGTCACCAATGGCACACGCCACACAATCGTTCACCATCATCTCCACTTCCTCATTCATACCAGGCCACCAGAATGACTCTCATAGCCTCCTCTTTGTCATTGACCTTCCCAGATGACCCTCATGCACAAGTTCAACAAGCCTCACCCTCAAACTAACTTCCAGAACCAACCTGTCACCCCTACTGCCGCCCGAGGACCACCAACCTTGTGGGCACTGCAGACATACCGGGCACCACTTCATCCTGAACCCCTTCCTCGTGATTGAGGATGCAGAGACTTAGGGGAGAAAGTAAGCAGTGGCAAGTGAGAGGAGAATGAGTCATATAGTTGGGATTGGAGCTGGCGAAGGCAGTTTTGGTGGAAGAGGCATCAGGTGTGAAGGAGAGTGAACTGTAGGTCAGAGAAAAAGGAGGGAATGACAGAAGGTTTACATTTCCTTTTAGTAATAGGTGAAGCAAGTGGCGAGAAAAGGTCAGAGGGTGGAAAGGAGATGGTGGTGGAAACAATGGAGTGATCAGATATGGATGTTGTGACAGTAGTATTAATGGCTGAAAGAGAGGTGGAAATGAAGAGATCAAAAGAGTTTACCCCCTGTGGGGGTAGGTAGGTTATGACATATGTTATTGTATATGTTTTGGATCTGTTCTGTTGTTGCTGAGTTTTGGAGGGCAAGACTTCAGATAATGCCTCAAATCTCTGGTATTGCCTTAGCATGTGACCCCCGCGGGTTGCTTGCATGGTTTCGCAATGTGCATAATAGTTCAAGTAGGATGATCTTGGTGGTTATATTGCAAGGAAGCAAATGTATTCTACTGACATGGACGTGTGATGCCTCGCTTTTTAAGGGGAAATAGCTACAAGATCTGAGCTTGGTGCAGCAACCAAGAAGAACTATACTTATCCTGCTCGCATCTTACAATCAAACAGATACCAAATTATGTCTGGGCAACAATACGACTCTCCTTACTTTAATATAGTTCAATCTCTGTGGTATGGCCTTGTGCCACACATTGGACTAGACATGTAATGGAGGGTCATTGTGTTCCCTTTAATGATAATTTCTTTAGTTTGGGCAATTAGGTGGTGCTTAGGCTACCTATACACCGAAACTATTGCATTAGAGTACAGCAAATAAGGAGAAATAGCATATGAGGAGGGACACAAGCTTGTAGGTGTTTGGTTATTTGCCCACCCATCGACTACCCATGGCCATGATAATCCCTATGGCCATTCCCACCCATAAATATAATGTACATTTTTCTTTTTAGTTTCTACTAGATCAGTATATAGAAGAATACATTTGTATTATGCTTTTGGTTTTTGTCACCACTGTTGTGGTGCAGATCTTCTTTGTTTAACTTTACCTATACATGTACTTGTTGCTATGCTGCTATCAAACAGATAGAAAAAGGCATATCTGTTGTTCATTTGGGTTTCATTTCTGTACATTGATACAGTTCAGGGTCTGAATGCTAGGTGTAAGAAGGGCATGGTATCAAAGCAAGACAGAAACACGTGATCACAGTTCAAGGGTGTTTATTAAACTGTAAAAATGGGTGTGACAAACACCTAATCTACACCTAAATCTAAGATGGGAGCAAGCTACAACCATCAAACAATAATAATACCGTCCAAGTGGAATCTAGTAAAAAAAAAGGGCCTATACTAAGAAAACCTATTGCCAATCCTTACCGCTATCCTACAAAATAGTGTGGGATAATGTTCATAAGAAAAGAAGTGTTCTCAAAATGATGAGTCAGGATGTTATGGCCAGGGTCTTCCTTCCCCATGTTTTTTAGCACGGGACAAGGCGGGACTCTTGAGCAAAGCACACTCCTGGGCTTCTCTGGCACGAGCTCACAGTTCCATTTCACTATATCAAGGCCTTCTGTGTCCAAGTTTCTTTTCATACAAAGTGTCTTGCTTTAGAGGGCCTGATATGACATTCACAACAAACAAAAAATTCCTTCCGCTAATCTTCACGTCGGGTTATGACCCTTCACCTTTGGATCCCCCTCGGCCGGGCTCCGATCCTTCTCTCAGTCGTCAGCCTCCCTCAGTCGGGCTCAGGCCAACCATTCACTGTGGACATCCCTCAATCGGGTTCATACTTGTCGTCACAATGTAATTCATTTAGCCTCTTCACAATGTTGGTTTCACTTCCCTTAGCTTTTCCTCTTGACGTCCCGCAGTCGGGTTCACTACCGCCTTTCACTCACAATCCCCTCATTGGTAACCGTCAAAAGACTTAATGTCTTTTTAAACATCACTTTGTAATTAGGTCACCCTCATTACGGCTCAGACCTTCCAAAACACTTGCCAATTTAAACAGATTTCCGAAGGGCGATCTCATCTCGGTGGGTTAGTCTATGGTAAGTGTGGCCTTCACAAAATTACTTTTCAAACAGCGTTCCCATAAACCAGGCACAAACGCCCGTTTCAAAATTCCCTCAGTCGAGTTCACAATTTTGCAATCGTCAAAACTTCTGCAATCTGTCAAGGACTTTCGATTGTACAAGGTGTTTGGCTTGACCCTTGTATGACCATCTTGACCTCTCACGCTGGCCATGCTCTACCTGTTATCCCCATGGAGAAGGGAAAAGGCAGTTAGGTGTGTGTAGTTGTTGGCAATTGCCCGACTCTGCCTGACCCTTGTGTTGGGTCATGTCAGGTAAACAGCTCTCGTTTTAGTCTGTTGGTGCTCACAGTGTGAGAAATTGTGTTGGAAAAAAGGTGGGGTAGAGTTTCTAAATATCCTATCGTGCTGGATGAGGAAAATGTTGTCATAAGGAAGGGGGTACTGCGTCTCACCTTTCGGTGCCCCACTTCCACTCCCCAGAGACCCCTCACCCAGGTGATCCTCCCGCACTGGTCCACCCCTAGGAACTGGATCCAATAGCGATAGCAGTGTCCTGGCCACCTGGAGGACAGATCCCAGGGGACTAGCAAGTGAGACACCTTGAAGTGTCTCACACAGGGAAGAAGGCTTGCTTTGTGGAATTGAGCCTGAGAAGGATGCCCCGGCTTTTTGTTCCCACCCCTTCTCGCAGTCCTTTAAAAGTGAGGGGTGATACCTGCACCCTCCTCCTACTGTCCGCCCTCCCCACTCCTATCGTCCCCTCCACTTATCTGCTGCTGTTTCCATTGTCTCCCTCACCCCCATGCCGCCAACCCGGAAGCCCTCCATACTAAAGGTTGTGCTTTTGAACTAGACGTATTGTGCGTAGGGCTTCCAACTTCGTAGCCTGCAGACGGCAAACGATTTATACATATAGTATTATTTTTCTAGTAGTTGGCCTTGCGAATCGAATCTTGTGAGATTTTCCTCCAGGTATAGCCAATTTAGTTTTGGTATGTTATTTGTAAGTTTAGAGCAGTGCGCTTGACAGATACCAATCATCCTATAGTGACCCTAGATGCCAATCCTCTGGCCACAGGAAAGCCACAGGGCCTCTGGAACTTCTGGAATACCCTTTCACCAGGGTCAGACAGGGTAAAAACATTGTCTCAGGCACCAATGAAAAAATTGTCCACAGTTGCAAATGGCAATTCATTCTGTTGTGACACTGTTTGAATAGTACCCAAGGGGGAGTTTTTTTTAAATAAAATGTGATGCTAATTGTGCATTTTACAAGAAAAAGGGAACTAAAAAAGACACAAAGAGCGCATAAGAAAAATCCTTCCCTGGTATCGTATGCGACTGTCATGAAAACTAGGACCGCGTACAATAACTGGTTGAAGCAGCACAAACAAATCCTAATGCAATGGAATGAGGAACATATGCTGGAACTGGTTGCATCCAAAAACTCGAGGGAAATGTGGCAAATCTTCAATATGTTGGATGGCCATCAGCAGAGTCTCATCACCAACCCTATTTCAGGGAAGGATTGGATATACCACTTCTCTAAGCTTTTCGCAAAGCCTAATTCACAAGCTATGAAGGCTGTAGAAAATTAATGTTTAAACTGGGAGTTTGAAACTGAAAGGGAGGATATCCTTGCCCTAATTAGATCGTTCAGCAATTCCAGAGCCGCAGGTCCTGATGGCCTTACAAACTTGACATTAAAACAACATCCAGAGGAATGGGCAACTTTTTTACATCTCCGATTTCTATTGGTGAAAATAAAATTTTGCATCCCAACTACTTGGACAAAGTCTATCATTGTACCGATCTTCAAGAAGGGCGATAGGTCTGTGACAACAAATTACAGACCTATCGCCTTCTTTGATGTTATTGGAAAGCTTTTTGCGGCCTTGATGGCTGGCAAGCTGGGTTTGAAAAAGGAATTTGAACATCGATGAACCTTTTTCTAATCAACTACCGAAATGGAGAACTGTAAAAAAGAACAGTAAAAATGTATAACTTGCATCAGTGGACATGTCACAAGCCTTTGACTCAGTCAATAGAGAGAAGCTTTGGCAGAAGTTGAAGGACTGGGGTTGTCCTGCCGATTTACACAAGGCTTTGGAGGCCCTTCACAACAACACAAGTATACAGATCAAACTAAACCAAAATGGTGACATGTCAAACCCCATTAAAACAGGAGTGGGCCTCAAGCAAGGGTGTTGATAAGCCCCAGCTATCTTTAAATTGTATATCTCTGACATGGGTGACGTCTTTACGGATATTAGATGTTTTCCTCCATGTATTGCAGGCTCCCCAATGAATAGATTGTTGTATGCAGATGATGTCATTCTTTTGAATAAAACTCCAATTGGGCTTCAGCGCCAATTGGATGCCTTGGCACGTTTTCTGTCTTCCAACAATCTAAGAGTTAATGCTACCAAATCAACGGTGGTCATTTTGGAGAAGTCAAGGAGCAAATCCATGAAGTTCAAGGGTTGGTACATAAACGGTGACCATATTCAAGAGACAACAGAATTGCTCTACTTGGGTATACCGATCAACGCAAGCTATAGTGAAGCCCCAAGAGAAGTAGTGCTGAGGCGTAAACTGAAGATGCTAACAGCACAGGCAAGACTGATCAAACACAGATATTGCAAATTTACATTGGCACCCTTGCTCCGTTTTTACACCATGAAGGTAGTTCCTATTGTGACCTATGGGGTGGAGTGTTCTCTCCAGCTGAGTTGGAAGATGTGGCAAATTCTAGAGGGTCTATTCTCGAGAGCTGTACTTGATTTCCCAAACTGTATGCCTATGGCTGTGATAACAAAAGAGCTTGAACTGACTTCTCTCATCACTTATGTCAGCTGGAAAACTCTATCCTTTTATCGCAAATGTTTACTGCCTCCACCTGAGAGTGGATTTGGGTTCCTGGGTCAGGCACTTAAAACAGAAAAAGAGCCTTTACTCGTTGAATGGAGCACCAAATGCTTGGGATTGTTGGACTCAATCGACACTACAGAGAAACTAATCATTGAAAATCCAGTTTTCGTGAAAAAACCGCTGTACGAGTATGACTGAATTGAGTCCTCCGAGCTGGCGCAGTCATCCAAACTTTATGGAAAATACTGTGTAGCTCTAAACAAGCGTGGTCTAACTCAGCTGTATTTGAGTATGTTTCCTTCGGCTGTGTTGTGACAGCAATTTCTAAGACTTTGCTTTAACATCTTTCTGACTAAAGAAATTCTTGAAGCCAGGAAACTGAAAAGCACGAGAGACTATAAATGCCGGCTCTGTGGTCACCCAATGGAAACACTTTGCCACCTAATTATCAGCCATCATGGCATGAAGGACATTCGATGTAACCTATTAGGCAGATTTTTTGTAAACAATGGAACTCTAACGAAGAAAGATGTTTGGCTACAATTGTTACAGGGTTCAAGGCTATCTGTAACTTTTGCCTTGTTTGAGATGGTATCAATCATTTTCAAAAAGCTTGAAGGAGAGAAGTGACAAAGAAGTTTACTTTTGTATAATTGGACAGTATGAACCGCTAATTCTGTTCAGTTATAGTCTTTCTTTCTTTTGTTCTTCTCTTATCTTCCTCATTTTCTTTATGTAGCAATTGGTTGAAATGGTTGTATCATATGCTTTTATTGTTACGGAATTTCTTCTGAATTTAAACTAACTGGTAAAAAGCTTCTTTTGAAGCTAAATGCTAATAAATAACAAACAAAATGTGTGCATTTTAAAGAATATGTATTCAGAAAAACTGGTCAAAACTATTAGCTGCATAGTGAAGCAACTCATCAAACTCACCCACATTGGCCAAATAAGTGGTCCACTTTGACCCAAAAAATCTGGCCCGCACCAGCATTTTGCGTTTTTGGTTCATTTATGGGCCTACTGCCCTATAGGCCAGTCCAAGCCTGCTTATCACGAAAGAATAATAATCCCCCCTGATCCGTGGTTGGAGGAAACCTTTTAATTTCCACAGTCAATTCCAAAGGTGCATTCCATACCAAAGATGGTTTTGAAATACAAAATTAAGATTTTCCATAATAACTTACTAGAAAGTCTTAATTCTATTAAAGACCGGAGGCTCACATTTGCTTCTCTTTCTTTATTAAAACAAGTAAAGAAAGCTCAGCAACAAGATATTTTGTGCACCTGAGTTCATATAGTTAATATGCATAAAGAAGAGGGGATTCTCTCAGGCTGGGTTCAACAGCCATTTGCCTACTAGGAAATGCTAGTTGTGCCATATCAACCGAGTGTCGTAAAGGCATTCTATTTAAGATCGACGCCAAGCTGAGCGAATTAGCGGACACAGAGTCTGGTGCTACTGCTCAAGGCCTGCTTTTTGGGGATCCTTTCATGAAGGAAATGTCTAAATTTGTCAGTACCTTCACTGCATTGGACAAAGCCCATGCCTCCATAAAGAGTTTTCGTTTCCAAGGTTTTCTCCAGGGCCGGACGAGGTAGAGGTCGCTCCTACGGCCGTTATTTCTTCAGTAAAAGACCTCAGCACTCCAGGGATCAGCATAAAGCCAGGCAAAAGTGCACCGACACATTCTTCCCTTCAAGAGGACGTGGAAGAGGGCGTGCCTGGAGACGAGCGGCTAGACATCCAGCCCAACAACAATCCTCAGGTCAGTGTACTTATAGCAGCCCCTCTGCCACAAACTCCTGTAGCAGGGAGGCTAGCTATGTTTGCAAGAGCTTGGGATACCTTATCGGGAGATGCTTGGGTCAGGGACACTGCTCGCGGTCTGCCCCTAGAGTTTTTTGCCCAGCCCGTTCAAGTCCATCGCCCTACCCCTATAGTGATGTCCCAAACAGACCAAATAGCATTAGACAACGAAATACACAGCCTGCATCAGAAACAAGGGATTTGCCCCTGCTCAAGTCAAGGAGGCTTCTTCCGCCCCATATTTCTGGTGCGAAGAAAGCTGAAGGTGCGCCCAGTAATAAACTTGAGAGCTCTCAACGAATTCATCATTTACCGCCATTTCAAGATGGAAGGTATACACATGCTCAGGGACCTCCTGAGACCGAACGATTGGCTCATGCGCCTAGACCTGAAGGATGCTTACCTCGCAGTGCCCATTCATCAGGCACATGTAGGTTATCTAAGATTCTCATGGAGAAATCGAGACTGGGAGTTCACGAGTCTACCATTCGGCTCTCCTCAGCACCTTGGGCATTTACCAAACTTCTATGCCCAGTAGTGGCTCATCTAAGAGAACAGGGTGTCTGACTTATTATTTATTTGGACAACATCATCTTTATGGCTCAATCACAAGAGCTAGTTCAGAGACAGACCAGACTAGCCATAGCTTTACTACCCAGCCTTGGCTTTCTCATAGAAAAGTCAATTCTTAATCCATCCAGAAGCCTGGAATTTCTGGGGTTCGTGGTGGATACGCAGAAGTCTCAACTTCGCCTTCCAACAGCCAAGATTCAATCTACCAAACGGGAGATAGGCAGCCTTCTACAGAGGAGCCTTTTCTCGCTTCGGGAGCTTGCAAGAGTAATAGGCTTGCTATGCTCCTCCCTCCATGCAATATTTCCCAGCCCCTTTCACTACAGGGAATTACAAAGATTGAAAGGTCAACACTTAAGACACAGCCTTTCTTACTCTCAACGCCTGACACTGTCACCTCAAGAGAGAACAGAGCTCAACTGGTGGCTCACGCACATGGAAGCCTGGAACGGCAGAGCGATCTTCGGATCCACCCCAGATGTCATCATCGAATCAGATGCTAGCCACTCTGGTTGGGGAGCGAGATGCAGCTCTGTCGCCACAGGAGGAACTTGGTCTCCTCAGGAGTTGGATGTACATATCAACTGCCTGGAACTCCTCATGGGCTCCTTTGCAGTGCACTCTTTTTGCCAGAGGCAGAGCGAGTTGTTATATCTTGCTGAAAATAGACAACATTTCAGCAGTAAGGTACATCAATCAGCTTGGTGGCACCAAATCGAGGCTTCTAGCCGAATTAGTCAAGGACTTTTGGCATTTCTGTCTGGAACATCAGATTTCATTCACAGCGGAGTACCTCCCTGGTCTCACAAATGTGGTAGCAGATTGGTATTCCCAACATCACACAGATTACAGCGACTGGAGGCTCAACAGAAAGTCTTCCTCTGCCTCCAAAGAGTCTGGGGTCCCATGTCCATAAACCTCTTTGCATCCAGACTCAACACCCAACTACCAGTGTTTTGCAGCTGGAGGCCGGATCCGGCAGCAGCTGCGACGGATGCATTTCTGCAACAATGGACACAGGGACTCACATTATGCTTTTCCCCCATTCTCCATGATAGCGAGGACCCTGGCAAGGGTCCGTCAGGAGCATTCAGATCTAGTCCACATAGCGCCGGTCTGGACCCCTCAGACCTGGTATCCAGTTCTTCTGGAACTTTCCTCGGATGGTCCAATCCTACTACCCCAGTTTCCAGATCTCCTACTAGATCCATCAGGACAGCGTCCACCCCTTTTTCTCAGCGGGTCACTGATCCTAGCAGCCTGGAGGATTTCAGGTCAAGATGGAGAGTCCCCGGTATGTCACGCATGGCGGTCAGTCTCATCGAGGAAAGCTGGGCTCCTGCTACCCTTAAGAGGTATTCCAACTCTTGGAGCACCTCGTGCAGAAGGAAAGGATTACATCCAGTTTCAGCACCTGTAGACGAGATTCTGAATTTCCTAGCTTCCTTAGTTGAAAGAGGTCTCGCCTACAGAACAGTGAATGCGTATCGTTCAGCCATTTCTGCTGGACATGATCTCGTACAGGGTTCCCAGCAGGAGAACACCACCTTGTTTGCAGATTACTCAAGGGTATCAGGCTTGCAGTCCCACCTCCGTCCTGCTACGACAAGCTTTGGGACATTAATAAAGTATTGAATCTTTTTCTGTCATGGCCACATAACGAGGAGCTATCCCGTACGGCCCTGTCCGGCAAACTTACTACCCTTTTGCCTGGTCTCTTGCAGGAGAGTCTCTGACGTCAGCTCTTGATCTAGCAGGCACGACCTTTTCTCCTGATGGCATCATACTTCATATACACAGGAGGACAAAATGCAACTCCAGGGTGATTTCTTTCCCCGCATTTAGAGACCAGCCCAAGCTTTGCTTGGTTAAATGCTTGAAGTTTTACAAAGAAAAGACAGCCCCGCTTAGGACCTCTCCTAATGGGCAGCTATTGATAGCTCTGCGTAAACCACACAAGGCAGTTTCCGCTCCAACTTTAGCACGCTGGATGCGTTGGACTCTAATGTTCCTCCATGAACTAGTAACAAGTACCACATGATTTTCTGAGTGATGCAAAAAGATTCAAACCGCCTCATTAATCCCTATAGAAAAAAAGATTTGTATTATTCATTCAAGTGCTAAGCGAAGGTCAAGATTTTTAGACATTTTTAGACATTACATCAATTTGACATTAGTAGCATTATTTCGAATTTTCGAACTTGAGGAGTAGGGGTCAAAGAGGAAGGTTGGGGTACCTTGGAGAGAAAGGCTTCACTAGGAGTGTGGACTCATCAACGCACCGTCTGACGGGCATATGTTATGCTACTAGGCATTGAAACTGCACAGAATCATGGAATCACCACTGTAGTGGTTTCAAAGCACCAAATCCTTGTCCATGGCCTACTGTACTCCTGCCTGGGGAAACCAGACCTTAGTCTGCTGGGAAGAAGAGCATGACAAATCTGGACAAAGCAGGTCATCCATATCTATAGCTCAGGTGTTTTTGCCATGGCCAGCTGGCCAGCCAATCTAACCAGGCAAGTGACCTGTATTACCCCTAAAAAACGAATGATAAAACAACAAGGTGGAAAAGACTGACTTTTTTGGCCTCATTTTTTTGTGAGATTCACGCATGGCTCTCCTAACTGAATGAGCACTGAACAAGGAAACATTAATACTAGCCTCCTTCATAACGCTCTTTATCCACGTGGCAGAAATGGCAGGGGTCACAGGCCCATGGGGTTTGTGGTAAGAAATAAGCAGCTGAGAGGAACCCTGAGCTCTAATTTCCACAGTCTTCTGTTGAAAACTGAGATCCTCCGGAAAGGAAGGATAAGAAACTGGAGAAGTCATACACTTAGTTTGCCTAGTAATAAGAAAAAAATACTCCCCTTCTGGGAATACATTTTATTGTCTACATCTAATGATCGAACATCTGATACTGTTAATAGAAACGAGGCACAATAGCATAGCAAGCTTGGAAAACAGCTATTGTATGATATTTTATTCATAGCGTGCCTATACACAAGTTTCTCAAGGCGCAACGAGGAAGGGGAGGGGAAAAGGGGGACAAGCTAATGATCTAACTAAGCCCTGTTACATTGAGATCACGCGAGTGCAGGTGAGAGAAAAGGGGAGAAGTGCCAGGGGAAGGGGAGGAGGAGCAAGTGCAGGTCATAGGATCAAAACATCGAAAAGACAACAATAAGTTCGGCCAGCAGGTGGCAGTGCAGGGGTTAAGTGCAGACAGCCAGCGTTAGTGCGGGTAGGAAGACTGTAGTGTGGCAGATTCAGCCCAAAGTGCAGGGTTGCCAGGAGGCAGTGCAGGTGTGCAACTGGCAAGGCAGGGACCTGGGCCTGTGGTTCAGAGGGTAGCCAGTGCAGTATCAGAAAGGAGATCAGCAGAGGAGAGGAAGAGAGGAGGCGGAAGCAAAGAGGAAAGTCTTGAGCTGCTTCCGGAACTGGAGATGGTTCTGCAAAAGTTTCAGAGAGGCAGGGAGGCTGTCCCAGAGGGAGGCACCAGTCACAGAGAGCGATCTGTCAATCATCCTCTGGCCAAGACTGAAACAACTTATACACCAAATGAACATCCCACAAAACAGAATACTTAGCTTTTGGAGGAACCTTGATGCAAATTGACCTAAGAGCTTTACATATTAGAAATTGCTTCCCTATGAGTCCCCCTTTCACCAGAACATGTCCTACGGAAATTGCGACCTGAACCCATTGATTGTTCGGTAGACTTTACATTCTTTAAATAAAGCAACCAGAAAGTTCACCACCTCTACAGGAGAAGAAGAAATAGGATTGATATGACGTACCAGCCCACCCACCGGTTCGATGATGAGGAGTAACAAGAGCTAGTAGAGGACACCCATGAGTCCTTGAGTCTTTGATGACACACAAAGCGTTCTTGTAAAGTCCCTAGTTTGTTTGAGCCACCAAAGATGGCTTGAATGGACACTGACAGCATACCTACTATCCTTGCTAGATGTCTGAGTGAAAACACTTCTTTCGCAAGGAGAAGCCAAATATCCTTCCATATTTTGGCGATCTTGCTGTTTGGAAGCAAGAGGAGGCACTGATTGGAATCTATATATCTATATTGAAGCTCAGAAATTGGATAAATTGTGTCGGTTGGAAGATGGGCTTCTTTGCATTTATGTCAAACCCCAATGTTTGTAAAAGAGACACCGACTGCCAGATGTCCCTGGGGAGTCTGGAAGCTCTGAGCCAACAGAAGCAGGTTATCCATATAAATGATGATCCTTCTCTCCCTGGAATTGAAGCAAGCCATGGCGGGCCTCATTAATTTGGCGAAACACCAAGGGGCTGAGGTGAGGCAGACTGGAGAAGCTCCCGTTGAGGGGGAAACAACGGGATCACAAAGTACCTGTCCTTGAGGACTAAATTGACCATCCAGTTCGCCGGTAAGCGTATCCCCTAAAGAGGAGAAAGCCTTCCATCCTGAAGTGGTGTTAAACTACAAAGGCATTGAGCACACTGAGATGGGAACTAAGAAAATTGTGCTTAGGAATTGAGAGGCACCGAAGATGACAAACTACTGCACCCTTGTGAATGAGATCTTGAATCTCTAAATCCACCGCTTTTTGATTGACATTTGTCTGTCAGAACTGGAGGTCAGGATGTGCATAGGGTGAGGGCGAGTGTGGATCAGGGAATGCCTGCTGTGAGTGGAGTAGGGAGAGAGGGCTCAAGAGGTCAACCACAACCAAAAAGACAAACAAACCAGAAACTAAAGCAGTACAAGGCAATCAAGCCTTAGCAAAGGCTTCTCTGCCCTAATTGCAGGACAAACGTCTACAAAATTGCAAGTCCCAGCATTCTCGGGGCCAAACACTACAAGAAACAAGCTATGCTGGGAGTGGCATGTTGGCGTGCATGCGTGCCGAGCAACGCACAGGGCTTGTGCTCGAGATTCCGAGGGCCACTTCGCACAGGATCCCAATCCCGGCACCCTGCAAAGGCTAAGATAAGTTTTGTAGCGCTCATAGATAGAGTGGGGAAGCAGGAGACACGTGCAGGGGGCCCAGCCCTGCCCAAATCCAGGCCCCTGCTCCCTACCGAGCTAAGTACCGCATCGGCAGCTGCTACATGTCAATAAGCAACTCTGCATTAACCAGCAAGCCTAACCCAGCCCACATAGGCACAACGCATTCAATCCAGAGGATGCCGTACATGCTGTCCTGTTCACGAACAAACCTCAGCACGGACCACCAAGCTGCATGCAAATTACCCACGTGTGGCTCCTAGCGAACGCTGCATGAAGAAAGCCACATGCAGCTCCTGCACGCTCCCGCCTGCTACTAGCACTCCCGTGCCATTACTAACTCCGACCCTCATACCCACCTGAGCTGGTAACATGCAGGCAGCAAGCCACGTCCAGCCATATTTTGTGTAAACTAATGCTGGCTCTCTTTGCTGTCCAGTCCAGAAAGCACAGAGGCGGGAGTCAACAAGGGACACTCCAGCAGCCAACCCAGAGCTAAGTGTTTTCTTGCCTGTTATGTACTGGTGCATACCGGTACTCCATGTTAATCACTGCATTGTTTCTTGGGTGCATGTATGGGTGAGAGTGTGCTGAAGGGTTTCACAGTACTGTAAGGTTAACCTATCCTATGTCCCCCTGCCTATCCATAACCTCTTCCTAAACCTCTTCCCCGTTTCCCTCAACCCCCATACCATCTAAGCTACGTTTCCCTAACCCTCCTTCCCTGCTGGGGTTGCAGAGGCCTGCGTAAGCCCAGACTTGCAGGTACCAAAACCGCAGTGGGGATGGTTGGTTCGTGCCATTCCTGCGCCTTGGAGTCGTGGACCCCGTCAGTGTCAAAAGAGAGGGGAGCGGGCTTGACTAATTGGCATAGAGGGGAGGAAAGCTCCATGTGAAACCCCTTTACAGTTTGAAGAACCCAAGGGTCTGATAAGAGAGCCTTCCACTGTGGAAGAAACCCGACAGCCTTCCGCCTAAATGTCTGTGGGAACAAACATTTAAAACACATGGCTTTATACAAAGCTGTTCTTGCTCTATTAGAACCTCTGTTGGCACGTTCTCTCCATTGGTTCCCTCTCTGGGGGAAAAATCCGGTTTCATCACTTTTTGTGCAGGTGGAGTTGTGACCACCCCTGGATGCATACTGTTTGGGAAGGGAGAAACGGCCAGAGGAGCAGGATCTACCTCTTCCGGCCAAAACATTTTGGGGGGCAAAAACTTTACAGATGTTAAGACTGCGCCTGGTCTGAGGCAGTAAAGGTGTGGATGTAAGAGGACAAGTCTTTTATAAATCTTTCTCCAAAAAGATTCTCTTGTTCCTTAGGACCTGCGTCTCCTTCCGCCATATCTGACAACTTTGAGTCAATTCTCATGAGCAGTGCTTAATGGGGCTCTTTTGATATGATGGCATTGCCAAGCAGGCAAAACATTCTCTGCACTAATCCCCGTAGGGCATACACAGCCAGGGGAGTACCAGAGAATGCAGGATCCTCAGTGTAAAGACTGGAGGGGGCTATCTGTACTCCTGCTCTCTATATGGTAGAGTAGAGACACAGAGCACCCCAGCCAAGATTCTCTATTTGGTAACGTCGGATGAACAATCAAGGCTTAAGCTCTCAGGAGGTGATGCAGGCTGGTTCTTAAGTACAGTGTAGTCCCCAAGCACCCACAAAGGAATGTCCACACACTATGTTAGTGAAAACACAGTTCTTTATATAAATAGGCTCAAGTTATGAACACAATCACAATAACACACTTTTGCTCAAGATAATCTAAAATGGTAGATATATACAGTTTCTATGTGGTACCACAATTCCTCCTTGACTCCATTAAAATGCATCAACTGTACTTGGTTCAAATGTCATACAAATCAGTTAATAATGTGAACCAACAATGGACAAATAAGGAAAGCAGGTTGGTTAAACAATAGGCAGAATACTGGCCCCTACCGCTAGACACAGTTCTATGTTAGGATGCCCCCCAATCTGGGCAACGTGTAAAAAAAGATATAATACAAGCCCAGGCCATATACTGTTTATGTGAGTCTTCTTTCCCTCTAAAAAGGTTCTACCGCCCCAATGTACCTGGTTAAGCAGATTTTGACGTCAGGTGGTCGACGGATCCTTCTTGAGCAGCTCCTTTTAAGGCAGGAGCCACGGATCGTCGAGATCCCTCGAAGAAATGATGAACAAAGTTGTTGAGGCAGCAGCTTCGGTCCTGCCGGTGCTCGTCGACGATCAGTTGTGGACGTCCTGCGAGGATGAGGCGTGCGGTGCACCTTGATGACGATAGTTTGTTGCCACAAAGAGTTTATGAAGAAATTTGGCCCAGCAAGGGCATTGAGTCATCGGTGTCTCTGCGGTCTTTGTGTGGCGGGAAACCCACTGGCAGATGCTCCTCGGCGTCTTCGACTTTCTCCGGCTAGACAAAGTGGTTGGCAGTGCTGGCGAGAGCGTCACTGAATTCAAAGTGTCTTAATCAGTGGAGCATTGCAGCTCTGGTTGTCGGCGGCACAGCGTCAAGCTGTCCCCACGTCTGGGCAACACGACTTCAACAGGCCTCCAGTGGTTATAGCAAACCTGCGAACCCTGGTCGACGACGGTGGACGGCTGTCCGGGTGCTTATCATCCGATTTCTCGGCGGTCCCAGTCTCTGGTCGACAGTCTTTCAAAAGCTGACTTCCAGGGTGCTTTGTCGAAGGTTAACGGTGCACGCTGGTTCCTCGTAGCTGGGGAAGAGGTCTCCTAGCCAGGTCCTCTCTTGGATCAGTTTCGATGGCACGGCAGCTTTTGGACTGCAGTGAAGGTAACAGCAGTCAACCTCCTTCGGGTTCGGCTTTGAGATTAAGCATCAGTTTCGACTTCAGCTTCTGACCGATTTCCATCAGTCAGTAGTCCCCAGATATACTGTTTCTCTTATTTAGTCTCTCATTCACTCTGCTGGGTCACACTCATGCAACCATTCATTCAGAAGGGCATTCATGCAGGCAGGCAGCCAATCAGGCTCACAGTGCATTCAGACCATTCGCCTCCCTTCAGACACCGACAAGGTATGTGTATTGGGACAAGTACCCAGCCATTGAGCACCCCACACTGCATTCATACCAGTTTCGGGCAGGGCTGTCTCAGCCTTTGTGTCACATACCAGAAACCAGACACCCATAACAAGAAGTGCATATTGGTCACTCCATTCACCCAGGTACCACCCCAAGGGTGTACCCATAACATACAGTCCCTGGGAAGGCTCCAGCCAGTCTGGCCTGGACTTCCCCACAATACCATATATGGAACTTCCACCCAAAACCAGTCCGGGGGAAGGGACAGAGTCAAGGTAACGGGCACAGAAAGCAAGAGGCCAGAGGGGCCATCTTTTCTCCTATCAGGAATCAACTGATTCCAATGGCAGGGCCTGGGTATCCCAAAATGCAGGATACTCCGAGCACCTGTCAAATTCAACATGGAGCTTCCACCAGCTCACACCCTGCACTGTGACCAACATACAGGTGCCCAGTGCCCAAAACGATACACTCGGGGTACAGGGTTGTACCCCCACC
Organism: Ambystoma mexicanum; assembly: GCF_040938575.1. Classification (NCBI taxonomy): domain Eukaryota; kingdom Metazoa; phylum Chordata; class Amphibia; order Caudata; family Ambystomatidae; genus Ambystoma; species Ambystoma mexicanum. The sequence goes on from NC_090933.1 coordinate 242,990,821, forward strand.
CATCGGTGCCATAAGGGTATCCCAAGGGTCTGTACACCAAACCAAAAAGATGAGGAACGGCACTGCCAGGAGTCCCACATTTCCTAGGCAGAAAACAATACAGAACAAACAAGAAAAAGGACTACAGAACAAGGACAGGGAGGCCCTATCCCTTCAATGCATTTCCAGCATCACACTTAGCCATTTAAAAGATCTGTGTGAGGGGACTTAAGACATCAAATAGCTTATCTTGACAAACCCTCAAGGAGCTGTCAACTCTTTTTTGGGATCTTTGACTTTTTGCATTAAAAAAGGATACCATTGACTGGTCTATTTCTGGGGTAAGGGCAACGTCATCAGGAAGGATCTGCCTGGGGCACTCCGACCGAAGTTTGTTTCCGTCTTCCTTTGCTAAAGGTTTCCTGACCCAATGCCTGAGAATAGAGGCCACCACCCCTAAGGGATGCCACTCTGCTGTCCCGAGGTGATGAATGAGAGAAGGGTCAAAGAAGGGTAGGTAACCTCTTGTCCCTCCTGTCATCTAAAAGGGGGGAATCTGTACCCTGGGTTGGCTCTGAGGGAGACACCTTTTCGCGTCACTTGCGTGGGGAATCTGAATTGTCAGGGCTTCCATGAGAGGAATCAGAACTGGCCAGGTCCTTGGAAGTTTGAAACCCCTTGGTTTGGCTCGCCCAAGAAGGCTGGGAAGTGAGCAGCCCCTTTGCCTCCATTTTATTGGATAGGGGAACTAGGACCTTCTTCATCCTCTAAAACTATATGTTTGGACTTAGAGCTGCATTTACAAGGAGCAGAAACAGGACTATGAGAGGGGGGAGTGGCCCTGGGGCTAACATGAGGATGAGTCTGCAATTTTAGTAATGAGCCTATCAAAGACTGTAGAGTGGAGTTGGGCTCTTGCAGAGCAGTATGCATGGTGTCTTGAATCACTCTACTGACTAATGTAGGGGCCAAAAGGGCTACCTCACCCGACCTCCTGAGAGGGATTTCTTCTGTCGCCACTCCCAGGCGATTTCTCACTTTTCTTAGGTCTTACCTGAGTGGCAGTATCAGAGGAGGCATGACCCTCTCACCCTCTAGGGGCTGCCATAGCCCAAAATGGCAATTAATTGCAAGTAAATAAATACATTCTAAAGTAAACGTAATTGAAAATAAATGCAATATGAATGTACTGTGCTCGCACAGCATGATAGATGCACAGCTGATTCTTGGGTACAGGCAACACAGAGCAGATGCTACACTGGGAACCCTGCCTCCAAAGACACCTTCTAGATGCTAGAGGCGCAGATCGCAGGGTGTTGGAGCCCCGAACGCACAAGGAAAATACCTTCTACCCTTTGAGGCCATAGGCCTTATTGCACAAGCAGGCGAAATGTAAATAACTGTAGGAGTAAGAAAAATACAGCGTTGCACCTGTATCACACAGCAGCAGAGGTAACAGGGAACCATCTCGCAGAGCAGACAAAACATAATTAATTAAATAAAGAATGAACAGTGATGCTGCACTGTGAGCTGTCAGATGCCGGAGGGTTAGGGCTCCGTGATGGGAACTTGGGCAGAGCTCCGTGATGGGAGCTTATCGACCAACCACTCGGTCTTTGAAGAAACTTGTGCGTAATTACCAGTCACCGACTTTAACTGGAAGAACGGGAAGCGTTGTGTGCACTAACCACAAGGCATAAAATAAGCAGTGTTGCATAGCAATTTGCTATAAAATTCTGTAGGTTTGCTAAAAAATGGAAACTTGTGTAGCAAAGCTAGCTATTTAAGTTGCCCTCTTCAGTAAAAGCAAAGCTCACCCTACATTCCTTTCTTGCCCTCATTGTTCTCTCTGCCCTCTTTTTTTCTGTTCACTTCAAGTGCTAATGGAGAGAAAGTGCAGCAGTAATCATCTCCTTTACTCTTAACTGCCAAAGGCTTGTGTGGGAGTGCTAGGCAAACCAGAAGTAATCAGGATGATTTTTATTAAGCTTTCTATAGCCTGTCTGGCAAAGACCAGTATGTGTCAATTTATATATTTTTTTTAAAAGACAGACATGCAATTCCATTCCTAAAATGTAAGTTGTTAAATAAAGCATCATTACAATATTGATACTATAAAACACTGCATCATCTTCATGCTTTACAGTAACGTTTAGGTTATTGTATCTAAATTTCAAAGTCTCAACTATATTTCATTTTGTTTGGGAAGATGCAGCATATAGAGGGTTTACTGTGATTTTATTGCTGAAATAACAGTGACGTACAATTAAAAAGAGAAATAAATATTGCAAGAAAAAATATCCACATGCCTTTTACATTGCCCATTGTAAAAATACCTTTTTTCGGGGGGAGGGCACCTCCACTAGCCCCACTCCTACTCCTAAACTCTCCTCGTCTCCCTCCCCTTTATCCCAATTTTAACATAAATCTGTTTTTTGTTGTATTTTTTACACCTAAAACTCAACCCTATCATTACACTTTCTTGCCTTTATTTCGATATTTGTTCTGCTGGTCAGTATTTTTTTACCCACTATTAATTCTAGAAATATGTTGTCATCTTTGTAAATTCAGTCGTTAATAATTCCTGCAATATTATCACTGGTATCCATATTGTCGAGTGAAGACTTTTGAAAGTGTACATGATCACATGAACAAATGCTTTTGACGGCAAACCTAGTTCTGTAACCTGCAGGTTGCATACACCATGCAACTAGTGCTCAACCCATGAGCGAACCCATACTCCTTGACATTCTATATTATCACCCTGTCGCTTTATACCAGGTACCCTGAAAGTGGGATGACCACAAACTACAATATTCTACCTAGTTTGCCCAGTTCTCTGCCTGCTACATAATCCACTCTGCTTAGTCTCTTTCTTTCCTCTTACATAATGAGTACACAAAGCGAACTAGATGGTTACGCAAAGTAGTGATCAATAGTTCCATCCAGTCCGTACATCTACTGCAATACCAAACACTGTAGTTAGCCTCCAGAACTCTCTTTGCTTTAGGATGTTTGCATTATATATTCCCACTTGCAGGAGACAGCTGGTCAAATTGTTTGCAGAGCCTTTTTTTAATCATATCTATGTTTTTGTGTCCATTCATGCAGCTAATCTTTTACATTTTACAAACACTCATCTATGGCTCGTCTTTTTGTCCACTCGCATAGTCGAGTAGATTTTATGAAGGGCTAGTAGCATTTGCAAGAGATGTTTGAAACTTTTATTTAACATTTACTTTGCAGTAAATGACAAATACAAGTTTCACTGTGCTTGGCTGGCCTCTGGGTGGCAGCAGTGTGCCAAACATAAATCGGGGTTGTAGCGACGTGCATCATTTTACGGAAATTGCATTTTTAAATTTGTTGTCCTCCATTGCTATGGGTCGAGTGCATTTCTCTTAGCTTGAATAGGTAAACTAAGCTACCCTTCTTGTAGGTCTAACTGAATTGTAAAGAATTTGCAAGGCCTAACTCCTCTCAATGTCTTATTTCAGCGGTACACAAAACTGCTGTATTATTGCTCATTTCATTTTTTGGGTACAAATAAATACTGGTGACATTAACAATATTAATACAAAATTGCTAAACAAATGGGTCTATTTTCTAATAAAAAAAATGTTAATTAGCAAACTCTGCTAATCAATTTTTGAAAATTGATTTATGCCTTGAACAGTGAGCACCGCTTCTGCCGGAGGTGGCGGGCGCTGAGGGAAGTCACAGGCAATAAATAAAATACAGTGAACCAACTGCTCAACCAGTAAAAACGTTACCATAAGGCACAATTTCAATGACAATGCAATGAAACACAGCTACAAGGTAAAACACTGACGAATGAAAGCAGCAAAGAAGAAGTCGTCATCATAGAGGAAAGGACTTAAATGGTGGTGGGTCCTAGCGTATTGGCCATTGCCAGGGCATGACCTTCCTCCATCTTAGATTGGGGTCAGCCCCAGAAGAGAATGTTAATGTTATGTACATTTTTTAGAACTAAACTTGTTTTACTTTTAAGTTTGTTTCTTTGCTGCTGGTGTTCGTAGTAAATACGTTGATACATAATATGAAGCCTTCCATCTTGACATAGAATACAAAGTCGTTATCACACCACCTTTACCAGATTACCTTGTGATGAGGCCTTATGCACATACCTTTAGCAGCAGCTGTGCATGCACTGCAGTAGTTTGTCTTGTGCACGTGAAGAAGCTAGGAGTCTGCTTATTCACCCTTAATAGTGTGGGTGCTCTATGGGTAGTGTGCTCTTCACCAAACATGTGCAGCCCTCTCGCCTCAACCCAGGGAACTGGACAAGTGCTTATTGTGTGAAGGCCTACCCCATCTGCTCAATTTGATGCACAGGCCTCTTATGCTCATCAATACAGGCCCAAGCGCGCACAGGCTTGCCACCTGGCTGGGACAGACCACTGACGAAATCTAAAAAGGTGCATAGGGCGAACGCACTCTAAAGATGCTGGAAGCTACCAGAGATGCCCCTTAGACACAAGCACTCAGCCAATGCTCACACATTTGCGCTTCTCTTCAGCGTGCCCAGTTAGGCCTCTGCCTATCTTAGTGGGAACCTCAAACATCATAGCCCTCAGAAATCTTAATCCAACTGCCCAGTGCCTAGCCATATTTCGCAAATGGGCTGCCCCGCAACTTGCTGGACTGGGGAGGGCTTATCGTTGTTCCCCCCACGCCCATTCAAGCACTGGCTTACTTGGGCAAGGGTGGGGTTGCCCACTCGCAATCTTCCCAACAACGGAGCCGCATCCTCATCTGGTACAGAGTTTCCAGTCAGCCTTCTCCACTCAGATATCCTCCTCACCTGAACCCAGCAGACGTGGCACAGGGTTTGTGGTGCACACAGGACTGTCTCACTCACACAGCCGGCCAGGGAAGATTTGCCACTCTCTTGTTATGGGGCCAGACACAGCAGCCCGTAGGGCCGGATCACAACACCCCCACCAAGCAGCTGCCCGGGGCAGGAGCCGCCCTGCTAGACACCCTCTTCTTTTCCCAAACGCCCTCTGCCAGTCCTACCATGCGTACATTTTTTATTTTCTTTCTCTTGCAGGTGTCCAAGTATGTAACTCCAATCTAGACGGACCCTAATTGGGCATGGGATTACATATGCTCCTACCAGCTCCCATTGGGTTTGAATGGTGTTGCAAAGTGAGAATTGGTGAGTGAGGACATAGGTGCAAAAGCAGGTCACGTTTATGGAATAAAACAAGCGAGTGGCCAGCTGGCTTCAATTTGGTGCAGCATACAGCGCCAAAGACCACTGGGGAGGAGAGCTAAAGCATACGCTTTGATGTATCATCAAACTTGTCACCAGCAAAAAGCCTCACAACATAGGCTTCCCTGCAATATTTATGCCTGATATATGCAGATACTTGGCATTCTACAGTAATGCAACACAATTTCGCCAGATTAAAAAACAAAACAAAGAAGACTGATTTTAATCTCGTCAGAATGTTTTGTTCCTCCTGAGACTCAGCTGTTTCACAGCCTCCACCGGCTTTGACAGCTGCATTCCTCTCCTGCTATCAGATGAATCTAAATTTACCGCACCAATAGCTCAGCACCTTGTCCTGGGTCGACGTGTGCTCTCAGGCTGCTTGGCTGAATCCCATCCCCCGTGCATGCTGGCACTGCCACCAGTGACGCAATGTAACCCAGGCAGCAAGACGTCTTAAAGACACAAACAGCAGCTTATTTGGGTATTGGCAATAATGAACCCCGGGTTACGATATAAACCCACACTCACTCAGTCACAGGCAAGAAAACAGGCGGAATCTAACAAGTTTTAGTCACGCTTTGTACCAAAGTAAGATAGTGACGAGAAACTCAATGGGCACATACCGTATCAACATTGCACGTTGAAATGATCCACACCTGACAAAATGTGCCATGTTCATAAGGATCAGTAACAGGCCAGTTGCCCTTATAAAGAAAGAATTGTACTCACCATTTTCTGAATTTTGGAGTAAAATGATGTTTTAGAGAGTAAAAAGATTATTCCGTTCTTTTTGGTGTTATTCTTAAAGTGACTAAAAATAAAAATAGATATACATTTGGTAATTCACACTTCTATTCACCTGCTTTTTTTATCTTCAATGTCCTCTTCCTTCAGGTGAGGAGGTAATATTAGAGCTCCCTTTGACACTGCTCTTCTGGTAACACCGAAGTGATGGTCCAACCCTGCCGATGACGGCCTATCGCCCAAGTTAAGGGCCCAAGTGAAGAGACGGTCACATGGCAGCAGTGCTGTCACGGGCAGGGCTGGCCCACCGCCGCAGGTTATATCACCTTTAGCATCCGTGTAGTTTCCTACGCATTTGCAAAGGGTGTTTAATACATTCATTTTTTTAAACTTGCCTTGCTCCATAGCGTTTTCAAGTTAATGTTCTACGTTGCTGACAGGACGTCATCAACAAGATAATGGACTTCGGAAACTACGGTGCGCGGTCACACCACAAGTTTCTTTAAAAAAAAAAAAAACACCTTTAGCAGCTGCGTAGGAAACTACGTTTGTGCAAAGAGGTGAGGAGGGAGGAGGAGAGGGGAATGGAAGCAGGGGCTGGCCAACAGCACATAGGCTGCTCTGAACGCAGGCTTATACCAGACAATACAGCCCTTATACCAAGCTTTGTAATTGGCCAGCGCCCCCTTCCAGGGTGCTAATGCTCTCGAAGAAATGTGCCGATGGTTTGTTTCTATTCCCATTTTTTTGTTGGGAGTATTTTTACTTCCTATTTTCTTTTGCTTATTTTTAGGGCGTTAAAGTGGGTGATACGCAGCTTACCCATAGGGATATCACTTGCCTGATGCCCATGATCAGCACCTAGCTGTAGGTTCCAAGACCACTTGTACCAACTACTTAATCTTGTTGACTCCATCAGAGATGCACTATATAAGGGGTCTGCTGTCTCACTTGTTAGGGCTTTTAGGATGTTCAATTACCGGACTATCAAGAAAACAAATGGCTTTGCTACACAGGAGTGGTATCTCAGAGTGGTAACAACATAACAACCACATGATTGCTCCAAAATAAATGTGCTTTATGCGAATTTATGAGAATTGCAGTTGTCAAGTTTCCGCTGGCTTCAACAACGAGAGCCCATCAACATTTTCAAATACCACACACACAAGTTTGTATATCCTTTCAGGGACCACTGGGAGCAGAGCTCCAGCAGGCCAGCAATGCTATGGTTCCAGCAATGAAGCAAAAAAGATGCCCCTTTATTGTACAAAAAGACCAGCTGTACATTGTTCTTTGGAATGACATACGAGGCAGACAGGAAAATACTTCATACCGTCAATGCCACAGAAGGAGGTACTACAAAACGACAGAGGTTTCCATTGTTCCACCCCTCCATATCAGAGTCTTAATCTGTGCCTACTTCAAAATACATTAATTCAATTTCAGAGATATTCCCATCATTATGGTCTTTGGAGACTTCTACATTACTTGCATTTCAAGCTTCGTTTGGATGTGATTGTACAGTACAGGTACTTTGTCAGGGTAAAGTCATAATTAAAGTATTCACTGCTGTGTCTAAAGACAACATTTCGGCACTTCGTTCAGTGGGAACACAAGAATTAAACTGGATTATTTTATTTGCCAAGTCTGTCAGCCCAGAACCAGAGTTGCGCTGGATTATATTTTCTAGGAAAGAGACGAGCTTGGAAATGTTACCGCCAACGAGACGCACTTTCATGCCTGCAATGAAGACATTCAACTACCAGGTCATGATCTTCAACTAATCATGGCCACTAATTCTACATGGATGGATCATGTAGGACAGAGAAATAACTCCTGCTCTCTGTGAAATGCCATGTGCTCCAAACTATGTTCTGAAGTTGAAAAGATGTTACTGTGTCAAGAACAGATGCAGGCCACCATTGTGACAGCGTTAGGAGTTTGAACCCGTCAAGGGGGTGTGGGGGGGGGGCAGGGACCCCTTCCGACCCGGGGTAGGAAGCCTAACCGCTCCTGTTCACATCAGCATCCCACTTACCAGTATGGATGGAAGGCAAGACGCCCAGAGAAAGTCAACTCACCTAGACCGATGGGACTGCACAAACACCCAGAAACAAAAAAAGAGGCGTGCCCTAAAGGGGTTTTTAAAAATGTACACTGTGATACCCAGGCCCGGGGGAAAAGCCTAGGACAAGATAGGCCCAAACGGTCAGGTAAACCAGGGAAACCAGGGAAACCAAGGGGCAGGGGGAATCTGAAGAACCATTCGGTTCACGGTTATACAGGGCCATCGTTTGTGAGACAGAGTGAGATGTGTTAAGGTGAGGTCAGGAGGTGTGGTGGCAGACAGAGATCTTGCAATAGGTGGAGTTTGTGGAGCTGCTGAAAGCAAGCGCAGGATGGTATTAGTTGTGAGAGAGTGGTACAGAGTGTGAAAGGTTAAAGTTGTGATTCTACAAATGTATGATAGAGTGAGTGATAGCGGGTTGTGGGAAATAGGGAAGAGTGGGAGTAGAGGGTGGAGACAGATTGAGAGTGTACATGAGAAGCCAGGTTTAGAGGGGAGGTTGGAGACGGGAGGGAGATTGAGGAACAGTGCCTAGAAAGAGTAGTGTGAGAATACCAGCGGGACAGAGGAGGAAAGCAAGGTTGAAGACAAGAAAGAGAGAGAGAAAGGGAGAGAATAAGAGTGAGAATGAGATTGCTGGACACCATGAATTTACGGAATCCAAGGGACCACAACTAGAATAAGATGATCTTGATAGTAGGGGTTACCGATTTCTAGCTACATCACACCACCAGGGAATAGGGTGGTGGTTAGAGAGGGGAGTCTGGGCAAACCAGTGGAGGGTGGATCAGAGACATCCCTTAGATGGATCCACTTGAAGTCTTAAAATTCCTAAAAATAAAAATCCCTTGAACTATTCATGTTCAATTTTGTGAACAAGGTGCTGCAGAGTCGGAGGAGACCTATGCAGTGCCATTCTATGTGTGGATATTCACTACGCTGGTGAGAAGTTCAAAATTTAACATGAATCAACGAGTATTCATTCCTCAATAAAGAGGACATCCTTTGGAAGAAATAGATGGGCTTACACGCGAAGCAAATAATGAACATGGCCATGCATAAAAAAAGACATGATACACAGGATCCCATAGGTGGGAATACCAAGTAATATATTTGTTCTGATGAAGGACGTCACAACCTAAAGCTCAAAAAAAGCCCAGAAGGCCTAAACACCGGGTGTTGACCCATATTACACCATTAAAATAACAGTTTATTGCACAACAATTCAAGAGTACAACAAAAGAAAAACGCTCGGACTGTGCCACAGAATAAAAGTGGCCACGGAATAAATGCTCAAGAACTGAGTTTTTAAACAGTCAAAAAGTTGTTAGTCCTACGTTTGGATAAAAGCAATAGGTAGAAATCACTGTATATAGGTTCAACAAATACGTGAAAACAACTGTATGTATTTGTTTCTTGTCATGAAGTATATTCGTGGCAGAGATCGATCGTATGACCAATGCACTGTTGTATAGGATGCTAGATATTTGTTGTGCCTGTGTATAGAAAGGAAACTATTTTTGTGTATATATCACACTTTGGTGAGATATTTTTAAAGCATCTAAAAAGATTTTGCAATAAATAAATTCTCAGTAAATAAAGTCATAGTCCAAGCTGTGTTTTTCCAAAGCTTTTACCCTGATCAGTGGATTTGTAGACCATGTGTAAGAAACCTGGGGGATCAGGGGTTATCCAGGTACCCTTTCTGTGGATAAATCATTAAAAGTAGAGACGCCCTGTGGAGAAGTGCCAGTACTGTTGATTAAAAGGAAGTTCTATTGAAGATACAACTGCCCTGCTTGGTTGTTATATATTACCCCATTTAATGTAGTGCAGCTCTTCTGAGAAGGGATAAAGTGCTCCAAAATAGCAGTGAGACGGTATTAAGTGTTATATAAAATCTATAAACTAAACTACATCGCCAATTAAAACATACAAGAGCTGCTGAGAGTTGTCTATACTATCGCCCCATTAAAGAAATAACGAAAAATAATAACCTTGTTTGGAGATTAAGCTTCTGTGAGCTCAATTAGATTTCGAACACCTGACCTTCTGGTTGCACAACACCTATGCAGCAGATACATTAAACCCACAGGGATATTTCACTAGATTTGCCTTGTAAGACCTGCAGGTTAAAAAGGGTTCTATATAGCAGGTGGACTAACATACTGAGCTGCATTTGATAACAGGATGGAGACTTTGCAAGGCTTCCTTCGGCACATTGAGTCCGTCAAAGCCAGCAGCACTTTATCCCTGCATGAGCTATGGATGCACTTGAGTCATGGACAAAGCAAAGCATAAGCCATGGTAGCAGAGGATGCTGTGGCCCCAGCCATAACAGCAGACGCCGCCACAGGCGTGATAAGGGAGATTGCACAGAGACTAGAGAGAAAGCCAATTGAAGGTGGGCTGTACAGCCTGAAAACCGAGAGTCCCGTTGGAACAAGGTGCCAGATCACTCTGTTACATAGAATGGAAAGATTTGCTAAAAGTAGTGGTCTGTACTACAGGACTAGGCCACGCAGGATTGTACAGGGCTTAAATGGTGCTGTAAAGCCAGGCCCTCCAAGGTCGGAAGATGTGCCTGTAGAACATTAGTTGAAAATATGACTAAATGTATCAAACCGACTTTTCTCTACAAGGCTCACTGTGTAAAATCTATAAAAACATTGAGATTTCTTTGTTCAGGGTCCTCAATTTCGGGAAGGGGAGAATCTGCCACTTTCCAGGTTCATTTCTGAACAGCTGTATGGAAATAAAAGTTGTCTCTACCTTTGCTGCCCAATTTCCTGATAGGACTATTCAATGATGAGCTGCGAGATTCGCCAAGCCAGGTTCCTAGTTTACCTGACCTGTGAATGGCTCTTGCCCAGTGTGACCATTTGCCAGGCATAGTCACTCCTCCCCAAGGGGGAGGCCTTTCCCATGAGGCTAGGGAGGTGCAGACGCTACTCAATAGCCCCCTAGGGGTGGTTACTCGTGGGAGGTCCTGATGCAGAGGGACTCCTCGTGTGGGGATAAGGTCGACCATCTTGGGGACAACCCATTGCACAAGATTGCACACCCTCATTCGTTACTCCCACCCCTCAGCCCCATGTCAAACCATTATATTGAGAGTAAACCAATGTATTTCTGTAGCGTCTGGGGAACAGCTACGACAGAAAATGCTAGGACGAAGAGCACAGAAAACATGAGGAATGCTGACTGTGCTAGTACTTAGACGAGGAGGCTCACAGGAGCCATGAGGACTACCACCATTGACAACAGGTGTTCACGTTATGGTGGGGTGGAGTAAGCCCTACAAAGTGGAAATAGAAGAAGGACCCAGCATCTTCATCTTCTATACTCGTCGGATAGCATGGGAGTTTCAAAGTGCGGAACTCGACCCGTAGAGAGGTCTCTGCAGAGGATGCCGGCGAGTGGCTGAGGTAGTCTGTGAAAGGTCCTGCATCGGCAGGACCGAGCCCAGAGTGAAGCAGGCGAGGCAGTTGCCTGACCTCCAGGAGTAGGTGGACTGTGCTGCAACCCCAACGGTGCAGAGACTGCACAGAGCCACAACATGCAGAGCCGCTGCAGAAGCATTAACGAAACAGACGGCTGCAGGAAGACCAATCCCAGGTCCTGGTGAAACACTGCGTAAGCAAGCCCCAGAAGGTAACGGGAAGTGCTGGCAAACCGATAAGAACGTGGTGGGTGTAGAAAGGTCTATGCTTCATACCGGGGCAAGACTAAGGCTTACCAGAGGGCTATCAGTGGTTGGGGACTCACAACTTCTGTGCGCATTTTGTGTATGTTGTTTTGTGAACTGATTGATTAACACTCTCGGGGCACATTAGGTAGCGCTCCCCTTGATAATTGCACTGCAGGCTGCTGTGTGAGTTTATGGTGAAAGTGTCATTGCAAAACTTGTGTGTGGGATCTTCTAAAACTGAATCCTAGTATTTTTGCTACTTGTCACGGGTATTGGAGCACCTAGATTCGAATTTCATAAATTGTGCTATTTTTCACTAAAACGTATTTCATTAGAAATAAGTTGACCAATTACCTTGCTTTGTGGAACGAGTGCCCCTTTCAACTTCTCGAGCACTTCCCCTTTAATTGCTAGCTCTAGACGGCTAAATTATCGTTAGTAGCTTATTGAAAGTATATCACTGTGAAGGGGTTAATCCAGAGGTGAGCCAGGAGGAGAAATCCCGCATCACAGGACCTCACGGCAAGGAAAGGGCGCGGGATAGATGCAGGAGGGGGGACCTTGGGGATTGATAGGCAAGTGGCTGGGCTAATAACATGTGATCTGCAAGGGGTGAGGAGCTTTCCTCTAATGTGTGTCGTGTTGTTGCAGACGGTTTGTGATGAGAGAGAAGGTGCCTATGAATGGGCATACTAAAGCTCCAGAGGACTGAAGTGAAGTCTTCAAGTGATTTCTCTGTTGAAATCAGCCTCGTTAGGCTGAAGAAAAGCTACCACGTTGGGCAGGGGCGCAGCTGAAAGGCTGACAAGAGTTGTTGTTTGTAATTTTCTGTCACGGAAGACTGGGATCGCAGCTGAGGAGGCCCGTGTTCGGAGCCAGGAACCTGTGAGGAATCGATCAGCTGTAAAAGAAATGCTGTCAGCTATATAGGAGGAGCGAGCGCTGAACAACGCCCCGGAGCGCTGAAACAAAGTGAAACGGACATTCCTTGAAGTACGCAAATGTGATCCCAGAGGCAGGGGGAGATGAACCACCCCGATCGTTCCACGAACATACTCTCTTGAAAAGGGAAGAATCTGAAATTGACATGATTGGGAAACTATTGACATAACGCTGTGAGGAAAACATACAGCGAGCAAGGGAAATTGATATAATTCTTTTACGCTCGGACACGGAGCTGCAGCGAAGCAAGGAGGCAATCACCTTTATATAAGGGACAAATAAGATTGAAAGAGGGAGAAACAGTGGCGAGGCAGCGTTGTTGGTAAGATCTATGAGGGACTAAATTAAAACAATGAACTGTCCTGTGAGTTGGGGGGTTTTGTTTCTAAGGAGACTGTCAGAAAATAAAACACCAAAGGAGAATTTATGGTACCAGGGGGAAAAGTGACTGCTACAACCTGGACTTGCAGACATTACTCAAGAAACCTTTTTGTCTACCACAATCAGATAAAAAGGTGAACCCTATAGAGAGATTGAAGAAGAACAAGTTACATACCAACTGGTAAAGTTCTTTCGTCTGGATGTTCCTCCAACGTATTCCACATCTTTGACATGTAATGTCCACAGCTGTGCACTTCGGAAACATATTCGGCAGAGGGCGTCCTGCGTCGATGACGTCGGGTCGATGTCCCTCGAAGGCCTCCGTCGAAAGCGACGTCACCAGATGTTATAAATAGGACGCACATCGTCCATAGCCTTAGTTTAAGTTTTTTCCTTCAGAACGTGTGGCACCAGTCTCATGCCTGCTTGACTGCACTTAGCCTTGCGGAAACGTTAGCTTCAATCGCATAGGAAATTCTCCAGAGCGGCAGGCTGGGAGGGCGTTGTGGAATACGTTGGTGGAACATCCAGTCGAAAAAATGTTACCAGATGATAAGTAACTTGTTCTTCGAATGGACTGTGCCCTTCAACGTATTCCACATCTTTGACAGACTCCCAAAGCAGTACCAGTAAATGGAGGAGGGAAAAGAATTTAGAGTACCCAATTAGATTGCCGAATAAAGAACCGCCTTCCCAAAGGCCATATCCTGACCATGGATTGTATCCAGGCAATAATGTTTAACAAATGTATGGCTTGAAGCCCATGTAGCGGCATCACAAATATTCCTAATAGGAACACTGCGCTGGAGGGCGGTGGAAGTAGCCACACGCCTAGTGGAATGAGATCTCAACCCTTCAGGAGAGTCACTACCCGCCAATCTGTAACACTCTGTAATGGTAAGGATAATCAACCTGGACAAGGTCTGTTTGTTAACAGCCTGGCCCAATCAGTGTCCAGCATATCCTACAAAGAGTTGATTGTCCACTCTGACCCTGGACATCCTAGAAATGTAAAAGTTCAGAGCTCTCCTAGGATCCAACCGATGGAGTCGCTCCTCTTCCTTACCAGGATGAGGAGGAGGGTAGAAAGATGGAAGAACCACCTTTTGACTCAAATGATATTCAGAGACTACCTTAGGTAGAAAAGAAGCACATACTCGCAGTAGAACCCTGAAACACAGTAAAGGGTGGCCTAGATGAAAGTGTCTGCAATTCAGTCACTCTACGAGCAAAAGTAACCACAACCAAGAAAACAGTCTTGAAGGAAAATAATCTCAAAGGACAGGAGTGCAAAGGTTCAAACGGAGCACCCATGAGAAATTTCAAAACCAAATTCAAATCCCAAACTGGAACCTAGAAATTAGACGGCGAGAATACATTAGTCAGCCCTTTAAGACACTGGGAAATCAACAGAATCTTAAGTAAGAACATTCTTCAGACGAGCGCTTCAAGATAGAGAGCGCCCCAGGTAACCCTTAATGGTACTCACTTGAAGGCCCCTGTGGGCCAAAGAAAGTAAGAAAGACAAAACCATAGGAATGGAGCACTGAAAAGGAACAACATGTGATCACTGCACCAGTCGCAGAACTTACGCCAACGGTACAGGGATTTTGTTGCAGGCCGCCTGGCCGAAAGCAACACCTCCATCACGTCATCCGGGAGGTCCTAATCCTTATACCTCAACCTTTTTAGATCCCAAGCGGGAAGGTTGAGATGCTTGACCTCTGGATGGAGAACCTGGCCAGTGCCGTCTCACGCCCCTCCCTCCCTCGCACGAGAGCAGATCCACTCGGTAGGGAAGATGGCGTGGAGGGCAGATGGACATTTCTAGATGGTCCGGGTACCACGCTCTCCTGGCCCAATCTGGAGCAATGAGGATCATGTGGGAACCGAACTTCCGTAACCTTTGCAAGACTTGAGGAATAACTGTGACTGGAGGAAACTCGTACAGCAGTGGGAATGACCAATCCACCACAAATGCGCCTCCTAAGGCTCCTCCTAGAGGAAATTCCCTTGAGCAGAATCTCTCGCACTTCCGGTTGACACTGGTGGCGAAGAGGTCCACTTGCAGGGTTCCCCAAAGGGCAAAAATCTCCTGAAGCACTTCCTGAACCAACTCCCACTCGTGAGAGATCGAGCTCTGCCTGCTCACAGCGTCCACCACCGCATTTTCGTCTCCGGCCAAATGAACTGCCGAGATCGAAATTTCCTGCTGGATGGCCCAGAACCAGAGCTGCATTGCCTCTCTGCACAATGGAAGTGACCCTACCTACCTGCCCTTTTCATGCGACTGTGTTGTCCGTCATGATTTGGACACTCTTCCCCCATACAGAGGGCAGAAACGCCTTCAGGGCTAGCCTGATGGCCCTCAGCTCTAACAGATTGATATGGAGTCTGGTCAAGTTGTTAGCATGAACGCCCCATCCTGTGAGGGTAGCATTCGTCACTACAGTCACCTCCGGCCACGGTTGTCAAAACGGTTTCCCCCTCATCAGGTTACCTTCGTTGGCCCACCTTAGAAGAATCTGGGAGACCGAGTGTGGAATCTGAACGGGATCCGACATCTTGCCGGAGAACTGCAAACACTGCATCTTGAGGACCCATTGCAGGGATCTCATGCGCAACCTGGCCTCAGGCACCAGAAAAATGCAGGATGCCATGAAGCCGAGCAACCTTAAGAATTCGAAAGCCGGGAGGCTCTGGACATGTTGAAATTTGTCCACCATCTGCACAATGTGATGAGCCCTTACCTTCCCCAAGGACGTGTCTAACACAGCCCCGATGTACTGGAGCTGTTGGGAGGATGTCAGATGCGACTTCTTGAAATTCAGGGAGAAGCCCAGCCTGTGGAGGGTGCGGCAGGTGAGACTGAGATGATCCAGCGCTTGCTCGGGAGAGTGTGCCCGGATCAACCAATTGTCCAGGTAAGGGTAGACGTGAATCCCCGCTCGCCTGAGATATGCTGCCACCACCACCATTAGCTTGGTGAAGACCCTCGGGGCGGAGATCAATACGAATGGCAGGACCCGAAACTGAAAGTGCGAGTAGCCAGCCGCAAACCTCAGGCACTTTCTGTGCGCGGGATGAATCGGCACATGAAAGTAAGCATCCTTGAGGTCCAGAGACACTAACTAATCCTGAAGTTGAAGGGCTTTGAACTTGTCCTTCCTGCGAAGTTTGTTTAACCAACGCAAGTCCATGATGGGTCTCAATCCCCCACCTTTCTTTGGGATCAAAAAATAAGGGGAATACCATCCCTTGTTCCTCTCCGCTACAGGCACCAGTTCTATAGCTCCTTTTTCCAGCAGGTTCAAGATTTCCTGCACAAGGAGCAGATCCAGAAGCTTCATAGAGAGTTTCCCCGGTGGATTGTCGTGAGCCCGCTGAAGGAAGGGAAGGCAGTAGTCGTGGGCTATGGTATCCAGAACCCACGCATCTGAAGTAATGGAACACCATTCTTCGAGATGCTGACACAGTCTCCCCGCAACCGACAAACCATGGGACATGGCCTCATGACTGTTTGGAAGCGGCTGCGGCAGTGCCTGAAGGCAAAGAGGCAGCTGCCTGAGCGGCTTTGGCACCACGATTTCCCCGACCACCACAGGTACTTTTTCGCTGGTCCCTTTGACTGGAAGCCCCTCTTGTTCTACCAAAGGAGGAGTAGTAACGAAAAGAACCTCCCATCCACTGCTGTCCCCTAGGACAAAAAGGCAGAGGTTGACACACCGCAAAGATTTTGCCACCGCTTTTAAGGTCTGCAACCTCTCAAGGCTCTCGTCAGCCTTGCTGCCAAACAAATGTGCGCCACAAAAGGGCATGTTCAGAAGACAGGCCTGCACATCCGGAGCAAACCTCGACTTCCGCAACCACACAAATAGATCCGCCCCGTGTTGCAGGCTTCAGTGGTGGGACCTGATAAAGGCTCCTGCTCCACCATGATTGTATTTTGCACAGGAATATCTAAACCCGACTGAAGGGATTCATACATGGTATCCTTGCCGTCCTGCACGAGAGCAAGGAACCCACCCCTTTCTTCCCCCTCTGGAATATACTCAAACAATTCCACAGAGTGTGTGAAAACCTTGCCAAGGCACACATGGAGTTGACCGATTTCAATGCCATGCTCCCAGCAGAAAATACCTTCCGGGCACAACCTTCCAAGCGCTGGTCGTCCCTATCCGGAGGGATGGTAGGGTACGCCACCTGCCTCGAGGAGGCCATAGCCGCCTGAACCACCAAACTCTCGGGAGTGGGGCGAGTAGATAAATAGCTGGGGTCGCTAACAGAATGGCAGTATTTCTTGGTCAAAGACTTATTAACAGCCGAAGAGATTCCAGGGAATGCCAAGCAGCTGCCACCCTTTTCTGTAAGGTAAGATGAAATGGCAAAACTGGGTCAGAGGACGGACCTTGATCTAAGATGTCCGTTAGATCATCCTGCACAAAGTCTTCAGGAGGACTGGACCAGCCCAGATACTTCGAGACCCGCGCCATGAGCCTCCTGTATGAAGATTCTGCATGAGCCACAGGCTCAGGTCTACCAAATTCCACTTCCGGGGAAGTGTCCAACCCACTGGCATCATGGAGGGTCTGCCTCAACTCCTCCAACTGACTGTCTCCAGAAAAATGCGGAGCTTCATCAAGTTAACCAGGGTCCTCAAACTCAGACCTTTCCTCCTCTTCATAAATGTCAGCCAGAGGGAGTTGAAACCTATAGGTCTGGCGACAGAACATGGCCTGGAGTCCAAAACTGGCCTCTCAGACTATGCCGTAGCCTTCCTTGGAGGATCCACGATATCCGGGTACTCCAAAGGCAAATTTCGAGAAAAAAATCCCTGAAGGCGCCGATGGCTTTGATGCCGAGAGCGTCGAAGGCTTTGGCGCCGAAGTCGATACAGGTGCCAACGGCGCCGTGGGCTGGTACGATGGTAAAGCGTCGACGTCCGAGTCGGACGGATACAGCGCCGTCCCAGTCGACGCTGGCATCGAGCCCTCAGTAGGTAACTGCGGTCTCGCTGGGGACGAGGACCGAGACCTAGACACACATCTCATGCGACTCTTCGAATCCTTGTCCGTACGGGACCTGGAAGGCTCCCGATGCGAGTCGCGTCGTGGACCCAAGCCCGAAGACGTGCGAGCCATGGTACGAGATCGATCCTGGCCGGCTTTGTGAGAAGGCGTGACCGGACCTGTGCCCCGTGGTTGAAAAATCGCTAACATCATTTCTTTAAACGCAGCTCATTCCTCCGAAGTCAAGAACTTCGTCAGGCATGCAACCTTCCTCGAGGCACCCTCCTCTGAGGACTACGGGGAAGGCAACCAGTGACAGTGCTTCCTAGAGTGCCGGGACGAGGAAGAAGAATGGCGGGAACCACTCCAGGACCGAGGTGCCTGGGACTCCTTCCGACGCAGAGAGAGGCCCCTCGAGTCATCGGTGGAAACCCCCTTGGACTTGGATTTGGATTTTCAGGATGTAACAGGCTTAGAGCCTCTACCTACCTGGAGCTTCCCCTTCCGCTCCGGCAAGGCCTTGGCAATCAGCGACTGGCATTTCGAGCAGTCGTCGGTGTCGTGCGACTTGCCCAGGCACCACAAACAAATGCGGTGGGGGTCAGTGAGCGACATTTTCGACTTGCAGTCCCAGCAGGTCTTGAAGCCAGACCGCGGTGTCGGAGAGGTCAAAGAGAAAGACATCATAATCGATGAACACACGAGGCGCGCCGAGTTCTACGAAGTAACACGTTCCCGGAAAAAACAGAACTGAGGCTACAGGCGCAGTGCTTCCTATTTATAACATCTGGTGATATCATCGACGCAGGACGCCCTCGGCCGAAAAAGTTTCCGAAGTGCACAGCTGTGGACATTACATGTCAAAGATGTGGAATACGTTGGAGCACACAATCCATTCGAATATCCCGTTTACACAAGAGAATTCTAATGAAAAGTCAGTAAGGACTATCTCTTATCCTGTGGCGCATTTTCAGAAGATTAAAACAAGTGAAATAAAGTCTACTCAGTTAAAACCTATCGGTGAGTTGTCTTAATTCATCTAGAAACGGTTACAATTACCCATACTTCCTGTAGTTTAAATTCACCTGTTTGCGACGGGCGCAGCGTTCCGATGTTCTACTCTGCAACTGCTGAGATGGATCTGGCTGAAGTCACAGCTCAGCATCATAGTAGCAGGGCAGCTGCTATACCCCTAAAATACCAAGGGATGGGTCTTGGACCGGTGGCTCAGAATACGAGGCAGACCGCCCAGATGTTAGAGCCATCCATTGTCAGTTCACCAGGCGAACAGGTTGGTACACCCTGTCCGACCATTAAGCACACTACTAAGTGTCTCTTACCTATGTCTGACCCACTCCCCAACAAAGAACCTGGTTATACTGAGGTTGTAGGGCCAGAAGTTGATTCCATCAGTCGAGTGCCGTTGGTCTCTTTCCCAGAGACTCCTCCTGGTCATGATAGTGAGGTGGAAGTACCTCTGCTGCTAGGCAGTGCTGAGCATGCTCATAAGGAGGATCTCCACCAACAAAGTCTGCCAGCATGCAATCCCACTCTCCCTCCTGTTTCGCATTGTCAAGACTCATCTAGCTTACTACAACATAATTACCCTAAAAACACCTTTGGCAAAGAGCCTAAATTCATGCTTCTTAACACAAGGTCCCTTATCAAGCACTCCACAGAGGTAGCTGATCACATTATCATACATAGAAGTAGATTTAAGTGCCATTACTGAGTCATGGCTGCATGAGGCCGCATGACTTGCACTCTCACTGGCGTTTCCTTCAGGTTTCAACATACTAAGAGCGGATCATAAGAACATAAAAGGTGGTGTGGGGGCTATGATCTATGATAACATGTTAAACATTCATAAAATAGAGAATTTCTTTTTTACAAAATGCAAAGTATTGTGGGCTAAATTTGAGATAGATCCCAATTCTATCATTAACATATTTTTGATATATAGACCCCCACACAACATGTCAGCCTGTCTTGCACATCTCTGTGACTTGATATGTCTGAGCCTTAAACCTAGAGCAAGAACCCTTATTCTAGGAGACGACAATTTTGGCTTTATGGATGCCCCAAACGCTATTTCAACATTGGTCCAGAACATGCTGCTTGATTTTGGCTTCTACCAGCATATTTCCCAGCCTACTCAAAACAAAGGGAGGATATTGGACTGGGTGCTCACTCAAAATATCACCATTGAGAATATAATCAATGCAGGTGGTCTGATCACCATCTGCTGGAATGGGTTAGGTTCATATAGAAACCTTTGCAAGTTAACTCCATCTGCATTGGCACTGTTTATTTCATCTACCTTCGGAAAATGGACCCACCTGCATTCTGCAGACGACCTTGCAGTTGCATATCGACATACCCTGGAAAAAGCTGTCGATTGAGTGGCCCCCGAGAAATCACGCTTGATGAAAAAACAACTGGACAAGAAATGGTATTCAGTTGACATCAACAACCTCAAGAAAATAAGAATAAAGCAGTGGGTAAAAACCAAATCCATTGAGGACAAACAAACGCTATTCATGTGCTGCTAAGGCTCATAAGATTGCCGTATCTGAACAAAAGTAAAATGTCTATGACCATAGGATTTCGGAAACAGCATCCAGTTCCAAGAAGCTCTTTAGAATTCTTAAAAGAGCTGGAAGACCCATATCCTCCACCCTCTCAGATTATTAAAGACTCGAGTGGTGTACAACCATTCAAGATGCCTTAAGGGACAACAACATTAAAAATATCCAGGAAAACCTGATGGTTAATGCGGAAAGCATATGTCAGGACTATACAGTGCCCTTAGGCACCAAAACGACTTGCCCTGAATTCAAGTTCCATCCAGTTTCTGAGCATGACCATGCGGAGATCCTGAGTAAGTTAAAGTTGATGAACTGCAAGGGAGACGTTTGTCCCACTATTGTACTCCAGGAATGTGCTCTGTGGTTAATCCCCCTGATCACCAAATATGTCAACGCCTCATCCAGGGAAAATTGTGTCCCAAATGACATAAAACAGGCATGGATTTCTCCACTTATCAAAAAACCATCTTTGGATCCAAATGAGCCAGGCAATTATCGGCCGATTACTAACGTTCCTTACCTGCTCAAGATACTTGACAAAGCTGCTCAGGTTCAAATTGAGGAGTTTCTTCGGGAACATGATATCCTCGGCCAGAAACAATCATGCTTCCAACGTGCCCACAGCACCAAATCCACCTTACTCGACTTCATAAATAACATATTTAAGATCATGGAGAAAGGAAATACAGCTATGCTTGTGCTACTAGATCTATCAGCAGCTTTTGACTTAGTGGATCACACTTTACTATATTTGCGGACAGACTATGTAGCACAGCCAATTCTCTTCATCAGCCACAGAGTGGATGAATTCCTTTCTCGCAGAGCGTAAGGCTAGGGTCTTTTTCAATGAGGCCAGGACAGAGGAGTTTACTGCAAAATGCGGGGTTCCGCAGGGCTCTCGAGTGTCGCCTACGCTTTTCAACATCTTTATGTTCACTCTGTTGGAACAGCTGGATGAAGCAGGCATTATATATGTCAATTATGCAGACGACACGCAATGCCTTGTTCCTCCGACAGGGAACTATGCCATCGACTCCGTCTTTGCACTCCATTTATGATCAGTTCCAATCATGGATGTGAGCCAATAAGCCTTCGCTCAATGATGCCAAAACCAAACTAATGGTTCTGGGCACTAATCCCCAACTGCCTGAATTGGGCTTTGAATATCGATTCTTTAAGGTGGCAGGTTGCACCATTAATACCCAGTCTAAGGTTAAGACTCTTGGGGTCTTTCTAGAGCAAGAGCTTTCCATAAAATCCCAAATAAATAGACTTGTCTCCTGCACTTTATACCACCTGAAACTGCTTGCACAGCTCTGCCCTTTTCTGAATACCACCAACTGCGCTACGATCGCATGTGCCATCATAGGAGAAAAATATGACTATTGGTCCAGCCCGCTGCTTGGAATTGCCAAAGGTGATCTTGCTCGGCTACAGGTTATTCAAAATAATGTGGTTTGGATGGTAGAGGGATTGCAGAAATCAGACCACGTGACAGAAGCCAGGAAGGCTCTACACAGGCTCCCTGTTTGTAGCAGGATCATCTTTTGTGTGCACTGTATTACGTGCAAATGTCTGAATGGTCAGGGGCCTAAGTACTTGAGTAATTGCCTCTCCTGGTTGCCAGCTCAAATAGCCCTGAGGTCCAATAATGTGTTTCTCCTGGAAATTCTCTGCACTAGACGCTCCTGTGTAGCCCAAGGATCGTTTCCACATGCTACACCCAAACACTGGAATGCACTACCCCCAGACCTGAGAACATGTAACTCGCTATCCAGGTTTAGGCAAGGGCTGAAAACAGTCCTGTTTTCTCAAAACTATGCCTTCCTTGACTTCTAATTCCATCAGATTCTCTTTTCTTTTGTTGCCCGGTCGCATTGTTAAACCCACTATGCCTCCAGGCCTTTGTTTGCGCGCTATAAAAAAAATAAAAAACAAGGTGAAGAGTGCATCCGAAAAGATCCTCCTTGTACCAATGGCAGAAATAAGCCACTGACCACCAGAGAAGGGTCTGGGACCACAACAGAAGAGAGCCAAGCATCTGAGGAAATCTTTCTCGTACGAGTGTGAGAAATAAGCACACTGACCACCAGACAAGGGTCTGGGACCCCGATATAAGTAAAACAAGTATCGGAGGACACCATCCTCACAGCAGTGTCAGGGAGAAGCCCACTGACAATCACAGAAGGGTCTGGGACCCTACCAACACTGAAACAGGCATCAGAGAAAATCTTCCTTGTTACAATGGCAGAGATCAGTCCACAGGAACCCAGAGAAGAACTTAGGACTTTCTGATATGGGTTAAAGAGTGCTAAGATAAAACCAGAGTTGAAAAAGAACTCTGAGAAGGGAGTAATTCTCCTGGTGAGAAAACTGAATCTTTTCAAGTACACTGAAGAGACACCCGGGGAAGGGAGTCAATCCCCCTGGCCTTTGTTGCGAACTATAATGGAGAGTGCAGACCAGTACTAGGAGAAGGGAGCCATTCTCCTGTTCCAGAAAGTAGACTGTACAAAGTGCTAGAACGACAGGAGTCATTCCCCCTGGCATCTGTTTACAAGGGGATATTTTGGGAACACACCTGTATACCAGGAGAAGGGAGTCATTCTCCTGGGGGATGGAACTTTCTGTGAGATTGATACAAGCCAGGGGGAGGGAGCCATTCCCCCTGGCACCTTTGTGCAAAACATTTTGAGAAACGCCACTCGTATGCCACGAGAAGAGTGTCATTCTCCTGGAGAAGGAACTTTCTGTTGGATTATATTATTCTTTAGTTGTAGTTTAAGGGATAGAAGAAGGTTCTGACACAGGACGCAGACTTTCATTTGGATGGACATTCTGTAGGATTTAGGATTAGTTTGGGGGCAGTGAAACCCCTATTAAAAATAGGGATAGTAAGGGTTATTTTACTATAAATAAAAGTCTAACAAATAACATGCCACATTTCCGTCAGCGTCATTCTTCAACATCCTTACACCATAAGCAATAGGCCCTGAGCAGGGGGGTGGTGGGGCATTACCACGTCAGGTAATGCCCCGGGGCCCATAGTTACAGGCCCGAGTCTGGGGCCTGTGAGGCCAAGGATGAAAAAGTCAAAGTAGGGTATCCACTGCCCTCTGATTCAAACTTGCTACAGTGAAGGCATCTTTTAGATAGGCTAATTCTGTTCTTTGGTTGACGAAGACCCTCTAACTGGCATACAGAATAAGGAGTGAGAGAGTGATCCCAATCACTTAACACTGCCAGGCCTTTCGTGTAGCCGACCACTGGGGGACAGAGTCCCAAGGGGCGTGGACCAAATGGGCCACAAGATAGATCGTACCACCAACATCTGTTTTGCTAGGATTTAAGTTTAGCCAGTTTTTGCCCATCCATTTGTCAACAGGAAGGAGAGATGATGTAAACTCACTGATGTGTTTACTATTAGCTGGAAGCTCTATATCGAAAGTTTGTATCCTCTTTATACTTGGTATTCAAAGCTGAAGGCTCAAAGTATTTTTATCAACAATGTAGAACCCAGAGGCAAGCTGCGGCCATCGGTGAAAAGAGAATGGTGGCTGATTTAACAATTGAAACTATGTCAGAAATAACTTATCCAACATTCATTCATTGCCATGGATGCCAAGATCCCGAAGGCGTCTCTGTATCAACTAATGGCTTACTGTGTCAAATGCAGCAGATGCGTAAAAAAAAAAAAAAACACTCCTGTATCTACACCTTCCTTGTCCACCGGCAGATGGACATCATTTAGTGCTCAAATTCCAAATGAGTCAGTGCTTTGGCGAGCTCAACATTCACCTCATAGGTTGCAAAAGTAATATTGTTCCATATCAAGTTTGTAGTTGGCAGAATATTGTAAAATGTTTTTATTAGTTTTGCTGTGTACTGCAGATTTGAAAGATCATGCCATCTCTGTGCATACTTTTACTGTGCAAACGAAAATGTTGAATTTCGACATCCCCATTTAACCTCATATATATATGTGGGGGGATTGGTAAAGGAAATAAAACATTTGGAGGGGAGAGGTTTGGGGAGGGAGCTGCAGGGGGTCTCCCACCGCATATATATGCAGTGAAAAGGGGAATACATTTTTTTTTCGTATGTGCAACAATTACATAGGCAGATTTGAAATAGGCTGGATATTGAAATGGCCTAGGAAAAGAAGGGAGAGGAACAGATTACTTAACCCTGGTAATGTTCTTTCGATTGCATCTTCCTAACATGTATTCCTCATCTTTGATATACTTCGATATCCTGCTTGCAGCTTGGAAAGTTTTTTCCCCAGCAGAGGGTGCCTTGCGTGGTTGAACTTGTGTCCTTCGAGGGCATCTGTCCTTCTCGAGTGGGACATTGTATGCTGGTATGCAGCCACCACGCCCTTTGCCTCAGTACATGTTTTTCCTTTCGCCAGCACAGCAGTCTTGAAGAAGAGAAGTATTTGAGCGATATGGAGAGGAAAGTGTAAATCACTAAAACCCCTTCTTGGCAGAGGGGATGAATGGGAGGGGCTATGAAGAATAGGCTGGAGGAACATCCAATCGAAAGAATATTAGCAGGGGTATGTAATTTGTTCTTCGAATAGATAGTGTTCGCCAACATATTCCTCACCTTTGATATTCTGCCATAGCAGTGCTTTGTAGGAGGTGGGACAGAAGAGTTTAATTTTGATTTATGCTGCGTAACACAGCTTTTCTAAAAGTGGATTCCCAGCCCCCCAAAGTGAATCTAAACAGTAGTATTTTGCAAATGTGTGCACAGAAGACCAAGTGGCAGCATTGCAAATGTCTTGTTGTGGTAACCCTCTCTGGAGGGCCGAAGAAGTGGCTACTTTCTTAGCCAAGTTAGCCCTTAGACCCTCAGGAATCTCTTTCCCAGCCAAGTTGTAACATTCAGAAATACATTGTATGATCCACTGAGACAGTGTTTGTTTTGTAACCGCTTGCCCTATTCTGTGGCCTGCATAACCAACAAAACGTTGGTCGTCCAGTCTTATTTTAGCAACCCTGTTAATATTGAAACCTAGGGCTCTTCTAGGGTCAAGTCTGTGTAACCTCTCCTCCTCCTTAAAAGGGTGAGGAGGAGGGTAGAAAGCCGGCGAGACAATTTTCGGTCTTAAATGAAATTCTGAAACAATTTTAGGCAAACAAGGACGACGAACCGTCAAAACTACCTTGTCTTTATGGAAGACTGTAAATGGTGGTTTGGAAGCGAAGGCCTGAAGCTCGCTCACTCTGCGAGAAGAAATAATGGCCGTTAAGAATATACACCCAAACCCTCAGATATCACGGCCTAGGTTACAAGAATACTTGGTACTTAATTGTTACAGGATAACTTGGTACTTAGTTGGGGCATATTGGCATATTTGTAAATATACAGTTTTGGTGCTTAATGAGTTATAAAAAGGTCATATACATAGAGTTGCAGAGTCATTTACATAGGGTTACAGGGTCAAAACAAGGCTTAGTAGTACTTATAGTGGATACATTTACAATCTTACAACAAGTGTATACTTTCAGTTTTGGTTATTGTGCTATATATTTTGAGGCTTTTTAGAATTTGTTAAAGAGCCAGGTCTTGAGGGATTTCTTGAATTTGGGGAAGAACGGTTCATCAAAGATGGCGGTTGGAAGGGAGTTCCAAATTCTGGGGGCTGCTACTGGGAAACTGGGGTTACCTGTTCTCACATTTTTGAAGCAGGGGATGCAAAGGAGTTGTGTTGGATCCAAGTGTTCTGGATAAGGTTTCGCGGGTGAAGCATTGGTTGAGGTAGCTTGGAGCTGTGCCTGTGACACATTTGTGTGCTATCGTGAGGGTTTTGTGTAAGATCCTAGCTTGTACGGGCAGCCAGTGGGCTTCTCTCTTATGATGGGAAATATGATCTTTTTTATACCTCGTGCTGCGCGGAGGGCTTTGTTCTGAATTAGTTGCATTTTGTTTAGGTTTTTTTATAGGTCCCTAGTAGTAATATGTTGCAGTAGTCGATTTTTGCCAGTATGAGGGCTCTGGCTAGGGTGGTGCAATTCTGCAGTGTGAAAAGAGGTCTGCTTAAGGAGATGAGTTTGGCTGTGTATGCCGTGGAAGAGGAGATAGCACTAATGTGTTTGTACATAGGAAGGCTAGAGTCTAAGTAGACCCCTAGGGTTTTGACTTGTTTGGAAATATTGATTGGTGTGCCGTCAATGACTATAGCTGAGTTGTGAGGGTGTAGTTTGCTTAGTCGGACTGGGGATCCTATCATCAGTATCTCTGTTTTTTTCTCCATTGAGGCAGAGGCTGTTTGTTGCCATCCAGTTCTGAATGATTGAGTACATTTTGTTTATGGTGATGGTGTCCTGTTCCAGATTGCCAGAGGTGGGAATGAGTATTTGTGTGTCATCCGCAAAGTTGGTATATATTACTCCCATGGCATCAAGTGCTGCAAAAAGTAATTTTGTGTATGCGTTATACAGTGCCAGAGAGAGGCAAGAGCCTTAGGGGACTCCCAGTGGAACTGTGATGGGTCTGCGGCAACATCCCTTATTGCTACTCTCGAAGTGCGGTCTGCGAGGAACAACTTGATCCAAGCTGTGGCCTCTTTAGAGAAGTGAAAGTTGTTTGCAAGCGTAACACAGTTTATTATGGTCTACTAAGTCGAAGGCCGCTGATAGGTCTAGGAGTAGTAGGATGCATAGTTTACCTGAATCCCTGATGGCCATCATCTGTTTTTTTAGGTCCAGTAGAGCAGTCTCCGTGCTATGTCTAGGGCGGAAACCGATTGTCTTTCCCCTAGTAGTTGGTTGTTTTCGAGGTGAGATTGGACTTGTGTGTATGCAATTTTGTCTATTATTTTGCGGAGGACGGGCACTGTGATGATGGGTCTGTAGTTGGTGGCCGTAGTAGGGTCTAGTGTGGTTTTTTTAAGGAGTGGGGTGGCCCAGGCTTCTTTGATATCGGCTGGGACAGTATTAGATTCAAAAGAAGCGTTAACAAAGTTGGTGATGATGGGTGCTAGTATGGGGGCGCAGTCCTTAACTAGAATGGCCAGGAAACTGTCACCTTTGCAATTGGATGGTTTGAGTGAGGCTATGGTTTTGAGCACGGAATTAGTGTTCACCAATTTGAAATGAAATTCGGGCGAGTTGGAAGTGGCGTCTATCAATGTTGGTAATAACGGTTCAGTGGTGGGAGCCAGGAGTTTTCTGTGCAACTCTTATTCTGGAGAGTGTTTATTTTAAATGCTAGTGCAAGCATAAGATAATACTGTCTAAGCAGACAAGAATGGAATGGTTCAAAATGTTTTAAAAGCCTCCAAATGAACACGGCTAAAGATGAGGAATTTGCATGTGTTGCCCTGGTGTTTTCCTTTAGTTACTTTCAGATACTTCAGGATCGTCATGGAGTGTGCCCAATATCTAGGCTTGTGGTTCCGACTTTTAGCTCATTATAACCTTGTCATGATTCAATACTGATGTAACCCAGATTTCTCCTTTTATGCCTAATTCACTTAATTTCAAGGCTATGCAAACACTCAATGTTGGTACAGCTTGTATGTACTTTTATGGGAAAAGGTTAGAATACCTCACTTCAGGTTTGAGAGACCTACAGATGTCCACTAACCCCAATTAGTCCAATTCCTTCCATGCACTAGATATCACAAGAGGGGAGCCATAATCCTCAAATAACCTGTCCAGCCTCTAACTAAACACTAAGTCTAGGCAGCCCCAATCAACACTGTTCTGTCTCAAAGCCACAACTCCGGAAGAAAACCTTTAAGGAACTGGTCTTCTGTTCTCTTAAGCGCACAGACCCCACCTATGGTTACTTTACGATTCACTGATCCTGTCCTTTAGTAGAAGAAATCCATCCTATTTATCTCTCAAATGTCCCACACCTCAAATTGATTCCAGGGGTGAGCAGGAAACTGGTTAGACATGCTTTTTTTTATCCATTGTGAAGAGAAATTAAGCAGCTCAACATTTCAGACTTCGCACAGGACAGGAGTCTCGTATCATGCACCTAGGCTTTCCCCATTTCCTTCAATATGGGACAGAGAACGGCTATCAAGCCTAAACCAAAACGTAACATTTTATGATGCATACTAACCATTGTGGAATGATCTACCGAAGAGGATTTACATATTTGTATTTATTGATTTATAAAGCGCCTTACACCTACACTGGTCAAGGTAAGTTAAATGTAAAGAGGGCTCTCTAAGAAATGGTGTGCCGTGCGTATGTGTGTGTAGAATTAAGGTGGCACGTGACTTTCTCTCTGGCTAGTAGCTTGCAACTTGACATTTTGACCGCTCATAGAAGCATGTATAAAAGTTCTCCATATGTCCCCAATTTTGTTTTGGCCAAGGCACACTACCTGGACGAGTTCAGAGCGTAAAACCGGTATCAGGAGTTGCTTTCACTCTATTCAGTGGGGGCAATGGCGAGACACACAGCTTTACAATACTGATAAAGCTCACCTAATTTATCCATTCCCGAAGAAGCAAGTACTTGGTCAGTTGAACCAATATTTTGATTGGTTATCTAGTCAATCAAATTGAAATACTATTGAAGAGAATTATACGTTTGCCCGTTAACATTAAATTAGCATTCTTTTATTTGCTGCATGTCCTTAGTACTGTAGATAATGTTAATCTCAGCCTAAAGGGGAACATTTCTCACACAGCAATGTCTATCTTTTAGATGTTGCTGCTGTATCTTCCCAAACACCACTATATTTAGGTTTCATATGATAAATATATTGTATCTTGCTTTAACACTAAATAAATTTTGAATATTAAAAAAGGAAAGCATTTAATTACATTACCCAGCGAACCGTCATGATCCTTACCTATACACAAAATCAAGTGTGTTGTGCTCTATGCCGAGCAGCCCTAAAAAAGGGAAAGAAAACATCCCCGTCGAATGCTATGTTATACATGCGAGTACTATACTAACGCTTTTGAATTAGTATTCGCTGTTCTTCCTTTCCGACAATAGATCCATAAACGCTCACTGTAGATCAAAATGAAAAGGAAACAAGAAGCAACTTAAAAAAATATATGTATATGTTGTGAACTGGCCCTTAGCAAGTCCTATGAGGAAGAAGCCGCTGTTGCAGTATTGTACCCAAATGTCTTTACTCAGCAAAAAAAATGGAAGGGTCAGAAAAAATGAAAACGACTGGCGTGCTTGAAACAATAAAACACGTAATATGTTTGATCCAGGACCATCGTTATGGGTGTAGTTTTTTGGCCTGTGCACAACATTCCAGATAGCACTGGTAACATTCATGAGCAGAACGCGTGGCTGTGCAGGAGACAGGAATGAGGAAAGGACATAGACCCACCCCCTTACAATAGGACACGAGCTACTTCAGCTTTAAGAGCTGAATTTCATGGGAATGCTTCTCTAAGGAGCAGTGAGTGGGATCATTTGTTGCTGGCCAGTCTGCTGCTTGTGACAAGCATATGTAAAGTAAACAAAAGTAAATAAGGGGCTTGGTTATATGACTTCGAGGAGAACTCGGAAGAAGCTAAACGTATTACAGTCTAATGGCATTAACTAGAGTCCATGTGGAGAGTTACAGTGCTCAGAGTTGTACAACTGGACAGCCCACAACGAAATTATCCCGGTCATCTGCTCCCTTATTGATGATCCGGGTAAACACTCTGAGGTGAAAATCACTTCAGTAGCACCTGAAGACACATACATTACTCAAGGTTTTAATTACATTACTCAAGTTTTTAATAACTTAATTTTCATTTAGCTTCACTTGAGTCATCTGGTAGTGGATCACTTTGAAACTGCACTGGCTCACGCTGCAAGCGTGTACCATTTTCAAATTCTGCATCATCTACAAGACTGTCGCTTTAAGTCCCCAACCTACCTCACTGAGAAACTCAGCATCTCCGGAGGCCTACTATCCACCAGAAGTAAGGACATGTGCAGATTTGATCTGCACCGGTGCATGAAGAAAAGAACCAGAAGGCAGGCCTTCTCAGTCTACGTCCCAAGATTCTGGAACCTCCTCCCGGTCAAAACCAGACACGCCTCCTCGCTTCTACATTTCAGAGAGTAGCTCAAGATTCTCCCATTTAAAAACAAAAATACTTTACTTATTGAGCGGCCTCCTCCCTAGGTGGACGCACGCACGCACGCACGCACACACACACACACACACCTGGTTGCTTGCAGATCCCTTGCTGCCAAGCCAAATTGCCTGACATGCCCTCCAGTTTGCTCCCCACTCCCTTCTATCTTTTCTTCTCTCACAGTGCCCTTCCCCCTATGATCTGTCAAGTGCTCTGTTGCTTCCCAAAGCTAGGTCCACACTCAATAAATACCCTAATAATGTTTGGTCCAAGCAGGCAGAGTATATACAGGCTGTGCGATCTGGACCTTGCATGCCCAATTCCAACATTCTGCTCTGTAGCACAAAACTCCCTTGTCGTAATCGGTGCAGTTCCAATTAATAAGTAGTGCTCGTTGAGGCTGGGATTCTCGACAGTTAGGTGCCCGCAAAGCCAGACAACATGGTCCAGAGTAAAAAGAAAAGGGCCATAAACGAGGCAAGAGGGCACCCACTGTCTGCAAACTGTCCCCAGGGGGTGCAAAGTCTTTTAGCATCTGTGGCAGGCGTAATTAAAAAGTCAAATTAAAAAAAAGCTCAAGAAAACCCTGCTTGGCGGCCTGAAAGGAAATCATTACACAGTAGCTGTAGCCTCCCCGATACTAATATGTGCCAGCGCGTAGAACTGTAACATGCAACTGCATGTAGTGGGCGACTACATACCGGAAGCAGGCGACATACAAAAGGAACAGATGAAGCATGTGCATGGAGAGAGATAATGACACTGCGAAAAAACATAGGGCAGATCATAGAGGTGAGAAGGAAGCAAAGCAGGGGCATGGACAGTGATGCCAACGCTCATTGTGGCTCAGCCATGAAAGAGGAAGGAATTCCGGGCAATTATAAGAAGAGGTTCTTCGTAAGCATGTGAATCACAACTTGTGCTCGTGGTCTTCATTCGAATGTAATATCACATTCACAGATCAACTGAGTTGGTATACTCTTTTCTTCCTAAATGGTGTATGGAAGGGCTGCAGGAATGATTAAGATGACACCTTCAAGATAGGTCCTACTATTCATGTAAAAATTGGGCTAGGCCGATTTCTTGGTTCTTTAACTGGTTTGTTTCTCGAATCCATGCATTTTAAAGTTATCCATCTTCTGAATGGCACTATTAAATAATTGGTCTTCAGGTCCTATAACGTATCTTTTGCAACCTTACAGTCCAAAGAGGGGTTTCTCCATTTACTTTGGCCATTAAATAAGGAACAAGTTACTTACCTGTAACTGTTGTTCTCCAGCATGGGTCTGGCATGGATTCACATGCTCATGAATATTCCCCGTCGTCAGGCTGGGAATCCTCGGTAAAGAAAAAACCAGTATCAGTTTCGTTTCTGATCTGTCTTTCGTAGTAATAACCAATCACTGATCTCTGCGTCATACTGACCACAGCCAATGACTGCCCTCTACCTAAGCCCCGCCTCTGGCAGCCATCTTCAGATTTGGAAGCACGTGAAGTGGCAGTATGACCAAGTGAAGAGCCGCAGAGGGGTAGGCGGGAGGGTTCGCATGTGAATCCATGCCAGACCCATGCTGGAGAACAACAGTTACAGGTAAGTAACTTGTTCCTTCTCCAGCATGGGGTCTGGCATGGATTCACATGCTCATGAATAAAGAATACATAGCAGTACACACATGCACAACCACGGGAGGTGGCAAAGGCTCAATATTAAGCATCACATCAAACTCAACATTAAGCATCTTACCTCCTCACCAGGCTCACCTCAGGCGAACAGGTTGCGCAGCACTGCTTGGCCGACCCTGGACTCCTCCCTGGAATCCCGGTCGACGCAGTAGAATTTCGTGAAGGTGTGCGTCGACCTCCACGTAGCAGCCCTGCATATGTCCAGCAGGGGCACACCAGATAGGAACGCCGTGGTAGCTGCGATCACTCTGGTGGAATGGGCTCTCGGACGGCCAGGCAGCGGTCGGTTTGCCAACCGGTGACAGTACATGATACAGCCGGAGAGCCATCTGGAAATGGAAGCCTTCGAGAGAGCCTTCCCCTGATTGACAGGTCCAAAATTCACAAAGAGTTGTGACGTCTTCCGAAAACACTTCGTGCGGTCCACGTAGAACTTCAGCGCTCTAGCCACATCCAGCGAGTGCAAAGTCCTCTCAGCCGGCGACGAAGGCGACGGGAAGAACACAGGCAACACCAAGGGTTCGTTGAGATGGAAGTCCGACGGTACCTTGGGCATGAAGGAGGGGTGCGTCCTGAGCACTACCCTCGTGTCGTGAAAAGTCAAGTACGGGGCCTTGCAGGAAAGGGCCTGGATCTCTCCCACTCGTCGTGCGGAGGTGATGGCCACAAGAAACGCTGTTTTCCACGACAGAAATTTCAACGG